>NC_045542.1:169982200-170694700 GCF_009769535.1 Thamnophis elegans | reverse complement strand
TCTGAGCAAAGATGGCCGCAAGAGCGGGGTTTACCAGTATGGCTACGATGGGGAGGACTTCATCAGCTTGGATCAGAAGACCCTCACCTGGACGGCAGTTGACGTCCGTGCTCAGGTGACCAAGAGGAGGTGGGAAGCAGAGCCTTTCATCGCCCAGAGCCGGAATAACTTTTTGGAGCAGGAATGTATCCAGCTGCTTCAGAAGTGCATGATGTATGGAAATGAATCCTTGCTGAGGAAAGGTGAGGAAGGAAGGAGGCAACCAAGGGTGGGTGATGTTGCAGGAGAACACTGGATCTATAGCGCAAGGCCTTCATGCTACAAAAGTACCGTATTTTTCATATATAAGATGCACTGGAATTTATTTATTTATTTATTTATTAATTTATTTATTTGTCTTGTATGCCGCCCACTCCGGGAGGACTCCGGGCGGCTCACAAAAGACAAGGAAAAGGGGGGAAACGAGACAAAGACAACATATTAAAAACAAAACCAACATTCACAATTTCCCTGGAGGTAGATGCTTCTCAGCTCCCCCCAGCCTGCTGGAACAGCCAGGACTTGGTGGCTTTGCGGAAGGCCGGGAGGGTAGTAAGGGTCCGAATCTCAACAGGAAGCTCGTTCCAGAGGGCCGGAGCTGCAACAGAGAAGGCTCTCCCCCGGGGAGTCGCCAGCCGACATTGGCTGGCAGATGGAATCCGGAGGAGACCTAACCTGTGCGATCTAATTGGTCTGAGAGAGGTAATTGGCAGGAGGCGGTCTCTCAGGTACCCAGGTCCGATGCCATGTAGGGCTTTATAGGTAGCGACCAGCACCTTGAAGCGGATTCGGAGACTAATAGGTAGCCAGTGCAGCTCACGGAGGATAGGTGTAACGTGGGTGTACCTTGGTGCACCCACAATCGCTCGCGCGGCTGCATTCTGGACTAATTGGAGTCTTCGAACACTCTTCAAGGGCAGCCCCATGTAGAGGAATATAAGACACACCGAGATTTTGAAGAGGCAAATTTAAAAAAAAGTTTTTGCATTCTGCAGACTTCCCCCAAAACAGCCTGTTTTTCAAGAAAATGGGCCCATTTTTTGTCAAAAAAGGGCATGCATAGCCTTTAGGAGGCTTATAGAGGGCTCCTGGGGGCTGTGGGGCAAAACCGGCCCATTTTTCGCTCATTTTTGCCCTCCCCACCACCCAGGAGCACTCTGGAAGCTTCATAAACTTGGCTGTTCTGGCAGGCCTGGGGCTGTTGACCTCACTGTTGAGGTCCAGCCCCGATTAGAATGTATGTATGAGGGTGTTGCTGTTTTTAAACTGTTTCTTTTCTCGTGATGTGTTTTTTTTTCTTATTTTTTGTAAGCCGCCCGGAGTCCTTCGGGATTGGGCGGCATATAAATATATTTAATAAAAATAAAATAAAAAATAAAGGCTATGCACAGCCATTTTGGTGAAGGGGCGGGGTTTCGGGAGGTCTAAAATGCTGTATTCAGTGTATAAGATGCACCCAGATTTTCACCCTCTGTTTTGAGGGGGAAAGGTGTGTCTTATACTACGAAAAATACGGTATCTAATAAAATTAAATTAACAGTAACAGATTTGGAAGGGAACTTGGAGGTAATCTAGTCCAACCCCTGCTCACCAAGGAGACCTATATTAGGGATTTGAATTGCCGAACTGCCGACCTTTCTGATTGACAAGCTCATCAAAAGTACACCTATAGACTGAGTGAACCAGGCTCAATAGCAGTAACTGTGAAAGGGATCTTGGAGTCTTAGTGGACAACCAACTAAATATGAGCCAAAAGTGTGCAATGACAGCCAAAAAAGCCCATGCAATCCTAAATTGCATTAAAAGAAGGGATGCAGCAGTTTACAGAGTCAGCCTCTTGCCCCCAACAATCTGGGTCCTCACTTTACCCACCTCAGAAAGATGGAAGGCTGAGTCCACCTTGAGCCTGATGAAATTTGAACTGCCAAATTGCAAACAGCCAGCAGTCAGCAGAAGTAGCCTGCCATACTGCACTCTAACCACTGCATCACCCTGGCTCATTCAACCCATCAACCCATGGAACAGAAGTTGCCTTTGGAAATTCTGGGAGCTTCATCACTGGAAGCTTTCAAGAAGGGACTGGACTGCCATTTGTCAGCAATGGTCTCCTGCTTGGGCAGGGGGTTGGAAGGGATGATGTACAAGATCCTTTCCAACTCTGTTAATCTGTTAAGTGGAGTCTTAACAATTTCCAGTATTGTGTTCTTTATAGAGGCTCCAGTGGTGAAGGTAACTCGCAGTGTCCAGTACAATGGTATGGAGACCCTCGTCTGCCGAATCTATGGCTTATATCCCAAAGAGATAGATGCCACCTGGAAAAAGGATGGAGAGGTCTGGGAGCAGGACACCTTCCGTGGTGGTGTTCTTCCGAACTCAGATGGGACCTACCATGCCTGGCTGAGCATCGAGGTTGACCCAAAAGAGAGGGACCGCTATCGGTGTCATGTGGACCACGTTGGACTGCTGGAGCCTCTGAACTTGGCCTGGGTGGAGCCTGGTGAGAGAAAGGGGGAGGGGGGGAACCAGATGAACATGAGCAAAGGTATCCCTGAAGCCTCATATAGTTGTGATCATACAACCTAATGAACCAGGTGATGGAGTAAACGCTCATTTACTGGGTTCCCCCAATGCATTGACCATAAACTTGATCAAAGATTGGATTCACTCAACATGACAGTCCCTAAAGAGACCTAACCTAAGTTTAGATGAACCCTTGAACTAGTCCAGTGTGTTTGGCAACTCAATTGTTGTTGTTAGTTGCGAAGCTGTGTCCGACCCATTGCAACCCCACGGACAACATTTCTCCAGGACTTCCTGTCCTCTACCATCCCCTGAAGTCCATTTAAACTCATACCTACTGCTTCGGTGACTCCATCCAGCCACCTCATTCTCTGTTGATCCCTTCTTCTTTTGCCTTCAATTGTTCCCAGCATGAGGCTCTTCTCCAGGGAGTCCTTCCTTCTCATTAGGGGGCCAAAGTACTTGAGTTTCATCTTCAGGATCTGGCCTCCTAAAGAGCAGTCAGGGTTGATCTCCTCTAGGACTGACTGGTTGGATCGCCTTGCAGTCCAAGGGACTCGCAGGAGTCTTCTCCAGCACCATAGTGTGTGGAAATCTGAGCCGGTGGGTAAATTAAGGCCTTCTGAAAGAGGAGAAAATGTTAAGGGTGGTTGTGTAAAGTTTGCCTCCTATGGGATGCCAGAAGAAAGAAGGCGTGTGAATGTGTAGGGGCGAAGAGGTTATGGCATGGAAAAATCAGGTATATTTTTTATTGCGTGTCAAAATCCTATAGTTGGAAATCTCCCTTGAGCTCATCCAGTCCACCTTGCTCAGTGCAAGCATCCAAGTTAAAGCATCTCAGAAAAATGGCTATTTCACTCCTCCTCCAACAAATCAATTATCACCCTGAATCAGAGGTTCTGTCCCAGTTATTAGGAATATTTTAGAACAGGGGTCCTCAATTCCTAGGCTGCAGTCCAATACCAGGCTGTGGCTTGTTCGGAACTGAGCACAGAAGTAATTGTTGTGTGCTGCCAGCAGCCAGCAGATCTGGCAGCAGATTAGGACACTGAGGAGGTTGGGCAGGAACATGGGCCAGTCCTGGAGTCTGGGGAAGGTTCTGATGAGGGCTCTGTGTTGGAGGCAGAGAGGGGATCAGAGCCATATGCCAGCTATCAGCTGCCTTCAGAGTCAGACATCAGTGAGGCAGACAAACAGCTGGAGCCTGTTCCCAGTATGTGCATGTATAGGGTTGCCAGAAGAAGGGAACAGCTAAAGAGCAGGGGTTGACTTGGGAGTAAGACCAGACGATGAACGGCCCCTTCCAGAGGAAATAAAAGAGGAGCGAAAGGGGAGTGGAGTTTGCAGGAGACAATTAGTTCGCAAATTAGTTAGTGACTCTCAGAGACTCCCTGCCAAGTTCTGCAGATATCGGCCTGTCAGCTCTCTAAGTCAAGCTGTGACTGTAAATCCCCCTTTGAAAGACTTTTCTAGCTGTGAATGAGCAGAATTCACTGTAAATTAATAAAAGGGGTTTTTGCCGGGTCAAGGAGTTTGCTTCATGCTCTTGCTAAAATAAACCCTTCCCGAAAATATTGCCACACAGAAGCAGCTATGAGGTGACCAGGCTTGCTGCCTCCTGCACCTCAAAAATAATAAGATCTCCCTGGGGAGGAGGAGCCAACATTGCAACAACACAACATGGGTCTCGACAGTCCGAGACCGCCATTGACACTTTTGCCACTGGACGGTCCAGCAGGACCTGAACTGTCCCGGAGAGATGGTGATCAGGAAGACAAAGCCTTGCTGGTCTCAGGGACACCACAAAGTCCCTGATTGACCCGAGGGAAGCTCTTCAAGCCGGAGGCAAACAGGCAGCCCCCAGGCTGACGAAGTTGGAGATGGCTCCGGAAGGAAGGAAGTGAGGTTTTTTTTTACTCTGAGAAAGATTGCCCAAAGAAACTTTTTTTAAAAAGATAAATTACTCTTTTAAGTAAAAGAATAAAGCGGCGAATTTCATTCTTATTGGACTGCCGTGGAAAGTTTTTGTTCTTGGGAGGCCTCAGTCAGAACAGTAGTGGGTGAGCACAGATGTATGCACAGCTTGGGAAAGTAGCGGGCACATATGCCCACCACTTGTATAAATGGAGCTGCATGCCCATGTTCACCTGCCACTCATGTAGAACTACCCCTCTCCCACCACTACCCCCACTGATCCACAAAGCGAGAAAGTTTGGGACCAACTGTTTTAAAGCACCAGGGCGTAGTTATCTATCGTCTTCGCTGCCCTTTAGCTAAGACAGGGAAATTAGAGGGAAGAAAAAGCTCAAGGACGCCTCTAGTCATTTTATCCTTTTTCTAACACAGCATTGGTGCCCGACATGGGGCTCGTGGCCGGAGTCGTTGGGGTTGTGGTGGCCACAATCTTCATTGCCGTTGGAGTGACTGTCTACGTCAGTAAGTATCTCTTGGGTGGGCACAAGGTGCGTCGTTCACAAAATACGTGGGAGATGCTGTCAACCTCCACACCCCCAAACTTGGTATTTCCCCCAAGCTTCCTGATCCGGCTCCCTCTGAACATGGCCTCCAAACATCCTGAAGATCCTGGAGATGTGGTCTACATAAATACCCTAAAGCAGTGTTTCTCAACCTGCTCAATTTGAAGATATGTGGATTTCAACTTCAATTCTGGGAGTTGAAGTCCGCACATCTTCAAATTGACCAGGTTGAGAAACGCTGCTCCACGCTATAATGTTGAGGTTGGTTTGCTTTTGGAGATCTGGTCTACACCATATCCTATGTTATATCCTAAGGTTGTGTTTGTCAACCTTGGCAGTTTGAAGATTGATAAACTTTAATTCTAGAATCCCCTAGTCAACCTCAGTGCCCCTGAACCTGGTGTTTCCCACAAGCTTCCTTGAACACAACCTCCAAATCTCCTGAAAATCTTGGAGACGGGCAGGGGTGGGTTCCTGCCAGTTCTAACCTCTTCTATAGAAGAGGTTTCATAAATCTACAATGCCGTTTAGAACTGGTTCCAGCTTCTCCCCCTGCCCGTCCAAACATCATCAAGATGAAGAGCGAGAAAAGGAATTCTGGGAGTTGAAGTTCACAAGTCTTAAAGCTGTCAAATTTGAACACCCCTGTTTTTTTTCCCTAAAGGGTTAGTAGTGCAAGGGTCTTGTAACTTGACAGCTTTAAGACTTGAGTGCTTCAATGCCAGATTTTCTGAGCCAACATTTTGGTTGCTAAGCAAGAGCTTTGTTAAGTGAGTTTCATCACATTTTACAATTTGGCCATGCCCACCCAGTCACATGGCTGGCAAGCCACTCCCACTCAGTCACATGGCTGGCAAGCCACTCCCACCCAGTCACATGGCTGGCAAGCCACTCCCACAAAGCAGGCCACACCTACAGAAGAGGTTCTAAAACATTTTGAAACCCACCACTGAGAACGGGTCCATATGATACCCTCAGCTAATATCACTCTATATAAAGCCTTAGTAAGACCACACCTAGAATACTGCATGCAGTGTTGGTCACTGGAAGTTGTGGGAGCTTCATCACTGGAAGCTTTCAAGAAAAGGCTGGACTGCCCTCTGTCCGAAATGGTGTAAGGTCTCCTGCTTGGGCAGGGATTGGACTAGATGACCTACAAGGTCCCTTCCAACTCTGTTAATCGAATCTGAAACCTTGGCATTTGAAGGTGCATGGCCATCTGGCTGGGGAATTCTGGGAGTTGAAGTCCATGCGCCTTTAAGTCACCAAGGCTCCAAAACACTGCCTGAAGCAATAATATTTAGGCTGATTTGCTTTTGAGGATGTTGACTGAATCCTTGGTTTGGGATCTGGAAACTCCTCTGCCTAACTGGTAGCAGCACTGAGCTGAACTTGGCAGACTCCAAAAAAGAAGCCAGAGCTGGGCTACTTTCGTGCTGGGATGGGAGACCACTAAGAAATCCAGGGGCTATAAGCTGAACTCGGGAAGTCCAAGAATTAATCAACATTGATCTTGCTTAGCTTCTTTAAACCTGCCAAACTTATTTAATGACATGTTCACACCCCTTTTGGGAGGGGGGGGGACATTCCCATCTTCCAGGATGATTTTCCGACTTCCCAGTCCAGGACTAGTAAGTTTCCGATTCTGCAGGAATGAAGTTCTGAAGCTCTGAATTTCTACCAAAGGCCGAGGGGAAAATAAGGGACCTCTAAGTGAGAACATTGTTTTTGACTTCTTGATTCTGTTTTGCAGAAAAATGTGGCAGAAACACGTACAGATCAGCGTCGGGTGAGTGGCCTTGAAATGTAATTTTGGTACAGGTTGCCTTAGAGCTGGAGCCCAAATGAAAATGTGGAAGATTTACAGTTTCCCTGCAATGAGAAACACAGGTAGTCCTTGACTTATGACAACAATTGAGCCCAAATTTTATGTTGCTAAGTGTTAGATTTGCTAAGTGCCCCATTTTTACGTTTCTTGCCACAGTTCTTAAGTGAAATCACTGCAGTTGTTAGTATGATTAAGCTTAAATTTTCTGTTGCTAAGCAAGGCAGTTGTTAAGTGAGTTTTGCCCCATTTTATCCCTTTTCTTAGCCCTGTTGTTAAGTGAATCACTGCAGTTGTTAAGTTAGTAACAAGGTTGTTAAGTGAATCTGGTTTTCCCATTGACTTTACTTGTTAGAAGATCGCAAAAGAGAATCATATGACTCTAGGACACACAATCGTCATAAATGTGTGTTCTGACCCCGCTCTCCGTACACCAAGGCACTCCAAGACAAGAATACTGCTAGACTATTTATTCACAGTAAATTAACACACTGACAAGACCTTGGCAGCAATCCAGACTTCCAAGATAAGAAATATACACAAGAGCTTCTCCAGCATTGGTAATGAAGTTGAATCCTGCAAACAGTCTCCTCCCAAAGTCTTTCCTTATATACTCTCTTGAGAGGAGCCTAATTACAACCACCTGGGTCCAATTATGTTCTGTATCTGCGTAGTTGTTCTCTGCGTCTATCTGCCCGCCGTTGACCAACTCCCTTGTCTCCTCCCCACTGCTCCAAGGCCTGACGTCATGGGCACACTCCCTTTGGCTTTCACCGCTGCTCCATGCCTCATGTGCCTCCTGGTGGCCAACCAGCCTCTCTGATCCCTGCTCGGAGTCGGAACCCTGTCCAGGGTCCTCCACATCTTTCAGAGCCGACTCATAGGGCCCCTCGCTGTTGGAGTCTGTTTGCAGCTCCAGCAGTTCCTGCTGGGCCACAACAATGTGAGTCAGTTGTCAAGAATCCAAATGCAAATTGTGTGATGTTGGGGATTCTGCAATGGTCATAAGTGTGAAAAATGGTCATAATAATCTATCCCTATGTACACTGAGAGCTTCTGCACTGGAGACAAATTCCTTGTGTGTCTAATCACACTTGGCCAATAAAGAATTCTAATTCTAATAAGTCATTGTTTTCAGTGCCGTTGTAACTTTGAATGGTCATTAAATGAAACATAAGTCAAGGACCACCTGTATAGGATCCTGTTACATACAGGTAGTCTTCAACCTACAACCCTTCATTTAGTGACCATTAGAAGTTACGACAGCATCGGAAAATATGACTTGTGACTATTTTTCACATTTAAAACTGTTGTAGCATCTCCATGTCCATATGATCAAAATTTGGACATTATCTTGTATTTATGACGGTTGCCTTGTCCTTGGGTCATGTGATCCTCTTTTGTGACCTTCTGACAAGCAAAGACAATGGGGAAGCCAGATTCACTTAACAACTATGTTACTAACTTAACAACTGCAGCGATTCCCTTAATAACTGTGCTAAGAAAAGTTGTAAAATGGGGCAAAACTCACTTAACAACTATCTTGCTTAGCAACAGAAATTCGGGGCTTAATCGTGGTTGTAAGTCGAGGATTAGCTGTAGAAGTAAGTTTGTATATATCCATATATTTACTGAATGATTAGTTAGAATTTCTAAACTGCACAGTATTCAAATCTCTCTGGGCAGTTCGCAATAAAACACACAAACAAAAATTGAGTAAAACATATAGAGGCTGTAGCAAAAGTTGCGGCCATCAGCCAACCACAATATATTTTATTAATTTTTTGTCAGCCTTGATCCAGAAACAAAGCTCTAGACATTAGAGTAATGGCAATAAATGAAACTAATTGTTAGCTGGGCATAATAAATTGGTCATTGTTTTTTTTTTAAAATGATGTCCATCACGTTCATGCCAAACAGAATTTGGAAAAGCCCTATTCTGGATCAGGAGTCTCCAAACTTGGCAACTTGTGGACTTCAACTCCCAGAATTCCCCAGACTTGAAGTTGAGAGTTGAAGTGAGAGTTGAAGTCCATAAGTCTTAAATGTTGGCAAATTTGGAAATCCCTATTCTATATAGCAAGAGCACTTAGGCTAACGTACCGCTTTCACAGTGTTTTACAGCCCCCTCTAACAGAACTGCCAAACTACTGGCAGCCGGCAATCTAGGAGAAGTAGCCTGCAGTACTGCATTCTAGCCACTGCGCCACCGTGACTCTTAAGTTAGCAATAGCAATAGCAATAGCAGTTAGACTTATATACTGCTTCATAGGGCTTTCAGCCCTCTCTAAGCGGTTTACAGAGTCAGCATATTGCCCCCAACAACAATCCGGGTCTTCATTTTACCCACCTCGGAAGGATGGAAGGCTGAGTCAACCCTGAGCTGGTGAGATTTGAACAGCCAAACTGCCGAACTAGCAGTCAGCAGAAGTAACCTGCAGTACTGCACTCTAACCACTGTGCCACCTCGGCTCTTAGTTGTATGATCATTGATGGGAGATGACAGATAGCAAGAGGAAACTCTTTTTTATGTTTTTAAAAAAGTGTACACATGGGGAGATGCCCAGGAGTTTGTATTTCGTGTATGCAAACTATTGTTTGACTAAAAGGGACCTGCTATTTTCCTCCACATCTTGCTTTTTCTCATCTCTTTGTTACAGCCAGCACCCCGGATTTTGAAAGTCCTCCAGTGGTGAGTAGGGGATGCAGGTCTGTAGGTTCACATCTCTTTCATCAGGGGCAGAAAAAAAATATCCCCAGCTCTGCAAGAAAAAAGATCTATTTATTTATCTATAAAATTTATATAGGGGCCCATCTCACTGAAAAAGACCCTGGGTTGTATTTATATTCTTTTCTTTGTTCAAAATGGCCATTTCTGGTAGCTCCATCAACTTTTGTAGCCATTCATCCAAGGAGGGGGGGAATCAAAATGCCCTTCCATTTTTCTACATAAAGTAATCTTGCTGCCATCAAGATCACAGTTTCAATTTTTTTTCAAAGTCTTTTTCCATTAAGCCCAAAAGAAAAAATTTCTGGTGAATTAGAGTGAGAATAGAGTTGGAAGGGACCTTGTAGGTCATCTAGTCCAACCCCGCTGCTCAAGCTGGATATCCTGTACTATTGCTGACAAATGGCTGTTCAGCCTCCTCTTGAAAGCCTCCAGTAATTTTATCTTTCTATTCACTTTAAGAATTTTCTGCATTAGGATGTGAATCCTAGATTCTTGTTATTATTTAGGTGGATTGCATCATGCCATTTTTCTTCATTGTTTGAATTCTTTCCTTTTCCCTCCAGAATTGAATTGTATATGGCTTAGAATCACCTGTACTTAAAGCAACCCATAAGTCTAGGTAAAAGATAGGTGGACAAAGGATTGACTGATTCAACAAACTCTGGGAATTTACTAGTCTACTAGCTGCAAGGACTGTAAGATGAGCTGACACCAGACATACACTGTTTTCCCCTCTTCTTCATGAAGCCCGCTTGGCAGATAAAACCAGAGCAAAGGAGAGCTCCACACAGGACTTGGAGTTGAATCACTTGGTGCTCCTGAAGGAGTGGTGCAGTGGCCTAGAGATGGAGCTCTCGCCTCACAATCAGGAGACTGTGAGTTTGATTGTAGATAGAGACTGATATTTCTCTCTTTGGGCACAATCGGTATATATAAAAGGCACTCCCTCATTATGAAGTCTCCAGAACCGTAAAGCCTACAAACTTGAAATTTGGCACGTACGTTCCTCTTGGCTTCTATGTGCCCGCTAAGAAAGGATTTTTTGAAACGACCATCAGGTCGTTAGTATTTCTTATAGTATTAATTAACATGCTCTGATGCTAAGGAGTTCTACTCCTCCTCCCCACCTGAAAAGAACTCTGTTCCAACTGCCAGTTGCCTTATATCAACACGGTCTGATGCTAAGGTATTAGATATTCTACTCCCCCTCCCCACGTGAAAAGAAGTCTGACATTCCATTACCTCAGTTCAAACTGGCAGATGTTCCACTCCTTCACTCAGGAGCGGTCTGGGACTCCTTACAGTACTAAACGTTGGTACCTCATCAAAATGCCTATTCCTTCCACCTATGGAACTGTTTCTGGACTCAAGGCAGTGGGAGCGACATTCTCTTATGTGTTTCAATCACCAACCACCACTGAGCCAACGTATTGTGAACCGAATTCCTCCTGCATAGCCCGATCACATGCTTTCGTCATGAAGCACAGGGTGTCAGCATTCCAAATATCATGCAGAATTAAATCAGAGTCCAAGGCAGAGCTATCCTTAAAGTTCCAATTTAATAAGACAGACATGTTAGCATGAACTGTGGAATCCCAAATCTAAAAGCTTCCTGGGATTCCACCCAGTTGAAAGTTCATGAACTTATCCCCGCACCCACAAATCCATCACATGGTCCAATCTTCTTCGGCCACACTGGCATTTCCACCCAGCTGATTCAGGTCAGGTGCAGAGGTGCGGAGACAAAAGATGACCTTGAGCTTCTAGAAAGGAATGACAACAACACATTCCACAATTCTACTCCTTTCTATTCCCCCTCCCAATTACTACACTAATAAAACAGCATAATGAAATAAAGAGTGTGGCAGGCCAAAGATCCTAAAAAGGAATATGACTGCAGGCCTGGCACAGGGATCCAGCAAGTGAGAATATACCCGCTGCAAAATTCCACATTGGTGACAGGAAGGGCATCTTGCTAGTAAACACTCAGCTCCATTCACTCCATCCCGTAAGGGATTATGGTGTCTTTAAACAACGAAGAACAACAACTTGCTGCTCCTGAAGGATCTGCATCAAAAAATGCTAGTATTGTTTTAGCCATCAGGAAGAGTTCAAGCTGTTTACACTGTCTTTTTTAATCAAAGGAAGGCTTTATAAATTGATGCAATTTCTTTTTATATAACTTCTTTCATTAAAGAAATGTTTGATAGGATTGAAATAACACATAGAATTTCCAATAAAACACTTCATGCAGCTTCTCTTGCTGCATTTCTAAAACAGTTACATCAAAAGCTATTCCCAATCATTTCTAAGTAAACCTGGGAAAAAGTCATGGCTACATTAATATATCAAATCATCTTGCGAAAAGAACATTCTTGGACTTCGGGCATTTTGTAGGGTCTTAAAAACATGTTTGGGTCACTGAATTGACCTGGATGGTATCAAAGCCTTTGCAATGGCTGTTCTTCAAAATATATTGTGATTATTACAATTAAAGGGAGGAGGCAAAAATGAGCAAAAAAAAGCCTGTTTCTCGCAAAAACAGGCCCATTTTTTGTTCAAAAAAGAGGCATGAATAGCCTTTAGGAGGCTTGCTCCTGGGGCCTGGGGGGGTGGGGGAGGCAAAAAGAATAAAACGGCCCATTTTTCGTTCATTTTGGCCCTCCCCATCCCCCAGGAGCACTCTGGAAGCCTCCTAAAGGCTATGCACAGCCATTTTTGCAAAGGGGGAAGGGATTCGGGAGGCAAAAAAAATGCTTTATTCAGTGTATAAGACGCACCCAGATTTTCAGCCTCTTTTGAGGGAAAAAGGTATATACTCCGAAAAATACAGTACTCCCTAACTTTTTTTTTTTAATGGTCGTGTGATAATTGCCAGTACAAGTCCTTGCCATTGTTCTTGGCAGGATTTCAGAAGTGGTTTCCTGGGATTACCTGCTTCCTAGGGCTGAGAGCAAAGGACTGGCTCACAGTCACCTAGCTGGCTTTGTGGCAAAGGTGGAATTCAAATTCGGAGCCTCCCAGTTCCTAGCTTGGGCCTTCAACACTATTTCACATTAGTTCCCTGAACTTAGGACCACAATTGCACCCAAAATCTCTGTTATTTTTTGGGAGTGTAAGATGCACCTTTTTCCCCTCAAAAAAGAGGCTGAAAATCTGGATGCATCTTATACACTGAATACAGCATTTTTGGCCTCCTGAAACCCTGCCCCTTCACCAAAATGGCCACGCAGAGCCTGTAGAAGGCTTTCAGAGAGCTCCTGGGGGCTGGGGAGGGCAGAAATAAGCAAAAAATGGGCCATTTTTTCTTCTTTTTGCCTCCTCCTGTCCCCAGAAACACTACAAGCCTCCTAAAGGCTATTCATGCCCCTTTTTTGGACAAAAAATGGGTCTGTTTTTGTGAGAAACTAGCTTTTTTTGGGCTCAATTTTGCCCCCCCCCAGACCCCAGGAGTACTCTATATAAGCCTTCTATGCATGCAGGGTTTTTTGACAGAACACAGGCCCGTTTTTGTAAAAAATCAGGCCATTTTTATGCTCGTTTTTTGGGGGGCCCACCCCCAGGAGCACTCTGCAAGCTCCCTAAAGGCTATTCATGCCTTTGTTGGAAAAAAAATGGGCCCATGTTCACGAAAAATGGGTGATTTGTGGGAGGTTTGCAGAGTGCAAAAACTTTTTTTTTTTTTTTTAAATTGCCTATTCAAAACCTTGGTGCGTCTTATGCTCTGAAAAATATGATAAGTTAGTTTTGCCCCATTTTATGACCTTTCTTGCCTCTTTTGTTAAGTGAATCACGGCAGTTGATAAGTTAGGAAACCGGTGGTAGGTGAGCCTGGCTTCCCTCTTGACTATGCTTGACAGAAGGTCACCAAAGGGGATCGCGTGAACTTTGGACTTTGCAACTGTCATTATACGAACCAGTTGCCAAGCATCTGAATTTTGATCACGAAACTATGGGTCTTGTGTGAAAAATGATCCTATGTCCCTCCCCCCCACACTGCCGTTGTAACTTTGAACGGTCACTAAACAAATTGTTGTAAGTCAAGGACCACTTGAACTAACCAAACCAGTAATAAAAACAGAACACCGAACTTTTAAAATGAATAATAAGGGTGGGAGAGGAATGGTCCCACTCTAGGCAGAATGCTGTTTTGATCCTGGGTTAAACCAATAGTCGAAAGTTATTATTCTCTGAAGCATTAACTAAATTGCAGCTAACATGCTGCATTCAGATTAATCGGTTCGGGTCCTATAATCTGAATTCATGCTGTGAATCAGTACACTGAATAGCCAAGTGGACTGGTTTATCACACATATACACACACATAGCAAATTTAGCAGGCAAATGAATGAGGACACTGGGATTTTAATCAAATTAGTTAAACGTGTCACAGAATGTAAGAGTGGAGGGGATTTAGAGGGGAGTGGAGGGGATTTAGAGGGGAGT
Organism: Thamnophis elegans; assembly: GCF_009769535.1. Classification (NCBI taxonomy): domain Eukaryota; kingdom Metazoa; phylum Chordata; class Lepidosauria; order Squamata; family Natricidae; genus Thamnophis; species Thamnophis elegans. The sequence continues at coordinate 170,680,662 of NC_045542.1, read as the reverse complement.
GGAGGGGATTTAGCCCACACCACTCCCTGATATTTGTACAAATATCACTACTATGTTTGGTCTGCAGTCATCAAGGTCAACGCACCCCCTAATCTGATGCTCCTCAGATAAATTGGGATTAGAGTTCCTAACCAGCATCATTCTAGGATTGGGTAAATTGACCGAATCTATTATTTATATATTTTTGTATTTTTATGTTGTTTTAAATTAGCTACTCTTTTTTTTTTACAGTATTCTGTTTTAAAGGCTTGTATGCTTGTATAAAGTTGTTCGTAAATCTAATAAATGTCTGACTTGTTTTTACATCATTGGCATCAGCACTCATTGACAAAGAAATTGTCTTTCATGGATTTTGGGGGCCTGTTGAACCTTCCTTTGCCAGCAGGTGGCACTCTTAAATCAAATTTCAATCTTATTCTTCTTGATACAATTTTACTATAATACTCCAACATTTAAATGTGGTATCCAACGCCAACTCCCATCCAATTTAAAAATCCAATCTTCTGTACTTCTAGCAATTTTTTTTGTTTTCTTCCTTTAATTCTTTTGTCTTCCATTTCAAAGTTCTAAAATTTTACTCAAAGTAGCTAGATCGCTGCCACATGAAAAATAATTAGGAGTCTCTCTTTCCTGAATATTCTTTTGGGGTTACAATTCAAAAGGATTCTCCTCACCCAGTTCCGAACACTGTTTCCCATATGCACGCCAGAACTCGTCTTGGATGTCAAGCTGTCTCCGGCTTCGTGACAACTATCTTAGGTTGTCTTTTCTCTCAACATGGCCTAGAGCAGAGATGGTGAACCTTTTTTGGCTAGTGTGCCATAAGGGGGGGAGCGCAGGGGGGTTGTGCGCGGGTGTGCCACACCCATAATGCAATGCACGCCCCCAGCGCACATACACACATGACAGCAGCTCCCCTCACCATTTTTACATGCTTTTTTCACCCTCCCCAGGCTCCAGAGGTTTTATAGGGGCTTAATAGAGGTCTTCATCCTAATGGTATGCCAATGTACGTCCAATTTCTGCTACTGGTGTGGGTGTACCGATGCGAACCAGTAGGAACTCACTACTGCCTTGTGGAGGGTCCTGGCTGAACTCTCAGGAAGGTTGTGCAATGCACACCAGTTCAGTCAACACAGAAAGACTCACAGGTGGCTGTCAGTGGGTGTGTTGCACTTACATAGGTAGAGAATCCAAAGTCCCATGATCATGATGGAAAAAACAGCCACAATTCCCAAAGGACTCCACCATGTTGTAGCTAAAGAAGGAGAAACATGGTTCTGATCAGACAGTTCCCTGAAGGGAGATGCAGAAACAAATGGAAGCATTTCCCAACCTGTATGGGCCTGCAGGAAGTGCCCCCACCTGAAGGAAACCCTTCCCTTCCAAGGCTGAAGAGAGTGGAGCAAATGGCCTTGAAGCACAAAAGGAAAAGCCACAAGCAATCATATACTGTATATCACATCATTTCATACACCATCATGCATTATTTCTTCATATCTTTGCTGTTAAGTTACCACTTCCAACTATTTAGATATCACTACATTTCCTGCTCTCCATCTGAAAACATGAGGTGGTGCAGAAGAAAATCACCCTCTCCCCATTTTCAAATATTGATGTAACATTTATTTCTACACAGACATTATTTCTACACATCAAAACCTCTCAGTCCCTCACCTGTTTCCTCCTGGAAACTCAACACCGGGAGCTCCTGCAAGCCCTCATGCTCCAGGTGACACTGAAAACAGTTCCTTTCCTTGGGGTCGATCTCAACACTGAGTCAGACATAATAGGTCCCATCTCAGTTGGGGGCCACGTTCCTATGGAGGGTTTCGTTCTTCCAGACATCTCTGTCCCTCTTCCAGGTGGCAGTGAGCCTCTTGCCTTCGCCTTCTACCTCTCCGCAACGAGGTAGAAAGCGAAGGCAGGAGGCTCACTGCCACTGTTTCTCTTGAGGCTACCCACTTGAGGCTCGCATTGACAAATCCATGGCGGTACTGCAGCGATCCTAAACTCCCACCTAGAGCACGCGTGCCACAGAATCCAAATGCAGGAAGCAGGGTCTGTTTCCTCGCGCATCTCTCTCAAAGAAAACCTTCCTTGTTCTACCTCTCCTGGCTGCAATATCAGCTATCTTTGAGTCTCCCGCTGGCCAAGTGACATCACATGATATTGGATAATTCATTGGGATTTTCAAAGTCATTGAGAAAATTTTTGCTTTTAAGCTAATTAAACTTCCTATCTGTCAGTTTATCTGTGCAATTTTGTTGGATATTTTTAACAATACATTAAAATGAAGTATACAGGGCGGGGCATAACCTTTTCCTAGGGGGTCACAGCAACACTTGTAATAACAACACAAATAATTCATACACCATTCGAAAGCCCATCAAAAACTGAGTTTATTGACACGATTTAATAGTCAGTATGACCACCATTAGCCCTTCGAACAGCATTCAAACGAGGTGGATAAGAACACAACAAATCTTCAAACAGTTCCGTTCGATTTTCCAGATTTTTCAACACAGTTTCCAAATTCATTCTCAAAGTTTCAACCGAATATCGATTTTGACCTTGCTCCTGAATCATCAGAGCTTCCACTTCATCCTTAATTATGGCCCCAATGTTCTCTGCCGGATTGAGATCTGGCGAATTGAGATCTGGCTCCAGCATCGCGAGCCTCTCGAAAGGCAATGCATTTTATTCTGTCAATGATCCTTTGTTCTTCCGAATCGAATTTTCCAGCCATTCTTAAAGCAAATTTAACATTTAATAGCTCATTCAATTCAGTTTTTTATGGGCTTTAAAATGAGGTGTCGCGGAAGTTGTAAACTGCTGTCGATCTTGCTGTGACCCCCTAGGAAAAGGTTATGCCCCGCCCTGTATCAAGTGAAATTCATTAAAATGAAGTATATCAACATGTACTATTTTAATATTACCAGTATTAAGTGCCATTTATATATTCATTTCAAAGCTCTTTTTTATTTAATCCGAAATGAATTTGAAAAGATAATTGTAGTGAGTTTGCTTTTGAACAAATATTTCTAAATTTATTCGTTTACAATTATATTTGTTTTAAAATTTTATTAGTTTGATTTGATATAACACTGATTTCGTTGTTGTCTTGGGTAACATCTGTGGAAAAAATCCAGGTGCTCAGGCATGAAAATGTACCGCTCAAACACTATTCTTTTCCGCCCACACTGAAAGAAAATTAGCGGGAACATTGGTTAGGGGGCATTGAAGATTATTTTTGCTTTGCTATGTGATGGGGGACTCTTTTCTGCCAATAGTTTAAAAGGTGGCTTGATTGCTTAGGATGTAAACATATGGGGAGGGGGAGCCTTCAGAAACCTGCTCAATGGAGCCCCACTTAAGAACTTTGCTCCTTTCCTGTCTCTCACTGAAGAGGGAGGGGGGCTGCGGGGTATCTGCCTCAGAAAAAAACTTTTATTCTGCTCTGCAACAGGAGGGAGTGGGGTGCATATTAAAAGCGAGAGAAACGTTAGCGCCTTAAAACCACTAGCCAGGATGTTAGAAACAAGAACATCTCGCTTATAAGAAAACACCCAAAACCCAGATAGGTTTTGGGTGTAAAAGAAAACTCAGATAGGGTGAAAAAACAAGTGACGTGAAATCCAAATAACCAATCAATATTATCTGCTATGCAAAGGGTTTAACATGACCTAATTTGCAGGCAGATATGTGTGAATGCAGGCAGACACGCTTGGATCCACCACTCTCTGAGGGACAAATCAAAGGGGAGGCCTCCAGGTCATGTAAATTGGGAGTTGAGAAGAGAGTGAATGGTTCCTAAGAATTATATCCGGCCAGGGGACAGGTACCTTGGCTGTGCGTTCATCCGGGGGCAGCCGCCCTTAAGTCCTTGCGATCTTGTCTGAGCTGTGACTGGGAAACTTAAATAGCAAGGGCTCCTGGAGTGGACACACGTGCCATCCTGGCTCAGAGGAAGTGTGTCTGAATGACTATAAGCTGCCCACTTTTGGCCCTGAGAGAAGTCCCTGGATAGAGTGGGGCTCAAAGGTCGAAGCCCAGAAAAACCAAGGTGTGGACAATTTCATCGTGGAGAAAGAGATTGAAAACAAAAGCCAGGCTTCCTCAAGATATGTGGCAGAAGTTAACCATCCAGAGAATGAGGTGAGACACATGGGGGATTGCCCCCAAGGGTTGTGTTTAGTCCTGGGGGAACAGAATACAACACTCTTAGGAAACCCCCTGAGATATAGTCAGTTACCAGGATGGGTAACAAGTTTACAGGAGGCAAAGAACAAAGGGATGAGATCCCAGTTAACAAATCTAAAACTGGAACAAAAGAAAAAAGAAAAAAGAGGGGGGGGGGAGGAGAGTCTCAATGGAACGTTTTGTTCCTGTGTTGTTTTAACTTGCGTGTTTGTCAATGTATTTAAGTGTTTTTTTTAAAGAGAGAGAGTTTGTGACATCAGTGCCCTCCACCTGTGTATCTTTGACATGAAGTGGTTGACACTGAAGGGGTAGGAGACCCAGGGAGATAAAAGGTGGAATCAGATATCGGTCAGGAAGAAAAAAACGGTCCCATTAGGTGGGGCCAGGATGAAGGAAACCAAAAGGGTTCTTGAAGGGACAGATCAACTGGACCACAAACCCGGTCCAAAGGAGCAGTTGAGACAGGACTCCAATTGCCCCTAAGGGAAATTGTATTGCCAGGAGCTGAGGGGGAGCTATGTAAGATGTGGGTATATGCTCAATGACTGATTTATATAATTGGAACAATCAAACTCCTAATTATGAGAGAATCCAGATCAGATGCATGTCCTTTTTGCGTCCATTTTCCGAACTCACCAGCCTACATGGGCAGCCATACAGAGTCTGATGGAAATTTTATTAACCCCAGAGGAAAGAAGGATGGTGAAGGGATGCATGGATAAGGCTTTGCAGAAGGATCATACAACGGATCCGGACTGGACATGTTTACTGGAGGAACCAGATTGGGAACCTCAGTCCATTCGGCTGCAAAACTATCGGACTTAGTTTATTAGGACTCAAACAGGGTGTCCCAAAAGTTAAGAACTTCGGGAAGGTCTATCAAATTCAACAGAAACAGGATGAAAATCCATGGGAAATCCTCGAACGCATTTATCAAGCCTTTAGGAAATATACCAATTAGATCCCGAGGCTGAAGAAAATCAGAGAATGGTCAATATGACCTTCATTGGTCACTCTGCAGATGACATTAGGGCAAAATTATAGAAGAGAGAGGGGGGCCCAGGAAAGGTGATCTCTGAACCTGTGGAGTTTTACATGCTCATGGACTCTTTGGAAAGAAAGTGCTCACTGATTTTGTCACTCGACACATGCTGGAAAAAGGCACATATGCCGTTGTTAATCAGGTTGCTGCAGCCTGTCTCTGTTGTGCACAAAACAACGCAAAGACAGGATGGAAACTTCCTTTGGGAGTCCTTCTACAGGGCTCATACACAAGTGCTGTGTGGCAAATAGATTTCCCCAAATTTCCCTGGAAACTGGGATTTAGAGATCTCTTGGTTATGTGTGTAGTTTTTCTGGGTGGGTTGAGGCTTTTCCATGCCATACAAAGAAGGCTACAGAAGTAGCCCGTATCCAAACTTTGTCAGGAAGCCCACCTGCACTGGCCGCAGATAGCCGTGACCTGGGGTGAAAAACAAGGGACGTGAAATCCAAATAACCATTCAATATTATCTGTTTTCACCCGTTTTGCAAAATGCGTGCAAATTCGAAAGGAAATGCCAAATGTTGAGGGAAGGCAGACTTTTCCTTCTGGGAAAGGAGCTTAGAGGTTGAGAGACCCCAGGACACATTCATCCCTTCCTTTATGCTTCCTCCCCTCTGGGTCTCAAGTCCCTCCAGGCACTTACCCTGAAAGGCGGTTTGAAGCACTGCTGCTGGAACCATTTTCTTTCTGTATATAACTTCCGCGTTTAGACGTCAAAAATCTTCGACGGAAATGTCATCATATATGCTTGACTAGCTATTGCGTTCTATTTATCACATGGTCCAATCATCTTCTTCCACGTTGTTTTTTTTTAATTAATTTTTTTTTAATTTTTAATTTAAAACAAGTACAACATCTTTCTTTACATGCTATAGAAAGTGTGTCAGTTGGTCACAAATAAACTTTCGTACATCTCCTCCACAGTCAACAAACATGACTCATGTTAACTCGATCATTTTAACTCAAATATTCATACATATCACCATCATCATATATCTATTTTCATTTGACTGTAATTATTATTTAAAAATATTAATAAAAATAATAATCTTAAACAATACATGCCCACACCAGTGGGAAAAGAAAAAAAAAAAGACAAAAAGAACAAAAGACAAGGCAGGGAAGAAAAAACAAAACAAAAAACAAAAACAAAAACGAAAACAAAAAAGAACACAGGTATACATTATATATAAAAAAAGTATATCAGCTGTTTACAACATGTTTTGGTGCATCTCTTCCATTAATTCATATTAATTCAAATATCTTAACTCAAATGTTTACCATATTAACATCATTATACCTCCACTTTTAATTGACTACAGTTATTTAAACATCCTTCATCCTTAACTATGCCAAAGAATTAATCCATAACACCTGCTGACATTTCATTTACTTGTTTGTAAAATCATCTATTAACATCAAATCCTCATATCCTATTTTAGCTGAACATCCATAATATTTAATACCAAAAAGTCCATCTTCCATGCAGTATAGTTTATTATCATTCTCCCTTCTTTATGTAGTTATATCATATATCATAACATTTTCCCCATATTAATTAACATTTAACTGTATATATTTTATTTTATTTTTTAATAGTGATATTGTGATTAATAACCTTTGTATATAATCCAAAAATATTTCCAACCTTCCTTTCTCATATCCAATTATTATTTATCATATCAGCTCCACATTATATACATTACTATCAATATCAATTATTATTCAGCTATATCTATTACAAATAAGAGTAATTAGATTTAGCTAGTTTTCAATTGTATTCTTCAATCTATCAGCCTATGTCTCTCCAATAGCAAAACTTCCTTAGTCCTATTGCCATTCTTAAAACAAGTTCCCCAAACGTTTTTATAAGCAAGTCCAAACAGAAATATCTTCGCACCTTTTTGCTTAAGGTGCCTCTGGTGTAATAACGTTGTCCTTGGCTTGTTCCACTCAATTTGTCTTTGATTTTCAAGGGTGGTATCGAAAATTCTGCAAATAATGTTTCATAAAGTATAGATTCTTTAATGCTTCTCATTCCTCCTGCGATCTGTCTTTTGAGATAAATCTTCTGTATGGCAGCCCCTCTTTCAAGCGTTGCATCTCTTTCTCTTTCTGCCTCCGAAGTAGACCAGACGCCCGACGTGTCAGCAAGTTGAGAGACTTCCTTTCTGACATTCTTCATTTGAATTTCAGGAGCACTCAAACATTCAACGTTCTCACTCTTTCCTTCATATTTTAATGTTAAAAACAACAGATAGTCCAGTTTTTTTTCAGATTTTTCATATGTGTCAAACAACTTTTGACAAGCGGAAAAAATCATTTGAAACGAATCACTTGAAGCAAGTATAGACGCCATGATGTGACGCAGAAGATATTTGCAAGTAAGGACACGCTGGGAGCTATGCAATCTTATCTGATCTTAGACCAACACAGCCAAGCAGTAAAAGTGTCAAGTTATAAGAAGCCAAATTATAGTAAATTGGTTTACAGCCCACTTAAAGAGAGCCTGAGGGAGTGTTGAAGTAAAGTAAACTTTCCTTTATCCACGTAAACAGCATTCAAAACATTTAAGAAATAGGGTAACCACCAGCCATAAATCCATTAAAAAAAACCCAATTTGCCGCTAGATTCTTCTGTTCTTTGGTTTCAATTAGCTTAGATTTTAATGCGGACCATCTCTCTTTGAGTAATAAAATCAGCTTACCAGTTGAAATCACTTCTACCATTCTTAGGGGCTACCTGCAGTTTCGGTTAGCATACAGCTAATCCAGAAAGGGTTGGCAAAAGGGGTTGAATTCCGAGCCCCCCCGAGACCTGCGAATGTCTCTGAGGTCACTGGATCTCCCCAAACCTTCACTGTCTCTTCAGGACAGCTAGGATCGAAAACGACCCGTCCAATTCCTCCGGAATAGGGGAATTTCATCAATGGCCTGAAACTCCGTCTTCTCACTGCTAAGCCCCACCTTCTTCTTCGTCTTCTTCCACGTTGTTATCTCCACCCAAAAGGGCGGAGACAAAAGATGACCTTGGTCTTCTAGAAAAAATGACGATGTTTCTATTGCTCCCTCCTATTGACTATACTAATGAAACAGCATAATGAAATAAGAGAAAGTATGGCAGGCCAAAAATTCTAAAAGGGATATAATTGCAGGCCAGACAGGCGGTGGATGCTCTTATGCTAGACCCATTTACTAGTTTCAACAAGCTACAATGAAATTCTGGGCCAATTTTCCCTAGACTTCTGGGTAGACTGAGTTGAACTGTAAATGGGCTAACTATCTTCACAATTGGGAATGGACCGAGAAATTTTGGACCAAATTCCTTGCTAGACATTCCTAATCATATGTATTTGGTAGACAAAAAAACTTTGTCCCCCACAAGGAAGGGGTTCTGGAGCGAGTGATGTTTCTCAGCTTGCTTCTTGTAGGCTTCTGCTGCATCTGCTAGAGCCTTCTTCGTGTTCTTCCAACCTTTCTTTAGTATGTCCATCCATTCATTCAAAGACATAGAGGAGGGAGGTTCTCTAGGCAGTTCAGGCATGGGAACAAATTCCATGCCACTGGTAATCTGGAAAGGAGTAAATCCAGGGCTGCTGTGAACCGCATTGTTGTACGCCACTTCAGCGAAGGGTAGCAAGTCTGACCAGTTGTCTTGCTGATAGTCCACAAGACACTGGATGTATTGTTCCACTACTACATTGGCTCTCTCATGCTGGGATGAACCTCTGAGCTCAGTTCTTGTGCGGACCCAATGGATCTCAGGACCTCTCTCCAGAACTTGGCTGTGAACTGGACTCCACGGTATGAAATGATCCTCTTGGGCAATCCGTGCAGGCGATAAATATGTTTCACAAACATTTTCGCTAATTTCTTTGTGGACAGTAACCCTGAGCAAGCGATGAAATGCGCCTGCTTGAAACCAAGTCAATAACTGTCCAGATTACTCTGTTCCCACTGCTGTCGGGGAGTTCCATGATGATGTCCATTGCGACCTCTTCCCATGGTCGGTTAGGTCTGGCCACTCGTTGTAGCAGTCCAGGGGACTTCTCCGGGCAGTGGTTTCATCGTTGCGCAAGTAGCACAGCTTTTTACATTATCTTCCACCTCTGATTCCATCTTTGGCCACCAAAATTGACGCCTGGCGAGGTGGAGCATTTTTAGGAATCCAAAGTGGCCTCCTAGTTCTGCCTCATGGCTTCGCTGTAGAACTTCCAGCCTCAACCCCGCGGGGACGTACTGTTTGGACCCCTTCCAGGCTAATCCATTTTCCATCATTAGGATTTCCTGGTTGTTGTTGAGCCACTGGTCTGTTGGGAGCGCCAATTTCATAGCTGTCATCACCTTATCCTGGCTTCCATTTCTATCATGCTGTGGTTTTCTCAACAAAACATCCCCCAACAAGTTTTTGGGTACTTGTTGGACAGTTGAGGTTTTTGTCTCTGCTGCAGGTTCTGGGCTCTTGGATTCAATCATCCTTGGCTGGCCCATTTCTCCATCAGTAGTAGGGGCTCAACCACAATCATCAATTTCCTACCACTGTCTTCCCACTTCATCGTAGGCTTCCACTTGTCAAGCCATGCAAACCCCAAGATTATTTTTTCCGGCATCTCTGGAGCCACAATGAATCTGAGAAGCTCGCAGTGGCAGCCCACTTGTAACTTCACCAGTTCAGTTACTAGCATGGTTTGGGCCCCTCCAATTAGCGTTCTATCTACCTGCTCAACACGAATGGGACAGGCTAGAGATCTTGTGCTTATGCCTAGTTGCTTGACAATTGACATGCTGATTAATCATTGAGCGCAACTGGTGCTCACAACTGCTTCAACTTCCCCCTCCAACCCCGTCTCAGGCACTTGGAGGTTGACTTGGAAGGCGAAGGGGCGGATGGGTGCATTCACCATTGGGTCATCTTCAACATTTTCCTCCTCTGAGGCCTCCCCCTTGGTAGGAATCTTTGTCACCTTAAGTTGGGGATCCTCTTCCAGAGGTTGTTGACCCTTTTCCTCCTCCAAGACCTCCCCCTTGGTAGGACTCTTCGTCACCTTAAGCTGGGGATCCTCTTCCAGAGGTTGGTTGCCCTTTTCCTTCTCCGAGGCCTCCCTCTTGGTAGGACTCTTCATCACCCTAAGTTGGGGATCTTCTTCTAGAAGTTGTTGGCCCAGATGACTCCTTTCTGGTGGCATCTGGGGCCTTCTCTTTACTGCCATGGCGGTTGGTGCACACGTTTGTGGCAATGGAGCTGGAGCCAAGCACTCTGATGCCTTGTGGCCAAGTTGACAGCAAAGGTGGGATTTTATTGCCCCCCCCATGAGGAAAGTTACATCTCTAAACTTAGGAACCACCTCATCACAATTTTCCACCATCCATTCTGTAGCTTGCCCCTTGGTAATCCCTTCTTCCATTGTTGAGAACCTTTCTTTGTAGGAAGGTTGGGTAAGAACCTGTTGGGGCGTTGCAGGGGAGACTGGAACTGGTGGGGAGGTCAATCCCTCGGTTGGCCACTGCCCAGTTGTCTGCCATGGTGCCATCTGCTGAGGAAGGGCAGGTACCAATTGGAATCCCTTCCATCCATGACCTGGGATTAAGACCCATCCCGAGGTTGCCTGATTCACAGGTTGAGGTTCAACTAATGATGGCTGGTTAGGAGGGGTTATGTGCCAAGATCCCCTCTGCTGGCTTAGAGGATTTCTGGCCTAAGGGCCCCTCTGCTGGCTTGGAGGACTTTCCCATGTTAATGGCCCAGGAGGTGCCCACTGGCATTTTATCCATCCATACTCTGGAAGAAAGCTCAATTTAGTGGTGCTTCGTTCACAAGCTGCAGCCCAATTTCCGATGGCTGGCAAGTGAAAGATGCTGGCCAAATCTCCTCTTGCTGGCTGGGTTGAATTTCCCATTTTGATAGGGATTCTGTCTTCAACTCAGTTGCAGGGCATTGGCTTATTTGGAAGGAGTCAAAATCTCCACTCCAGGGTTTTTTCCAAGCCTTGGCTGGGGGGAAGGAGGGAGAGCATGCACTCATGTTTAGTTGTCTGAAATGGTCTGAGCCAGTCTATCCTACATAACAAAGATCTCCCCTCTTCAGATCCAGGTGAAGGATCAGATGATGGAATGTATGTCCAGATGAGGCCCTGGGGATCAGAGGAAGGGCCATATGTGGCAAGGAGACCCAGGTGTGAATGGAATGGACATGAGAGTAAGGAATATGAATTCTGATCAAACATTTTCTTTAGTCTTCATTTCTGTGCCTTGACATTTAAGAACTTTGCTCCTTTCCTGTCTCTCACTGAAGAGGGAATGGGGGTCGCAGGGGAGATGCCTCAGAAAAAGCTGTTTGTTCTTTTATTCTGCTCTGCAATAGGAAGGAGGGAGAGACATATTAATCACAAGACAAAAGTTAGCACCTTAAAGCCACTAGCCAGGATATTAGGAACAAGAAGAGCTGCTTATAAGAAAAACTGCAAAACTCTTTGCAAGATACCCGTGACTTGGGGTGAACAACAGGTCACATGACATTTAGCCTTTTCACATAAGAAGCATCAGAGTTTGGGAGGGGGCTTAAATCTAAATAACCAATCAATATTATCTATTATGCATGCATTATTAGGGGAAGGGCAAAGGGTTGAACACAACCATCCTTTGACTATAAAAACTGCTGTAAGAATCTGCTCTTGGGCCTTGGTTAGCTTTTCAAACCGGGGTCCTTATATCTTAGTATCAAAATAAAAGTACAATTCTATATCACACCTTGTGTCCGGTGACTTATCGGCTTCGACACTAATCAAGAGCCCAGTTTTGGGGACAACACAGGATAATGGGATTAAGGCATGGTAGTATTAGCTCTTTACCCATCTCACCACAGGGCACCTGGGAAGAAGCAATGCTCAACAAAACCTCTCTTCTTCTCCCAACATCTGAAGCATGTGATCCCCCTTTTCTGTTCAGGAGCTCAAGCCATGTGATCCTGTCCACCATTACACCATCTTTCCAAGCAGCCTCCATGTTTCCAGTGTCTTTTTCCCAACTTAGAACTGAACCGAGAAGGACATTTCTTCCAAAAGGATAAAGGGCTAGTACTATCATGTCCTGAGGCCCATATCGTAATCCCATCACCCTGGAGCTGAAGGGTGGAGATCTTTGTTATATAGAACAGACTGGCTCAGACCTTACTGGCTCATTCACAAAGTTGGGTGCGTCTGAGTTTCTGCCTCTCTTGAGTTTCTACTTCTTTTTTAGGGGAAATATTCTGCCTTTTTAATAGTTCACAAAATATTTCATTTCTCTAGGAAAGGGGTGCGTTTTAACTTCCAACAAAAGGATGGATACTGAAGCTGAAGCTGAACTACTTTAGCCATAAGAGAGACCTCCTTGGATAAAGACCCTGGTGATGTTGGCAAAGATGGAAGGTGAAAGGAGAAGGGGATGGCAAAGGATAAGATGGTTAGATAGTGTCATCGAGGCAATGAACATGGATTTGGGCAAACTCCAGAAACAATGGAGGATAGGAGGGCTTGGCGTACTTTAAGATCCATGGTCAAACTTGGTCCCTTTAAGATTTTTGGACTTCAACTCCCAGCATGCATGGCTGGCTGGAGAATTCTGGGAGTTGAAGTCCACAAGTCTTAAAGGGACCAAATTTTGAGAACTTCCTGCTCCATAGAGTTGTGAAGAGAGGGACAAGATTTAGCACCTGAACAACAACAAAAGTTAAGCAACGTGAGTTTTCTTGATTGCCCGGGTTCTGCCGCCTAAATCCGCCAGACTCGGCTCTCCTCCAGTCTTGCCTTTTGAGGCCTGAGGCTTCCAAGGGCGCTTAGCAAGCCCGGCCTCCTTCAGTCCCACCCTACAAATGAAATAGTGAAACTTCAAGCCTTCTTAGCCAGGGAGGATGTGTGGCCAGAATGCTGCTTCCTCCTCGTCCACCACCACCTTTGCCTCCTAAGTGGTCCCTCTAGGCTTCGCAACTCGGTATTCTTAACCCTTGAAGTGGGGACTCCAAAACTTGCCTCCATCCTTCCTTTTTAAAAGGGCACCTTCCAGCTGATATTTCTTCAACTACTCCGACTAACAGCTCCTCCACCCAGCCTTTGCCATGCCTCCTCCCGGTCCAGCCTAGAGGGAGAAAAAACAAAATAAAAAAGGTAACAGAATAACAGAGCTGGAAGTGCCCTTGTTAGATACCAGAAACATTGATAATGGTTTACACCAAGGTCCTCTGTTCCATCAAGCCAGTGCCAACAAAACATACTCCTCCCTGACTCTCAACCAACTTAATAATTATGGATTGAGGATGGCTTCCTACTTTTATACTTTAACCATTCCCAAGTATAGAAGAGCTTTTTCTCTAGCTCACTTTAATGTCTTGCCCTCAGCACTTATGGATGGTCGTTTTAAGAGGCTCCCGATTAACGAGCGGCGATACCCTTGTGACAGAGCCGAGGTTGAAACTGTGGAGCATGTCCCTCTATTTTGCCCCATGTGTAACGCAGACAGATCTAAGTTACTGTCTCTTCTTGAAATCGTCCCTTCTAGTCCTAGTGGCTGTAATTTGTTTGAGGAAAACACTGTAACTTCCCTCACTTAAGCTTTGGGTGACTGATTGCTATGATGCTACGATCAATTCTCTTATGTCTCTTTTGTAGTACTCTTATTTTGGTCTGTGACCGTAAATAAAGTATTATTATTATTATTTTAAAAAAATTGAAACTAGACAAATTGATTGGCCAGGGAATCCTAGAGCCAGTAGATCACGCAGGCTGGGAGCCCCTATAGTGACACCTGTCAAGCCTGACAGGTCTGTCCGCATCTGCATGGATTACAAGTGCACGCTAAACAAAGCTTTGCAGCAAAGCACTTATCGTGTTCCCATTGTACAGCATTTACTGCACTCATTAGGCCCTGGAAAAGTTTTTTACAAAATTAGATGTGGCACAGGCATACCAGCAGTTGCCTGTAGATGGCGCCATGGCAGAGGCTGAAACCATTGTGATGCACAGGGGTGCATTCAAATGCACCCCCCTTCAATTCGGAGTTAGTATCGCCCCTGAACTGTTCCAAAGCATCATGGAACGGCTTTTGCAGGGGATTCCAGGAGTCACCCCCTATTTTGATGACATATTGGTATCGGCTGCAAATAAGGTGCAATTGTTTAAAAGATTGGGAACTGTTCTGGCCAGAATCAGAGACAAAGGCCTCTGCCTCAAAAAAGAAAAAAAATGCCAAATTAATGTGCCAAGGGTTGAATTCCTAGGGTACCTCATCGACAGCTCTGGGATTCACCTGACCAACAAAAAAAATAGGCAATCCAGGATGCCCCTACACCTCGCAATCAGACTGAACTGCGGGCATTTCTCAGGCTCCTTAACTTCTACAGTGTCTTTCTCCAACAGAAAGCCATGCCACTTGTCCTAGCATGCAACGCTTCCCCCTTTGGCATAGGAGCTGTCCTCAGCCATCACATGCCCAATGGAACCGAGGCGCCCCTGCTACTCATGAACCTTGTCTGCTGCCGAACGGAACTACAGCCAACTGGACCGTGAGGATCTGGCTGCAGTCGCCGGCATAAAACGGTTCCACGAGTACATCTACAGATGTGACTTTGAACTTATCACAGACCACAAACCATTGCTGGGTTTGCTTGCTGGGGACCAGCCTATTCCTGCATCTTTGTCGCAGCGAATGACCAGATGGACAATCTTCCTCACAGCCTACAGTTATCGCCTTGTCCATTGACCAGGCTCTACATTGGGGCATGTCGACGCCTTAAGTTGATGCCCACTGCCTGAACTGCTTGCAGAACCTACCCCTGAGCAGCCAGTCCTCCTCATTGACTGTCTTGAGGCTGGTCCTGTCTCGTCTTCAGATGTCACCCGCCAATCAGCAAAAGACTACACTCAAACAGATTTTGAACTGGGTGTGGAGGGGGTGGCTCAAGGGGCCTGTTGGGTCTGAATTTAAAATGTTTTACTGCAAATGTTATGAACTGTCAGTAATAAATGGTTGTTTACTGTGGGGGGGGGGTCGTTGTTCCACCCAAACTGCACATTGCCATATTAGAGGCCTTGCACGTAGGGCATCCTGGAATTGTCAGGATGAAGTCTTTGGCCAGGAGCTACATGTAATGGCCTAACATGGACAGGGAGATAGAAGAATCGGTGGTTACCTGCACACCGAGCAAGGAGTCCAGACCAGCTCCCTCAGAGGCACCCGCTAAAGAGTGGGAGTGACCTCAGGCACCATGGTCTAGGGTGCACATAGATTTTGCTGGCCCTGTTCACGGCCAGACTTTCATGGTAGTTGTGGACGCCTACTGGAAATGGCTAGAAATAGTCCTCATGACCTCTACCATGGCAGAAGTGGTCATCAAGGCACTATGGAGACTTTTCTCCACTCATGGCCTGCCCGATGTCTTGGTCTCTGACAACGGGCCCCAATTTACGGCCATGCAGTTCAAGACTTACTTAGCAGCACAGGGAATCAGACATGCCCTGGTCGCTCCATTCCATCCGGCTTCTAATGGTCAGGCTGAGAGAATGGTGAGACCTGCAAAAGAAGCCCTATCCAGGATGGGCCCGGGAGATTGGCAAACACGGGTTGATCAATTCCTCCTCATACAACACATCACGCCAAGTGCTACCACTGGTAGAAGCCCTTCTGAGCTTCTAATGGGTCGCCGGCTAAGGTCCCACTTAGACCGGCTACACTACTCTGCCGTGTTGCCCCCAGATTTGACCAGCAAAATAAGAAACTTTAGCGTAGGGGATCAAGTTTACACCCACAACTATGCTGGGGGAACTCTTTGGATTCCTGCCACAGTGATAGGCATCACCGGGCCTTGCTCTTACCTATTAGAGCTCGAGGACGGTCGAAATTGGAGATGGCACATTGACCAACTCTGCGGCTGCATCTCCAACTCCAGTCTTAGGCAACCAGAGGTAACTCCTGCATGAGTTAGCCAAAGCCCTACCCAAAAGGAGCACAA
Source organism: Thamnophis elegans (assembly GCF_009769535.1). Taxonomy (NCBI): domain Eukaryota; kingdom Metazoa; phylum Chordata; class Lepidosauria; order Squamata; family Natricidae; genus Thamnophis; species Thamnophis elegans. The sequence continues at coordinate 170,664,434 of NC_045542.1, read as the reverse complement.
ATTCACTCCTAACACAGATAACTCAACCCTGAAGGTGCCAGGGAACTTATCTGTAATTGTTGCAGGCCCGTAGCAAGTTCCAAGCGAACCGGCTCCAGAAACTCCAGCTGCGGCCTGTGAGAAGTTCCAGGAGCTTCCACCAGGCGAAGCCGTGGAGCCAATAGGTCCATCTGACTTGACTGAAGAACACCCACCAACTGAATTGCGCAGGTCTGGGCGAGCCACCAGAAAACCCGCCTACCTGCCTGACTACGTCACAAGTTGGTTGAGCCCATCTAAGAGCGGAGGGGTGTTAGATACCAAAAACATTGATAATGGTTTACACCAAGGTCCTCTGTTCTGGTGGGAACAGAGATTCAATCTGATTGGTTGAAGGGTCTGCTCATAAAAGGGCTGCTGTCACACTGAACCTTCGCTGGATTGTCCATAGTTGATCTGTGCCAATAAAGAGCTGTTTGTTACTGTGAAGCCTGAGTGTGTCTTTCCTTTACCCGATCTAATAACCCTAGAGGTCATCTAGTCCAACCCCCTATTCAAGCAGGAGACCCCTACAGAATAACAGAATCACAGAGTTGGAAGGAACCCTGGAGGCCATCTAGTCCAACCCGCCTGCTCAGCATTCCCTGGCAAAGGCAGTCATATACTGAGTGTCACAATTTATTTGACATTTATACCATTTCGGTATAAATTAAGGAGAATATTGGTAGCCCAGGTTTAAAAGGAGGGGTCCTTGGTGCCCTCTGAGCTGGCATCCTTTCTTCCAGATGTTTCATTACCAAAAACAATGCTGTTTATTCATTATTTATTTATTTAGAACATTGATATTGCTGCCTATTCGCACAAGACGATTTACGGGACATAAAAACACAATGTAAAAATAATAATAACAATAAAATAATAATAATAAAATGCAGGTAGTTCTCCACTTACGACCACAACTGAACCCCAAATTTTGGTTGTTAAGTTTCAGACATTTGTTAAGGGAGTTTGCTCCATTTTATGACCTTTCTTGCCACGGTTGTTAAGCGAATCACTTTGGCCGATAAGTTAGTAACACAACTGTCAAGTGAATCTGGCTTCCCCATGGACTTTGCCTGTCAAACGTTATATGCCCAATGACATATAATAAGAGAATATGAAAGTTTGCTGATTCTTAGTGCTGTTTTGAACCATCCCAGGCAAGAGTTGGTTTTTTCTATGGATATCCAGTGTAATAAATACGATGGTGTTCACTGTGCCATGTATTTTCTTTTTTTATTGCCTTGCAAAACATTTTGAGTTTGAGCCCTTAAAACTAGGAATCCAATACCAGGTAGGTTTTATTTTGTATGGCATAACAGAATACAGAAGAGAAGGATCAGTGAAGAGAAGGACCAGGGAAGAGATGATAGCAGTGTTCCAATACTGGAGGGACTGCCACAGAGAGGAAGGGGTCAAGGTATTCTCCAAAGCACCTGAAGGCCAGGCAAGAAATAATGGGTGGAAACTGACCAAGGAGAGATTCAACCTGGAAATAAGGAGGAACTTTCTGACAGTGAGAACAATCAACCAATGGAACAGAAGTTGCCTTCAGAGGTTGTGGGAGTTTCATCACTTGGGACTTTCAAGAAGAGATTGGGCTGCCATTTGTCAGAAATGGTGTAGAGTCTCCTGCTTCAGTGGGGGGTTAGACTGGATGACTTACAAGGTCCCTTCCAACTCTGTTAATACAATATGAGTGCATAAAACACACCAAAACAACATATAAATGTGTATCAAAATAGAAAATACCAGTAATGTGAATTATCTTTAAAAAGCACTGTATGAATGAATAAAACTATTAAATTATATACAAGTGGGGACTAGAATGGCTAGACCAGGTGTCTAGCTCACCCTTGAGATGATGTATTTCTTACAGAGATCCAGAGAACCTTCTGAGGGTGCATTGCATCGCAATATGATGTAAAGTTTCCGAGGACATTTCTGCATTCCCACAATCATAGTTAGAATTATTGACCAGCCCCCATTTGTATTTCCAGAATTGGCACCTGCCAGGAATAGATCGGGTCCAGTTGAGCATAAGTAATTGTGCTTTTCCTGATGTTCATGACATTCAAGGAGAAGCAGTATGAATTGCCAAACATCAAAATTTTGATCGCGTGACCATGAGGATGCTGCAACGGTCGCTAAGTGTGAAAATGGTCGCTAAGTGTGAAAAATGGTCATCAGTCACTTTTTTCAATGCCATTGTAACTTTGCTCACTATACCACCTTTCTTGCCACAGTTCTTAAGTGAATAACTGCAGCTGGTATTTTGTATTTTGGATAGAATCTTTTTTTAAAATAGTCTAAGACAATTTTAAAAAAGAATCCATGCAGAATAAATTGAAGTAAAACATTTCAAACTATTCCACACAGAATAAATTGAAGTAAAACTATTTTTTAAAAATACTATGCACAATATATTTCAAAATATTGTGCATAGAATTTTTAAAAATGGTTTCACTTCAATTTATTTTGGATAGAATCTTTTTAAAAATAGTCTACAATAATTTAAAAAAAGAATCCACACAGAATAAAACTATTTTAAAAAATCCTATGCACAATAAATAAAATATTATTTTAAAATACATTTAAAAAATAAAAGAAGACAACCCAGCTCACTTACCAGCAGGCACAAGTGAGCACTCCAAGTCAATCCAGAATGATGTAGATGTTAATACAAAGAACTGAGCAAATTAAAATGGTGAAATTATTAGTCCCAGGGAAATATTTTTCAAAGAAACTTTGCCACCATTTTTTCCACACAAACCGACCTCCAACCTCCGTGGCCCTCCCCTCCTGGAAATCCAGGAAGAAACAGTCCTTACTTCTCTAGCCAAGTATTTCCTGCAGCTCTATGGTACTGGGTCATCTTTTCTTATAAAATGAGGTAAAAGGGGTGTGGGGGGGGTCCGTTTTGTTGCTTTAACGTTTTAATATCTTCAATGAAAGTACTAAGACATAGAGAGGGATTAGACAGGGTGTCTTTTGTCTTGCCCCGGTTAGGATTTCTTAAGCAAATCCACTGGGCTTTCAACATGAAGCCAGAAAATCAGGACTTTTTAAAAACGCCCCGGGACACGGGACAAATTGTTATAAATCGTGACTGTCCCGCCGAAATCGGGACATCTGGTCACCTTAGCCTAATGCCCCCAACAATCTGGCCCTTAATTGTTAATTGTTAGGATAGTGGCTATTTCTACTCAAGTAGGGAAACAGATCATGCAAAAGGTTGAGATGGTTACTTCTGCACACTACAACAGAGGGGGATGCTCGTGGTTCTACCCTACAACACCACAAATTTTAGAAGCAGCATGAGCTCTTCCAGAATGGTTTGAACGCCATTCACCCCGAGAAGGAAAATATTCCTGACAAAATGCCTGTTTTGCCTGATTTGAACTTGTGTATTCTGGCCAACCTCCAGCACCAGTCCACAAATCCCTGGCAGGTTTTTCACCAAGCCCAGCCACCTGAACCCCAGGTTCAGTAGCCACTTTAGACAAGAAACTCAGTGCCACAACATAAACACAATAGTTGCTTTATTGCAGAGAGAGAACTGTGCATTCACAGAGGATTTGCCAGTAGCAGAAGGATACCCATCTTACAAGTAAGGGCCCTTAATAGAATAACAGAATAAGAGAATTGGAAGGGATCTTGGAGATCTTCTAGTCCAACCCTCTGCTCAGAAGGAAACTCAATTATATTTCAGATAAATGGTTGTCTAATCTTTCCCCCAAAACCTCCAGTGTTGGAGCATCCCCAATTTCTGGAAAGAAGTGGAACCAGCTTGGAACAGTGAAACAGCTTGTCTTCAGAAGTGAGCAGGAAGGACCCCTCTGGAGGAGACATAAGTTGTAGCTATCACAATTTGGTTTAAATATCAGGAAAAATGTCCAGGTGGAAGAGCTGACCCTAGAAAAGAAACTGGAACAAATTCAGATATGCATAGAGTGCTCTTCGTTCAAATTAAACTGGTTTTTCTTGTTACAGCACTGAGGAAGAAAAATGTCACACTTATCTTTCTCATACACAAGGATCTCCAGTTAGCAAGATACATTTGTTTGCACACTTGTTAAACTCAGTGACTGAGCTTTGTCATGTTAACTCCCTCTTTTTTTTAAAAAATAGTTCCTTTATTTTTGCTTTCTTCTCCCTAGCCAGGATTTTTCCTTGTTCTTTGGTTACATCTGGATACCTTTTCCAATGTACGGTAGGTCTTTTTCACCACCAACTAGTTTTTGTCCAGCCAATCTGTTTCTTTGGATAAGCCTTTCTTCAGCATTTTCACACCCCAGTCCTGAGAAAGCTGCACCACAGCACAGAAAGGACAATTACGCGCTCAGAAAAGGATAAGCAAGAGGCTGATGGCCTCAAAACCAAGTGAGATTTTTGCTAAAGCTTTGCAGAGATACTTCACATTGAAATCTTTAGGTCATATTAGCACTTACTTAGGTGTTCAGATTGACAAAACATAGAAGGGGTTTAGTCTTTCACAAGAGGATAAAATTGAACACATTTTGCATCAATGCAATATGAAGGATGCTAATACAACAAAGACACCCATGCAAACAGATTTTTACAACTTGACACATGAATCAAGTCCTGAATTTGAGGATCAAACACTTTATCGTTCAGTCATTGGGTCACTGTTGTATATTAGTAGTTGGACCAGACCCGACATTGCACTTAGTGTTAAATCTTGTGTCTCGAGGTAAGGCAACACAGTTTCATTGGACAAGCATTAAGAAGTTATTGAAATACTTAAAACATACTAAACATATAAAGTTATTGTTAGAACCAACACATACTGATTATGCAGAATTATGTTGTTATGCAGATTGGGCAAGTGATAAGAAATCACGTAAAAATACTTCAGGTTATATGATAAGCAAGAGGCTGATGGCCTCGAAACCAACCACCAGAAAAAACAATTAAAGAATCTGGGTTTATTTAGCCTGCAACAAAGAGACAGTTGTAAGTAAATAGTAAGAGGAAATAAATGGTTGTTAGCCAGCTCAGCATAAGTGATGACTTCTTCTCTAGAGCTCTATAATGAAAAAAAAAAGGAATTGTTTATTTTAGTAGCATCTAATATGTCAGTTCAAAGGAATATTTCTTTCAGGATAAATGTTTCAGATTCAGGTGTCATCTTTCCTTTTTGTAGTGAGGTGATCTTTTGTATCAGGCCTTAGGATGATAATGTAGCACTTGGGGAAGAAGATGCAGACCAGCAGGCCACCGCTGGAGGCTAAGATGGAGAAGACCTGCACGACCACCATGGACTTCCTCTTGGTGCTCTGATAGGCAGGCACAAAGGACAGCCAAACGCTGCAGAAGACCAGCATGCTGAAGGTGATCAGCTTGGCTTCGTTGAAGGCCCCAGGCAGATTCCTGGCCAGGAAAGCCACCGTGAAGCAGATGGCGGCCAGGAAGCCCATATACCCAAGGAAGACATAAAACATGGCGACAGAGCCTTCATTGCATTGCAGGGTGATCTCTCTGGGCTGGGAGTGCATGTCGGAGTCAGGGAAAGGTGGGGAGACACTGAGCCAGATGGAGCAAATGATTATCTGGACAGCAGAACAAGAAAGGATAATGGCGTTGGCAAAACTCTTCCCAAGCCATCTGTTCATCCTCTTCCCCGGCTTTGTGGCCAGGAAAGCCAGCACCACCGTGATTGTTTTGGCCAGGATGGAAGAGACAGCCCCTGAGAAGATGATGCTGAAGGCTGTTTGTCGGAGGAGGCAAGTGGCTTTGCTTGGCCGTCCAATGAAGAGAAAAGTGGACAAGACGTTAATCAGGAGGGAATTGAGGATGATGTAAGAAACATCCCGATTATTGGCTTTGACTATTGGGGTCTCCAAATATTTAATAAAGATTCCTAAGATGAACTCAGTGATTAAGGATAAGAATAAAGCAAAGGAAACCACAATAATGCCTAAACTTTCTCTGTAATGCAAGAAGACTGTGATCTTAGGGATACATTGATCTTGATCTTTGTTTGGATGATTGTTAGGTAAGCTCCCCGTTGGGAGAGCGAGTGCGTTTAGAGAAGCGTTGTGAGAGTTGTGTTGGAGAACACACAAACCATCGTACAGAGACACTGCAGTTTAAATAGGCTTTTACTTTCGTGGAAATAGAGGTATCAGAGTCCATCAAACAGTCCAAGCCATACACGGATAAGACAGTCAGTCATCAGCGTTAAGGGATAAGCCAAATAACATAGTCCAGTATCAGTGGGTCATTTGATGCACTGATCTGCATCTGCAAAACAAATAACACCAAATTATTCTTCATTTTACATTCACTGACTCACCCATTGTTTCATTCATTTGGGTGCCTTTTTGTCAGTAATATGCCAGCTCATATACTGTTGTTCACTCACTTAAGTTGTGTCCAACTCTTCATGACCCCATGGACCATAGCCCCCCTTGTATCCTCCACTGTCTCTCAGAGTTTGCTCAAATTTATCTTTGTTGCATCGATGATGCTATTTCACCATCTCATTCTCTGTCATCCCTTTCTCATTTTGTCCTCAATCTTTCTCAACATCAGGGTCTTTTCCTATGAGTCTTCTCTTCTCATTTGGTGGCCAAAGTCTTTGTGTTTCTGTTTCAGTATCTGTCCTTCCAGTCAGGATTATTCATATTTGTTCAGTCATAATTTGGGGGCTGATACCTCAGAGACAGAATATGGAAGAGTATATTAGGGAAGACAATATATAGTGGAGTGATGAAGAGAGCAAAACAAAATGGGATATAAGATTTTTAAAAAGTCAGAGGTTTTTTTATTTGTAGCAGCACATCCAGCAAGCACACAAGTAAGTGAACTTCAACAGGATTCAATTGTATATAAGAAACTTCTTTATATACAATACCAAACAGTAGAATTCAGTATACAATATCAGGAACACAGAAGCAATATTCATAGAAGCAAGTCATTGCAAAGTAGAGAGATACAGAGGCTAATATTGTAGCGAAAATTAGAGAGGCCTAACCAACTCTTATATACAGTTGAGCAAGTCTAAGCTACGACCAGACTCCAAACTGTCTCTTATGGCCCTGTATAAACAAATACTATGTTTCACTAATCAAACAATCCCCATGTCTATTCCAGTCTATGAATATATTCTGACAAAAAAAATCTGTTATTATGGATAATTGTTATCTTTATTGCTTTGATTGCTGACACCAACAGAATTCTTATTAGACACAACCACTAATGTTGCACAAGGTTTCCCTGTGGTGATTTGATCTCCGTGTATCCATCATGTCTTACTCCGAACCCCCTTCAGCCATAACTCCATCTGCACAGGAAACACATTCATAGCAACAAACTGGTTGTCCCTCTGGAACCACCTTGACCCATCCTTGCCATACATCTAGAAGAGGGCATGGGCTAAACATATAAAAAAAGATGTTAATGAATGTTGTTTAGGGATCATTTATTTAAGTAAAAAGAGACTAAACTTTGTTTTATCTCAGAATCTGCAATTACCCAACTGGTATAATTACAGATGGCTTTCCTATTACTCTCTTCTTTTACCCCAAGTTGCTTTGTCAATGGTGCTTTTTCTTCTTTTATCTGCACTTTTCTCTGGGTTAAATTTTAGGCTGTATGTTTCTTAGGAGAAGCTACAGAAGGGCAACAACAGAGCTTAATCTACACGTCAATATAGTAGTAAAGGAAGGATAATTTACACACTGTGAAAAGCATCGTAACAATTTTGGCCTTATTACCAAAATAACTTGTATCCACCACCGATTTTAGGAAGATTATTGCTGATGCATGCTGGATAAGTGGAAACCAAAAAGAATTAATACTTGTTTCATTGATTAGACAATAGGTATAGATTTTATGCATTTCCAAGTTGTAGGATGGTCTTATAGCAATAGCAGTTAGACTTATATAACACTTCACAGTGCTTTATAAGCCACTCTAAGTGATTTACAGAGTCAGCCAATTGCCCCCAACCATCTGGGCTCTCATTTTATCCACCTCAGAAGGATGGAAGGATGAGTCAATCATGAGCTGGTGAGAATCAAACAGCCAAACTGCTGGCAGTCAGCAGAAGTAGCCTGCAGTACATCATTCTAACCACCATGTTACTAAAACTTATGAAAAGTTTGGTTGTTGTTCGGTCTCTAACTTGTGTCCAACTCTTTGTGTTCCATTAGATCATAGCACCCCTGCGTTCCACTGTCTCCCAGAGTTTGCCCAAAATCATTGCATCTATGATACTATCTAACCATCTATCATCCTCTGCTGTCCTCTGCTCCTTTTACCTTCCATCTTTACCAACATCAGAGTATTTCCAATTAGTCCTTTCTTCTCATTTGGTGGCCAAAGTATCAAAATTGGAAACCTAAAACACCTCATTCTCCTCACGAAGAAAGGTAGAGGATGGGTCAACAAGACAGCAATAGCAATAGCAATAGCAGATTTTTATATACCGCTTCATAGGGCTTTCAGCCCTCTCTAAGCGGTTTACAGAGTCAGCATATTGCCCCCAACAACAATCCGGGTCCTCATTTTACCCACCTCGGAAGGAGGGAAGGCTGAGTCAACCCTGAGCCGGTGAGATTTGAACCGCTGAACTGCTGATCTAGCAGTCAGCTGAAGTGGCCTGCAGTACTGCACTCTACCCACTGCGCCACCTCGGCTCTGCTAGACAGATTGCAAATGTCCACATAACAAAGCATGATGGCTTTAGATTATCAAAGGAGTGGGACAAAGCTGTATACACTCCAGAGGTGGGTTCCTACCAGTTCGCACCTATTCGGTAGAACCGGTTCGTCCAATCTACCAAACCGTTTATAAGAGGTTCCACCAGTGGACCTGGAAAGCAGGCCACACCTACAGAAGAGGTTCCAAAAATTTTTGAAACCCACCATTGGTCCTTGGATATGATTATTCTACACTATCAAGCTCATATTTATAAAACTCAGTGCCTCTGTGAAAGGTAAGGATGACTACTGCGTTTGTGGTGCAATCAGAACATTGCGCGTGTTGAAGTTGTTTTAATGCAAACCAAAGATGCCTTTTAAAAAAGAAGTTTACATCATATTCTTATACATGCCAGTGCTGTGTGTGAGGTAATTTAAGGTGGTTCTGACAAGTGTCATCGGCATCTTCATATCCGGTCACATGGGCGGCAAGCCACTCCCACAAAGGAGGCCACACCCACAGAGTAGGTTCAAACAATTTTTGAAACTCACCACTGAGTTCCACTCCCCTTATTTGCTGAATCTATATTAAGGAAAGCTGCATTGGAAGAAGATGAGCATGGTTCTAATATTGGAGGAATAAATGTCAGTAATCTGTGATACCCTGATGACACTGCCATTTTCACTGAAAATGCAAAGCACTTCAAAATAATAGTAATAACAGTCTAGCACAACAGTGGAACAAACAAGGCTAAAAGTAAATAAAAGACAAAGCCAATGACAATGTGGGAAGACCCCTCCCTGGAGAATGAAATGTTTTGGGAAATATTTTTTAAAAAGGCATAATAGAATATTTCCCCTAAAGGACAAATGCAACAAATCTTAAGGGAGGCAGAAACCAGCCCCAGTTTCCCTGCCCCAAGCAGAAACTGAGGAGGCCTTACCAGCCTTTTAGAAAGGCTGGTAATGCATTTGGTAATCCATTCAGAAAGATTGGGTCAGCCTATCTACAAAACAAGAGACCTTCAGCTCCAGGGTGATGGGATTAAGACATGAGGTATTAAAAGAGGAGAAGGTAGTTCAAACATGGTTCCAGTATGGGCAATTACAGGCTAGGTGGAAAATAGATCAAAAAATTGGTTTTATCCAAGTTGAGGATAACTTGTTTAAACAAATAAGAGATCAAAGCTTAATGCATATAAAGAGGATATATAATGTATTACTACAGATGGATTCGGAAACAGAATTAGTTAAAGATTGTATGATAAAATGGGCTCAAAATATTGAAGAACCAATAATGTTGGATACATGGGAAAGAATCTGGGTAAGAAATGTGAAATTTACACAAGCTCAAAATCTGAGAGAAATTTTTTACAAGATGTTCTATAGATGGCATTTAGATCCTAAAAAGTTGGCTTCTATGTATCCGAATGTACAGCCTAAATGTTGGAGGTGTGGTTCTCTCAATGCTACATATTATCATATATGGTGGACCTGCCAAAAGGTTAAGGCATTTTGGATAAAAATATGGTGGATTATGCAAAATATTTTTAAAAGAAGGATAAAGTTTATTCCTCAGTTATTTTTACTAGGTATATGTACTGACTTTACAGTGGTAGAGACTAATTTGATTCTGCACCTAATAACTGCAGCAAGACTGTTGGTGGCGCAATATTGGAAGAAGGAAAATTTGCCTACAATCCAAGAATGGACATTGAAAGTGACAAACTTAGCCGAGATGGCTAAAATATCGGCATATCTTAAAGACCATTCAAATGAGAGATATAAACGAGACTGGAAAAAATGGATTGACTATATACAAAATAAATACGGGACCAAGAAATTCCAGTTAGCCTATGCTTAAGATCAGAAATGATTTAAACTGTTAAAAGTTAGTTCAGTAAGAAGAAGCTAAGGTCAATGTAGAATGTCATTAATTTCTTTATTTCTTTTTTCTCAATAGATTTTAGACTGTGTTAGTTAAAAATCCATACCGTGTACGGGTTCTGGGAAGTCGGGGTGGGGGGAAGGAGGAGAGGGGTTGGGAGGGTGGAGGGAGGGAGGGGCACACAAAAAAATTGTACTTCAATGTCTTAATGATTGACAAATGATGAAATATTTGTGTTTTTTTTAAAGAAATAAAATAAATATTTGACTGAAAAAAAAAGAGAAAAAATAATAATAAAAGAACAATAGAAACAAAAAAAAAAAGACATGACCCTTCAGGGCATAATAGGATTAACCTTTTAGCAGAAGACACAGAGCTCACTACATTGCACAACCCCCCTAGCAGTATCTCTGAAACTTATAAAAATCCATGTACTCTTCAAGCTAGTTGAGCTGCCCCACAAACCCTGGGGGTTCTGCTTCACCAATAAATGGAGCCTCTTTCCAATCAGCCCCCAGTCCCCATTTTGTTTCCAGTGAATTTCTCCAGGGGTGGGATTCAGACAGTTTGCACCACTTCAGGAGAATCGGTTAACTTGGTGAACTGGTTGTTAGAAGAAATCATTAAGGCAGAGAAATGGTTGTTAAATCATTTGAATCCCACCACTGACTTTCTCCCAGCTTGGAATTGAACCAGGTGGATTTTCCTTCTTTTCCCCCCCAAATTTTGTTTTTGAATAAAAAACAAACAAAATCATCCTCCTTTACAAATTGCAAAAAGGTGTGTCAATTGGTTACAAAGAGTTTTTGTGCATCTCTTCCATAGTCATCACCTCTATTCATATCAAATTATCTATTTTACATCACAAATACTTATATATATTGTTATCATCACACCTCATCCTTCATATGACTATAGTTGTTTTAACGTCCCTTTAGAACAAACATTCCAAAATTTAAAACAAAACCACATAGTGGCATTCCCTTATCTATTTTCAATATCATCTAACCACATTATACCTTTATAACACATTCAAAATTAAAAAATAATTATATTTAATAACAAAAAAATTTGAACCTCTTTTCTTAATCATTGTTTACAATTTATATCCAATTTCCCTTTTATCCTGTCAATACAAATTATTACATTATCATTATCAGTCATTTATTTAACGATAGTTTGATTTTCACTTACTTTCCCCCCTTTTTTCACCTTTAAAATATTTACCAAATTTCCTCTTATCAAACCAATATATACATATACATATACATATACATATACATATACATATACATATACATATACATATACATATACATATACATATACATATACATATACATATACATATACATATACAGATACAGATACAGATACAGATACAGATACAGATACAGATACATATACATATACATATACATACATACATACATACACACATTGTTATCCTTTATCTAACTTTATCCATTAACACTACATTTTTAACATAATGCTCTAATTTTGACAAAAATTTTAAACCTCTTTTCTTAATCATTGTATACAATTTATATCCACTTTCCCCTTTTATCATATCAATACAAATTATTACATTATTATCATTATCAGTCATTTATTTAGTGATAGTTTGACTATGTTTAACTTACTTTTCCTCCTTTTTTCATCTTTTAAATATTTATACCAAATTTCTTCTTGTCAAACCAATATACAGTATATGTGTACATTGTTATCATTATCAATTATTTACCTAACTTTATCATTATCACTACATTTTTAACATAGAGCTCTAATTTTAACTAAATTTAACTATGTTTTATTATTAATTTTCATATCTCAACCTGTGTCTTTCCAGTAATAGTGTAGTCCTATTTCTTTTGCCATTTGTGGAATTGGTTTTCTGATTATTTTCTTAATCAAATTTGTTTGGACTTCTCTTCGCAACTTGTTGCTTATTACATACCTTGTAAAATCTCGAAACCCTCCATCAGCTTCCTTTATCAGTTTATCTTTGGTTATCAGTAATGTTTTGATCAAAATTTCTCTCCTTAAATCCATCCATTCTTCTCTTTTCTTCTTCTATATCTTGAATTCTGTAGTAAAACACCTTTCCATCTATCTTCCCTTCCCTTAATCCACTCTTTCCATCTCCAATCACACTCAGTTCACTGTCAATATCCACGGATGGATTTTCCTTCTAACAACAAGTACAACAACCAGCCTTGGAATCAATGATGAAGAAAATAACACAGTGGAGAGCTTCTGCTTTTTAGGAAGAACTAGGGGCTATCTGTCAGCTTGGAAGCCATTTTTCTTTGAGGCTTCTGGGCTGTCACATTCAGTGATTGGGAATTTGGGAGGGAGATTTCATGGAGTGCGGGAAAATTAGCCACAACAACATTCCTTTCTCAGAAAGTCAAGGACATGTTACTCTGCACCTGGAGGGGAATGCCTGGGGATAGTCTCCAGTTGGAACGAAATAATGATTGGACCATGTGATGAACTATTAGGTGCAGGAGTTCGATTTTGGATTATCTCTGGGCTAGGGAAAACCCAGAAATCTCAGATTTGGGTTTTCCTCAGATGTGGCAATATGACATATCTAATAAAATAGATCTTTGAGAAGATGAGCATCTCGGGGTCTTTTAATTTGGAGGTTGTTACATGGACCGCTGTCATTAGCAGTCAAAAAATATACCACACACTAACACTTGGTGGAGTCGCAGTGAAGACTTTCATTGTTTAGGAAGCAACCTATTCAATGATGGCAACGAAAAAAACTTAACATAAAGATGGATTTTGAACAAAAGAAACAAGCTTGTGATTCTGAATTGGCTCAAGCAGAGACCCTTAAAGATGCAAAGATTACAATTTCACGACAGCTGCTCTGCATCAAATGTTGAACCAGCTGAGGTCTGCAGACAACCTAAGAGAGAAGCCCCATTGAAATATTCTAACCACCAGAATTTAAGCAGGGTGCTGGTGGTGGACTCAAAACAGCTCGCCCACCTGGTTAAACCATTTTGGCCACACAATGGCATCCTCATTGATGATAAACTCGGGGTCTGGGGATCCCCATCTTTCTAGACTGCCAAAGGTTACTTTCTTAACAGAGCCATTGAGAAACTTTATCCAGTAGATGAGGTCAAAGTCAGCTGACAGGACTCCGTTCTTGTCCAAATATATACCATCCGTGGTATGGTTGTAAAACTGGAAGTTTTGCAGAAAAGGATGAAACTAGAACAAGCAATTGAACAATAAATTTAGAAGGGTAATGTGACACGTTACCATGGCAACACAGCCAGAGAAGTGGTATGAGTTCCTTTATTAACGCCAACTGTGCCCCCAACATCCCTTTCAACTCTCTGACCTGGAGAAGAACTCTTCCATAAACCTGTACAAGCCTTTGGCTGAAAATACTTCAGTTCAAACATTGTAAGCAGAAAACTTCCAACTATAAATCCAACAGGGCAAGATAAGGTAATTAATCTGGCAGGGCAAGCAAGATAAGGAGTTCCAGAAGTGAAGTAGCACAGCACTAAATCAAACCAGTTGGGAGGATGCCAAGAACTCAGATAAGCAGTTAAACAGCGTTTGTTCCCGACAACCGCCTCTCCCATTTTCCTCTCCTTTAAACTCCATCCCCAGGTGTGCCTGGTAAAGGGAATTGGGGCCCTTTCCTCCTTCGTACACACACACACACACACACACACACACGCTCGTCACAAAAAACCATCCAGGCAGAAACCCAAAATTTTTACTGTTGCCTTGAAATCCCAGTAAGGGTATGGCTAGCTGATGAGAGCTAAATAGCTTGAAATAGATCTATACTAGTCTCCCTTTATTTATTTATCAGCACAAATAGAACAAAATGTAACAAAAAGGCAACAGTAAAAATATTGGGTTTCTGCCTGGATGGTCTCTTGTGACGAGCCGAAGGACAGAGAATGGAAGTAGTGATCTTCCTCCCATATTTGGGCATACCAGGGGTTGTAAAAATCTAATAGATACCTTTCACCCTGGCCTCGCTGATAATGGATAAGAGCCTGTGGCCTAATGGCTAAGAAGTCTGCCTCGTATGTAATATAGCCCAGGTTCAAATCCCAGTAAGGGTATGGCTATCTGAGGAGAGCTAAATAGCTTGAAATAGATCTATACTAGTCTCCCTTTATTTATTTATCAGCACAAATACAACAAAATGTAACAAAAAGGCAACAGTAAAAATATTGGGTTTCTGCCTGGATGGTCTCTTGTGACGAGCCGAAGGACAGAGAATGGAAGTAGTGATCTTCCTCCCATATTTGGGCATACCAGGGGTTGTAAAAATCTAATAGATACCTTTCACCCTGGCCTCGCTGATAATGGATAAGAGCCTGTGGCCTAATGGCTAAGAAGTCTGCCTCGTATGTAATATAGCCCAGGTTCAAATCCCAGTAAGGGTATGGCTATCTGAGGAGAGCTAAATAGCTTGAAATAGATCTATACTAGTCTCCCTTTATTTATTTATCAGCACAAATACAACAAAATGTAACAAAAAGGCAACAGTAAAAATATTGGGTTTCTGCCTGGATGGTCTCTTGTGACGAGCCGAAGGACAGAGAATGGAAGTAGTGATCTTCCTCCCATATTTGGGCATACCAGGGGTTGTAAAAATCTAATAGATACCTTTCACCCTGGCCTCGCTGATAATGGATAAGAGCCTGTGGCCTAATGGCTAAGAAGTCTGCCTCGTATGTAATATAGCCCAGGTTCAAATCCCAGTAAGGGTATGGCTATCTGAGGAGAGCTAAATAGCTTGAAATAGATCTATACTAGTCTCCCTTTATTTATTTATCAGCACAAATACAACAAAATGTAACAAAAAGGCAACAGTAAAAATATTGGGTTTCTGCCTGGATGGTCTCTTGTGACGAGCCGAAGGACAGAGAATGGAATATATATGATTTTTACAACCCCCGGTATGGCCAAATATGGGAGGAAGATCACTACTTCCATTCTCTGTCCTTCGGCTCGTCACAAGAGACCATCCAGGCAGAAACCCAATATTTTTACTTTCTCCCAGGAGTAGTCTACTCCTGGAAACACCAAGCCTGAAGTAGTCTGAAGCAGCCTGAAGATGACGAATGAGACTTTGTCGAAACATCGCCAAGACATCTCCAATTCTACGCGGGAGAAAACCCGAACAACTAGAGACCTACATATACATACATACATATATATATATATATATATATATATATATATATATATATATATATATATATATATATATATATATATGTTTTTTTATTTTTTTATTTGTGCTGATAAATAAATAAAGGGAGACTAGTATAGATCTATTTCAAGCTATTTAGCTCTCATCAGCTAGCCATACCCTTACTGGGATTTGAACCTGTAAGGGTATGGCTAGCTGATGAGAGCTAAATAGCTTGAAATAGATCTATACTAGTCTCCCTTTATTTATTTATCAGCACAAATAAAAAAAAACACAAATATAACAAAGGCAACAGTAAAAATGTTGGGTTTCTGTCGTGATGGACTCTTGTGATGAGCCGATTGACAGATGATGGAAGCAGTTAGCTTCCTCCCATAATTGGGGCTTACCAGGGGTTGTAAAAATCTAATATATATATATAATCTCCTTACTGTTATCAAAGTTGAGAAAGACACTTCTAAAAATATCATGACTTTTCTACATTAAATAGTTTTATCTAGGTCTGGACAGTGAATCATCCCAGGGGGAGGAACCACAGCTGGACCCTTTGGTCAACATGTTTTCTCGGGCCCTGCATTGCGGTCACAGAGAGAATTGAGCCTGTCACCAGGTCTGGTGTTCTTTGCTTTATGATTATCAAAATCACCATCATTTCCTCTTCATAAAAATCACCCCAGGGACCTTTGCCAAGATTGTCTTTGAGCATCAAAAGAGAGCAGGTGATGTTTTCCATCCAAGTCTGCATAGACTGACTCTTAAATGCCTGTAGTCTACTGAGGCTGGACTTTGACCAAGGTCCAACTTAGAGGAAGAAGACATACGGTTTCTCCACTCCTATCCTTTCTGGAAAGGAATCAAAGGCTCAAGAAGACTTGGAAAGTTTCTCCTCATGGTCCTAATGAGTTGAGAAGCAGAGAAAAGTCTTCTAATCCTCACCAGAAATGTTGCTGGTGTTTCCCCTGCTTCTGCTGCTTCTACGGATAACCTGTGGGGTGTGGAAGACCAAATGCTCCTTGACATTGGAAGAGAGTATAACACAGCGAGTGCATGATTTCAAGTCAGCAGACTATATCCTTGGTGGGATTGCTTCTGAAAATATGGTTCTGCGCCCATTTTACCATTTCAATGTGTCTCCCTCGACCAAAGAATACATCCAGTGAGTCCAAAGAAGTGGGTGGAATTGCTTCTAGTTCATTCACTTCTGATTTCACCAACATCCAACTTCTACTAGGGATTCCCTGCACTCATGGGTGCTTCTTAAATCTCTGGGAAAGACTTTGGTGATCTATTTATTTAGAGTTTTTTTAATGCACTAAAGCAGCATTAGTGTTCTTCCTGAACTCTGAATTACCTCTGAATCAGGGTGAAATTCAACAAGTTCTGGAGAACAGTTAGCAGAAATTTTGAGTAGTTCGGAGAACTGGCAAATACCACCTCTGGCTGTCCCCAGAGTGAGGAGGGAATGGAGGTTTTGCAATATCCTTCCTCTTGAATGAGATAGGAAAGGAGATTTTGGGGTATCCTTCCACTGCCACCCTCACCAAGCCATGCCCACAGAACCAGTAGTAAAAAAAAATAGAATTTCACCACTGCTCTGAATTGGAACACCATGTCCATAATATAGCACGTAACCAATTCTGAAGGCATGATTAAAGCTCCCCAACTCTCTTGTAACCTGTGTTTGAGTTATGTTTGTAAGTTTCTCAAGGTTCTTATTTCCTGGAAGTGACAAATCTTGGGGGCAGAAAGTCCAATGAGTTCACACTGTCTCAGTCAGCATCACAGCTTCCTTTGTAACTATCAAAAGATAACTTCCCTGCTTCTAAGGCTGCTAAATAACTGTATATTAATTTTAAAAACTTATCCCTTGACAAAATTCTAGTGTATTATCATAAATTAGCCATTTGTCTTTACTTATCATTTCTCTTCTATACAATGCGCCTTCCTAAATGTATTTTCAGTCACAGTCTATGCTTCCATCAATTCTATATTCCTAGTATGACATGTCTAACAAAATGGATTTTAAAATATGCATTAATTTTATCTTTGTTGTACATAAATATCCATGCCACCCAAGTCTTGTCATGTCCTTTTATATGTCATGAATATCCACCCTTTCATTCAAATTAAACAAGTTGCAAAGTATAATTTCACATCAAGTAACCCCAGTCCCCCCCTTTCTTTCTCATCCTGTAACACCTTATATTTAACTCATGTTTTTTCTCCCTACCACACAAATGTAGATGTATCTTTCTCCCATGTTTGAATGATATTGTTATGTATGTATGTATGTATGTATGTATGTATGTATGTATGTATGTATGTATGTATGTATTTTTGTGTCACAACCCCTGGTATGCCCAAATATGGGAGGAAGCATACTGCTTCCTTTCTCTGTCTATCAGCTCATCACAAGAGACCATCCAGACAGAAAGCCATTATTTTTACTGTTGCTTTTGTTGCCTTTGCCTTTGTATGTGTATGTGTATGTGCATGTGAATGTGTGTGTGTGTGTGTGTGTGTATGTATGTATGTATGTATGTATGTATGTATCAGGGGTGGGTTTCTCGCCCCGTTCCAACCGGATCGGTTGGAACGAGGCCGGCGGCGTCCTCGCGCACGCACGCGGCGCATGCGTGCACGCATGCGGCGCATGCGTGCACGCATGCGGCACGCGCATGCATACTAGTGTCTGCGCGATGCTCCAGCTGCTCCTGGAGGATCGTGCAGGCGCTGTATGCGTTCTGCGCATGCGTGGAAAGCGCAGAATTCGTAAAAATCGGGTAAGGAGCGGGCGCGGGTGTGCGGGCGCGCGCGGGCGCGGGGGGGGGGGGCGTCGCCATTCCCGGAAGTTACTTACTTCCGGGTTCGGCGACCAACTGGATCGCAGGGACCGGTGCGAACCGGTCGAAACCCACCCCTGGTATGTATGTATGTATGTATGTATGTATGTATGTATGTATGTATGTATGTATAGGGCTCATTTGTAGGGGTGTTTCTCTATTTCAATAGCTTCCATAATTATTCTCTTGTTGAAGTGTTCTGTTTTGGAGATTAATCTGGTCCTTCAAAATTAATTTCGTGTCCTGTAGCTTTAAGGTGCTGGAAAAGGGAGGAAGCTTTTTCTTTTTTTCTTACTGCGTTTTTGTGTTCTGTGATGCATGCATTTATTCTCCTGTTCGTTTGTCCTATGTATGTGGCAGGGCAGATTTTGCATGGTATTTCGTAGGTTTTCTAGCTGGATTTTGTCTTTGGGGTTTCTTAAGATGTTGGCTATTTTTTGGTCAGTGTTGAAGGCTGTCTTGATATTGTGAAATAACATGAAAATCTACAAAGTGTGTGTGTGTGTGTGTGTGTGTGTGTGTTTTCGTAGATTTGGTTTTCTAGCTGGATTTTGTCTTCTGCTTTATCTTTTGTTTCAGTTTGGTTGTGAAACCTGCTAATAGACCAAATTATTTTAGCACCCTGATTCCCTTTAATGGATCATCAAAATCAGTCCCAAATCATCTGCAAAAGATCTTTAATTGTAAAGTAAGTGTAGTTTTAATTTTTCACTCCCAAAATTCTGGTCCTATGTCTCTATTCAGTATTACATGAACTATAATAAACAGAAAAGGGGACATAGGGCAGCCATGCCTGGTTACTTTGGTATTGTTAGATCTCTACTAACAATAATTTGTGCTTTCTATAAATGGGCTTTCTTGGCCCATTTTGTAAAATTTTCACCAAAATTCATATCTTCCCAAATTTTAAATAAGAAATACCCGTCAACAGGCTTCTATGCATTTAAAATAATCTATGCAGTTTATTTTTCAGTATGTTGTTTAAAATATTCTAAAATCTCTAACACAATTGTTAACATAGAATAGAATAGAACAGAATTCTTTATTGGCCAAGTGTGATTGGACACACAAGGAATTTGTCTTTGGTGCAGATGCTCTCAGTGTACATAAAAGAAAATATATATTGGTCAAGAATCATAAGGTACAACTTTTAATGATAGTCATAGGATACGAATATGCAATCAAATCATATTAGGAAACATTCAATATAAATTGTAAGGATACAAACAAAAGTTACAGTCATACAGTCATCAATGGGAAGAGATGGGTAATAGGTACGATGAGAAGATTAATAGTAATGCAGATTTAGTGTTGAGGGAATTATTTGTTTACAGTGATGGTGTTTGGGGAAAAACTGTTCTTGTGTCTAGTTGTTCTGGTGTGCAGTGCTCTGTAGCATCGTTTTGGGGGTAGGAGTTGAAACAATTTATGTCCAGGATGTGAGGGGTTTGTAAATATTTTCACAGCCCTCTTTTTGACTCATGCAGTGTACAGGTCTTCAATGGAAGGCAGGTTGGTAGTAATTGTTTTTTCTGCAGTTGTAATTATCCTCTGAAGTCTGTGTCTGTCTTGTTGAGTTGCAGAACCAAACCAGACATTGTCCTTTAACTGTCTTTTTGGTAACAGGACACATTGGTCTTCATGAATACATTCTTGTAAAATTATTGTCATTAGAAATGAAGTTCACAAGGACTTAATGTCCATATAAGCAACAACATATCTGTGTGAGTATATCTTATGCCTCCCAGCCACTCAACACCACCCTCCAGGCCTTCCGCAAAGCCCTTAAAACCTGGCTGTTCCGACAGGCCTGGGGCTAAAGAACCGTGCCCCTATCTTGAATGGTATGATTGTTGCGCTTTTAAATTATGTATTGTTTTGTGTTGTGTCAAATTGTTTGTATCCCCCCTTCCCTTGTTTTGAGTTGTGAGCCGCCCTGAGTCCCCCTCGGTCCCGCCCTGAGTCCCCCTCGGGGGAAAAGGGCGGCATACAAATGAAATAAACATAAACAAATGAAATAAATAAACATAAACATTCATTCACTCCTGTCATTTATTTATGGGGAGCAGCTGTTTGGAGAACAAGTGGGTTATCTTCTGATCTTGCCTTTATTTGTAGAGATTTCAGGGGCTAGTACTAACATTGAGTTTGAGTTTGAGTTTATTTCATTTGTATGCCGCCCTTTTCCCTAAGGGGACTCAGGGCGGCTCACAGCTCAAAAAGGGAAGGGGGGATACAGACAGTTTAGTAACAACACAAAACAATACATAATTAAAAAGCACAACAGTCATACCATTTGAACTAGGGCAGCGAATCTTTAGCCCCAGGCCTGTCGGAATAGCCAGGTTTTAAGGGCTATGCGGAAGGCCTGGAGGGTGGTGAGGGTACGAATTTCCACGGGGAGTTCGTTCCAAAGGGTTGGAGCAGCCACAGAGAAGGCTCTCCTCCGGGTAGTCGCCAGTCAACACTGGCCAGCGGATGGAATTCGGAGGAGGCCTAGTCTGTGGGATCTAATTTGTCTAGTGGAGGTAATTGGCAGAAGGCGGTCTCTCAAGTACCCAGGTCCAATACCATGAAGGGCTTTATAAGTGACGACTAGCACCTTGAAGCGTATACGGAGACCAATAGGCAGCCAGTGCAGCTCGCGGAGGATAGGTGTTACATGGGTGAACCGAGGTGCACCCACAATCGCTCACGCGGCTGCATTCTGGACAAGCTGAAGTCGCCAAATACTCTTCAAGGGCTGCCCCACGTAGAGCACGTTGCAGTAGTCCAGTCTGGAGGTCACAAGGGCACGACCTTTATTTGTAGAGATTTCAGGGGCTAGTACTAACATTCAGAGTACCCATCTCCATTGTAATGATGTCCCCTTTCTTCAAAAGTGTCTAGTCTGCCATAGATGTCACTGGAAACTCCTAGAAGCAGAGAGTATATTATGACACAGAAGCTACCATATTTTCCAGAGTATAAAACGCACTACCCCCCTAAAAGAGGGTGAAAATTTGGGTGTATTCTACACTGAATGTAGCTGAGATGAGCCCCGCCCACCCAACAGCCCCCCCACCCCACCCCTTTGGCCTGTGCCTCCCAGCAATTTACCTCCTTGCAAAAAAACGGAAAATGGTGCTTGTGGGGCAGCCATAAGCTATGGCAATCCCTGCAGTCTGAAACAGCTGATCATCAGGAGGCCCGTGCTTGAACTAAAAGTGAAACAGGCTGTTTGCTGCAAAGTGCTGGAAGGCAGAGGCAATTTCAGGCTAAACTGAAACAGGATGTTTGTTGTTTGCTGCAAGGAGGTAAGTCATAACTATAAATGCCTATAGAATGTTCACAGTATTAGACTTATTTTTTAAAGACTGCTTTATTATTGTTCTACACAGCTTAACAAAATGAAGAAGCTTTTTAAAATAAATGCTTGATCTGAAAAGGCCCAGTGCTATTGTATCTTCTTTTAAATAGCAGAGAATAATGAATACTTCCAGAAAGCCATATCAATTTTAATAGCATCTGTACAAGTATGGTCTGAGATATAACACCATAAACAGTGTATATCGTCTGTACTGTTTGCTGTTTGCTGCAAGGAAGAAAATTGCTGGGAGACAGAGGCAGAGGCAGATTTGTTTTCCCTTGTTTTTCTTCCCAAAAGCCAGGTGCGTCTTATACTTCGGAGTGTCTTATACTCTGAAAAATATGGTAAATGGAGGATGATAGTGTGATCTTATTTCTTTTTTGCAGGGAAAAACAAACAATATGGCATGTCCTTTCCTTCTTGTTCACCATCCAAGAGATCACCCAGAGTCCAAGTATCTTATCGAATATCACTTTGGGCTACAACGTCCATGATGTTTATTGCAGTGAAGAAATCACTTTTGAAGCCTTGCTAGACCTTCTTTCTTTTGGACAAGCCAACATTCCCAATTATAAGTGTGGAGGAGAGGAGAACCTGCTGGCTGTTCTTGATGAGACAGACTCTGACATCTCCATCCAGATTTCAACGCCCTTAGGCATCTACAAAATCCCACAGGTAAAGCTGGAAAAACTGAAAACTATCCATTTCTCCCTTAAAATACCACCTGAAAACTTAAGATTGTAAATTGAAGGCTGACTGTTATTTTGTCATTGTATTTTCTTCTTCTCTAAAGGTCACGAGGGAAAGAAAAGGCAATTGCTTATTTTAGCATCTAATATGCAAATTTGCAGTGGCTCAGTGGCTAAGACACTGAGCTTGTCGATCAGAAAGATCGGCAGTTCGAATCCCTAGTGCTTCCTAACAGAGTGAGCTCCTGTTACTTCTGCCAACCTAGCAGTTCGAAAGCATGTAAAAATGCAAGTGGAAAAATAGGAACCACCTTTGATGGGAAGGTAACAGAGTTCTGTGCACCTTCTGTGTTTAGTCATCCTGGCCACATGACCACAGAGGCGTCCTCGGTCAGTGCTGGCTCTTTGGTTTTGAAACGGAGATGACCACTGCCCTCTAGAGTCGGAACGACTAGCATATATGTGTGAGGGGACCCTTTACCTTTACCTTACCTATGTTCTTAGAAAGATTGGGAAGAATTCCGGACAAAAGAAGAAGGGGACGACAGAGAATGAGGTGGTTGGATGGAGTCACCAAAGCGGTAGGCGTGAGCTTAAATGGACTCCAGAGGATGGTAGAGGACAGGAAGGCCTGGAGGGATGTTGTCCATGGGATCACAATGGGATGGACATGACTTTGCAACTAACAACAACAACATGTCCCCAGAGAGGTTTTACAGGGTTAACATGACTCATCTGCAATCCCTTCTTTTCATTCAATCCCTTCTTTTCATTCCAGATATCTTATGCTTTTGTTTCTCAAGTGTTGAGCAATAAAGACCTATTCCCATTTTTCTACCGGATGGTGCCTGAAGAGGGAATCCAATATTCAGGGATGGTCAAACTCCTCCTTTATTTCAGGTGGACCTCCATCGGCCTCGTTGCTCCCGACACAGACAAAGGAGAGGTGTTTCTGAAAATGTTGACGCCACTCCTGGAAACGAATGGCATTTGTGTCCTTTTCTCACTAACCCTCTCAGGGATAAATCGGTACGAAGTGGATATCCCTTCTGATATCTTTCTCAAATGGAAACAAATCAATGTCTATATTTTCTTGGTGGAGACAAATTCTGACTTCATTAGAATGCGTCTTATAGAAAATGTCTTTGAGGAGGAAATAAAACCGAAACAAGGGAAAATCTGGATCATTACAGCAATGAGGAATATCATCCTTGACCTGAAGTACTCTTCTCTGTCTTTCCAGTACACCTATGGCTTTTTTTCCTTCTATCTCCGGACCGAGAAGAAGATAAAATATGATGACATGGTTCTCTTCTATGCTTCAATGGAGCTGTATGTTTATCGAGCATTTCGATGTTCGTATTCTAAACATGCCTTGTCTGTGAAAGGCTGGATAAGATGCAGAGAGAGAGAGAATCGAAGGTCTTTGCCCCAGGAGCAAATTGAAAGGGTGCTTTCCCTCAATGGCTACCGCCTCTACAAGACCATCTGGGCTGTGGCCCATGCCTTAAACGCTGCCTTTGCCTCCAGATCCAAGCAGAGGAGGAGGAGGAAAAGTGGGAAGGAGTCGGGAATTCAAACTCTGCAGCCTTGGCAGGTATTTTATTTTCGACTCTGATTTCTCTGTCTCTGTAATCATCACCTTGCAAAAGGTCAACTGTGGAATGGTTTGTTGTTTGCGATAAGGGAGAATATTTGTAGCTCAGGGTTGAAATGAGAGGTCCTTGGTACTCTCTGAGAATGTTTATTTTCTTCCAGATGTTTCATTATCCAAACTTGGTAACATCATCGGCAGACTAGCACCAATGATGTTACCTAGTTTGGGTAATGAAACGTCTGTGAAAAATGACACCAAGATGACACCAAGCTGGCAGGAATAGTCACCACTCCAGAAGATAGGCTTAAGATACAGAAGGATCTTGATAGACTATACAGTATATGTGATAACTTGCTCAATAGTAGCAACTCAATAGTAGTAAGAGGGAATCTTGGCGTCCTAGTGGACAACCATTGAAATATGAGCCAGCCATGTGCAGCAGCTGCCAAAAAAGCTGACATAGTTCTAGGCTACATAAACAGAGGGATAGATCTGTGAAGTGTTAATACCATTTTATAATGCCTTGGTAAGGCCACACTTGGAATACTGCATTCAGTTTTGGTCGCCACGATATAGAAAAGATGTGGAGACTCTAGAAAGAGTGCAGAGAAGAGCAACAAAGAGGATTAGGGGACTGGAGGCTAAAACATATTAATATTTAATATTCATATTTAATGAAAAGAAGGACCAAGGGAGACATGATAGCAGTGCTCCAATATCTCAGGGGTTGCCACAAAGAAGCTATTCTCCAAAGCACCTGAGGGTAGGACAAGAAGCAATGGGTGGAAACTAATCAAGGAGAGAAGCAATTTAGAACTGAGGAGAAATTTCCTGACATTTAGAACAATTAATCAGTGGAACAGTTTGCCTCCAAACGTTGTGATTGCTCCAACAGTGGAAGTTTTAAAGAAGCAATTGGACAACCATTTGTCTGAAATGGTATCAGGTTCCCTGCCTAAGCAGAGGGTTGGACTAGATGACCTTCAAGGTACCTTCCAACTCTGTTATTCTATTCTATTCTATTCTATTCTATTTTAAACAACCAAGTCCAGAGAGTACCAATAACACTTCGTTTGTAAAGAACAACAGGGTATCTGAGAAGAACACACATAATTTCCACTCATAATTATCACTGGCTTGCTCTGAGCCTTCTGGCTCCCTTAAGACATAGCTCGTTGGCACCTTCTGGTATTCACTGTGACACATTTTGCCAAGTGCCAAGAGTCACCTGTTCTTTGTGGGCTCTAGGACTAACTTCTTGTGGGACAACACAACGCGGGACAAGAGTTACACTAATATCAGTGAAATGGTGGCATATACCTTCTAAAATTTGTCATTCTAGCTACATCCTTTTCTACAAAATTCTCAGCTTTACAACCATTCCATAGAGAGTGTATACCTAAGTAAGGACGGAGAGCTAATAGCTGACTTGGACATTATCTACTGGGTGAAGTTTCCCAATAAATCTGTCAATCAAGTCATCTTTGGGAGCATAGAGGGACAGGGATCCTTGGAGTCCAAGTTGATTATTAAGGAGGAAGCCATTGTCTGGCCAAAATGGCTTAACCAGGTGAGAACATCACTTCCACACCTATCCCATCATTGCCAGCAGCCTTCTGGCAGTTGATTGTAGGACACAACGCAGCATCTGAATACCTTTTCCAATTCCTTCATTGCTACCTTACCATCTGTGGTGTATATCGTCACTTGCTGGTTTCTTTAATCTAAAAGGTAGAATCTATCCAACACTTTAACATCTTTATTGGTGGGTTATTGTGTTGTCATTGTTAGTTGGTCACCTTTAATGTTTGTACCGTTGTTACCATGTTCCTTACAATCAGGGAGGCATCTATAGACTTCTTTTCTTCTCTTCTTTATTTATTTATTTAGTTTGTCACTCATCTACAAGATAACAGGAATAAGAATAAACACGAATAAGAACACAGGAAATCAGAGGTGGGCTGCTACCGGTTCAGGTGAACCAGTAGTGGAAACCAGGACTGAGTCGCCAAACTGGTAGGGGGCAGCAGGCTGGCCACACCCCTGAACCGGTTCCCTAGTCACCCATGCTGTTGCGTTTTTTACTGTATTTTTAATGGTCTGCACATGCGCAGAAGAATTTGCATGCAAATTGGCAGTAACACCGGCAGTAACCCAACGCTGGTATAAATAAATGGAGACAGTAAGATGTTAGGCACGCTCGTGCACTTATGGAGGCTCCTAGCCTTTCTCATACCTCTAGCTCTTCTCGTCTCTCTCCTCTTCTCTACTCCTCCTCCCCTCTTCTCCCCTCTTTTCTTCCCTCCCTCCCTTTTCTTCCCTTCTTTCTTTTTCAATTATTCACTGTACATTACAAAGCGCCGAGGTGGCGCAGTGGTTAAATGCAGCACTGCAGGCTACTTCAGCTGACTGCAGTTCTGCAGTTCAGCTGTTTAAATCTCACTGGCTCAGGGTTGACTCAGCCTTCCATCCTTCCGAGGTGGGTAAAATGAGGACCCGGATTGTTGGGGGCAATATGCTGACTCTGTAAACCGCTTAGAGAGGGCTGAAATCCCTATGAAGCAGTATATAAGTCTAACTGCTATTGCTATTGCTATTGCTAAATAAGGTCTCATGTTCTGCTAGCATTGATCATTCAGAATCCTTTGAGATTCTTTTTAGAAGTTTTGCCTTAGTTTTTGGTTTGTTTGTCTGTTTTTGTGCCTACAAGTCAATGTTGACTCCTGGAGAAGCCCCTGCAGTTTTCTTGGCAGGACATTCAAAAGTGGCTTGCCATTGCCTTCTTCCTAGGGCTGAAAGAGGGGAACTGGCCTAAGGTCACCCAACTGGATTTGTGCTAAGGAGAGGATCTAGGATCTCCTGGTCTCCTGGTTTAAAGGCAGATGCTTTAACCACTACCCCACACTGGATCTTGCCCTAAGACACTTACAGCTTAAAAATCAACCAAGGGGAACAAAAAGGGGGATAATAGAAAGAGATTAACTGAGAAGCCATCAGCAATTATTCTCATTGAAGAAAGTGTTGAATAGTGAAACCAAGTTTAGTTTCCTTTCCTTAAATGCAGAACCCCAAGACCTGTTCATTAATATCTCTTTTTTTCTATTTAGTCCATGCCCCCTTCCAGGTGTGTTGAAAGCTGCTATCCCGGATGGGTCAAGCTAGTTCCAGAAGGAGATCCAGTCTGCTGCTACAAGTGTGTTCCATGTGCAGATGGGACCATCTCCATTCAGAAAGGTGGGGATTCTAGAGGGGTGGGGTTTCAGTCAGTCCTATTATCCATCTCTGCCACCTCATTTCTGTGCCTCCTAATTGGTGGCTGTATGAAAGTGTGGCCCAAGGCAGCCCCAAGTATAACATCATGAGAGCACGGAGCATGGAGATGAAGTCCATTCCATTCCATTCCATTCCATTTATTAGACTTGTATGCCGCCCTATTCCCGGAGGGACTCAGGGCGGCGAACAGACATAAGGGGAAGGGGGGGATACAAAACAACGGAACAAGACAGGATACAACAACAAGTTAAAACCACACAACAATCAGCAATTCGAGTGGGGCTGGGAACTCATCAGCCCCAGGCCTGCCGGAACAGCCAGGTCTTAACGGCTTTGCAGAAAGCCTGAAGGGTGGTGAGGTCACTGTGCAAAGTTGTTGACGAAGATTCACAGTCTGTCCAGGTGTAGCAAGTTAAAACCCACCCCTCACCTAGAACATGAACTATTTCAGGAAATATTAAAAAGGTAGAATATTTCCCCTAAAAAGAAAAGTAGAAACTCAGAGAGGCAGAAACTCTGCCCCCCACATTTTGTCAATGGGCCATTAAGGCCTGAGACAGTATATTCTACATAAAAAAGGTAGAATTAACCCTCTACCCATCTCACCACATGGCACTTGATCAGCCAATAAGGCAAACAAGCTTGGGTCTCAAGACAGCCTACAAATTTAGCTAAGACCCCCACCCCCCAGGAGTCTGAGAGCCAATGGGATACATTCCTTACACAGGAACATGAAACAGAGAGGTGGGGCCCAACAGAGATTATAAAACCCAGGAATTCTCAGCATCTCTGCCCTTTTCTGCTCAGGAGCTCAAGCCATGTGATCCTGCCCACCATTAAAACCATCTTTCCAAACAGCCTCCATGTTTCCAGTATCTTTTTTCCCCACTTGGAACTGAACCCAGAGGGGCGTTTCTTCCAACACAGGTAGACCTGTCTGGAAGTTGAGTCATGACAACCGGACCTTTGAAACAATTCACTGCTTGTCCAAGTAGCTTCTTCAATGTGAACAAGTTGGTTAGAGGGACCCCCATATATGTCTTCCAGTGTGGTTTCATGTATGTGCCTTATTCTCTCAATTTAACACCTAACCTGAATAGGCCTAGTATCCTGCTTAACAAGTAGGCAGAGTCATTGGTGAACCTGTCAAGTGGTCTTAATCTTCCTGGGGACTGATGCAAGAACAGCATAAATAACAGGGGACAGGTTGTGCCTGAGGCAGTGGTGGGATTCAAATAATATAACAACCGGTTCTCTGCCCTAATGACCAGCAGGGTAGGTGGGGCTTGGTGGTTATGTTACTGGGTGGACATGGCCAACTCAGCATCACTCACATTGATGGGCACTTCACCTTTGCTGTTACAATGTAATAAGGGTTAACCGGAGAGGCAGTTTCTATAAGCAGGGCGATAAAGATTAGGATAGAAACAACACCAGAATGTTTCCTTCCTGCTTTCCCTACAAGATTAGCCCTTGTAAAGTGGAAAAACAAAACAAAATGAGATTTCTTCCAACAACCGGTTCTCCGAACTGCTTAGAAAGTTACCAACCGGTTCTCCCGAATAGGTGCGAACTGGCTGAATCCCACCACTGGCCTGAGGCCTCCTTATTTTTTTCTAAAGCTAGCTTCGTCATCTGGCATCTCTTTTTCTCCATCTCAATTTGCTGTTTCCTAAGAAGAAAAAAAGTAAGATGCTGGGAGTAAATACAGATTCCAGTCAAAGATTATTCTATGAGCCATGGTGGTGCAGTGGTGCAGTGCAGTACTGCAGGCTACTTCTGCTGATCACCAGCTGCCTTCAATTTGGCAGTTCAAATCTCACCAGGCTCAAGGTTGACTCAGCCGTCTGTCCTTCTGAAGCAGGTAAAATGAGGAGCCAGATTGTTGGGGGCAAGAGGTTGAGGGGGCAAGAGGTTGACTCTGTAAACTGCTTAGAGAGGGCTGTAAAGCAGTGTGAAGTGGTATATAAGTCAAAGTGCTAATTGCTAATGATTGAAAAATGAATAGGGGGGAAATGGCAGAATAATTTAAGTTGTTATTCTTGTCCTTTGCAGATGCAGAGCAGTGCTTCCGATGTCCAAACAATCTGTATCCAAACAAAACTAAAGACCAATGTATCCCTAAGATCACAGACTTCTTGCATTACAGAGAAACTTTGGGCATTGTCATGGTTTCCTTTGCTTTAGTCTTATCCTTAATCACTGGGTTCATCTTAGGAATCTTTATTAAATATTTGGAGACCCCGATAGTCAAAGCCAATAATCGGGATGTTTCTTACATCATCCTCACTTCCCTCCTGCTTTCCTTCTTGTCCACTTTTCTCTTCATTGGACGGCCAAGGAAAGCCACTTGCCTCCTCCGACAAACAGCCTTCAGCATCATCTTCTCAGGGGCTGTCTCTTCCATCCTGGCCAAAACAATCACAGTGGTGCTGGCTTTCCTGGCCACAAAGCCGGGGAAGAGGATGAACAGATGGCTTGGGAAGAGTTTTGCCAACGCCATTATCCTTTCTTGTTCTGCTGTCCAGATAATCATTTGCTCCATCTGGCTCAGTGTCTCTCCACCTTTCCCTGACTCCGACATGCACTCCCAGCCCAGAGAGATCACCCTGCAATGCAATGAAGGCTCTGTCGCCATGTTTTATGTCTCCCTTGGGTATATGGGCTTCCTGGCCGCCATCTGCTTCACGGTGGCTTTCCTGGCCAGGAATCTGCCTGGGGCCTTCAACGAAGCCAAGCTGATCACCTTCAGCATGCTGGTCTTTTGCAGCGTTTGGGTGTCCTTTGTGCCTGCCTATCAGAGCACCAAGGGGAAGTCCATGGTGGTCGTGCAGGTCTTCTCCATCTTAGCCTCTAGCGGTGGCCTGCTGGTCTGCATCTTCTTCCCCAAGTGCTACATTATCATCCTAAGGCCTGATCTGAATACAAAAGACCACCTGACCACAAAAAGGAAAGATGGCATCTGAATCTGAAATATTTATGCAGTGGTTCATTTGTTCTGAAAAAGCAACGTTTCTTCAAATTGGCAAAGGTAAAGATAAAGGTTCCCCTGCACATGCGTGGTAGTCCTTTCTGGCTCTAGGATGTGGTGCTCATCTCCATTTCAAAGCTGAAGAGCCAGCGCTGTCCGAAGACGTCTCCGTGGTCATGTGGCCAGCATGGCTAAATGCCGAAGGCGCATGGGGCGCTGTTACCTTCCCACCAAAGGTGGTCCCTATTTTTCTACTTGCATTTTTTACATGCTTTCGAACTGCTAGGTTAAGCAGAAGCTGGGACAAGTAACGGGAGCTCACTCTGTTAAGCGGCGCTAGGGATCCGGGCCGCTGAACTGCCGACCTTTCTGATCGACAAGCTCAGCATCTTAGCCACTGAGACACTGCAAATTGGCATATTAGATGCTAAAATAAGCAATTGCCTTTTCTTTCCCTCTTGACCTTTAGAGAAGAAGTCATCACATGCTGCACCAGCTAGCAACTATTTACATCCTTTAGCTTGAATTTTCATCTATGTCATCTATGTAACAGAGATGAAGTCTATGGCTGAAGTATGATAACCTTTGAAATGTTCGTAGAGAGTTGTTGCATTTGCTTTCAACTCTCTTTGTTGTAGGCTAAACAAACCCAGTTCCTTTAACTGTTCCTCAGGGATGGAATTCTATCAGTTTAACAACTGGTTCACTGAGCGCATGCTTTGCGCACATGGGCAGTTTAGCAAAGAATTAACTTCCGGATTACTGCTGGGGAAGGAAAACAGCTGAGGCGTGGCACTCTGCCGCGCAACTCAGCTGAATAGATGACAGTAGGTAAAGTGCAGGGGGATCCAGGCTAGTGGGAGTGAACCAGTTCTCTCCCAGCTGATCTTTGGAGTTACCGGTTCGCCTGAACCAGTCTGAACAGGGAGAATCCCTGCTGTTCCTTCTGGCAATTGGTTTCCAGGTCTTTAATGTCTTGCTTATCCTTTTCTAATCTTGTAAATGTTCTTTCTGTGCTGTCCTACCCCAAAACAGGATACGTGGACTATTCTAGGTCAATGAGAAGACCTCCAGCAAGCTGATCTTACAGTCAAGATTTCTGAGGGGCAGGTTTGCCTGGAAGAGAGACCTCTGTGCTTGGGATTGCGTTATTTTTGTGGGCGAAGTGACATGGCTGCAGCTGTCCCAGGAGTGGGATGTGAAAATGCTGTAGAAAGAAGAGAGGATCGCGCAAGGAAGCGGATAGTCTCTGGACCAAGAGTGGCTGAGGGAGAAAAAGACCTATGTTGGAAAAGACGTAACTCAGATGTAACTGAGGGACGAAGGATGACCCAGATGCTGGCTAGAAGGAACAAAGCAAAAATAAAGCAAGGATTTTTTAACATGACAGACCTCAGTCAGTGGTTGAGTTTAACACGTGTGTGGGTTATGGAGGGAGCCATTCAGACAGTAAAAGAACCGCAGGAAGCTCTGTAAATACATGTATATTTGGCTCTTAATGGAAGATCCCTGCATGTGGGAAACAGAAGCATGAAATGTTTCTTCCTCATTGCTAGAAATTCCACAGTTGATTACTGGATAATTTCATATGATCTCTTGAATTTCTTACAGAAGATGGAGGTAGACTCGCAACTGGAAGTTCTTCCTCATTGCTAACAATAAAAATCTGTTTAGTTTGGCGGAACAATGTTTGTGTGCATTTCTAAATTAGTTCCAGTTTCTATGTCTAACCTCAGTTCTTCCACCCGGACATTTTTCCTGATAATGAAACCAAATTGTGATAGCTACAACCTATGGAAAGTGTTTCCTCAGCATCCTCTATATGGCTTGCTTTATGTAACTAAACCCTGATTTCAGGACCCCTCCCAATCTTAAAACTGAACAATTCCAGAATTCTCCACTACTGATTATAGTGAATTGTGCAGTTCCAGAAATGAGGTTAGGGCAAGAAAAATGTGACACTTGGTGGGATAATCTGTACAAAATCAGTTCATTTCAGCCAAAACAAATAAAAAATAATAAAAGGATATACAGGTAAGAATATAAGGAAGAATATAAGGAAGAATATATAAAGAATATAAGGAAAGAGCTGAAGATTTGAGTTCTCGGGCAAAATTGTATTGTATTGTATTTGTATTTGTATTTGGTTTATTTGTATGCCGCCCTTCTCCAGGAGGGACTCAGGGCGGCGAACAACTCAGGGGGGAAAGGGAACATAAACAACAGTACACATAATTAAAATACACGAAAATCACACAGCCATACCAGTCGAGAGGGGAGGGGAACTCATCAACCCCAGGCCTGCCGGCACAGCCAGGTTTTGACGGCTTTCCGGAAGGCCTGGAGAGAGGTGAGGGTCCGGATCTCCGCGGGGAGTTCATTCCAAAGGGCCGGAGCTGCTACAGAGAAGGTCCTCCCCCGGGTAGTAGCCAGATGGAACCCGGAGGAGGCCGACCCTGTGAGATCTGGCGGGTCTTTGGGAGGTAATTGGCAGTGGGCGGTCTCTCAAGTTATCAAAATTATTTTAAACAATATTGTAAGAGGGATGGGATGAGATGGGATGGGAAAGGAAAGTTCTTTTCATTACAAGTGATTCTAAAGAATGGGGTATTGAATTTGTAAAAATGGCTTCCTTAAGAAAGAGTCTCATAACAGTTCATTTTTGGTTTCCCCATGTTGGCTGGTGAATTCTGGAAGTTGAAGTGCACACATCTTGAAGTCGCCAAAATTGAGAAACATTAAAGTTCAATTTCAGAGAAATGTAGAGCTCCCCTGTTGACTTTTCGAATGATAATTTTCCATTCTTTTCCTGTATGTTTGAGAATGACTGAACTTGAATATTAATCTCAATATTTGTGTAAATGTACTGTATTTTTCAGAGTACAAGACGCAGCTTTTTCCCACAAAAAAGAGGGTGAAAATCTGGATGTAGCACCCAGGAGCACTCTACAAGCCTCCCAAAGCTCTGCATGCCTTTTGGTGGTTGTTGTTGCTGTTGTTGTTTTGCAAAAAATGAAGCATGCAGAGGGTTTGGGAGGCCTGTATAGTGCAAAAACCTTTTTTAAAAAAATTTACCTCTTCAAAATCATGATGCGTCTTATACGCCGGTGCGTCTTATAGTCCGAAAAATGCAGTATATATGAAAGGATGCTGTGCTGTTCCTTACCTTCACCATCCAAATATTAATTTTATACATTGATCCATTTACAGCATTAAATTTTTGGAAGTTGGGGGCATTTCTTTGCTAATAAGGGGGCTTTCTTATATTTAAAGGGGGGGGGACAATTCTCCCTACAAAATATTAATCCGTATCTGATTTTCTCCCCTCTTAATTTGCTTTGGCTTCCTTCAATCCCCACCGTGGTGCCCCATCGCACCCCACCCCAATGATTTTCCTGGTTCTCCCTAATGTTGAGAGCAGCTCTTATCGAACCTGTCTCCCATACACTGACTCTCCCTACAAACACCTCTCACCATACCCCTCAAATTAAAAGATTCATTTGAGAAACCATGATGGAATACAAAAACCTTGTTTTATTTCATCCAACGATTGTAGAAAGAAAAAAAAATATTTCTGCTCTAGATCTCCATTGGCGATCTACACCCCGGTTTTCTGTTACCATCGCTGGTGAAACTGTATGTAGCCAGTCTCCTGGAAGACAGTATAATTCAGGCACATAACATTTAGTGGGTTTTTGTATAGGAAAAAATGTGGAGGGCAGCACAATTGGTTGATTCTTCCTTGATTCTCTTCTTTGGTCAATAGTTGTGGTCTGGCCAGAGATTTTCTTGTTTAATTGTTTTTGACATTTTCGTCTGTCGAAGAAAAAGCATGAAAATTGTCATACGCAAGAGTCAGCCAAAATTCTTTCTAAGAATTGCCTGCACAGGTAGTCCTTGACTTACAACAGTTCAGTTAGTGAACATTCAAAGTTGGAAAGGCACTGAAAAGAGTGAGTTATGACTATTTTTCAGCATCCCCAGGGTAACGTGATTTACATTCAGATGCTTGACTACTGGTTCACATTTGTGATGGTGGCAGTGTCCCAGAGTCCCCTTTTGTGACCTTCTAACAACCATGTGACTAACGTTTAATAGCAATAGCAATAGCAGTTAGACTTATATACCGCTTCATAGGGCTTTCAGCCCTCTCTAAGCGGTTTACAGAGTCAGCATATTGCCCCCAACAACAATCCGGGTCCTCATTTTACCCACCTCGAAAGGATGGAAGGCTGAGTCAACCCTGAGCCAGTGAGATTTGAACAGCCGAACTGCAGTCAGCTGAAGTAGCCTGCAGTGCTGCACTCTAACCACTCCGCCACCTCGGCTCTTATAAACTGTTAACAACTGTGCCAATTCGCTTAACAACTGGGGCAAGAAAAGTTGTAAAGTGGAGCAAATTTCTCTCTTAACAACATAAATGTCAGGCTAAATTGTGATGGCTAATTTGAGGGCTACCTGCACTCATAAGATTGGGGTTTTGAAAGAGGATGTTCAATGGCTGTGTGGGAGGGTAGCAATAGCCCTTAGACTTATATACCGCTTCACAGTGCTTTACAGCCCTCTCTAAGCAGTTTACACAGTCAACATATTTCCCCCCACAATCTGGGTCCTCATTTTACCAACCTCGGAAGGATGAGTCAACCTTGGGCCTGGTGAGATTCGATCTGCCAAACTGCTGGCAGCCGGTGATCAGCAGAGGTAGCCTGCAGTACTGCACTCTAACCACTGTACCACTGCAGCTCACTAATTGTTTAATGGCTCTCGCTATCAGGAAATTTCTCTTTAATTCTAGTTTAGTTTCCATCCATTGCTTCTTGTCCTGCTCTCAGGTGTTTTGGAGAATAGCTTGATTCCCTCTTTTTTGCAGCAACCTCTTAGATATTAGAACATACCATGTCACCCCTAGTCCTTCTTTTCATTAAACTAGAAATGCCCAATTCCTGCAACCGTTCTTTATATATTTTAGCTCCTAATCATCTTTGTTGTTCTTCTCTGCACTCTTTCTAGAGCAGTGATGGAGAACCTTTTTTGGCTCATGTGCCAAAAGTGGGGGGAGCACAGGGGGGGATCATGTGTGGGCATTCCACACCCATAATGCAATGCACAACCCCAGTGCGCATGCACGCATGACCAGCGCTCCCTCCCATTTTTTGCATGCTTTTTTCCCTCCCCATGCTCCAGAGGCTTTATAGGAGCCTGGGGAGGATGAAAACAGCCTCCTCGGCCCCCTTGGAGGCCCTCCGGAGACTTCAGGAGCTTTCCTACGGGCAAACTGAAAGTTTGGAAACCAACTTCCGGTTTGCTTGTAGGGCCAGTTTTAGCCCTCCGGAGCCTTCAAGGGCCTTCTCCCTGAAGGCTCTGGAGGGCAACAAGCGACCCTACGAGCAAACCGGAAGTAAGTTCCCGAACCTCCAGTTTGCCCGTAGGACCGGTTTTTTTGCGCTCAGGAGGCTTCAGGGAAGTTCAGGAAGTCTCCGGAGGGCCTCCAGGAGGGCGGGGAGGCTGCTTTCGCCCTCCCCAGGCTCCTATAAATCCTCTGGAGCCAGGGGAGGGCACAAAATGATCTCAAAAAAAGGCTGAAGTCAGCTGGCCAGCACGCACATGTACACTGGCCAGCTGACAGGGCAACACCTTGCATGCCCTGACAAATGGCTCTGCGTTCCACCTGTGGCACGTATGTCATAGGTTCATCATCCCGGTTCTTTATATCGTGGCAACCAAAACTGGATGCAAAACTAGAATGGTTCTTATCAAGGCAATTGGGGGAGGTGTCAACCTAGCATTTTTATAGGAAAACTAGACTATTCTATGAGGTCATCTCAGCCCCAAGAAAGGCTGGTTTCTGTAGTGCAAGATCCCAAAGGATTGGCTTCAGCCAGATTTTGTCCCTATACAGATTGCAAAGTGGGGTTCCACACCATTCTAACAAAATTCACTTTTAAAAAAGGGCTCCATAGTGACCTAAGTACCCTTTTTGAAGCGCTTGTTTGTAACTTTGCAAAAACGGGATGAAACTGAATTATTTGGAAGTTCTTGTTAAAATAAAACAGCCCTGTGATGATCTCTGAGGAGGAGGAGAAAAGAAATGCCTGAAATTGGGAATTTTGGCAAGAATCAATTGCTGTTTATACTCCACCTGTGCTGCAGGGGGCGATATACTCCGAGATGGCAAAATCATCTGAAAACACACAAAAAAAGAGGTAGAACTGTCAGAGTGCCTCACTTAACTTGGTCAAAGGTTTCCTCAGTCCTCATGCTGCATTCAGGGGTGAAATGGTACCAGTTCGGACCAGTTCACCCAAACCAGTAGTAAAAAAATGCAGTATTTCCTGCTTTCTAGCTAATATAAATCGTGTGGCACAGCGGATTTCCCCCCCATTCTACTTACCTTTGCAGGCACGCTGGATAGCAGGCTCCACCCACCCGCCTGGCCATCATCAAATCTATTTTTGATGCTCTGTGCATGCATGGAGGTGGCGCCCATGAGCTCACATTTGTAAACCGGTAATGAATGTAAGTATATTTCACCCCATCCCCACCCCCGGTTCTGTTGGTATGGCTTTGTGGGGTGGGGTGTCATGTGACTGGGTGGGCGTGGCCAGCTTTTTTTTTTCACTTTCAGCTATTTTTTTAAAGCTTTTTAAAGCATTTTTTCCCTGCCTGTTCAAGCAAACTGGCAGAGAAAAAAACTCTTTAAAAAGCTAAAAAAAAAAGCTTCCGATGATCATGCGGCTCAGGGAAAAATGCTTTAAAAAGCGTGGAAAAAGCATCCAACAATCACATGGCTGACAGCTGATCCACACAATCCTCAGAAGCTTTCTTTTTTACGACTGGTTCGCAGAACCAAGGACAATTTTTCCTACCGGTAGGGCCAAACCAGGCCCTACCAATCGGGAGGATTTCACCCCTGATTTCACCCCAGGCTGCATTAGATTGTTTTCAACTAAATAACCCTTATCACTTTGACAAGACCTTTGAATCTTAGATTAGATTAACAGAGTTGGAAGGGACCTTGGAAGGGAAGCTTGGGATAAACTTGTAAAATGGAGATGGATTTTGAAAAACAGTAGAATTAACTACAGTAATCAGGCCTCTCGCCACCAGGATCCCTTTCTCACCTGTTTCATAATAATCATAAACTTTCACCAAGGCAGGCTTCAGGCCTTGGACAGGAGTCTCCTGCTCCACTCTGAAGATGAAACTCTGGGTAATATTGCTGACCTGCAGACCAAGAGAGATGATGGGATTATTCAAGAGGTGGCCAGGCTAGAGAAGTGTCTTTTCTGAAGCGTGCAACCATGCATAGAGAATTAATGGGGACTTTCTACTTGCGGGGCTATTTCCACATTCCTGAGTCACCTGATCTCGCAAGACCAAGGACATATTTTGGCCGTGTCCATAGAGGAGCTCTGGTTAGCTGACTCCCTCCCAACTAGAGAAAAAAATGAGCATCCCACTACAGGACACTGTCTAGGGACATTTCTGAAGAAAGGGACTAGCCTCAGCTCTCTCCCGGGGATGTCCCTCAGAGAGGCCACCCACCTCTTGGGCAGAAAGGGGAGTTCCTACACTTTCTCAACTGCTCAAGCAGGCGATGCTATACTGTTTCACACAAATGGTTGTCCAATCTCTTCTTAAAAACCACCAATGTTGCAGCATCCATAACTTCTGGAGGCAAATCGTTCAACTGATTAATTGTTCTAACTCTCAGGAAATTTCTCCTTAGTTCTAGGTTGCTTCTCTCCTTGATTAGTCTCAATCCATTGCTTCTTGTCCTGCCTTCAGGTGCTTTGGAGAATGGTTTGACTCCCTCTTCTTTGTGGCAACCCCTGAGATATTGGAAGACTGCTATCATGTCTCCCCTAGTCCTTCTTTTCATTAAGCTAGACATATCCAGTTCCTGCAACCGTTCTTCCTATGTTTTAGTTTCCGGTCCCCTAATCATCTTTGTTGCTCTTCTCTCAAAAGTCTCATCATCTTCTTAATATCATGGCAACCAAAGCTAATTTTGTCGCATGAGCCCTATCTTCTTGCAGGGAGGGAAGGTTCTCCCACCCCAGCTTTCGTTCACCACTCACCTCTTCCAAATACAGGAGAACCTGGGTGGTTGCAATTTCAGTCCGCTGGATGGCAGGATGATTTTCCAGCTGGTGAAGAAAGGGAAAAGATGGGGTCATAATTCAAACTCTTTGGCTTGCAATGAAGAAAAGGAAGGGGAGACCTCATGGAGGACTACCAAAGCATACCTGGCATTATCCATGTGGAAGAGGAAGGGACTTTCTCTCAGAATTGAGAGCTTAAGAGCTGTGGTGGTGTAGTGATTGGAATGCAGCATTGCAGGATAATTCTGCCCAGTGGTGGGTTTCTACCAGTTTGCACTAGTTCTCTCGAAACTGGTAGCTCTGCTGTCAAGCAGAGAGCAAACCGGTTCTCTGTTGCTTTGAAAGTGGGCCTCCCGCCCATCCCTTTATTATACCTACCTTTATTGCAGCTTCTGAAGCCCAGCTGATTGGGGACGGCAGATTGAATTGCCGCTCCTCAGCTGTTTTCCTTGCTTTCCGAGAAAGTTTCTTTCAAGTGTGCATGCATGCACAGTGAAACGTGCACTCAGCAAACCAGTAGGAACACCAGTAGGAACCCACCACTGATTCTGCCCACTTCCAAGATCAAAATACTGAACATCATTAAATTCTAATTTTTTACGGACATGCCAAAGACTACAGATATATTGCTGTGTGCCATGCTGAATGAGGCCAATGTCATGCCCCCATCTGAGCCTGAATCTGCGGAGGAAGATGAGTCAGAAGTGGAGCAGATGGAGATCGAGCGGGTGGCTTCGTTGGCTTGGAAGGAAAATGGGGAGAAGCAGGCCCAGTCACGCCAGAGACTTTCAGGATTGGGACGACTGGTAGGCAGGGAGGAAGGGGGGCAGGATGACCAAGAAAGGCTAAGCAGTGAACATGAGAGATAGAGGTCAGGCAATGAGCAAGGACTACCCCCTCCTGATCTGCGAGCATGGAGAGTGGAGAGAAGGTGAGAACAGCGCAGACTGACCCAACTACATGAGAGGAGAGTGCCTCTCCCCTCCTCACAAGGCACACCTGGGGACTGAAATTTAAGGAGACGCTGTTGGGAACAAACGCTGAATTTTTGAGTGTCAACATTTGAACTTCCCTGGTTTCCTTGCATTCTTTCTGGATTTGTTGCTTTGCAGCCGTGGTGCTCACAGCGTTGGGCTACACTATTTGCAGGAAACATGGGAGCAATAAAGGGCCAGTTTGAACTGCCAGCTACCTGTGTTACCTCTATGCCGTGCTCTGGGTCATCACACCAATTAGTCTTCCTGCTCTGTTTGTGCAAGCTGATCAAAGTTGTTTGTGGCCAGTCTGAGTGCCAGAGTTTGTGAATCCCACATGCTAATTGATGCTTCAATGGAGCATCAAATGGAGACTACTTTTATTGAATATTTAAAGGGTAATTCTTAACCTCTTAATGCCCAGTTTTGTTGCCAAGAACAGTAATTTTTCGGAGGGGACAAAAAAGGTCTTTACCAACTTTACAGTGAATTTCACCGGGATGTATCCGGATAGCATCTTAATCTGGACAATTGCCATGTTGGACACCACACGTTGGCCTGTGTAACTGGGAAACCAAGGGGGAAAAAAAGCCATGTCACATTGTTTTAAAGCAAAAGTGCACAACTTAAGGGCAACACGCTGTGGGTTCATAAAGGCTTTGATGAAGTGCCTCCATCCCATTCTCCCATTGAATGGAACTACTCGAGTGCAGGACATTGGCTTTTCAGAAGATGGAAGAGCCAAGCTGCAGCCTTTGAACCCTTAGAAGTTGCCCATCCTTGAAGGAGAAGTACTGGCTAGATAGCCCCATGCAGATGCCCACCTACTCAGCATTGACCCATTACCTGACTTGGATAGCAATATCAAAGTTCTGGTGGGCTTTAGGTCCTGTGCAATTTTGGGGAACCGTCTGCACAAGCAAATTGAATGGTGCATCCTCTCGGGGTGGTTGGATGTTGTACCTCAAGCTGGTCTGAAAAGGAAACAGCACACTCGTGTCTATCTCTGAATGGCTGCTGTGAGTGAGATGCATGATAAGATGTGAAGGGCCCGTAGAGTGGGAGACCCCATCACTTCACAGAGGCAGGGATCAAGCTCCAGGAACTATTCAACCTACAGCAAGCACCACTGGAATTTGTCTGAAGTTAAGCCTCTAAATTGGTTCGCCCAGAGACAGATGATCTTTACTCTTGAGGGCATCAGGTGATACAGCTTTTGGCCACAAGTGTGGTGCTCACAAGGATGAAAACAGAGGACTTGGAGATGTCCCACCAAAAGGCTGAGTCTCCAAGCGCCAGTTTCTGGGTAGGATTGTGGGGAAGGCTATCAAAGAACCTTCATATCAGAGCCATGGTGGCACAGTGGTTAGAATGCAGTATTGCAGGCTAACTCTGCAACTGCCAGAGGTTTAATTCTCATTGGCACAAGGTTGACTCAGCCTTCTATCCTTCCAAAGTCAGTAAAATGATAAACCAGATTGTTGAGGGCAATATGCTGGCTCTGTAAATCGCTTAGAGAGACCTGTAAAGCACTGTGAAGTGGTATATAAGTCTAGGTGCTCTTGCTGTATCTCCTTCCGGTCCAAAATCTTCTGTATTGATACCTTATTCAGATTATTTATACAGATAGTCCTCAACTTACGACCGCAACTGAGCCTCAAATTTCTGTGGCTAAGCAAGAAAAGCAAGTTAAGTGAATTATGCCCCATTTCAGGGACTTTTTTGCCACAATTGCTAAGCGAATCAGTGCAGTTGTTAAGTTAGCAACATGGCCGTGAAGTGAATCTGGCTTCCCCATTGACTTTGCTTGTCAGAAGGTTGCAAAAGATGATCATGTGACCCTGGGACACTGCAATGGTCGTAAAAGTGAACCAGTTGCCAAGCAACCAAATTTTGATCATGTGGCTGCAGGGAAGCTGCAATGATCACAAGCGTGGAAAACGGTGATAAGTACATTTTTTCAGTGTCTTTGTAACTTCAAATCAGAGGTGGGTTCCTACCAGTTCGCACCTATTCGGTAGAACCGGTTCGTCAAATCTACTGAACAGGTTAGAAGAGGTTCCACCAGTGGACCCGGAAAGCAGGCCACACCTACAGAAGAAGTTCCAAATATTTTTGAAACCCACCACTGCTTCAAGTGGTCACTAAATGAATGCTTGTAAGTCGAGGATCGCCTGTTAACTTTTCAATCTGTCCAAGCAATCTTTACAGGCGAGGGAAAGCAATTTTCTTCTCCAGCAGATGGTTAAGGAGACTCACCTGCATAAAGACGCACCCGGTCACCTCAGCCGTGTAGTCCCCTGGCACTGAGGGCAGATCTTGGCACTGAAGCAGCAGAGAGTTGGTGCTGTCTATATGGAATTTTCTCAGGGCAACATCTCCGGAACTCAAGGTCACTTCGGCGCCAGCTCTGTCCTTGGAATAAGTAATTGTCTTGTACTGGCAGAGGGCCTGGAGAGCCACCACTGTATCCTGCAAGAGAACGCAAAGCTAGGACATCTTTCTTGGATGACACACACCACAGCTGGAATCCTGGGAATTAAGACTCAGTACAACTGGAGGACACAGCGGGGAAAACGTCAGGTCCACGAAGTTGGTGCAGGGAGTATTAGAGCATCTTCCAAGTATCCTCCGAGAATCTGTGGGGAGACAACGTACCTGTGTAGAAGAGAATCCTCCATTGGGATTCTGTTGGTTGGTCAACCATTTGACGATGGTAGTTGCTATCGTCAATTCTTCCTGGGAAGGGGATGGTTTTTTGGCCACGTAAGCAAGTAGAACGTAGGAGGTCATCTCTACCTCAGCAGAGGGAGCGCGGGGGTGGTAGTATGGGAGATCGAGTGTCTTCTTTTGCTTCTCAGGTCTCTCCCAATGGATGGAGCCATCTTCTTCAGAAAGAGAATGAAGGGTTTTAGCGTTGGGTTGCCCCATTCAGGCTACACCAGAGGCCTCCAACATTGGCCAAGTATCTTTGGCTTCTCAAGGACATTTTATTGCACTTAACAGAATAACAGAATAACAGAGTGAAGGGACCTTTGGGATCTTCTAGTCTAACCCCTTGCTCAAGTAGGAACTCCTATACCATTTTAATTAAATGGCTATCTAATCTCTTCTTAAAAGCCTTCGGTGATGGAGCACTCACCAGTCGTTCTACTGGTTTATGGTTCTCACTGTCAGGAAATTTCTCCTTAGTTCTAGGTTGCTTCCCTCCTTGGTTAGTTTCCAACCACTGCTTCTTTTGTGTTATTCCACAATCCTTAAGTACCATAGCTGAAGCTTGGCATACTATTAATTGCCTAGCCCTCCAAATATTTTAGTATTTGTTAGCCCAGCATGTAGATCAGACCAGGAAATCAACTCCACAGGAAAGCTAAAAGTATCTATATTGAGGCTGGCTCCAATTACATAATCTGGTAATGCTACTAGTTTGATAATGAAACTTCTGCAAGAAAAGGTAGAGCACCAAGGACCCTCATAATCTTTGAAGTCTAATTGTGCTTCTCCTCTTCTTACATCTAGTGAATCAGGGCAGTGTCTGTCCAGACTGCTTCCAAGTGCTGTCTCATTGCTCTGGACTTAAAAAATGTTTCAGTACCTTTTACTTAAGTAATGGTTTTTGCATATTTCCATCAAGATTATCCTTAAGGTAAAGGTAAAGCTTCCCCTCACACATATGTGCCAGTCATTCCTGACTCTAGGGGGTGGTGCT
Organism: Thamnophis elegans; assembly: GCF_009769535.1. Classification (NCBI taxonomy): domain Eukaryota; kingdom Metazoa; phylum Chordata; class Lepidosauria; order Squamata; family Natricidae; genus Thamnophis; species Thamnophis elegans. The sequence continues at coordinate 170,621,140 of NC_045542.1, read as the reverse complement.
CATCTCTGTTTCAAAGTGGAAAAGCCAACGCTGTCCGAAGACATCTCCGTTTTCATGTGGCTGGCATAACTAAATGCCCAAGGCGCGTGGCATGCTGTTACCTTCCCACCAAAGGTGGTTCCTATTTTTTCTACTTGCATTTTTACATACTTTGGAACTGCTAGGTTGGCAGAAGCTGGGACAAATAACAGGAGCTCACTCCATTATGCAGTACTAGGGATTCGAACCACTCAACTGCTGACCTTTCGATCAACAAGTTCAGCATCTTAGCCACTGATCCACCGTGTCCCTCTTATCCTTCTTACTCTCTGCATTATCCACTCCTTTCCCCATATCTGGAATCCTTTAATGGAGGATCAGAGGGTCTTGTTGCAATGCCAGGAATGTGGGAATAGTTTTAGTGAGAAGCAAATTAAAATGATTATGGATAAACAACAACAACAAAAAAATAATGTTACATATTTCATGTGTAAATTCCATGAGTTCATTCTTTTTTGACCTCTTCCCATAATCCTTGCTTTATGACCATAAGTGAGACTGTTGTTAAGTGAATTCTGCCTCACTTTATGATCTTTGAGGCACAAGCTCAGATGAGCAAATCTTCACAATAATAAGCAAATTAATTGTCTCCTGCAAACACCACTTCCCCTTTGCTCCCCTATTTATTCCCTATGGGAGGGGACACTGAATGTCCCCTTGTGCCTTTACTCCCGAGTCAACCTCTGTTCCTTAATTGTTCCCTTCTCCTGACAGCTCTATGCATACACACATCGGGAACAGGCTCCAGCTGTTCTTCTGCCTCACTTATCTCTGACTCCGAAGGTAGTGGATAAATGTTGGACAGCTCTGGACCCATCTCTGCCTACAATGCAGAGCACCCATCAGAGCCTTCCCCAGACTCCAGGATTGGCCCAAGTTCCTCCCCAACCTCCTCTTCATTGGAGTCTGCCGCCAGCTTCTCTGGCAGCTGTCGGGCCACAATCCTTACCTTCCTTCACGGCTAGTTTCTGAAGGGAGTCCAACATTTCTTGCCTCTTCTCCTCATTCTCTGCCAGAGTAAAGGCGTACGCCATCAGAGCCTGAAGGTAAACATGGATCTCTTCCTTCTGGGCCTCTGTCTCCAAGAAGCGCAAGGCATTTTGTACCAAAAAGTTCTGCCATGGGGGAGAAACATGAGGCAGGCAATTTACAAAAACCTGATGGGTTCACAAAAGTTGGTTCAATACCTTTTGTAACGCAAACAAACCTGGCAGATGGTTAGCTTATCAGATTAGGAAAAAAAGCAAAACTCGAAATATATCTAAACTGATTTACAGAGGGAAGGAGGTGTTTCAACAGGAAGAGATTCAAAAGTGGTAGAGAGTAACTTGATTCTGCACCTAATAACGGCAGCAAGACTGTTGGTGGCGCAATACTGGAAGAAGGAAGACTTGCCTACAACTCAGGAATGGACATTGAAAGTTACAAACTTAGCCGAGATGGCTAAAATATCGGCATATATTAAAGATCACTCAAATGAGAGATATAAACAAGACTGGAAAAAATGGATTGACTATATACAAAATAAATACGGGACCAAGAAATTCCAGTTAGCCTATGCTTAAGATCAGAAATGATTTAAATTGTTTAAAGTTAGTTCAGCAAGAAGAAGCTAAGGTCAATGTAGAATATCATTAATTTCTTTATTTCTTTTTTTCAATAGATTTTAGACTGTGTTTGTTAAAAATCCATACCGTGCACGGGTTCTGGGAAGTCGGGGGGGGGGGAAGGAGGAGGGAGGTTGGGGGGGAGGGTGGAGGGAGGGAGGGGTATACATTAGGCTAGACAAGAATTTGGTGGTAAACTAGAATTATTTTGACATACAAAAAATTGTACTTCGATGTCTTACTGATTGAGGAATGATGAAATGTTTGTCTTAAAAGAAATAAAACTTTTGAACACTAAAAAAAAAAAGTTGGTTCGTTTTGCATCCAGATCTTTCTCCCTGCTCATAATTCAACCAGAATAGATCTTGAAGGAACCTTAGAGGCCTTCTAGTCCAAACTTCAGCTCAAGCAGAAAAACTTATAGCATTATATACATATAACCCTATACCATACCAGGGACTGGGTGTGACTAGTTTAATGAAAAGAAGAACTAGGGGAGACATAACAGTGTTTCAATATCTGAGGGGTTGCCACAAAGAAGAGGGAGTCAAACTATTCTCCAAGGCATCTGAGGGTAGAACAAGAAGCAATGGGTGAAAACTAATCAAAGAGAGAAGCAACTTAGGAGAAATTTCCTGACAGTTAGAACAATTAATCAGTTGAATAATTTGCCTCCGGAAGTTGTGAATGCTACAACACTGTAAGTTTTTAAGAAGTTGTTGGATAACCATTTGTAAGGTTTCCTCCCTAAATAGGGGATTGGACTAGGAGACCTCCAAGGCCCCTTCCAACTCTGTTACTCTATTCTATTCTATTCTATTCTATTCTATTCTATTTCAAACAAATGGTTGCTCAATCTCTTAAAAACATCCACTGATGAAGAACCCATGATTTCTGGAGGCAAGCTGTTCCACTGGGTAATTGTTCTTGTGTTAGGAATTTTCTCCGTAATTCCAGGTTGTTTCTATCCTGATTAGTTTCCCTCCATTGTTTCTTGTCCTGCCCTCTGGTGCTTTGGAAAATAAATTGACACCCCCCCATCCTCTTTGTGGCAACCCCTCAAATACTGGAACACTGCTATCATATTACCCCATGCCTTTCTTTTTTTCTAAACTACACCAGGTATAGTCTTACTAAGGTTTATAAAACGGCATTAATACGTCACGTGATTTTGATTCTATGCCTCTGTTTATACAACTAAGGATGGTATTTGGGTTTTTTTTTTAAGCTGCTGCTGCACATTGCTGTCTCATTTTTAAGCGATCGTTCTGCAGGAATCAAGTTCAGTCGGAGCATTTCAGAGTTTATTTCAGGAAGTCTCCAAATTTGGCAACTTCAAGCCTTGTGGACTTCAACTCTCAGAATTCCTCAGTCAGCATTGCTGGCAGAGGAATTCTGGGAGTTGAAGAACACAAATCTTAAAGTTGTCAAGTTTAGAAACCCCTCGTTTATTTTATTGTTCCATTATTTTACTTCTAATAATGGAGAATATTTGTAGCTTAGGGTTGTAGCTTACTTCTGTTCTGTTCATACTCTTTTTCAAGTCTTTCTTTTTATTGTTGGAAGCGGCTAAGAATAGATCCCCAGTGAGATACATGGCAAAGAAATTTAACAAATAATACTTTTCTTGACCACAAGATAGTAGTGATTTGTGTCAAACTAACTTAAAGGTAAGGTAAAGGTTCCCCTCACACATATGTGCTAGTCATTCCCGACTCTAGGGGGCAGTGCTCATCTCTGTTTATAAGCCGAAGAGCCTGTGCTGTCTGAAGACGTCTCTGTGGTCATATGGCTGGCATGACTAAACGTCGAAGGTACACGGAACGCTGTTATCTTCCCACCAAACGTGGTTCCTGTTTTTCTACTTGCATTTTTACGTGCTTTCGAACTGCTAGGTTGGCAGAACCTGGGACAAATAACAGGAGCTCACTCAGTTATGCGGCGCTAGGGCTTCAAACTGCCGAATTGCTGACCTTTATGATCGACACGCTCCGCGTCTTAGCCACTGAACCCTTGAATCCCATTCAAATTAACAGAGGATGTTTACTTACCGTGCGAGGCAGAGGCATTTCCAGTAAAGCTATGGTGATATAGGCCGTAAGAGAAACACTGTCATCAACTCCACCCTGGAAGAAAGGAGACAAGCAGATATCAGCCCTTCTGCTATCTTTCTAGTCCTCTCTCCAAGATCTGTATCCCATCACACTCACACAAAGGCAAGTTTTTTTTTTCTGGCCTATGTGGATGCTACCATCCAAGGACATTTCCAATCTCCATCTTCCCTGAGCCATTGTGGCACAGTGATTAGAATGTAGTATTGCAGGCTGACTCTGCCCACTGCCAGGAATTTGATCCTGACCTGCTCAAGATTGGCTCATCCTTCCATCCTTCCAGTACAGTCAGTAAAATGAGGACCCAGATTGTTGGGGGCAAGATGCTGACTCTGTAAAACCACTTAAAGAGGGCTGTAAAGCACTATGAAGTGGTAGATAAGTCTAAATGCTATGCTGTTACTCTTCCTCCCATGTCTCCACCCTTTGTTGAAGCTTCATCTTATTTTGGGCAGTATAAATCTCCATTTCTGCCTTCTGGTACAGCTCCTACAACATAGCTAAGTGAATTAAGGCCATTGGCTAAGCCATAAGGGATGCAGAACTCCATGCTTTATGCTGTCACCTACTGGTCATTGGGAATTTTTCAGCCCACATATATTGGCCTAATAGTCTTGGGGTAGGAGAGGAGCAGTCCACCCATTGCATTTGTTAGGAATATAATCTAACGGTTGGGTTGGCAATATATAAACCATGTAACAATGTTGTACCTGTTTCTTTAAATCATACTGTAAAATGTGATTGGTTGCTGTTTTTTTCAATCGGCCATAAGAGAGAGCCAGAATGGCTATTAGCTCTCTGTTCGTTAGATGCTGGGCTGATCTGATCTGAGTGTTTTGGAAGCTGGCTGTTAGAAAGTGCTGTGAGTTATTGTAAGTTTTACAACTGTTAGCAAACTTTGAGTACTGAAGTGATTATATGATACTGGACTATGTTATTTGGATTATCCCTTAACTGAAAGAGGTTGATGACTGACTGTCTTATCCGTGTATGACTTGGACTGTTTGATGGACTCTGATACCTCTATTTCCACGAAAGTAAAAGCCTATTTAAACTGCAGTGTCTCTGTATGCTGGTTTGTGTGTCCTCCAACACAACTCTCACAACGCTTCTCTGAACGCACTCGCTCTCCCAACGGGGAGCTTACCTAACAGCATTAAAAAAAATCTTAGAAAAGAAACTTCTGCTCTATGCAAATGATGTGTTTTGCACAATCATACTGTTAGGGATCTCCAAATTTGGCAACTTTTAAGACTTGTGGACTTCAACTCCCAGAATTGCCTAGTCAATATGGGTGGTTGGGAAATTCTGGGAGTTGGCGTCCACAAGTCTTAAAGGTGTTAAGTTACAAGACCCTTGCACCCCTAACCCTTTAGAAAAAAAACCAGGGGTGTTCAAACTTGACAGCTTTAAGACTTGTGGACTTCAACTCCCAGAATCCCTCCTCCAGTTATGTTGGCTCAGGAACTCTAGCATTGAAGTGTGCAAGTCTTAAAGCTGTCAAGTTACAAGATCCTTGCACCCCTAACCCTTTAGAAAAAAATCCCCCAGGGGTGTTCAAACTTGACAGCTTTAAGACTTGTGGACTTCCCAGAATTCCTCTCTCGCTCTTCAGCTTGATGATGTGCAGCCGGGCGGGGGGAGGGAGCTGGAACCGGTTCTAAAAGGCACTGTAGATTTGTGGAACCTCTTCTATAGAAGAGGTTAGAACTGGCAGGAACCCACCCCTGCTCTGACCTTACTTCCAGCAAAACCATACTTAAAACTATCATCCAACAAATATCCCCACCCTCTGTACCTTTAGTGCGTTGTTCAGCAGTGACCCCACTTTTAGGAAGGAACCATCTGCCAACTGCCTGATTGCCAGTAAATTCTGAGCATCAATGATATGTTTTTGGTCCATGGAGATGAAGGATGCCGCCTGAGTGAAACTCTTCAGCACAAAAGCAGTCAACCTACAAAATAACCCAGAATATGAGAGTTTTCATTTTCCCCTTGTATCAAGTCTTCTAGTGTGAGGTCTTCTTCAGAATGGGGCCTTCTTGGTCCACGAAGAATTGTTTGCTTCACTCAGAATAAGGGACTTATGACCGTTTTCCACACTTACAACATTGCAGCATCCCTGTAGTTGACATGATCAAAATTCAGATATTCACCACTGCTTCACCTTTACAACGGTTGCAGTGTCCCGGGGTCATGTGATCCCCTTTTGTGACCTTCTCACCAGCGAAGTCCATGAAAAACCAGATTTCACTGGTTTCAACAACCATGTGACTAAATTAACAACTGCAGTGGTTCATTTAACAACTGTGACAAGAAAGGTCGCCAGATGGGGCAAAATTCACTTAACAAAAGCTTCACTTAGCAACAGAAATTTGGGGCTCACTTATGGTCGTAAGTTGAGGACTGCCACTAACATGATTCAGAGGTTGGGATTATGGACTGCAAAGTCCCCTGCATTTTTTTAAACATACACCTTATGTTATCAAAAGTTTTCTTTGTGTCCCTTGGCAGGGAGGGATAGGACACTCCACCCCTTCAACCCCAGGTAGAGCTGCTAGCATCTTCCCCACTCACAGAATTATTACCCCTCTTATTTAGAATGCTTCATTTCCTCCCAAAAAATTTTAAAAGCTCCTTGAGCTGCATTCAGCTCCTGGTGACTTCACTTAGGTGTCCCATGTAATTATCTTGGCAACAATACAGGTGCTCTTCACCACTGATTCGGCAACTTTTTGAAGTTACTACAGAGCAGAATGAGACTTATGACTTCAAAGTTGTGGCCAGCACTGAATTCCTGTGGTCATGTGATTGCCATCCGCAATCTTCATTTCTGAGAAGCAAAGTCAATGGGGAAGCCAGCAGGAAATTGCAAATCACAACCATGTGATGTTGCACTTAAGGATAGTGTTTGATTTGCTTATTGACCACAATCAGTCAACTAAGTTTACAAGGATGGAGTTGCTGGTTCATATTGCACTTACTCAAATGACTTATATGGAGGCTATTTGATCAGGGTCTATGACAATTCGCCACAGCCACACCATGGCCAACCTGCCATGGCCAACTCATTACAGCCAACTCGCCACAGCCATCTCGCTAGAGGACAACTCGCTGCAGGACAAAAGTTACACTAATATCAAAGATATGGTGGAATAGGACTTCCTGGGGGCGTGGCCTGTTGCCGAGGAGGGCTCCACCGAGCTCCTCAGAGATCTGGTCTGTATATCTAAATAAGATCATAGATAGCACCCCTTTTTGGCTAAGAAAGGGGCAGGGAGGATAGCTCCGTAGGCTAGGGTCTATTCGTAAGCCACAGCCTTTTTCTTTTTTTGGGCTGTGGAAGGAGATTAGACCCAGCCGTAGCGGAGCTTTATCTCCAGCCAGTTCTTCTCAGCTGCTTTTTTTTTTCTAGGCAGCCCCAGACAGGCTAGCCCCCCCCAGGACAAAACAAAGTTTTTTCAAGCTAGAATTGATACGGGCGGGTCCCACCCCTGTGAGATTTATGCTTTTATTACTATCTTAAATACCAGCACCATTTATCTTAGAGACTTCTTTGTTCTTTGTCTAAATGGACTTCAAAATGGCGATTTCTCTCCTTGGATGATTGATACTGGATCTACTTAGCCGGTTTTATCTTCCTGCAGACCGCTCCTTAACAAGATAAACTCTTCTTCTTTGGAAATAGAGGGGAGCGAAGCGCTGCTTACTTGTTTATTTATTATGGCACCCAGGTCAAAGAAGCGTCTTGCTACAAATGTGTCGAAAGAATTTAAAGAATCTTTACTGGAAACACAGCCTTTGTCTCCTATGCCCTCTACTGGAGAATTTTTAACACAGGAATATCTCTTTAAAATGTTTAATGCCTTTAAACAAGAAATTAAGGACTTTGTATTGGAATTATATGATGATTTAAAGTCTAAAGTTAATCAGATGAAGGCGAATACGTTTGCAGCCGTGTCTGCACTGTCAGATTACTCTGCTGAAATAGAGAACAAATTGGAAAGTCTGGAGAAGGCTAATTTTAATTTGACTACCAATATTCAAATTTTACAACAAAAAATTAGGGACACTGAACAACAGCTTATGATGATAAATTTTAATAGGAAGGCATTTGCAATAAGGGTCAGAGGATTCCGTGAAAAGGAGCAAGAGAATTTGAAACAGACCTTTGCTGAAGCCTTCAGCCATGCGCTGGGAAGCCCGGGACTTAACTTGGATTGGCAGATTCGGAAAATCTATCGCCAGAACTCATTGATAGCGGAACAGCGACAGCTCCCGAGGGACATAATTATACATTTCTCTACAAAAGAATCTAGAAATGCGATTGTACAAATGTTCCATAATAACAGTCTCCGAGTTGACGGCCAGGACCTGATTGTTTTCAAAGATATTCCTTTTCAGATGCTGAAAGCAAGAAGGGACTACACCTTTTTAACTAAGGAGCTTAGGAGTCAACAGATTCGATACAGATGGGAGGCCCCCGCAGGTATCACGGTTACATTTGAGAATCAAAGATTTCGTCTTAACTCTGTTTCGGAGGCTCAAGATTTCTATTGTAGGACTCTGAAGGCGGGACTTCCTGACGCGCTTGGAAGAGAGGAGAGACAAGCGGAAGGAGAAGGCAAGCGGCCGGCCATGTGGCTGCAAGATGGAGGGGGTAGCCCCTCCTCCCTCGGAGAAGCAGAAAAATGGAGATCGAGAATTTAGACATTTTAAAATGCTTGCTAAAGTTGAGGACTGAATGGGGGTTTGAGACCCCTTTCCGGTAGAAAAAGCAGACTAATTTTTATCAGAAGGGAAAGCTGGGTGAAAGTACTTTGAGCTAGATTTTAAATTAACGTTAGCATAAATTTGATAGTGGTAAACATCAGACAAGCAAGGGATGAGGGTAAAATTTACGTTGTTTAAAGCTTATTAGAACAGAAAGCTGGTTGGGATTATCTTAAGATAAGTGTAAAAAGAATGCGGAATGATTTATGTTGTTTAAACTTTGTCAGAAGGGACTACTTTAAAATAGAAGGTTAACTGACTCTTGCTGAAAGTATTATTTGAATATGTGGAATGATCCATGCTATTTAACTTTTATTTGAAGGGAAAGTTGGTTGAAATCGCTTTGAGTTACATTTTAAACAAATGTTAGTATAAATCTGATAGTGGTAAATATCAGACAAGTAAGGGATGAGGGTCAAATGCATGTGGAATTAACTACGTTATTTAAATCTTACTAGAAGAGGAAGTCGGTTGGAATTACCTTAAGATAGAAATTGATCCCTGTGTAAAGTAATATTTGATCTACGCTGCTTGATCCATGCTATTTAACTTTTATTTGAAGGGAAAGTTGGTTGAAATCGCTCTGAGTTGCATTTTAAACAAATGCTAGTATAAATTTGATAGTGGTAAATAGTAGACAAGTAAGGGATGAGGGTAAAATGCATGTGGAAGGAACTACGTTATTTAAACCCTATTAGAAGAGGAAGTCGGTTGGAATTATCTTAAGATAGAAATTGATTCCTGTGTAAAGTAATATTTGATTTACGCTGCTTAATTTTACTAAGGAGGGGAAACTTGGCTAGATTATTTTGAACTACTGTCTGAAACGGGGGTTAAGAATGCTGTTTAAATTTTACTAGAAGGGAAAGTTTGATTACTTGTCTGTAAAGTTATATTTGAATATATGGCATGAACCACGTTGCTTAAATCTTATCGGAAGGGATCATGAGGTTTAGGAAGAGGAACGGGAGAGTCTACAGAAGGTTGGGGTAAATAGCAAAGAAGTAAGAGACGAGAATAAAATATAGATAGAATGATTTATACTATTTAAGCATAGATAAAGATGGGGGGCTGAGATCAACACAAAGAGTGGTTTCTTTTTCTTTTTTTCTTCTTTTTTCTTTTCTCTTTTTTTTCTCTTTTCTTTTTTTTTCTGTTTTTCTTTCTTTTGACATATTACTTTTATTTTTTAATCTATATGTATACAAGATTTTTTAGACAGAAGGTAGTGCCAGGTGTGGGCCCTGGGAAGTCGGGAGGATTGGGGATGGGGATTTGTGGGGGGTGGGGTGGGGGGGTGGTAACATAGTCCTAATAAGAACAAGAATGTATTTATATACGGTTTTTTTTTTTTCCCCTTGGTTCATCCTATCAGATCAAATAACACTTGAATAAAGGCATACACCAAGGAGGGAGGTAGAGGGAAAGAAGAGGGAGGAGTAAGGAAGGAGTAAGGGGAATGTAAGGAGGATGTCCGGGGAGTAAGGGGAGAAGGAAGGTTTGAGGGGAAAGGGAAGTAGGAGGGGAGTGTTAGAGGGAGAAAGGAAAGTTGGAGGGGGTAGATGGGGTGTATGGAGGATGGAAGGGTTAGGTGGGGTTGTGAATGATGAGTTGTGTTTCCTTTTTATTTGTTCGTTTTATTCCCTTTTTCTTTTTTTTTTCTTTACTTTTCTTATAGTAAATACCCTGTATATAAGTGATTGTAAATGGAATGTGAAAAATGAATAAAATATATTCAAAGATATGGTGGAATAGAATCATTAAAGAAAGGATGCTAAAGGAGGAACAGAATGAAATGTGAATGGCAAAAATTAAAATAATTTTTATTTGTATTTATTTTAAATAGAATTGTTAAATTGTCCCACAATGAGTTGGCTGTGGCAAGTTCACCAGCTGCAAGTTGCCTGTTGCGAGTTGGCCGTGGCGAGTTGGCCGCAGTGAGTTTGCCACAGTTGGCTATGGCAAGTTGTTCCATTCCCATTTGAGCATTACCTTATTCAGCAAAGTGTCAGGTTTCCGAAAGATGCCCTAATTAATTCATGAGCCTCAAGCCAGGTTTCAAAAGAAATCCAGTCATTTATTAGGAACACCATTTCGGCAATACCCCATTGCAGTTAGATCTGACCTCATTTAAATTATGGCTGAACTTTGTCCCTGTTTCTTCCCTTCCCCCAGTCTGTGTCATAAATCACATTCTCCAACGAGTGCACACCTCACAAGCCTGCTCTAGTAATCTGAGAACCGACTCTAGCTGAAGGTATGCGTGGAATGCATACTCCTCCTTTCCTCCCCATGGCAACTTGATAACAGACATTGAAATGCTTTATGAGTTGACACAAAGTTTTTTTCTAACTTCCTACTGTAGCTCTTGGCCTTCTAATTTTCTGGCAGTCTCCTAGTTCAAGTGCTACCAAGGTTCAACTCTCTTACTGTGTTTCCCCGAAAATAAGACATGGTCTTATTTTCTTTGGTGCCCCGAAATAAGTGCTTGGCCTTATTTTCCGCGAGGTTTTATTATTTTTTGAGGTGCAGGAGACATCGAGCGTGGTCACCTCATGGCAGCTGCTATATCGCAATATTTTCAGGGAGGGCTTATTTTCAGAAGAGGGCTTATTTTAGCGCATGTGCTCAAAAGCCCTATTGGGTTTATTATCCGGGGAGGTCTTATTTTCAGATAAAGAGGGTAGCTTCTTGCTGTTAGTGGGAAGGGGAGAGGAACAGCCACATTAAGTATTATTTTTCCATAGAACAAAGAAATCTCACCAGGTATTTCCTATCTCTGAGCTCCGTTCTCCAAAGGTGCTGTAGGAACCGTCATGATGCTTGTAGTTTAGTTGCCTCTGATAGCCTGAAGCAGAAGATGAACATGAGTGGCAGGCAGAGAAAAATGTGCAAACCCCCTTTCAAATCCAATTCAATGTGCTTGTTCAACTATCTAAGTCAATTTGATTCTGAAATGGGATTAAACCAGTTAGGGATGATTGATGGCCAGAACCCACCCAAACTACAAGTTAAGCATCAGCGACTGTGCTTGATTATAGCTTCTTTTCCCAACAAACAGCACTCCCCTATGAGATTGAGAGTATCTGCAGGATGCATTCCTTTCCAACTGGCTCCAATTTACCTTATATTTCCAATTTCTTCCCTGGCATTTCTCAGCTACTCCAGGATAATACAAAGGAAAAGTTTTTGATTGCTCCTTTCTGCACGGTTCCTGCCCTCCTCTTTCCAACAGTTGAAGGGCTCCACATTTGACTCCGCCAATCAAATCTGACCTACCATATTTTTTGGCGTATATGATGCACCTTCCCCCCAAAGATGCACCTCACTCCCCAAAAAGAGGATGAAAATCAGGGTGCATCTTATACACTAATTCAGCACTTTGGGGCTTTTGAATCCCTGCCCCACACATCCTGTTTTTCACAAAAGTGGATGTGCAGAGAGTTTGGGAGGCCTGCAAAGTGCTACTGGTGACTGGGGAGGGCAAAAACTTTTGTTTTTGTTTTTACCTCTTCAAAATCTTGGTGCGTCTTATACTCCGGTGCTTCAGTCCAAAAAATACAGTAATTTACAACCTTAATCAATAAAGATCAAAGTTCCCCTTCCCAGCCATGTCTGACTCTAGGGGATGGTGCTGATCTCCCTTTCCTAGCCAAGAGATCCAGCTGTCAAGCTCAAAGCACGCAGTGGCATAGGGGTTAGAATGCAGTACTGTAGGCTACTTCTGCTGATTGCCGGCTGCCAGCAGCTTGGCAGTTCGATTCCCACAAGACTCAAGGTTTACTCAGGCTTCCATCCCTCTGAGGTGGGTAAAATGAGGACTCAGATTGTTGGGGCTGTTATAGGCTGACTCTGTAAACCGCTTAGAGAGAGCTGTAAAGCACTGTGAAGTGGTATACAAGTCTAAGCGCTATTGCTATTATATTGTTGCAACCATTATCACTTCTTGGCTTGCCAACAAACAAGCGGGGAGGGATGGGTGAGAAAAAATGCAGACTCCAAACTTCGAAGAGGAGAGGTATGAGACTCAAGGGCGCACTTGCAGGTGTTAGCCAAACCCAAAGATTCTTTCTCATAACAATACAAAAACACTCAATTGGACAATGTGAACTGCACAAATAATGGGGAGAGGGAATTTCATATTGAACCATGTGGGTTTGTGCAGGAATTAGGTAGAACTGGTTTTGCCTTCAATGGTACCGAAATGATGTACTCAATACAGTTCTGCACTGAGACATTGGCAGGTTTCAAATGTGCTTGGTTGGGCTTGTCAGTTGGGATGTTGACATCCTCATTGTCAGAAGATACTCCCGTGTTCATGTGCCAACATGGCTATATGCTGAGGTGCACTGAATGCTGTTACTTTCCCGCTAAAGTGCTGCCTATTTATCTACTTGCAGCTGCATGCTTTCAAACTGCTAAGTCAGCAGGATCTGGAGCAGGAATGGGAGCTCATTCTGTCATGTGGTACGGGTGAGTCTCAAACTACCAGCCTTCCAAACCCAGAGGCTTAACCACTAGACCATTGCGCCCCTTCCTTAATCAATACCAGTGGCCAATCTGTGGATCAAATCTTTGAAAGTTCCTAACCTCAGTAAGAAAACAAAGGGGAGAATTCATGTGGGACTGCCCTGGAATGCTTCTCACCTGTCACTAAATATCCAATGGCCTTGGATTTGATTTCCTCGGTCAGTTGTCCAGTCTGATTGAGATAGTTCAGGATGTAGATATTGGGGGCAAAGAGGGCCATGTTCTGCTCCCCACAGCCGTATGGCATCTTGAGAAGTTGATTGAGGTTCTTTATCGCGCCTCCTAGAATGTCTCCTGCAATAGAGAAAGAGGTGGATGGAAAATAGGGGTCATTAGAAAATTTTGGAACAGGTGTGTTGTGGATTGGGAAGCTGAAGTCCAGAACCTCTGAAGAAGAAACTGGATAATTTTGGAAGAAAATGACACAGTAAAGCTATAGAAGAATGGAGATTTAGGAGGATGCCTCTGTGTGTTTCTGGCCATTCCTATGGCAGATATAGTTCAAATGTCACTGCTGACATTGCTTGTGGAGAGTTGGCAAAAGACATCTAAGTCTGACCCTGTGAGAGCTTATGTTGTTCATCTCTAAATTACCAAAATGGAGACTTCCAGGTAGAATGGTTCTAAGGCGATCAAGTCAAGGACCATCCAGTTCAGCAATCTGTCCAACAGTTCAGGCATGAAATCCTCTTATCTTCGTTACCATTTTGGTAGCGGGAGCACGCCCACCCATGCGCTCGCTTCGCTTGCATGCGGCATACCTGGGCATGCACAGAACCTTCTGCGCATGCGCAGAGTGTGCATGATGACATTAGGGTGGGTAGGCGTAGCCTCGCACCGCTGCCACTATCGGTCCTCCTGAATACCACCTCTGCAACAGTGACCAAAGAAGCAGAGTCTGATAACCTCTTCTTTGGTCACTGTTGCACTGACCAAAAAATCTGAAACCCTCTAAACCCTGTCAATTAAAAGTGGATTTTCCATTACTGGGTCCTCTGATTTAAATCTCAAGCATGTCAAATTTTAATCAGCAAAGTTTCACTCTGTAGAATAACAGAGTTGGAAGGGATCTTGGAGGTCTCCTAGTCCAACCCCCTGCTCAAGATGGAGACCCTATACCATTTCACAGGTGGCTGTCCAATCTTATCTTAAAAAATCTCCAGTGATGGAGCATCCACAATCTCTGGAGGCAAAATATCCCATTGGTAAAGCTACAAAGAAGAAGGTTCAGTTTTGACATCAGGTGAATGTCTTGCCTTGCTGTATCAGCTTCCAGCCAGTGAAACAGGCTGCCATATGAAGTGGCGGGGAAGGCCTTCAGACAGAGGCTGTCAGAAATGCTGAACTGCAACCTAGGTATTAATGTTTAGTAATGTAAGGAGCCCCAGACTGCTCCTGAGTGAAGGAGTAGAATATCTGTCAATTTGAACTGAGGTAATGGAATGTAAGGCAGAGTTGGAACAGAGTTCTTTTCAGGTGGGGAGTGGGAGTAGAACTTCTTAGCATCAGAGCGTGTTTATATCTAAATGTCTCTCTCTGTGTGTGTGTGTGTGTGTGTGTGTGTGTGTGTGTAGAGATAGGTAGGTAGGTATATTGTAGACCATGAGTTAGTGTGTGTGTGTGTGTAGGTAGGTAGCAGGGGTGGGTTTCAACTGGTTTGCGGCGGTCCCCGCGAACCGGTTTGTCAGCGAACCCGGAAGTAAGTAACTTCCGGGAACAGCGAAGGGCCGGCCCGCCTGCCCGCGCTCCTTACCCGGTTTTGATGAGTTCTGCGCTTCCACGCATGCGCAGGATGCATACAGCGCCTGCGCGATCCTCCAGGAGCAGCTGGAGCATCGCACAGATGCTAGTATGCATGCGTGCACTGCGCACGTGCACGAGGATGCCGCTGGCCCCGTTCCAACCAAACCGGTTGGAACGGGGCGAGAAACCCACTCCTGGTAGGTAGGTAGGTAGATAGGTAGGTAGGTATATTGTAGACCATGAGTCATTGGTGGCTTATAATCCAAGAATTCTTCATTCTACTATGGTAGAATAGAGTAACAGAGTTGTAAGGGACCTTGGAGGTCTTCTAGTCCAACCCTCTGCCTAGGCAGGAAACTCTACACCGCTTCAGACAAATGGCTATCCAACATCTTCTTAAAGACTTCCAGTGTTGGGGCTTTCACAACTTCTGGAGGCAAGTTGTTCCACTGATTAATTGTTCTAACTGTCAGGAAATTTCTCCTCAGTTCCAAGTTGCTTCTCTCTATGATTAGTTTCCACCCATTGCTTCTTGTCCTACCTTCAGGTGCTTTGGAGAACCTGCACTGAATGGCTACACATGATCTGTAAGATCACATTCGATTTTATCATTTAATAAGACAGGTGAGGCAGAAGAGGTAGAAGCATAACGTCTGGAACCCACAAAAAGTAGGCGAGAGAAAAAAAGGAAGGGAAGGGGGTTTGAAGAACTAGGAGGAGGGTTCCTATACTTACCAAGCACACAAAATGTCGCCCTGGCAGAGCCTTCCACAACATTTTCTGGCACCTTCAAAGAAATAGATTCCGACTGTGCGTCTCCTGGAAGAAAACAGAATATAGACAGTGCTGGAGGCCCTACAGGGTTTGAAGCGGTATATAAGTCTAACGGCTATTGCTATTGCTATCTCAGTTGGTGTACCCAGAACAAAAGGAGATCAAACCCTACAATGACGTTATACTTAGAAACTCCAGGGTCTAAAAAAAAATCTCAAACCCTCTAAACCCCCTCAATTAAAAGTGGATTTTCCATTGGTGGATCCTCTGACTTCAATCTCAAGCATTTCCTCCTGCTGTCAAAAGACATCAAATTGTGGGCGACTTCTACAAATGCTTCTCCACCCCACCCCAAATTCCTTAGAATGCAGAATAACAGAGTTGGAAGGGACCGTGGAAGTCTTCTAAGTCCAGTCCCCCCCCCCAACTTTTCTGGCTTTGAGGATTTGGGGGGGGGCGGAGGTGGAAAGGAGAGAGGATGGTTCCGTGGGAGCAGTGGGTGAGTGTGTGCACCCACAAATCCATTTCCACAAGCGTGTGCCCACCGTTCGTACAAATGGAGCTGCACACACATACAGGTTTGGCTGTCGCTTCCGCAGCCTGGTTCCAAATGGTTCATGACCTGGCACCGAACTGCAGACTGGGGATTTATGGACTCCTGTTCTAGTTCAATCTCCTGCTCAAGCAGGAAATCCTATGCCAGGGATGGCCAACCTTTCGGTCATCATGTGCCCAAAGCATGCGCTCCCACCTGCACCCATAATGCAATGCGTACATGCCCCCCTATGTTCCCTACCCCCTGCGTATGCACCCATGACCCCCCATGCATGCATGACCCCCCGCTACCCCTGCCCCCTAGATAGGCACATGTGACCCCCTCGTGCCGTGTTTTGGGCCAAGTAGGCCTCCCTGCAGCCTCCTTAGAGGAAAAATGGACCACCCCCCCCCCCCACGCTTGTGCATGTGTGTCTTCCATGCACCCAACCCCCCATACATGCATGGCAGAGACCCAAAAATCAGTGGCTGCATGGTACATCTGCACGCACGGAGGAGCTGAGCTGGGGGCAACAGCTCATGTGCCCGCCACAGGTTTGCCATCATGGCCTTATGCCATTCTGGAGAAATGGCTGTCCGAGCTCTTCTTCTAAACCTCCAGTGATAGAGTAGCGAAGGCAAATTGTTTCACTGGTTAATTGTTCTCATTTTTTAGATTCCAGCTAGGAAAGCAAGTTTCTTTAAGCACTTAACTATTCACTATTTAGCAAATATTAACTACGTTAGGAATATAATCTAACGGTTGGGTTGGCAATATATAAATCATGTAACAATGTTGTACCTGTTTCTTTAAAGCATGCTGTAAAATGTGATTGGTTACTGTTTTCCTCAATCGGCCATAAGAGGGAGCCAGAACAACTGTTAGCTCTCTGTTTGTTAGATGCTGGGCTGATCTGATCTGAGTGCCGTGAGCTATTGTAAGTTTTGCAACTGCTAGCAAACTTTGAGTTCTGAACTGACTATATGATACTGGACTATGTTAGTTGGATTATCCCTTAACTGAAAGACCTTGATGACTGACTGTCTTATCCTTTTATGACTTGGACTGCTTGATGGACTCAGATACCTCTATGTCCACGAAAGTAAAAGCCTATTTAAATTGCAGTGTCTCTGTACGCTGGTTTGTGTGTTCTCCAACATAACTCTCACAACACTTCTTTGAACATACTCACTCTCCCAACGGGGAGCTTACCTAACAAACTGTTTTTAAGGTTTACAGCTTGCTTAAAGAAACTTAAAATTTCCTCCACGTTACCAGAAAAGGGGACCAAATTTTGGGGGGGCCCTCCGCTCTAAAGCGAATCATCCTCATCCATTTAATGCTGTGATGGAGAAGAAGCACCGTGAAGGAGCAGCCATACCTTGTGTACAGATGACAGAGTTGAAGACCACCTCTTTCTCGATCCCTTCAGGCTTCACCAGACAGACAGAAAAGAAGGAAAAAAAGAAAGTTAGGGTTGAGTACTGGAAACTCTAAATGCAAACCGGCAGAAATACATGCAAAGGGCAACAAAGGGAGATGAAGTGGCGAAGAGAAACTAGACTCTAGAGAACCTTATGACCTTATCAACTATGGCAGTTTGCTGTTAACTGTGATTTCTCTGTATCAGGAACATAGGAGGACCTGCTAAACACATACAGCATTTCCTGAACTTCTCTTATAGTTGAATGAGGCTCAGACCCCAAAATAATTAAAGGAGTATCTGACTTGACTCCCAAATGTGTCCTGTCAGTCCAAAAATCCAATTCTGAGGTACAAGTCAAGAGCTGGAGGATTCCCTTTGTCAGGTCAGTTAAAATAGAGCCATGGGGGCACAGTGGTTAGAATGCAGTATTGCAGGCTATTGTAGTTCTGCCAACTGCCAGCAGTGCAATTCTCACTGGGTCAAGGTTGACTCAATCCTTCCATCCTTCTGAGATCAGTAAAATGAGAACCTAGATTCTCATTTTACTGACCTCTGGGTAAAACTTCAGCCTGGGGGAATAGGCAGAGATTTTAACCTGCTTAAAGATGGTGGTATGTGTTTAAGCGCAATTGTTATTGCTAAAGATTAAGTTATTAAAAAGAGAGGGAACAGCTTCATGTTGTTTTCAGTGTTTCTTCTTTGTTTCTGATTCTTTCCATGGAATGAGAGCTAAGCAAGGAAGGAATCACAGCGGATGAAATCTGAGTAAGTTATATAACAATCTGGGAACTGGCAGACTAGATGTGCTATTGATTTGATGTTTTATTTTGTACAGGTAGAGTAGTGTTTCTCAATTTTATATCATGTGGACTTCAAGCCCCAGAATTCCCCAACCAGAGTCACTACGCTGAATGATGACTGGGGAATACTGGGAGGGTTCACCCAGATATCTTAAAGTTGCCAACATTGAGAAACAGTAAGGAAGTTAATTATCATTAATGGTTGTGAAGAAACAGAGAGTGATAACTCTAGGAAAGTGGAACTCATTGAATGGAAAGATGGATTGGTGACCCAAATTCATTTTCAGAAATAGAGCAGCTAAAAATTGGATTAATGCAATTGAAAACAAGAATATTGCTTTTGTACATTTTTTGCATGGTCTTCACCATGTCTGGTCCATGATTAAGCCACCCCACATACCTCAACTAAAAGTGTTTTGATCACAACGTCTTTTCGCTTTATGCTGCGTGTTTCCACCAATTCATTCCCACAAGGTTCATCTGAACTCAGGGCCTCAGCACTGGCTGTGAAATTCACTTCACCTAGGACAAAAAAGTCACAACTTGGTCACAACTATGCTATGCAAGCATTTAAGGGCGTCCCACTTAAGGATCACCGCTAATCCTAACAGACTCCTGATTATATTAAAAATGGTGGACTGGAGCTTTCTGGAGCAGATTAAGCACTGACTGAAGCTACACAGTTTTAATATACAGCTAGTTTTCAGCAGATCCTGAAAGCATTGTGAGTCTTCAGCATTTCACCACTTTGGAAGAAGGACATGCCATCTGCCATATTTAGGAACAGACAATTCATTTGTAAGCACGAGTTCCAACTTAAACACGAATTTTGGTCAGACACTGATTTACAGAATGGAACCCAGGGGCTACCTATAAATTACAGTGACTTTCCACCTTAAGTAATTGCCCATTGTATATTGGAATTTACCAAAGAGTCTGATATTGATTATGAAAAGGCTAGGATTAGCCTTTTGAATGTTGTCTCTTTGTAGAGCTCTTCTTTGTGGAGTTTGTTAAGGAATTTAAATTCAGTAGCTGAAAACAGTGGGGTTGTACAATGAGCAGAGCGTACAGTTATAGCTGATTGTTTGGAGATTGGAACTGATTGTGCTGGTTCCTGTGTGAGGCAATCTCCACTGTGATTGGATGCTGTGGGTGTGGAGGGGGAGTTTTCCTTTTCCCCCACCATTTTTTCTTCTATGCCCTGGGTGCCCAGATGATTTACCTCATGACGTATTGATGTGCCTGACTGTCTTGTTTGCTGTCAATATAGATGTTAAACATATTTATTTATATAAAACTACAAGTTTGTGTCAGGGTCTCTTGACGCCATTTGGACACCTGCTGTGCAATTCCAGGATAGAGTTTTAGAACATATTTTCACACAACTTTCTTACCCAAAGGCCTTTCTTCACCCAGTCAGCTGATAATCTAATCCAGGCAGAACTGGCAACTGACAATGGAACCATTAGACAAGAGAAATGACTACGGATCATTTTAAGGGACTATCAAGCTTTTATCCGATCTACTTCTTCCAATCTTCCTTGATATTCCATGAGCTTTGGGGTCATCAAAGCTCTTTTCCTATTGGTCAGGCAGCACCCATGGGTACCTTCTGAGTACCCTAGCCAATTTGTATTTGAGAGGAATTACTTGGACTACCATGTCTTGGTAGCCATGTTTATTCCATAGCATCTTGCGTTTTTTTGACTGCTCTTCATTTCCATATCGGTTCTTTGGAAGATTAAGTGAGCAGGGAAGAATTACTGGGTTCAATCAATCAATCAATCAATCAATCAATCAATCAAAACAGAGCTAGAAGGGACCTTGGAGGTCTTCCAGTCCAACCCCCTGCTCAAGCAGGGGACCGTACAGCATTCCAGACAAGGGACTGTCCAGTATCTTCTTAAAAAACTCCAGTGATGAAGCCTCCATAACATCTGAAGGAAAGCTGTCCCATTGGTTAATTGTCCTCATTGTTAGGGAGCTTCTCCTTAATTCCACGTTGCTGCTCTCCTGGATTAGTTTCCATGCATTGTTGCTTGTCCTGCTCTCTGGTGCTTTAGAAAATAAGCTGATGTCCTCCTCTTTGTAGTTGCCTCTCAAATACTGGAATACTGCTATCATACCCACCCCACCCCCTCCCAGTCCTTTTTCTCTCTAGACGAGCCAAATCCAAATCATGCAGCCGTTCTTCATACATATGTTTTATACTCCAGGCCTTGATAATCATCTTAGTTGTTCTTCTTTGCATTTTTCTAAAATCTCAACATCTTTTTTGCAATGTGGTGACCAAAACTGGATGCAGTATTCCAGGTGTGGCCTTACTAAGGCTTTATAAAGCGGTACTAAGACTTCAAGTGATTTTGATTCTATGCCTCTGTTTATACAACCCAGGAGTGTATTGGCTTTTTTGGCTGCCGCTGCACACTGCTGATTCATGTTTTAAGTGATCTTTCACTAGGATTCCAAGGTCCCTCTCACAGTTACTGTTTTTGAGCTAGGTTTCACCTCATCTGTACTTGTACCTGCCTAAACTTGCTTTCTCCACATTAAATTTCATTTTGTTGGATAGGGCCCATTGTTCAAGTCTGTCAAGAGTTTTTGTATCCTGAGCTTGTCTTCTAGGGTGTTGGCTATCCTTGCCAGCTTAGTGTCATCTGCTTGAATTGTTGGGTTGTTGAATTCCCGTCACAATCTTGAACCTTCTCTGACTTTGTTAAATGTGTTACCTCAATTTTGTTGTTGTCTGAAACAAGTAGTATCCAAGAAAGCCTGCTCAACCCACATTTTATTTCACATAAAACATTTTTAAAAATGACTAAAAACCGTTGTGGTTGTAAGCCACCATGGATCTTGAAAGTTCTGTGGCTCCTCTTCCTCCCAACTAGGGATGCAATGCTACTGGTTTAGACCGGTTTGCCAGAACCGTTAGTAAAAATGCTACCGGTTCACCTGAACCAGTAGCAAAAAAAAAATGCTACCGGTTCAGGCAAACCTATATTTCCGACAATCAGCTGTGACGCACAATTTATATTAGCTAGAATTGTTGGATTTCCTGCTTTCAAGCTAATCTAAATTGCATGCCTCAGCAGATTCCCCCCCCTGCTGTTCTATTTACCTTTGCAGGCATGCTTGGTAGCTCCACACACATACCCGGATGTCATTGATGTGCTACGCATGCGTGAAAGGTCACATTTGTGAGCCGGTAGCAAAGGTAAGTTGATTTCATCCCTGCTCTCAGTCCCCAACTCAAATTCACTATTTCAACTTGATTTATTTCTCATATTTATTATTTTTATAAATAATTCAAGGCAATGAACATTTACTACATACCAAGTGATGTCAGAGACACTGTCCAAGACACTGTTATCCTTCCATTTGCACCAATGCAGTAAGATTCTTCCTCCTTTTTCAGAGAGATCGCCTCAAAGCCAGCAGAGGGAGCCAGAGATATTTTGACCTGGCCATAAAGAATAAGATGACAATGAGAAAGCTGGGTGGTATCCAATGGTGGGTTTCAAATTTTTTTAGAACCTCTTCTGTAGGTGTGGCCTGCTTTGTGGGAGTGGCTTGCTGGCCATGTGACTGGGTGGGCATGGCCAACTTGTAAAATGTGGTGAAACTCACTTAACAACGCTCTTGCTTAGCAACCAAAATGTTGGCTGAAACTCTGGCATTTGAAGCACACAAGTCTTAAAGCTGTCAAGTTACAAGACCCTTGCACACCGAGCCCTTTAGAAACAAAACCCCAGGGTGTTCAAACTTGACAGCTTTAAGACTTGTGGACTTCAACTCCCAGAATTCCTCCTTCAGTCATGTTGGCTCAGGAACTCTGGCATTGAAGCACACAAGTCTTAAAGCTGTAAGAGCCAAGGTGGCGCAGTGGTTAAATGCAGCACTGCAGGCTACTGCTAGATCAGCAGGTCAGCGGTTCAAATCTCACCGGCTCAGGGTTGACTCAGCCTTCCATCCTTCCGAGGTGGGTAAAATGAGGACCCAGATTGTTGGGGGCAATATGCTGACTCTCTGTAAAACCGCTTAGAGAGGCCTGAAGGCCTATGAAGCGGTATATAAGTCTACTGCTATTGCTATTGCTATTGCTGTCAAGTTACAAGACCTTTGCACCCCTTACCCTTTAGAAAAAAACCCCCAGGGGTGTTCAAACTTGACAGCTTTAAGACTTGTGGACTTCAACTCCCAGAATCCTTCCTCTCACTCTTCATCTTGATGATGTGCGGAAGGGCGGGAGGAGGGAGCTGGAACCGGTTCTAAATGGCACTGTAGATTTGTGGAACCTCTCCTATAGAAGAGGTTAGAACTGGCAGGAACCCACCCCTGGTGGTATCCCTTGAGTGGTGCCCCTCCAGGGAAGGAATTCCTAAAAGGAGAAGAACAAGGTGGGCTTCAGTAGATAAGAAGTAAAGATTAAGAGACAGAGAGAGTTTCAGAGGGAGAAAGGCTAGGTTAGCCCTGCTGAGTTTTAGACAAATGATTGTCCAATCTCCTGGCGCATGCACAACTTCTGGAGCAATGGTCCCCAACCTTTTGGGCACCAGGGACCATTTCCATGGAGAGTGGGTTTTTTTTTTCATGGCTCAGAGGGGGTGTTGTTTAGTGTGCTGCCTGCAAACTGTGGATGGGTCTTCACTTGTTTGCGCAGCCCGGTTTCTGGGATGCTGCAACCCACTGCCAATGCATGGACTGGACGTTGAGGACACCTATGCTGGAAGGTTGAGTCATTATAATAGATTAAAACAGCATGTGAAATCTGGGAGCATTACATTGATTGAAATAATAGCAGAACAGAATAACAGAGTTGGAAGGGAGGGACCTTGGAGGTCTTCTACTCCAACCCCCTGCTCAAGCAGGAGACCCAATAGCACATCAGACAAATTGTTGTCCAATCGATTCTTAAAAATGTGTTGGATCAGTTACAACTTCTGGAGGCAAATTGTTACACTGATTAATTTTTCTCACTGTCAGAAAATGTATTTTTTTTCCAATTAGTTTTAATTAGTTTTAATTTTAATTTTAATTTTAATTTGATTTTTTTAAAAAAAATGTTATTGTCAATTCTTATTGGGTTTGTTTGGGTTATTCTATTTAATTTTTTAAAACTTTTGTATTATGTGTTTCTTTTAATGTTGTACGCCGCCCTGAGTCCTTGGGAGAAGGGCGGCATATAAATTTAATAAACCTAAACCTAAACCTAGTTTCCATCCGTTGCTTCTTGTTCTTCATTCAGGTGCATTGAAGCATGGCTTGACCCCGTCTTCCTTGTGGCAACCTCTCATATATTGGAAGAATGCTGTCATGTCATCTCTACTCCTTCTTTTCACTAGACTAGACATGCCCACAATTTTTGGCAAGTTGGTTGTCCAGTCTCTTCTTAGAAACCTCCAGTGATGGAGCACCCACAACTTTACAACCCACAACTGTTAAGGACTCTTTACCCGGATGTTGTGAGTCTGGTAGGAGAAGACAGTAGCCTTGAGTGGGAAGGTTTCTCCTCGCACCACAGAGTATGGCATGGTAAGTTCAATGAAGAATGGCTGGAAGGCCTTTAGATAAGTGGCTTGGGCCAGGCCAAAGCCTACGTCTGCTGAAAGACAGAAAGCTCCAGCTTTCCATTCGGTGATGGTGTCCGGGATGGTCACAGGAACAGACGTGGCTTTAGAATCTCTGAAAGACAGAAGAGATCAGCAAGTGAGGAGAAGCGATACCAATATCCTTGCAGTGAGGAAACCTATGCAGGTTCAATACATAGCATCTATGCTATACATAGCATAGCAGTGCTTAGAATGCAGTATTGCAGGCTATTGTAGCTCTGCCAACTGCCAGCAGTGCAATTCTCACTGGGTCAAGGTTCACTCAATCTTCCATACTGAGGTCAGTATAATGAGAACCTAGATTCTCATTTTACTGACCTCTGCGTAAAACCTCAGCCTGGGGGAATAGGCAGACATTGTAAACTGCTTAAAGATGGCTCTATATTTCTAAGTGCAATTGCTATTGCTAAAGATTAAGTTATTAAAAAGAGAGGGAACAGCTTCATGTTGTTTTCAGTGTTTCTTCTTTGTTTCCTTCTCTTTCCATGGACTGAGCGCTAAGCAAGGAAGGAATCACAGCTGATGAAATCTGAGTAAGTTATATAACAATCTAGGGACTGGCAAGCTAGATGTGCTATTGATTTGATTTTTTATTCTGTAGACTAGTGGTTCTCGATTTTACATCATGTCCGGGATGGTCACAGGAACAGACATGGGTTTAGAATCTCTGAAAGACAGAAGAGATCTTCTTTTATCTTCTTATTTGTATCCTCTTCCCCTTCTGGTTGTTAGCCGCCCTGAGTCTCTCGGGAATAGGGCGGCATACAAATTGAATAAACTACAACTAACTAAACTAACTATCAGCAAGTGAGGAGAAGGGATACCAAAATCCTTGCAGTCAGGAGAACCTATGCAGGGTCAATACATAGCATCTCAATTACAGATAATCCATAATTAACAACAGCGATGGGACCGCAATTCCATCACTAAGCAACGTGATTTTAAAGTACAATGTCATGTCACTGCACCATTCGGTAACAGCAGTTCTAGTTGCCATCATTAAGCGAATCCCATGCCATTGTTAAATGTGATATAACCTGATCACCTCTTGCTAGCTTCCCTATTGAACACATGATAGCAGGTATTCATGCAATCCTACATGATCACTGGAGTCTTCCAATATCTAAGGGGCTGCCACAAAGAAGAGGGGGACAACCAATTCTCCAAAGCACTTGAAAGGAGAACAAGAAGCAATGGCTGGAAACTAATCAAGGAGATAACCAACCTAGAAATAAGGAGAAATTTCCTGACAGTGAGAACAATTAATCAGTGGAACAACTTCCCTCCAGAAGTTATGTGTTCTCCAGCACTGGTTTTTTTTTTAAAGAAGATACTGGACAACCACTTGTCTGAATTGATACAGGTCTGCTGCTTGAGCAGGGGGTTGGACTAGAAGACCTCCAAGGTCCTTTCCAACTCTGTCATTCAGGTATTGATTATGGTTATAGGAAGCCAGAAAAGAAGGTTGCAAATTACTATCACATGACTGTGGCACACTGTGATGTCAGAACTGGGTGCCAGGTGCCAAGCATCTGAACTGTGATCATGTGATCATAGGGACACTAAAACAGCCAGAACTTTGAGGGTGTCATAAGTAGCACTCATTCAGCAAAGCCCTAAGTTTAAGTAATCACTGAATGTGTGATCATTCATATTATACTTTCAAATCAGTTTCTGAAACCATTTGGGGATTTTTTTTCTAAAGCTCCTGTTCCTTTGGCCTCCCAAAAAGGATAAATTTTAGAAACTGAAGGAAATGGGATTGATGGAATTGTTTGTGTGGAGAGAACTGCACTCAAAAGGAATTGAGAGTCAAATCCTAGATTCTCCTAGATTCTCCTAGATTCTGCCTCGGTTTACCTTCCCAGCAAGCAACCGAGTCGGAAGATCATTGAAAAGCAATTAATTAGGATAACCCTGAGAAAGTAGGATCTCCCTATGAAAAGGGAGAACCTCGAGACCCATCTTACATTCCTTTTATAGTTAACACAACAAAGAAAAATGAAAGAGGAAAGCTGGCTGGACAAGATACACAGTAAGAGGAATCCCTCAATGCACAGTAAAGTTAGATAATGCCAGTTGACACTAAGAAAGTTTTTCTTATCAGGAGATATTATCCAGCCACCCTTCTGTAACTTATCTTTTCAGTTTAAGGATGTTAGAAGCAATCTAATCAATCCATCCAATCATAGGATAAAGGTTTTCCTGGATTTCAATCTCTAATGAACCTGAACATTATTTTAAAAGGGGGAAAATAAGTCAACTTAAAATGCAAAATAACCTTGTTGGTTAACAAATTACAAAACCCATGTCATGATGTGACCCTCAGAACCTTGATGAGGGAATGAAACAAGGTCAAGGTGATAGCTAAGACTGGGGGTGGGGGGTCACCCATTTATTGCATGTTTTAAAAGGGGCAGAGCTTTCAGTTCCCATGATTGCACCTGGCCCTCATGCAGAAAGTTAAGAGACAATGCAAAAGAGAGAAATTTATTTAGAGCAGTTAGAGCTTGAATACGATAGCATTTAGCTCTGCATTTTTAGAGCAAAACACAACCCAAAAGTTTGATACCATTTAAAATAGTCAGTTCTCTGAGGTTTGCAGTGTGGTTTTCTAACCACAATACTAATGTATAGTAACGAAAAGTCAGCTCAAAAGTTGATGAGCAGGTTGATGAAATGCTCTATAAGGCTTCGGGATTGGGCGGCATATAAATATATTTAATAAATAAATATATTTAATAAATAAATAAATGTTGTCCCCATTCCCCTGCAAAATGCAGGACTTCAAATTAAAGTGTCTATGACATTTTTCTTAAAAGAAGTCCCATTAAGCAGAAAGCATCACATCTCAGGGTCATCAGTGTCTGTGGCCCTTGTTAGTGGCACTGCTCTTCCCACAATGACCATCCTTAAAGTCTTTAGAGCACCATAACGATGACCTTGGAAGAAGCCACCCGGAAGCCATTAAGTAGCTAGAAAGGTATTAGACTATCTTCCCCTCGACTCCCCTGGAATATAAAAAGGTAAGGAAGGGAAAACAGGAGACTTGCAAGATTCTGTTATCATAGCCTATTTCAATTGAAACCAAATTAAATTATAGGTGATTCTCAACTTACAACTGCCACTGAGCCCAAAATTTCTGTTGTTAAGTGAAACATTTGTTAAGTGAGTTTTGCCCCTTTTTACGATCTTTCTTGCCACCGCTGTTAAGTGACTCACTGCAGCAGTGGTGGGTTCCTACCGGTTCGGCCCAATTCAGCCGAAACGGTAGTGGTTTGGCGGCATGGGTCGCTGGAACCGGCAGTGACCCAGGCCTGCCACGCCCCTGAACTGGTTCTCCGGGCGGCGCCTACAGTGGTGCCATCTTGTTTTTTCTGTGCATGCACAGAACAATTTTTATTGCACTGTGCATCCGCGCACAGCCGACTCGAAGCGAACTGGCAGTAGTGCCTGCCGGAACCCACCCCTGCACTGCAGTTGTCAAGTGAGCAGCACACTTGCTAAGTGACTCTGTCTTCCCCATTGACTTTGCCTGTGAGAAGATCGCAGAAGGGAATCACGTGACCCCGGGACAGTGCAATGTTCACAAATATGAGTCAGTTGCCAAGCCTCTGAATTTGAAGCACATGACCACGGGAATGCTGCCATGGCCGTAAGTGTGGAAAATAGCCATAAGTCCCTTTTTCAGTGCCGTTGTAATTTTGAAAGGTCACTAAATGAACCGTTGTAAGCTGAGGACTACCTGTATTAAATGTGCTACAGCCAAGGCAACTTGCTTGAGTTTCTTTCTAATATTTTCCACCTCCCTGAGTTCAACATAAGGATCTGTAGTTGAGCTTGTCCTAAAGGCTTCTGGATGATCTCTCTAAAGTTGTCACAACACACCTAAGAAAAGGGTGTGACTTATAACACACCACCACAATGCGGCAATGAACCTGCAGGTTGGGGTGCCATAGTTTAAACATGTGGGCAGCAGCAGATACGGGAATATTTTCTGTGAAGATTTCATCAATGAATGGCCTGTTCTTTTGCAGCCTGACGCCACCACTTACTCTATTATCACCAAGTCCCACAACCACGTTTCAGGGAACTCCATTCTGACAGTCTCAGCAGGCATCCTTTCATCTTCTCTATGTGGAAGACTATAAACGAAATTACTAGAAATGTCATGACCAATCCTTGAATCAACGAGCCTTGCGGGTACTCCAAAGTGCAGACCTAGAAGAAAAGAATATGAGAGAATTTACATGTATTCCACCGTATTTGTAAAGACCCTTGATAGACCTGATCTGCAGGAACTCATCTCCTATCTTTGAAAGGCATATAAGACCCAGTCTTATGTTGTTGTTGTTGTTGTTGTTGTTGTTGTTATTATTATTATTATTATTGTTGTTGTTGTTGTACAATTGTATCACAGCGGCCAGTTGTTTCGCCGGATTTGGCATTGGTTACTAGTCGGGCCCCACTCAGGGGCCTAGGACGTCGTAACGTATTTTCGTAATATGCGTGCAGATCCAAGCAGTGCGGCTTTTTGCATTTGACTGATGGTGGTTTTGTCAATTTTTAACTGTTTCAAACGTAATTCCAGTGCTTTTGGAATAGCACCCAGTGTGCCAATTACCACTGGAATTACCACTGCTGGTTTGTGCCATAGTCGTTGAATTTCGATTTTTAAGTCCTGGTATTTTGCTATTTTTTCATGTTCCTTCTCGGCGACCCTGCTATCACCTGGTATTGCCTATGATTGTGACCTTATTTTTCTGTCTATGATTGTGACCTTATTTTTCTCAACCAGTGTGATGTCTGGTGTATTATGCGCCAGTATTTTGTCCGTTTGTATACGGAAATCTCACAAGATCTTGACCATCTGATTTTCGGTGACTTTTTCAGGCTGATGTTCCCACCAGTTTGTTGCTGTTTTAATATTATAATTTTTTCACAAATTCCAATGGATCATTTGTGCTACTGAATTGTGCCGCAATTTATAATCAGTCTGCGCAATTTTTTTACAGCAGCTGAGTATGTGATCAACAGTTTCATCAGCTTCTTTGCAAAGTCTGCATTTGGCATCAGAGGATTTTTCGATTTTGGCCTTAATTATTATTATTATTGTTATTCTAATTGTTATTGTTATTTTTATTGTTATTTTAGCTCCAAAAGATGCATTTGGCTTTATTTCCGGGGGAAACACGGTACCGGAGATGGTGAGAGACCAGCCCCTGCCACCCTAGCCCAGCGCCCTCGCCAGTGCACATCATCATCATCACTATACCTCTGGTATGGAGCAACATGACCTCTAAATGTCACTGGTAGGAGAAGGGTAGGTGCCCCTCTCCTGATTCCAAGCTCCCACAATTTTGGTTGTCTAATATGAGAAATGTGGGCGACGAAAGAGCAACACTAAATGCTTAGAAGCCTCTCTGGTGCAAAATCCAGCCAAAATATGTATGCTGTTTAGGATAGGTAAAGGTAAACGTTCCCCTTGCACATATGTGCTAGTCGTTCCTGACTCTAGGGGGCAGTGCTGATCTCCGTTTCAAAGCTGAAGAGTCAGCGCTGCCCAAAGCCGTCTCCGTGGTCATGTGGCTGGCATAACTAAATGCTGAAGATGCACAGAATGCTGTTTCCTTCCCACCAAATTTTTCTACTTGTATTTTTACATGCTTTCGAACTGCTAGTTTGGAAGAAGCTGGGACAAGTAACGGGAGTTCATTCCGTTACGCGGCACTAGGGATTTGAACTGCCAAACTGCCGACCTTTATGACCCTGCCATTTAGGATACTTTGTATAATTTTAAGAGCCTTGCTTCCAGAGAACAACAATCAGCTGCCTATGGAGATTCTCAGTCTTTTAAGAGTTAAGTGTTCAGAACTGGAGTTGATATTGATGAGTTGATAGTGGTGATAAAGTCACAACAATAATTACAAGTCATCTTTCAACTGGCAAACTTTCGTTTAGTGACTGTTCAAAGTTACAATGGCACTGAAAAAAACTTATCACTGTTTTTCAGACTTAACAATTGTTGCAGCATCCTCAGGGTGGCATGATCAAAATTCAGACACTTATCAACCGGGGCATATTTATGACAGTTGCAGTGTCCCAGGGTCATGTGATCACTTTTTGTGACCTTCGGACAAGCAAAGTCAATCGGGAAGCCAGACTGAATTTACAACTGTTTTACTAACTTAACAACTGCAGAGATTCACTTAATATCTGCAGCAGGAAAGGTCCTATAATGGGGCAAAACTCACTTAACAACTGTCTCACTTAGAAATAGAAAAACATTGGCTCAATTCTGATTGTAAAGTGGGCCGTGGTGGCTCAGCTTACTGAGCTTGCCGATCAAAAAAGATTGGCAGTTCGGTGGTTCAAATCCCTATTGCAGCGTAACGGAGTGAGCTCCCGTTACTTGTTCCAGCTTCTGCCAACCTAGCAGTTTGAAAGCATGTAAAAAATGCAAAAGCCTCCCATGCCCCACCGGAGCATCCCTGAAGCCCCCGGAGCGCAAAAAACCAGCCCTACGGGGAAAGTTTGGGGATGGACTTCTGGTTTGCTCATAGGGCCAGTTTACACCCTCCGGAGCCTTCAGGGGCCTTTCGGAGGCTTCCCCGAAGTCACTTCCAGTTTGCTCGTAGGGCTATTTTTAGTTCTCTGGAACCTTCAGGGAAGCCTCCTGAAGGTCCCTGAAGGCTCTGGAGGACCAACAACTGCCCTATGAGGAAACCAGAAGTGACTTCCAGTTTCCTCATAGGGTCGTTTTTAGTCCTCCGGAGCCTTCAGGGAAGCCTCTGGAAGGCCCCTGAAGGCTCCGGAGGGCTTAAACCGGCCCTACCAGCAAACCGGAAGTCCATTCCTGAACTTCCGGTTTGCCAATAGGGCTGTTTTTTTGCACTCCAGAGGCTTCAGGGAAGTTCCTGTTTTTGACCTCCCCAGGCTCCTATAAAGCCTGTGGAGCCTGTGGAGGGCAAAAAAGCATGAAAAAATGGGGGGGGGGGGCGCATTGCATTATGGGTGCAGCATGCCCACACACAACCCCTCTGCACTCCCCTCCGCTTATGGCATGCGAGACCGCCTTCTGCCAATTACCTCCCTGCGTCCCATCAGATCGCACAGGGTAGGCCTCCTCCGAATCCCATCCGCCAGTCAGTGCCAACTGGCGACTACGCGGAGGAGAGCCTTCTCAGTTGCAGCTCCGACGCTATGGAACAATCTCCCCGTGGAGATCCGCACCCTCACCACCGCCCAGGCCTTCCGCACGGCCCTTAAGATCTGGCTATCCCGTCAGGCCTGGGGATAAAAAATCTTAGTTTGTCCCCTCCCGAATGATGAATGAATGTTGTGTTCTATTTTTTAATATTATGTATTGTTTTATGTCTTTTGTCTTTGTACCCCCCTTTCCCGTGTTTTGTAAGCCGCCCTGAGTCCCCTCAGGGAAAAGGGCGGCCTATAAATTATAATAAACATTCCCAAACATTCCCAAACATGCGAGCCAAAAAAAGTTCGCCATCGGTGCC
This sequence comes from Thamnophis elegans, assembly GCF_009769535.1. Classification (NCBI taxonomy): domain Eukaryota; kingdom Metazoa; phylum Chordata; class Lepidosauria; order Squamata; family Natricidae; genus Thamnophis; species Thamnophis elegans. The sequence continues at coordinate 170,589,673 of NC_045542.1, read as the reverse complement.
CTATACTGCTTGAGCAAGTCTTCTAGCCCCAGCCCCCTGCTCAAACAGTAGATCCTGCCTATACCATTTCAGACAAGGGGTTATTCAATCTCTTCTTAAAAGCCTCCAGCAATGAGGGGTTTATCACTGAAGAAGTTCAGAGCAATGTAACTATTATTCCTTCCTACAATTTTACCTTGTCAACCACTGTCCAATCCACACTCCACTTATTTTACTGAGTCATAAGGAAAATTGAAGAGTGGGGTGGTGGTGGTGGTTTCCAAGCAAGAAACTCAGTTTCAATTCTTAAAGGCAGAAAGGAAAATTTCCCTGATCTGGGTGCTTTTAAACCAGTGGTGGGATTCAATTTTTTTTTGCTACCGGCTCTGTGGCTATAGCTTGGTGGGCATGGCATGGCTTGGTAGGTGTGGTATGGCTGTGTGGGTGTGACTTGGCACAGGAAGGATACTGTAAAATCTCCATTCCCTCCCCACTCCAGGGAACGATTACAGCAAAATCCCCAATTCCCTCCAATTAGCTGGGACTCAAGAGGCAGAGAATAGTTGGTCAGAAATGGTATTTAATAGTTCTCGAAGCTACTCAAAATTTCCGCTACCAGAGGTGGCACGCAGAGCCCTCTCTGTGGGCATCTGCGCTGTCGCCAGTTGCACTTCTGGGTTCCGTCACGCACAAGCACACCAGCCAGTTGGCCTTCGCGCATGTGTGTGACGGAACTCAGAAATGTAGCTAGCGGCTGTCTGCATGCAGCCAGCCACTCTCTTCCAGGTTTCATTGCGCACAAGCACGAAGACCAGCTGGCTGGCGCACATGTGCACAATGGAACCCGGAAGTGAAGCTGGCTGCCTTGCGCATGTGCACTGGCCATCTGCTCACTTCTGAGTTTCGGTGCTCTGCCGTGCACGCTAATATGTGCGCGCACACATGCACTGCTTTGGCAATCTGTGCCACAAAGGTTAGCCACCGCTGCTTTAGAACAAAGCCATGAGAGCATTGTATTTTACATTTCCAGAGCACATATCCCACATATTCAGCCCTCCGTGGATCAAATACTTACTGGGGTATCCGTAAGTTACTCTAGGATAGGAATGGCATATGTTCGGCTTTAGTATTTTAGTGCTAGTAAAAACTTTTAAACCCAAGCCCTGTCAAAGGAATGAAGAAGTCACAGTGAAACATTTCAGAAAGCATGAACATTTTTCTTAAAAGTCCAAGGTGAAATTCCAATTTTCTTGCAGCTGAACTCAAGTCTTGTGACTTTTTCAGCAACTGCCTGGAAATAATTTACTTCTGTAAATCAACTAGTCTACAACCCGGGATTTCCAGGTGCCGTTATCTAATCAATCTAAGGTAATGGCTCAAATCAGATTCAATGCTTAGAACTTTTTGGGAGGGGAGGCATCCATCAAGTGATTTTGGAAACAGTATGGAAGGAGTTTATCCTCACTTGTATCAAGGTAGATTTTTTTCAGCCTAAATTATAATCCTGAACTTCCAACAGGTTTCTGGCCTCCTGTTAAACCAATCCAACCTTACTTCACTGTTTGAGATCAGCTAAGCAGTTTAGTTCTTATCAATTGCTTTGTTGTTGTTGTTAATTGCGAAGTCATGTCCAACCCATCGCGACCCCATTGGCACCGTTCCTCCATGCCTTCCTGTCCTCTACCATCCTCTGGAGTCCATTTAAGCTCACGCCTATTGCTTCGGGGACTCCATCCAGCACTTCATTCTCTGTTGTCCCATTCTTCTTTCGCCCTCAATCGTTCCCAGCATTAGGCTCTTCCCCTATGAGTCCTTCCTCCTCATTAGGTGGCCAAAGTATTTGAGTTTCATCTACAGGATCTGGCCTTCTAAAGAGCAGTAAGCCTTGCTCTCCTCTAGGACTGACCGGTTTGATCTCCTTGCAGTCCAAGGGACTCACAGGCATCGTCTCTAGTACCAGAGTTCAAAGGCCTCCATTCTTTGGCACACAGCCTTTCTTATGGTCCAACTTTTACAGCCATACATTGCAACTGGGAAAACCATAGCCTTGATTATAGGCATCTTTGTTAGCAAGGTGATGTCTCTGCTTTTTTAGTATGCTGTCTAAATTTGCCATAGCTTTCTGCCCCAGGAGCAAGCTATCAATTGCTACCCTGCCTCTATTCAAACCAGGAAACTGAGCTAAGGGTTTTTGTCTAAATCTCAAGAAATCTCAATACTAAAATGAGCTTGAAGAGGGAGTGACACATTATTATAGAATAAACTGGAAATTTCACCTTCCAGAAGCAGCAGAGAAGCTCACCTTAAGAATTTTGGAAACATCGGCTTCCTCATGAGAAAAAGGGATAGGGCGATAACGGATACCACCCACTTCAATATTTTCCATTTTGATGCACGGCTTCCATTCATTTTCAAAGTGTAGCTCATGTGAAGAAGAGACTGGTAGCAATGCATAGATCTGAAAAGAGAGACATTGCAATTCAGTAAATCTGTCCATCTCATGCGGGATCCCCAGAGAAGAGCAACAAAGATGATTACGGGACTGGAGACTAAAGCATATAAAGAACGGTTGCAGACATGTTAGACTTACACAGTTCCTACAACCGTTCTTCATACGTTTTAGCCTCCATCCCCTAATTATTTTTGTTGCTCTTGTCTGCACTCTTGTTAGAGTCTCAACATATTTTTTACATTGTGGCGACCAAAACTGGATGCAATATTCCAAGCGTGGCCTTACCAAGGCATTATAAAATGATATTAACACTTCACGTGATCTCGATTCCATCCCTCTGTTTATGCCGCCTAGAACTGTGCTGGCTTTTTTGGCAGCTGCTGCACCCTGCTAGCTCATATGTAAATGGTTCTCCACTAGGACCCCAAGATCCTTCTCACACTTACTACTGTTGAGCAAGGTGCCACCTATACTGTACCTGTGCATTTCGTTTTTCTTGTCTAAATGTAGAACCTTACTCTTTTCACCATTGAATTTCATTTTGTTAGATAGCACCCAATGTTCAAGTCTGTCAAGATCATTTTGATTCTTAAGCCTATCTTCTGGAGTGTTGGCTATTCCTGCCAGCTTGGTGTCATCTGACTTCATAGGTTCTCCATGTGACTCACCTTCTCATGGGAAAGCTCAGCTTCAGGTTTCAACAGAAAGATACTCTGGTCAACAGCATTGAAAGCACAGAGGGAGCCAGGGGAAGCAGCAAGATGGAGTTGAGTTTTCTGGCCAGGCAGGCCTTGTTGATCAGAGAACCACAGTCTGGCCTGCAAACATAAACCAGATCTTTGAAAAGGGCTTTTCTTTCTGCTAAATGGAATAAGAAATGGAAATACAACATGATCCACTTGGTCAGGAAGGCCTAACAGAGACTCCATTTTCTTAGGGTCTTGTGTAAAAATAGGGTGGAACAACAACCGATGACGTCCTCATTTATTGCATCACGGTATGGCATGCTGGTCTGATAGCCACGGATAGAAAAACGTTACAGAGGGTGGTGAGCACAGCACAAAACATTGTGGGCTGTCCCCTAATGCCCCCTAGGTCAGATTGCTGCCTGAGAAGAGTGAGGAAAATCCTCAGGGACAACTCTGAACAGCACTTCTTTACCCTCCTACCTTCGGGAAGGAGATATAGAAGCATAGCCAGCTGCCCAAACAGGCTGAAGAACAGTTTTTATCTGTGGGCTGTCAGACTCCTCAATACAAAATAACATCATAACTACAGAGTATGATGGACTTGCAGGGCCGGCACAATGTGTAACATGTTCACACTGGTGTAATGGGACTGGGTGTTTGTTAATATGATTTACTGGGTTAGGGATATTTTTTTTCTTTTTGTCTTCACTGTGAATTGTGTTGGGGGAGGTGCACTGAGGGAGCTCAACTAATCTCATTGTACATATGTTATGCACTTATGCAATAACAACAACAACAACAACCCCACCTCCGAGGAGCTTTACCTTGTTGTGGTGGAGGGGCTTGCATGCTCTAATGATCCTAAGGGCTATGCTGAACAGGTACAACCATATCAGACAGGTCTTAGGTGAAGGGCCAGACAAAATTTGCTCCACAACCCATTCAAATATGGTGAATACGGAAAAAATGAAATTTATGCCAGCTGAACCGTCTCCTGGATTAACAAGGATTCCATTGGATGCTATGGCTCCGGGGCATTCTGTGCAAAATGAGCTACAGGGCTCAGCTCCCTCTGCTAGGCAACCAGGGCATGGACCTGACAAGCTACTGGAAGAAAAAGCAAAAAAGCGAAAAAACTGGACTAGGGAAGAAAACATCTCTATTATGAAAGCTTACTATCAGTCTGAGCCAGCAAAACGTGGATTTCAAAAACGAATGTATCAGATTTGGAAGGTGAACCACACGGACTGTGATATCAGTGAACAAAGGCTAATGGACCAACAACGTGCAATTCTAAGCCACAAATTCTTCACTACAGCAGAATTAATAGGAACTGAAGAGAAAGCAACTAATGGTCTGAATATACCAACAAAGAAGAGTAACATCAAGAATGATTTGCAGACTCAAAAGCAAACTGAGGAAAAAAGGGAGGAAGAGGATGCTGAAATGGATGAAGATAAAGAACAAGGAAGCACTGAAGAACAAACACCAACAGATATTGCTCAATTAGCTGAGAAAATAAAGCATCAAATGAAAGATGCTGAAAGAACACATTTGCCAAAGCTGAACCAAGTGAACCGGAAAGAATTGAGAAAGGTACTAAAAAAGGTCAATGAGGCTGTGCAAACCATTCAAACCACTACTTTAGCTGAAGCAAATCAGCTGATGTATGCAGCAGCCTTCATAACCACCAAAGAATTGGGTTTGAAAATACAAAAGAACCAAAGAGGCAAGAAGAGGAAGCCTAAATGGAAAATTTGGTTGGAATTGAAGATCAAAAACCTTCGTGGAGACTTGAGCAACTTGAAGAACCTAAGGCAAGGTCAGCTAAAGAACAAGCAGGTCAAAAGCAGCCTGGAAGCAAGATACGATTTGGAGAATAAAGAGATTGTGATAGTAATTGAAGAGCTGAAGCAGAGGGTTGTTGCTGTTGCTGAAAAGATTAAAAGATATGAAAACCGAGTAACTCAATTCAAGGAAAACTCACAGTTCAGAGCAAATCAGAACCAGTTTTATAAGAGCTTAGAAAGTGGAGATGGAGTAACAACAAATGAAAAGCCTGATAAAGGGAAAGCTCTGAAATTCTGGAAGAATTTGTGGGAAAACAACAAGAAGCACAACAGAAATGCAAATGGATCAAACAGATTGAGGATTCTATTAAAGTGCATAAAATGTAAGATGTGAAAATAACAAAAGAAATGGTGCAAAGACAGCCCAGCCCCCTGCCCAAGCATGAGACCTTACACCATTTCTGACAAATGGCAGTTCAATCTGTTCTTGACAGCCTCTAGAAATCTCTCCTTGATCAGTTTGCATCAATCATTCCTTGTCTGGCCTTCAGGTGCCTTGGAAAATAGATTGACACCCCACCCTCCCTCTTTGTGGCAACCCCTCAAGTATTAGAAGATTGCTATCACGTCTCCCCTGGTCCTTTGCATTATATTTTCAAATGTCTTCTTTCAGGCTTCTCTTCTGCTTGATTTGTCCAATGTACACATTTTTCCAGCATATTCCTAGTAAATGACCATTAAATCTGGAGGTCTTCTTGTTCAGCCCCCTGTTCCAAGGTCCCTTCTTATTCTGTAATACTGTAAATCTATGCTGCCTTTTCTGTGTGCTCAGTCCAGGTCAGAAGGGAAGCCCATTAACCACATGGTCAGTATGCTATTTACGAAACATGATTAAAAGTGGCCATTTTGTTTCTTCACTTACCTTGTTGGGGAAACACTTTTCTACAGTGAAATCTCTTGAGTGAGCAACAAGTTCTCCGCTGGGCAAAATGGTGTAGAGGAACAAGCGGGTTATGGGTGCAGTGTCAACATCTACCAAGAGATCCAAAAGGAAGTCGCCTTTGGGTTCTAAAGCAAGAAAATCCCAGGTGGAGGAGAGGGGGGGGGGAGGGAGGGAGGGAGAGGGAGAGAGATTGAAAAGGGGAAAGTTAGAAGGAATTAATTCCAGTTGGAATACATCAAGCAACCACAACAGGTGAGGAATGTGGGATAGAAGTGGATCATGGAAGAATCAGGAGCTGGAGGGCTTCAACTGCTCTCTTCTCCTTCATAGTTGCATGTACTTGCCTTAGCCATGAATAAGCAGGTGAATCTCCTTCTAGTAACATCATCTACCACACAGGAGGGCAACAGACATAAAACACGCCACGTGGCACGTGCCATGGAGCCCTTTGCTATCTTAGAAAGTAAGGATGTTGGCTCAGACCCCTGTGTCAGTGCTGTTAACATGTTTCCCGGAAAATAAGACTCAGTCTTATTTTCTTTTGGGCTCCAAAATAAGCACTAGGGTTTATTTTTGGGGGGTGTCTTAATTTTTTCCCCATTTACGAGAGGCCCACTTCTTCTGTTTGTTTGCAGTGAGGCGGGAGGCCGTGCCACCGCAGTGAGGTGCAGGGAGATGGAACTGCCCCACATGCCCTGCACTGGCTTACTGTAGCTCAGGGCCCTCACACCCAGGCTATCCATGACCCAAAAACTCTCTTGCCTTGCGGTGGCAGCTCCAGCATATCACTCAGTCTCCTGCTCTATTGGGGTCATGAACAAGCAGAAGTGGTCCAGAGGTGAGGCAGTTTTTGGGGTGTGGATAGCCTGTGTGTGGGGGCCCTGAGCTATGGTAAGCCGGTCTGTGGCTTGTGGGGGGGGGCAGCTCACCTCGCCTCATGGCCGCAGCACCCCTTCCTCCTCACTTCACCATGTGTTGGCAGCACTGCAAGTAACCAGATGGAATGGGCAGGCTGTGCAGGGACTTAAGTAGGGCTTATTTTGGGGATAGGGCTTATATTAGGAACAATCACAAAAAATGCCTTGGCCTTATTTTCAGGATAGGTGTTATTTTCAGGGAAATACAGTAGTAGTGCCTCTCCAGCAGTGGTGGGTTTCAAATTTTTTTAGAACCTCTTCTGTAGGTGTGGCCTGCTTTGTGGGAGTGGCTTGCTGGCCATGTGACCAGGTGGAAGTGGCCAACTTGTAAAATGTGGTGAAACTCACTTAACAATGCTCTTGCTTAGCAACCAAAATGTTGGCTCGGAAACTCTGGCATTTGAAGCACGCAAAGTCTTCAAGCTCTCAAGTTACAAGAGCCAAGGTGGCGCAGTGGTTAAATGCAGCACTGCAGGCTACTGCTAGATCAGCAGGTCAGCGGTTCAAATCTCACCGGCTCAGAGTTGACTCAGCCTTCCATCCTTCCGAGGTGGGTAAAATGAGGACCCAGATTGTTGGGGGCAATATGCTGACTCTCTGTAAACCGCTTAGAGAGGCCTGAAAGGCCTATGAAGCGGTATATAAGTCTACTGCTATTGCTATTGCTATTGCTATTACCCTTGCACCCCTAACCCTTTACAAAAAAACCCCAGGGGTGTTCAAACTTGACAGCTTTAAGACTTGTGGACTTCAACTCCCAGAATTCCTCCTCTCTCTCTTCAACTTGATGATGTGCGGACAGGCAGAGAGAGGGAGCTGGAACTGGTTCTAAAAGGCACTGTAGATTTGTGGAACCTCTTCTATAGAAAAGGTTAGAACTATCAGGAACCCACCCCTGATCTCCAGGGTCTCTGCCCCCTGGAGAGGCACTACTAAGGGTTGAACTTAGAGCCTTTTGCATGCCAAGAAGTTGGGAGCTCCACTCTCTTCCCTCCCTTTCATCCTCCTGCCTTGCATGCATTTGCTTTCCTCAAAAGCAAAGTCACATTTAGCATGCTAGGCAGCTGCTCTGAGAGGCTGAACCTCTATGCCTCTCTGTGGATCCCCAAGAAGGGCTTGTCCGAGAAGAAAGGGTAGTAGGCAACTGGTCAGCCTGGTGGCTGCAAAAAGATATCACCGTGACACTCAACCAAAACTCAGGATGAAGGAAGTAGCTGCAGAGATTTGGGAGGAATGGCCTGATCATTCTACCCCACTGTCCCCATCCTTTCCTCTGCTCACTGGCAAGGCTGGCTGTAAGTACCCACAATCCTTTCTCTGCCAGTCTGAAATAGGATATTTCAACCAATTGCAAAGGGCAAAACTTTGCAGACAAGCAAGGGGCATCCAGCATTCAGCAAGGGAGAATTGGATTCCCTACAGATTGACACACTTCAAGCCCAGCACTTGAAATGGTAGTGACAAACACTCCAGGGAAGCTTTTTTCCCAAGCATGGAGGGGAATGCAAACTGGTGGAGGGAGCATTTACCTTTTCCCTGGATTGGCTGTGTGTGAGTCCCAGATCGTTTGATGTCTCCCTTAGTCATCACCTAGAAAAAAAAAGAGCAATTCTTGCAATGCAGGTCAAAAACTGGCAGCGGATTGATGGAATGGTGGCAGCAATCACCTTTTCTTGTTTGACTGCCTTCTGTCAATACCCTTGATCAAGATACTTTCAATAGTCCCCTGAAGTTGGGCAAGAGGGTTTCCAGTCATTTAGCAGCAAGCAACTCATCAACAGTAGCGTGAGCCAAAACAGTACTTGAATTTAGTTTCTTTTTAAAAGCAGCCAGTCCTCTGAAATTCACTCTAAAACCACAAGGGAAGAAGCTGAAGATCTGGGGCATAATGACATCCTACTCACTAGGACCCATAGCTCCTAAAATTGGTATAAGTGCAATCTCCGCCTTCTAAAAGGTTTCCCAATTGGGATTTACGCCATTGGTGAAATCTAAAATCTTACTATTCTACCTAAGGTTGAATCTTCATTAATCTATATTTACATTATGTACTCCTAAAGTATATCCTTGCTCCAGAAAAAAAGAAAATACCTTTGTTTTCCAACTCACCAAATAATAAAAGATAATTTCCTTCTTCACCGCATTTGGATCCAGGATAAAATGCACTCGAATTTGCTCTGTGCTGCCACAGCTAAATGTTTTTGGCAGAGGGTCAATGTGGAGGTAACTTTGACTTGGTGAGTAAAATCGGTTTACTGTGTGCGAGTCACGCTGATGATAAATGGGGACTGAATGTTCACAGCTTTCATTTTCTTTGTAAACGGCCTGTTTATAGAAAGGGAAAGAAATCACTTTGCTTAAAGAACAATATATATGGGCATACCAGCTGCTTTGACAAAACACCTAATCATTCCCCTGGTTCAGCTGATAAGGAAGGAGAGCTTGTGGCTTAGAGGTTAATATAACTGCCTAATGAGCCAAGGTGGCGCAGTGGTTAAATGCAGCACTGCAGGCTACTGCTAGATCAGCAGTTCAGCGGTTCAAATCTCACCGGCTCAGGGTTGACTCAGCCTTCCATCCTTCCGAGGTGGGTAAAATGAGGACCCAGATTGTTGGGGGCAATATGCTGACTCTCTGTAAACCGCTTAGAGAGGGCTGAAAGCCCTATGAAGCGGTATATAAGTCTACTGCTATTGCTATTGCTATTGCTAATATGTAAAACAGCCCAAGTTCAAATCCCAGTAAGGGGATTGGCTAGCCGATGAGAGCTAAATTGCTTGAAATAGATCTATACTACTCTCCATTTATTTATCAACAAAAGAAGACACACACACACACGCACACACACACACACACATTCAGTTATTAAGTATAATTACTTCATTTAGTAATTATATTTGGTGATATTGATATGAAAATGATGTGAAATGAAAGGTGATATGAATCTCTATCTCTATCTATCTATCTATCTATCTATCTATCTATCTATCTATCTATCTATCTATCTATCTATCTATCATCTATCTATCATCTATCATCTATCTATCTATCTATCTATCTATCTATCTATCTATCTATCTATCTATCTATCTATCTATCTATCTATCTATCTATCTATCTATCATCATCTATCTATCATCTATCATCTATCTATCTATCTATCTATCTATCTATCTATCTATCTATCTATCTATCTATCTATCATCTATCTATCATCTATCTATCTATCTATCTATCTATCTATCTATCTATCTATCTATCTATCTATCTATCTATCAAATATAATTACTGAATGAAGGAAAGAGCTAGACCAGTGTTTTTCTCGCCATGCTGACTGAGGAATTCTGGGAGTTGAAGGCCACAAGTCGTAAAAGTGCTAAGGTTGGAGACCCCTATAGACCAATAAATTCAGGTCAGTACCCTCTTTCCTCAAAAATAAGACCTCCCCAGATAATAAGCCCAATTGGGCTTTTGAACTTAAATAAGCCCTCCCAGCAGCCATGAAGTGACCATGCTCGCCACTTCCTGCACCTCAAAAATAATAAGACCTCCAAAAAATAAGGCCAAGTGCTTATTTTGGGGTCAAAAGAAAATAAGACCCTGTCTTCTTTTTGGGGAAACATGGTAATATTGCAGGGATGCGTACAGCAAAGTATGAGGCAGCAGGGCAGGTCCCTCCTTCATTATGAGATGGCTGCGGGGAACAAAAAATACATTTTGCTGGATTTCTTTACCCTGCAACAGAGCTCCAAGGTACACAAGAGTGACCCCTTTGTATGTTGTGCATCTGAAATACACATCCAGCAAAACAACTGTTATGTGATGAAGAGCAGAACTGAAATACATGCTATGAATGTGAGTGTCCTACAAGAAAAAAAAGAGGAAGTTCTCAAAGCTGTGGGAAAATTGGAAAATGGCAAGGCTGCAGGCGTAGATGGTATAGCGGCAGAAATTTTTCCAGTATGGAACAGGCAATCTGCTTATGTAATGGCAATGCAATTTGTTGAATGTATGTGAAGACGACATCTGTGTCAAACAATTGGAGAAATATTGCTATTGTTCCCCCATTTCAAAGGGAGGGATAACGAGCAAATGCAGAAACCACAGGGGGATGCATTTGTGAGTTCTCCCGAAGATGGTGCTTAGCAAAATTTGGATTGAAAAGGGCACAACCGGGGATTGTTTTTCACTTCCAAATACTCACCTGCAAATTGATGGACTCCTCTGTGAAGTTAGATGTATCTATGGAAAACTGTATTCGTCCTTCCTCATTGGTTGTGTACCTGGCTGTGTATTCCACAGAAGGTACTGTAACCGCAATGCTCTCATTAGCCATTGGCACATCCATACCATCCACCAGTTTCATCTACATGTGGAAAAAAAAATTAACCCACATCCAATGATTTTAGATTTGAACTCTCATTAAGGGCATATCTGGAGGAACAAAAGTCAAGCTGGTGGGCTGTGACCATGCCATCAAAGCCTTGCCTGGTTTTTATGTGTGTTGCACATGTGACGCTTGTTAAAAAGGGCAAGGACTTTGACGCCTGGCCACCATCTTGCCTTTTTTGACTTACCTATGAATATTCATTGTTCAAGGGCCTTAACAGCTTTGTGGGTCTTCTTATGGGGCCCTCTCCTAAGCTGAGAAAGGCCAGGATTCCTGAGAGGGGGGGGACTGCTAACATAGGTGGAATATTTATAAAAATAACCACCACCACCCCAAATCTCACCCCAAATTTTAAAGGCTAAAATTATTGTGCTAAACTCCCTTGGGAAGATCACTAAAGGAATTGTGGCAGGCTATATATGATCTTTGGTCTGTCCTTTTTTTCACCCCTCCTGTATTGACTACAGAATTTAGGGGCTCTTCTGTGAACTCTGGGTGGGGAGGATAGATAGCACTTGAGGTTGTTGAGAAATGCCACCTGTAAACATTTGCAAGAAAACAACCAAGCAGAGAGCATCGAGGACCCCTCAAACGCCATCTCCTTGGACTTGGGCAAAGAGCTACTGGTTGAAAATCAATGTTCAGCTCTTCCCCACCACCAGTCATCTCTTTCCTGCTTCCTTACCTGCAGGAAAAGGGGGATCCCAGGCTTATAATAAGGCTCTGCGTTTTCAAAACTCAGTTTGCTCACTGTCGAAGTGATGGTTATGATGATCACACTTGTCCTTACCACCCCTGTCAAAAGAGAGGAAGCATTGAAGAACATGGGAAAGGCAGAGGCTTAAGAGGCAGCATGGGCAGGGTGGGGTTTAGAGGATATTGCCATGCACTTCAAATCCACAGGCTCTGAGTTAGCAACAGGTGTATACAGTGAGCTCCCCCTTCGGGAGATGTGCAATGGGGAGCCAGAAACCAGTCTTATCTATTATGCTCTCACCTCTTTTGGAACTGCCCTCCAGACATTAGCATTGATTCTTCCAGTTAACACTGTATTCAAGAGGCTAAAATCTGCAGGAATAATGCTAATGCAAATGAAAGTAAATATGCATGTCCCGGGATAATATTGCAGGATCCAATCTGGGTTGGTCACTAGGTCCAAAGATTTATTCTTCCAAGCTTTCTGGCTCATGCTGGAACCTATCATCAGGGTACTTCTGTTTCTCTCTCCCTCTCCAGAATATGTGCTTTGGGCTGCTCAATTTATACAGTTCCCAGCTGTGTGTAGATTTTAGTTATTAGGTCATTAATGACTGACAATTAAGTCACTAATTTTGTTCTATGTCACAGTGTGGCATATTTTTGTATAATTTTGTAAGTGGATGCGTAGAGTAAATCAGAGTAGAGTAGAGTAGAGTAGAGGAATAGAACAGAACAGAACAGAATAGAATAGCTTTATTGTCACTTTGAATGTACACAAATTGGCATATATTAAAATGAATTTTTGTTGCATGCAGCTCTTAAAGGGTCACCACCTCCGATATACACTACATAAATATGATAAAATAAATAAATACAGAATTATGCATATACCTACATATGTATATTATATGACACAGAGACACAACACAGTCCAGTTCAGATGTCTACAAGTGCATGGCGAGAAAAATTAATCTTGTGAGTTTACCAAATGGATGGCATAGGGAAGAAAGCTGTTACAGAATTGGATAGTCCTGCTAGAAATATTTTGAAACCTCCTCCCAGTGGGGAGCAACAGAAACAGACTGCAAAGTGGGTGTCAGCTTCTGCTTTGCTATTGCTTCAGCTGCCATGAAACGGGGAGGGAGGGCATGGTATTTGGGAGGGGTTACTCATTGTGCTGGTGGAAAGTTCTGGAGTTCACCGACTGATCGGGCTGCGCATGCGTGGGTGTTTCCAGCCAGGTCTAATGGCACTGACATTCCATCTTCGTGATGCCTTTTGAAGTTATCTTGCACCTGACATTTGGAAGACTTATGATTGGGCTGGGACTGTGATGCCAAGGGGTGGGGAATGGGCTATTCTATATATCAACTGCTTTCGCGCCTAATTAATCAGACTTCGCTATGCATTGCCTTTAACCATTTTTAATTAGTAAAAGTACATTTGATTTCTACGCATGGAGTCTCATGGTCTTTTTTTCCTAATTAATTAATGGAGAGGAGCTGACAGTTAGCGAAGTCTCAACAACACCTTTCCAGGAGACTACAATCTACCGTGGAAGGTGCAAAATTACAAGGAGACAGAACAGAAAAAAAAATGTCTTCGCCAGCCAGCGATGGAGAAAAGGACAAAGAACCCACTGATATCTTGTTTCCTGAAGAATTGGCTCAGCTGGAGATATCGAGCCCTGCTAGTCCCCCCCGTTGGTCTTTGTCGGTGGGACAAAGAGAGGAGGGTGCAAACTGGGATGCGGCCGTTACCAGAAGAAGACACCAGGAAAGGCCGTTTGAGGCGGGAGCCGAACGAAGACCCCAGGAAAGAGATCAACCTGATTACTTGGAACAGAGGTACTCTGGGCAAAGATTTGGGGAGGGTGAAGAGGCCGAGAGGGGTGTGGAGGCTCTAACAATGCTTTGAGCTCTAAGCACATAGTACTTATAAGCAGAATCCTGAACAGTGGGAAGCGAGCTTCCTATGATCTTCTTGAGTGTCCTTACCTCTTTCTGTATGGACCTTCTATCTGAGGCACTGCTGCATAGCAATATCTACTAGAAAGTGGTTGCTTTTATGTTACCAAAATTTATAACATTCAGTTGAAATGATATCATTGCCTTTGTATTGTACAATCTTGTAAGCTGTCTAAAGTCTAGGACCGGGTCAGATTACAAATGAATTAGATCAAATCTGGTCTGAGAGTAATACAATGATCTCCCACACCCGTCATAGATCAAAAGATGCTGATCTATTGAAACCCCCATCAACCCACCCACCCCTTGTTCAGATGTCTTACAGCTAAAAGCTCCATAGAGCAGCAGTTCTCCAACATGTTGGCCTCAGGAACCCTTTACAATCTTAAAAATGATTGAGATTATATCTATAAATGTATACTGTATTAAAAATTAAAACTGAGAAATGTTAAAGCATTCATTTATTTGACTTTCCAGACTCCCTGAAAGGGTCAATTGGGAGATCACACTTTGGGAATCATTGCACTGGCCATTCATAAACTGCCTGAATAGCACTAGACTTATATACCACTTCAAAATGCTTTCCAGCCCTCTAAACGGTTTACAGAGTCAACATATTGCCCCCAACTATCTGGGTCCTCATTTTACCAACCTCAGAAGGATGGAAGACTGAATCAACTTTGAGCCTGGTGGGATTCGATCTGCCAAAATGCTGGCAGCTGGTGATCAGCAGAAGTAACTTGCAATACTGCACTCTAACCACTGCGCCATCACTACTGAAGCCCTTCGGCAAAGGAAAGTTCACTGCTTCATGCAGCCCATTCTATCAGTTCACCTCTCATCCAGTTGGGAAGTTCTTCCTAAGATCTAGTCCAAGCCCATTTCCCTGCTGCTTCCTAAAAAGATACCTGTGCCTTCCTCGGTGATCTTGCCTTCTACCGTAATACTCTTTTCCAAATCATTTTGCTTCAGATGAAACATCTTGGTTTCTACCACCTTGGAGAAACACCCCTGCCCGTTTGCCTGTAAGGGAAAGCAAAAAATACTAACCAAGAAACCAGTCATTTTAAAGGCTGTGCTTCCTTCTTTGTGGCTTTCTTCAACTAGCTGTATTCATTGGAATTGAAAGTCCATAAGTCACAGCCAGCCTGAGCTGTGCAGCTAGAGGTCATCAAATCAGCAAAGGATACTTTACAGATTACTGAAAAGAATATTCAACAGTTGAAATCCAACCAGATCTCTTGGGGAAACTACTTGCTTGCTTCAGCTCAACCTTGCCAAGTTTTCTCCAAGATTCGGAGAACCTTGAGGCCATCAAGTTCAACCCCCTGCTCAGGAAATTAACTCAGTTGATCCCCCACCTACAGTGGCTTTCATGGAATATATCTGACTCTGTCCCAATTGCTCCATCAGTCCTCCGATGCAGAAAAAGAACTAAATTCTCTTTCCCAGGGTTAACAGGAGCAGAGAAGTGGGATCTTCAAAAGAAGAACGGAAAAGAATACTAGGATGTTGTATTTGTGTGGTCGAATGGTTGTGTATGTGAGAGAGGGGGAAAGAGAGCACGAGAGAAGGGAGAATTTATGACCCCCAAGTCATTCTGTAGGAGTCATTGTAATCATCTTTCCAAAGTTGTAGGCATTGTAGGAGGAGAACTTTGTTAGTTTAAGGTAGCAAAAAAAAATCAGTAGTCTAATAACCCCTTTTCTGACTTATACATTTTGTTAAATGACATAAGCTTTCATGAACTGCAGCTCACAAAAATTACAGTCTTCTAATAAAATGTGTTAGTTGGAAAAGGCATCCCTGATTCCTCATTTTTTTCAAATTAGCTACATAGATACCCACTGGCACTCACGCAACTCTGGAATCAAGAGGAATCAAGAGATGGCTGTTAACGCAAGCACAAAATGGGGCGTGGCAATAGGCAGGGGTGGGAATAATGTTTTTGAAATGTGGCAGATGGACATCAGTTCACCTGTTATGAAATCCATAAGAAAATCAAACAGCTCAGAGAAATTGCCGGAAATTTCTGGAATAGGCATGTTTTGCGTCATCTAACTGCTTTCCCTGTCACTGAAGCTGATTAATGAGACTGTGTGAACTCACTTCCTTCATTTGAGGTCTGACAGTAGCCTTTGTTTCTCTAGTCAACCTCTTTAGTAGCTGGACTAACATTCCCATCTTCCAATTGGCCATGCTGGCTCAAACTAGCATGAATCAAAATTAAAGAATTTGTGATGAACTGCACATCCCATTGGAACATTTTCCTTGATCTGAAACATACCTCTCTGCTGTACTCTTCACACACTTTCACGTCTCTCTCTGGACATGGATTATATTGCTGATAGAGACGGCAGATGGTCATATTCACCAGGCCAGGGACAGGTTTCCCATAGGTATACCTGCATCCAGAACCAAACTGATTAAAGATACAGATTAACAGAGTTGGAAGTTACCGTATAGGTCTAGTCCAACACTCCACTCAAGCAGGAGACCCTACACCATTTCTGACAAATGGCAGTCCAATTTCTTCTTGAAAGTCTCAAGTGATGAAGCTCCCACAACTTCCGAAGGCAACTTCTATTCCATGGGTTGATTGTTCTCACTGTCAGAAAGTTCCTCTTTATTTCTAGGTTGAATCTTCTCCTTGATCAGTTTCCATCCATTGTTCCTTGTCTGGCCTTCAGGTGCTTTGGAAAATCACTTGAGCACCCCCCTCCCTCTTCTCTGTGGCAGCCCCTCAAATATTGGAAGATTGCTTTCATGTCTCCCCTGGTCCTTCTCTCCACTAGACTAGCCATGCCCAGGTCCTGTAACTGTTCTTCATATGTTTTAGCCTCCAGTCCCCTAATGGTTGCTCTCCTCTGCACTTTTTATAGAGCCTCAACATCTTCTTATAGTGTGGTGACTAAAACTGGATGCAGTTCTCTAGGTGTGGTCTTACTAGGGTTTTATAGAGTGGTATTAGTAGCTCACTTTATCTTGATTGTATCCCTCTTGCATTGGCTTTTTTGGCTGCCGTTGCACATTGCTGGCTCATATTTAGCTGGTTGTCCGACTCCAAGATCCTTCTCACAGTAAGTTTTTGTGTGCCTTTATGATATAGAAGTGTGAAGGTTTGCCTCTTTTGTGAAAACAAGGTAGTCTGCATCTGCTCATTCTTTTGAACATTGCAACTTATTTTATCAGTATGAGAAATCCTCTTACCAGTGAGGATTGTAAATGTTGTTGTAAAGCCATTCACCAAACATGGGACTCCATTATTCCATCAGCATGATTGATTATGGACGCTGGTGGCAATGCTCTCTTTCTCTGGCTAATGCCTTAGGCTGGACAGCACGAGACTCATGACACAGTGATGGCACCTATCTTGCAAAGGGTGTTTCAAGGAAGGCTTGAGACTGACAATGCATCTTATCTGTGTATTGTGCCTAAATCAATGGAAAGGGGACTAGAACATTGCATGAAGAGGAGGGAATGGGGAAATTCACAGAGTTGGACATACCCCACATTTTCCTACATGTTGTAGAACAGAGGAGGAATTACTTGGTCTCCTCCTCTCCATCTCATCTCTATTCTGCTGCTGTGGTGTATGTCAAAGATTTAAAACTAGAATAAGTAAAGACTACTCCCATTGGCTTTATACAAATTATGTGCAGCATTTGGGTGACAATGGAAAGTTTCGTGCCTTTCAATATACAGCCAGAGATATGTAGATAATTGTAGTTCTTACCTGCTCTTCACGTTTCTCCATGTTTTTACCTTGTTTTTATCCCAATTTTGCCTATTAACTGTTTCTGATGTTTGCTGATTTGTTAAATCAATGAATATATATATATATATATATATATATATATATATATATATATATATATATATATATATATATATATATATATATATATATATATATATATATATATATATATATATATATATATAGGTCTCTAGTTGTTCGGGTTTTCTCCCACGTAGAATTGGAGATGTCTTGGCGACGTTTCGACGAAGTCTCATTCGTCATCTTCAGGCTGCTTCAGACTACTTCAGGTTTGGTGTTTCCAGGAGTAGTGTGAGATCTCGGCTGTTTGTTCCTTTTAACTGCCAGTAGGGGATTAAATTTTAACTGCCAGTAGGGGATTAAATTTTGACTGCCAGTAGGGGATTAAACTGATTGGGTGGGGGCTTGGCTGTGTCTTGATTAGGTGGAGGTGTGTCCTTATTTGGTGGAGGTGTGTTCTGTTCTGATTGTTTGGGGGGTTGTGTTTCATGTGAGGGTAGGAGGGGTTTTAAAGAGGCTGATTGTGCTTTTGCTGTCTGGCTTTTGGTTCTGGGTCGTGCCTCCTCATCAGTTTGTGTTTTTGTCTGTTTTCTTTGTGGATGTTTTTTGGTGATATTCTGTGTGGCTATTGTGGGTGTGGGCCTGGTCTCATTCATCATGTTTGGGATTCGTTTGTTAATAAGGGCAGGCTTCCAAAGGGCTGGCAGGCGGGAGGTATCATCCCGCCTGTTCATGCTGTGTGGGCGTTTTTCTATTTCGATTGCTTCTCTGATTATACGGTTGTTGAAGTGTTCGGCCTTGGCGATAGTTCTTGTCTTATTGAAATCAATTTTATGTCCTGTGGCTTTGAGGTGTTGGACCAGGGAAGAGGTTGGTTTCTCTTTTTTGATTGCATTTTTGTGTTCTTCAATGCGTGCACTTATTCTTCTGTTGGTTTGTCCGATGTATGTGGTGGGGCAAGTAGTGCATGGGATTTCATATACTCCTTGATTTTCTAATTCAATTTTGTCTTTGGGGTTTCTTAGGATGGTGGATATTTTCCGGTCTGTGCAGCATCCTAAGCCACTAAGCCACAGGCTCTCCTCCTTTATCAGCTAAGCCAGGGAAATAGGTATTTAAGGGTATGGCTAGCTGATACATGTATGTATGTATGTATGTATTTAGAGTCACAACCCCTGTTATGCCCAAATATGGGAGGAAGTTTACTGCTTCCATTCTCTGTCTATCGGCTCGTCACAAGAGACCATCCAGACAGAAACCCAATATTTTTACTGTTGCCTTTGTTACATTTGTGTTGTATTTGTGCTGAGAAATAAATAAAGAGAGACTAGTATAGATCTATGTCAAGCTATTTAGCTCTCATCAGCTAGCCATACCCTTACTGATTGTTAAATCAATGAATATATATGTATGTATGTATGTGTGTGTGTGTGTGTGTGTGTGTGTGTGTGTGTATAGCCTGTGGCTGTGGCTTATTGGCTAATATAACTGCCTAATATGTAATACAGCCCAGGTTCGATTCCCAGTAAGGGTATGGCTAGCTGATGAGAGCTAAATAGCTTGAAATAGATCTATACTAGTCTCCTTTTATTTATTTATCAGCACAAATGCAACCCAAATGTAACAAGCAACATTAAAAAAATGGCTTTCTGCCTGGATGGCTCCCAGAGTGAGCCGATTGACAGAAAAGGGAAGCAGTATGCTCCTTCCCATATTTGGTCATACCAGGGGTTGTGACACAATACATACCTATTTCCCTGGCTTAGCTGATAAAGGAGGAGAGCCTGTGGCTTAGTGGCTAATATAACTGCCTAATATGTAATACAGTCCAGGTTTGATTCACAGTAAGGGTTTGGGTAGCTGATGAGAGCTAAATATATTGCTGGAATAGAATTGCTGAATAGAATTTGCTAGTATAGAAATGCTGTATAGAATTGCAAGGGTTTACTCTGAACTGGATATAGGGAGTGCCAGGGGCAAAAATTGCATCATTTTCCAACACATGGCTTCTAAAAAGTTATCATGTCTTGTCACCATCTTGACTCTTTGATACCCTCCCCATGTTCCCACCCCAAAGGAAAGTGCTGGCGATAAGACAGATATCCAAGGAGAAGTCCTCCATTCTCCCTTTCCCCCCAAAATAAAGAAGCAAAACCTTATTAGAACTCACCTCCCACAAACGGTCACTTCGAATTTTGTGGCTAGAACTGAGATTTGCTTTGATGCATTCACCGAAACTTCAAATTTGGGTAATACTAAAAAGAGGAGAGAAATGTCAACTCTAAAGGAGAACTTCATACACTCTTCAAACCATGCAGAGTCCTGTTTTGCTATCCTATAATATTAAAATGGTGTTGAACCCTAGCTGAAAATTACGAGCCTCTCTAAAAGCTAACCCAGTGTCAGAATTAAGCATACATCCTATAAATTTATTGATTTTTTTCTGCCATGGCTGGTCGCAAGCCTAGCTTTGGGTTCTCTTCCTAGGCAAAATGGAAATACAGATGCTAAGGTAATGTTTCTCTGTTTCAGCAACTTTAAGATGTGTGGACTTCAACTCCCAGAATTCCCCACTCCACACAAATTAAAGTGCTGACTTACTTCAAATGGACTAAATTAAAGATTGTGTCCAAAATCCAGGACCTATTATTCATGCGGGATTGAAATTTGGCAAAATAACAACAGATTCCAGACCATCATAGTCAGTTGCAGTCACATGTTCATTATTTCAATCACCTCCTGCCCACTTTCCACAAAAAAAAAATCAATGGGGAAGCTGGCAGGAAGTCGGAAGTCATTCCCAATCCTATTGCGTTTTTGTCCTCCCTTGATCATTCTATTACTCAATTGAGATAAGGAAATATCTCTGAAACAATGATCCAGTGAGCCAGAGGTTGTCTAGCATAACTTCAAGTACTGGCTAGGGAATCCTGGGAATTGAGTTTACATATCTTAAAACTGGTGTTCTTGAGAAACATTGTGCTGAGTCAATATTTGGAAATCCAGGAGCCTTGTTCAACACAAGAAGAATCCCTCTTATGGTCACAAGTTCATTCCAAGAATGCTCTAGAAGGTCCATAAATATCTCTTCTATTTCATTGATGAAAACATTCGTACAGAGAGATTGATAGGAACACAATCAGTATCCAATTCTACTCAGGGTTTACAAGTAGGCCTCATCCTTCTTACCATATTCTTCCACATTAAATGGCTGCTGAGTAATGTCCGTGGAGGATTTTTCTACCATCAATTTGTAGGTGCCTAAGGCAGGCTCCGAAGACAGGGGGAATGCCAGCTGGGCGAGACCCATGCTGAGCTGAACATCATTCCACTGGAATACACGGTTGTTCCTGGGGTCCTGTCAGTCACAAAAAATGCAAACACAAGAGATTTTGGTGTTGATAGAACACTTAATGCCCCATCCCATCTTCTGGTTAATCTTCCTCCAATTTTTCAGATTCTGGGAATTATAATTAACCAATTCTTAAACAATTCACATGAAGATTGTTCTGTTATTCTGTTGGCTGCACAAATACATTTCCAAATCTTATTCAGCTGCTTTCAAGCTGCTTTGTCCTAAATTTGCTGTGGGCCAATTGAAAAGCTGGTGCCGCACTTGGATTGTACTGTATTCAGAGAAGGGGACTTGATAGGAATGGAGAATAGATGCTCACAGACAGATGTCTTGCAGAGGTAAAAGGGAAAATGCCTAGTTTTGGCTTAGTGGATAGATAAAACCATCACAATCACACAAATGGAAGGCCTTGTAATTACAGTTGATTTAGAACAACATCCTCGTCAGATGTCCTCCAAAAACATGGGCTGAAAATATTGGGAAACCTCACACAAGATCTTGTAAAGTCAAGTGTTTGGGAAAATGAATGCTTTTTAAAGCCTTAGGAACCAGACCAGTTGTGAGGCAGTTGGTATATACAGTATTAGGAGGTATGTGGGTGTAAATAAAAATCAGGTTTCACCGCAGGCAAAGCTGTGAAAAAGACATCTTTTTTTAAAAAAAAATGGATCCATGAGTCTGCCTTCATTCAATCATAACCAATTGGCTCATTTCAAAAAAAAAATTACACACACACACACACACACACACACACACACACACACACTTTTGTTATTTGCACTTCCCTAACAGGAAAATAGAGCACCTTTTCCATCTGGAAGCCCCCTTGGCACTTCTCCTAGTTTTCAAGCCAATTTGCAACCAATCTTATCAGAGAACTTTACCTGGTCAATGACATTATCTCTTGATTTTGCAACAGAGACAGAAAAAAGAGAGTATTCCAGTTGTAAAATGAAACTTATTAGGTCTTTGAGGCTGCTAGGAGGGGAAAAAACAGCTTAAGACCAGTTAGCGAAGGTGCAATAATAGGTTTTGCAGTCTTCAGAAGTATAGATGAGTGGGGCGGTCATCACACAGACAAGAAGTAAGACTTTCTTCAGAAGGCAAGGCTGTGATTAGCAACTTTAAGATGTATGGACTTCAACTCCCAGAATTCCCCAGCCAGTCAACTCTGGGAGTTGAAGTCCACACATCTTAACATTATCAAGATTGAGAAACACTGAGCTATGGAATATTAGCACTGGTTGGTTAGTTGTTTGTTTGTTTGTTTGTTTGTTTGTTTGTTTGTTTGGTTGGTTACTTACTTACTTACTTACTTACTTACTTACTTACTTACTTACTTACTTACTATCAAATGGCCACCCAATCCAATAAGTAATACTTGAGTGGGAGACCACCAGGAAATTCCACTGGACTAAAAAGTCAAAAAAGCGCCTGGAGCAAAGGAATGGAAAACCACTTTTGTACTGCTGATGTTAGCCGAGTTGGAAATGGCTATTATCTTGATAGGAAATTTTAGGGCTATAAATTCAATTAAGATGTCTAAAAAAAAAGATTCCAGGAAATTGTCTGCATATTTCTGCCCAGAAGACTACCTGGACCTGTCCAGGATTGGATCAGATTAGTTTCTAGATGGAAAACCCCTAGGAAATTATTAAGCTTAAAATGGACAAGTTTTTTTTTTAAAAAAAATTCTGGGAGAAGACTACGGCAACTTACTTAAGTATGGTTGCTAATAACATTACCTGGGCAATGAGTCCAGGTGAAAACCAAGAGACACTGGCAGATTTAATTCAGTTCTACTCTTAATTTGTGGAAATATGTAAATAATAAAAACATTAAAATATTCCAGTCTTTGAGAGGTTGCCATAAAGAGGAGGGGGGCAACTTATGTCCAAAGCACCAGAAGGCAAGACAAAGCAATGGATGGAAACTAATCAAGGAGAGAAGCAACCTAGAATTAAGGAGAAACTTCTTAACAGAACAATTAACTAATGGAAGGACTTGCCCTAAGAAGTTGTAGGTACTTCATCACTGCAGGTTTTAAAGAAAAGATTGGACAGTCACTTGTCTCCTTCTTGAACAGGGGGTTGGACTAGAAGACAATGAAGGTCCCTTCAGCTATATTCTGATTGAAACTATTGAGGACCAGAGGATGAAAAACTGGAATTTGTTTGCTCTTCTCTTTTCTAACCAGTTGAAACCCAAAGCAATGAACTGGGGTTGCAATGAACTTGAAACCCTGTCACTCAATCATTAACTGATGTGGGTAGATTTGGAAATCCTATTTCACCCCAATCAGAATAGGGAGGTACTGCCCCCTCCCTCAAAGTACTTCTGACTATATCTCCTTGGTAAAAAAAAATTGCAATGGTGGTTAATATTTAAAACCTTTTTCTCCCCACTTCCACCCCTGTAGTAAATCATATTAAAAAAAATCTATTTGTTCTAGATAACCTAAGGCCGTGGCATGCGTTCCCATATCGGTGAGTACGCGAGCTCAGCTCCAGCACGCATGCCTTCAGCCCTTCTGGGCCCACCAGAAGTTGGGAAACTGGCTGTTCTCAACCTCTAGGGAGGTGGGGAAGTCCGTTTTCACCCTCCCCAGGCTCCTAGAAAGGTTCTAGGGGGCGGGTGCATAGAATTATGGGTATGGGCACGCGTGCACACAACCCCCTGTGCTCCCCACACTTTTGGCACGCGATGCCAAAAAGGTTAGCCATCACTGACCTAAGGGAACAATTGTTCCCGCAATCTGAGTAGATTGTATCACATTCCAACTACTATTCTGGAGAAGAAAATCAAATTCTGAAGCATCCATAAAAATATACTTCTACAATCAACTAGAAATTAAACTTTAATTCAAATCATAAAACTATACATTCAGTTCTTAAAAACAAAAACAGAACTTTGTGGAACTGAGCCGAGTTCACAGCCCTTCCAGATAAAAGTCCATCCCTGGTTATCCACTGCCCTCCCCAAATTTCTTCATTTCCACAGGATAATGCAAGTTTTGTTCCATTGACTGAAGGTCAATGTTTAAGTCCCAATGACTTAGAGTTCATGCTCTGATACGATAGCATGATGTGGAAAAAAATCAAGGTCGGCCAAAATATTTAGATTACTTGGAAGATGTGATAAAATACCATCCATTATCCCTATTCACATAACATCATAGCCAGCAGCTACATTTCTAATGATAGGTTTAATGCAGGAGAACTCCCAAATTGTCTGTTAAACCTATCATAATGGTGACTTCAAGTGATCATTTTTGCATTATTACTAATCTCCAGAAAGCATTGTAGAACACTTTGAAGGAATGGGATTCCAGGATGATGAGCATGACAGAATTATACTCCGGGAATATCTATAACTATTTTTTTTTGCATGGAGTCAGAAACACCCAGCCACTTCCAGATTGAAAGGATTAGCCTGTGATATCACCATTGCCCTGGAGATACCCAGCTGGGGGTCTTCTTTTATGTCCCCGAAGGGACGCAGTGGCTCAGTGACTAAGACGCTGAGATTGTCAATCAGAAAAGTCGGCAGTTCACTAGTTTGAATCCCTAAGTGCCGTAAAATGGGGTGAGCTCCCTTACCTGTCCCAGCTTCTGCCAACCTAGCAGTTCGAAAGCACGTAAAAAATGCAAGTAGAAAATAGGAACCACCTTTGGTGGGAAGATTAACAGTGCTCTGTGGGCCTTTGGCATTAAGTCATGCCAGCCACATGATCATGGAGTTGCCTCTTGAAAAAAAAAAACACCTTTGTTTATTGTTGCTCACTTATGGATTGAAAACTTGCCAGACCAAACCACTTACCTGCATAACTACCAGATAGACAGGTAGTCTTTGACTTATAACCATTCATTTAGTGAAAAAAAAGGGACTAATGACCAATTTTCACACTTACAACCATTGTAACATCCCAATGGTTGTGATCAAAATTCAAGCAATCGGCCACAGGCATGTATTTATGACACTTACACTGTCCTGGGATTGCATGGTTACTATTTGTGATTTTCCCAGTCAGCTTCTGAGATGCAAAGTCAGTGGGGAAGCCAGGTTCACTTAACGGCCACATGATTCACTTAATAGCTGTGGCCTCCAAAATGTCATAAAATAGGACAAATCACTTGGCAACTGTCTTGCTCAGCAATAGAAATTTTGGGTATAAATTGAGGATTGCCTGTAATCTGCAAAATAGGCGGAGTCCCCTTTTCTCTCTTTCTGCAAACCAGAGATTCCAAGCCCCTTTGTCTCTTGCTTGCTGGGAAACAGCCCCTCCCTCTCTCTCTCTCTCCCTCCCTCCCTCCCTCCTCCCTCCCTCCCTCCTATAACTCTGGCCTACATTCCACTGGTTCAGTCACTTTTCCACAAAGCTAAATACAGATAATCCTTGATTTACAACCAAGGATCGCTTAGCAACCATTCCAAGTTACTTCAGGCTACCTACAATCAAAATTCAAAGTTCTAACAGTTGCCCCCTTGTCACCTGACCAGGAATTTGGCTCACAGGTGGATTTACAGCCATTTGTGGGATCCCAGTCACGTGACTGCACTTTACGACAGTTTTGTCAAAAAAAAATGGCACTTACTCCTGGTTATCTACAAAACCGCATCCAAAGCAAATCATTGGTTCACTTAACAACTGCCATTAAAAAAGGTTGTAAAATCAGGTCACCCACTTTTGCAACGGATATGACGTAAAACCATGGTGGTAAGTTCAATTACTGTCGTTAGTCGACTAGTTTTATACAGTTAAGCTTTGTGGCACCCTATTCCATGTCTCTCATTGGTCTGGTGAAAAGCATTATGAAAGCTCAGGGTTTGGTTTTCAAGCCAGTTGAGGATCTACCTGATAGAATGTCTTCGAGCCCTTATTTTATTAGCTTGTAAATCAGAATCATATCTTTTGCAATACTACTTTTCTACTGAAAATGTTACCTGATGTAAAGATAAGCATCATCTGACAAAACCTGTTGACAAATGCATGCTGACCTCTGGTAAATTGTGGCACTGTTTTTAAGTGGCATAAAATCATTTTTATGACCTACTGTAGAATCCTCACATATGTTTGTATACATATGTGTTATTTTGGCTTATATACTATTGCCTTTCCAGAAATTTCCTTGTCAATTTTGATACCAAATTGATTGATCTGTCTTTTCCTGAAGAAGCAGATATTTGCCCTCTTCCAATTTTTTGGCAATTTACTCGTTTTCCAGAATTTCTTAAAGTAGAGTACACAGGGCACAATCCAATTATCTCTAGATACACCAATTTCTTCCAACTAATAGGTACAGTAATTATAATTTTATCATGCCCTAACTGGATCTCTTCCTTCACTCTGCCCCATAACATTTGCTAGATCTCCTTTTTAAACAAAAAGAAAAACTGAAACGTTGTGCATGATGACAATTGGGCTTGAATTAAGCTGAAAATTCTGTAATTTTGATACCAGCAAATATAATTTGGGGGTGTAGCAACATCTTTTTATTGTGTAAGAGAAAATGAGTACTTACCTGGATGTAAATTAAAGGAATCTGACGGAAATAAAAACAAGAGAGAGAGAAATCAGAAACTACAAGACAATGAATTATAATCTTATACACATGTATACACAAAGAGGAAATGTGAATATATGATATTATAGGTAACGTCATCTGTTTGTGGGGCAGTGTGGAATTTGCTGCAGCAGGAGCAGGGAAGTCAAATCCTCCTCAGATATAGAAAGTTCTAGGAGATTTTGAGTCAGGTTCTGTCTCTCATCCCAACCATCCAAAGATGGTTAGGGAACCGGAGAATCAAACAAAGGAAGAACGCTTGTAGGAATTGGGTATGTCTAGTCTAATGAAAAGAAGGACAAGGGGTGACATGACAGCAGTGTTCCAATATCTAAGGGGCTGCTGCTAATAAGAAGAGGTCAACCTCTTCTCCAAAGAACCTGAAGGCGGAACAAGAAGCAATGGGTGGAAACTAATCAAAGAGAGAAGCAACCTAGAACTGAGAAATTTACTGACAGCGAGAACAACTAAGCAGTGGAACAGCTTGCCTTCAGAAGCTGTGGATGCTCCATCACTGGAGGTTGTTAAGAAGGGACTGGACAGGCATTTGTTTGAAATGATATAGGGTCTCCTGTTTCAACAGGGGGTTGGACTAGAAGACTTCCAAGGTCCCTTCCAACTCTGGTATTCTATTATCCTTACAGAATTGTCATTGAGGGGAAAATGGGAGGAGGGAGCCACCTTGGGTTCCTGGACAAAAGGTAGTGTACAGAGCTGTTGTGGCCCAGCAGGAGCCGTTGGAGCTGCAAACAGACTCTGATAGCGAGGCAACCTATGAGTCAGCTCTGGAAGATGTAGAGGACCCTGGACAGGGTTCAGACTCCGAGTAGGGACAGAGAGGCTGGTTGGCCACCAGGAGGCACCTGAGGCATGGAGCAGTAGTGAAAGCCAAAGGGAGTTGGTCCCTGACATCAGGCCCTGGAGCAGTGGGGAGGAGCTAAGGGAGTTAGTCACAGATGCCAGGCAAAGACGGGCAGATAAGCGCCGACAGCAATTATGGAGATATAGAAGATAATTGGGGCCAGGTGGTTGTGATTAAGCTCCTCCCAAGAGAGTATATAAGAAGAGACTTTGGGAGGAGGCTTTTTGCAGGACACAGCTATTATACTAAATCTGGAGAAGCTCTGGTGTGTATTTCTTATCTGTGGAAGTCTGGGTTGCTCCCAAAGTCTTGTCGATGTGTTAATTTACTGTGAATAAATTGTCTAGCATTAATCTTGTGTCGGCGTGATTCATCCTACGGAGGGGGGGAGGTCAGAACACAAAGCTAACAAATAATTAATGAAAGAGGGAGCACAAGGACTCAGTTTGTATTACATATATTACTTGCATTTTTTTTGGCAGATGTCATTTTGATGTCCATTGTGGCTTTCACGGATATGGAAGATCATTGTGGTTACATGTGTGTATGATAAGATGCACATTTATGATATCGTTGTAAACCGGGATGTGCTCATTGGCCTAGCCACCTTGACATTTTAAAATATTATTGCAGGAATTACGTGAACATAGGAAAGATTTTTTTAAATTATGTCAAGGTGAATGAATCCTCAGTGAATGCTGTAGCCTTCCAGGAAAGGGAATGAGCAGCCATTGTACTCGGTCATAGCCTACCTTCTTATTTATGGGACGGAAGTCTTCCTGCAGACAGACAATGCGAATCTTCACTGTGAAAGGAAGAGGGACAGTATTGGTTTTGTGGCCACATACATCTGGAACCCAGCTTGGATAGTAGCCCCAGATTCCTCCCAAGCATTTCTATCACCCATTTATAGATTTGGATTGAAGGGAGAAGTCATCTATTCATCTAATGGGTACAAGATCAAGCTAGAATGGAATCTGCAGGGTGATTGACACCAAGGGAAATGCTTATTTGATTTATTGACTCATATTAGAAATTCTGTATATATAAAGCACCACACAGCAAATAATGAGTACAGTCACTATGTGCTTTACTGCTCAAATATATTCTGTGACAGGAAACAGGAAACTCTACTCAGAACCAGAAAGCATAGAGATCCAAACTATCGCCATTTACTGGCTGAATACTACTGTAGTTGTTGCATAGAATTCCCAACAATTAATTCCAACAGCTGATTCATTGCAGAATGTCTACCCTGTGTTCCTTTGTGAAACTTGTGACAAACGATCTGTTAAAGCATTCAGATTTTAAAAACCTGCACAGATCCCCCTATAATGGAATAAAAAAAATTATCTTCAACATGTGCCCAAAAATTAATTGGAGGTGATCTGGTCCTCCAGTGGGAAGTAATTCCTACATGAGGGGAATCCATAGAAAAAGCTTGTTTTCATGCTCTTAGTCATCTTTTATGATTACTGTCTTTCCTTTTCAAACCTCTCTACCATCCCTCAGACAGATTTGTTCAGAGAGTCAGTTCTCCCAGTAACTGGGGGCCAAGGCATGCAGGGTGATATGGGGCAAACCCAGGCACTTTTAATTGGCCTCCAAAAACCTAGTGGCAACCAGTGAAGATTTCTGGGGGAGGTATGGCAAATTGAAAACATGTATGCAAAAGTGGAACCAATCACAGCAGCAAAGACCAAATAAGATTACCAATTCCTTAGAACCCTTCTGGATAAGGAGAGGATAGGAGATCACCCACATGTGCTCCAGATGGCTGTCCCTAGCAGGACCGTGGTTTTCCGCAGGTTGGAGTGCCAGAAGACAAAGGGATTGACTATCTTGTTTGCAGTCACAACGAAGCCTTTTAAAGGACACTAAGTTTGCAAGCCTCACTTTCTAATCGCTTTCAGAAATTGCCTATTAACCATCTTAAAAAGCAATCACCATATCTTCTGCAAACCAGGCACCATTCATATTGCTGAAGCTTCTCCACTTTACCAGCAAGCTGGCAGCTACCTTCTGAAGCAAATGAAGCTTCTGGATAATTGTCCAAGGCCACTCAAAACCGAGCCCACTACAGCAGTCCAAATTCAAATAATTTCAAATTTCTCACTGCAGGAGGCATCACTACTGCTGCAGTGGAGTGAAGGGTTCTCAGGCTTTTGGTTACTATATCAGAAGCCCTGATTTTATGATTGTATCTCAGGAGGCACCAAAAATATTGTATCAAGGGCATCTGCAGGGTACATGGATCAAAGGTCTCCCAAATAGTAGGTGAGATATACTGATATAACCTCTATCTCTGTTTGCAAAAGTACTAACCAGGTCCAACACAAGGCCACTTTGATCAACTTGACCAAATGTAGCCATCTGTTTAGACTCTTTGTGTGTGTGAATGTGGGTGCCTTTGACTCTGGTTGGACAACCATTTGTCTAATTGAACAACTGAAATTTGCGACGTTTTCTCCCTTCATGGAGCTGAGGTGGGGGTGGCCTGCACATGATGCATCTGGCCCGCAGGCCGCCAGTTTGACATCCCTGGTTTAGGGTTTCCTGCTTGAGCAGGGTTTGGACTAGAAGACCTCCAAGATCCCTACCAACTCTGTTATTCTGACTCAGCATTTACTTCTGAAGCCTGCCCAAATTAGTCCCTGCATTTTTTTTGAGAAGATTTCAGAAAGGATTTGCCAGTGCCTGCTTCCCAGGGCTGAGAAAGAACGACTGTTCCAGTTAGCTTTGGGCATAAGGCAGGACTAGAATTAATGGTCCCCCCCAGGTTCTAGCCTGGGGCCTTAACCACTGCACCAAACTGCCTCTAGCACATGTGAAATATTGCAGAACAATCCGCCTTAGGAAAAGAAAGCTCATCTGTAAAAGAACCAGTGAGTGGATTTCTCACAGAAATAAGAAATTTCCAATGGTTTGGAGGGGGCACTATCTTGGCAAGGAGCCACAGATAGTCCTTAGGTGACAACTTTTAGCAACCATTCCAAATTGCAACAGTGCTGAAAAAAAGTGTCTTGCGGCCATTCCTCACACAACCATCACAGCATCCCCATGGTCACGCGATTGGCATTTCAGCACTTGACAACTAGCCTGTGCTTATGATGGTTGCGGCATGGCTGGATCGCATGGAGACATTGGTGACCTTCCCAGCTAGATTCCAGCAAGCAAAATCAAGGCGGAGGAAAGCCAGATTCCTGATTCACAGGTATTCCTTGAGTTTTGACAGATTAATTAGCAACCATTCAACTCCCCCCCCACCCCAAAAAAATATTTACAACCCGGTTCCAAAGTTACGTATGTTGCAGCACCACAGTGGCCATTCAACTTTACAACCAACTGTAGAGATGCTGCAACATGGCTATTTCAGTAAAGCCATGGGAAATGGGGTGGAGAGGAGTAAGTGGAATCGGGGCACTGGCAAAGCAGGCCCAGTCTATGGAGACCTGGCGGGGTAGGATAGGATGGGGAAGCAACTGTGTGGACCCCAGGGGAGCTTGAGGTAATCTCAGTGGATCAGAGGAAGCCTTGGGTGGCCTACTCCGGCACCAGGACATGCATGGACTTCCCCACACCGAATGACCTCATGTGCATTTAATGACATACGCAATCAATTAGCGAATGCATTGGGGAAAGCAGGGAGTGATCACATTCATTTAACATGATTCAATCAAATGAATCCTTGGGCTATGAATGTCAATTGTAGGCTCTTTTACATTCGTCACTCGAGGATTACCTATAGCTGCAGTGGTTCACTTAAGAACCATGGCAAAAAAAAGATGGTAAAATCAAGCACGACTCACTTAACTTGCTTAGCAATGGAAATTCTGATCCCAGTTGTGATTATACCCCTATTTCTACAATTTCTCTACTGGAAGGACCTCACTTACCTTCCTGTCCTGGCTTGTAGATGGGCTTGTCTGTCTGAACAACAAGTAGGTCCTTTGGGTTTCTGATTGTGACCAGCTCATGTTGCACTATGTTCAACGTTTGTCCCTTCAGTACCACCCTGAGAAGATCCTTGTGGAGCCCTCTAGAGCTGTAATATCTTGTAAAAGAGCGTGGAGAATTGCTTGAGGAACGAGTCAACTTGGGAAGCTGGAGAACAAACAAAGGTAGCAGTGTGAGGATTTTTCACAGTTCCTATTGCAAGGCCCTCTTGCTTCACTTCCTGGAGCAGGAGGGCAAAAAAGTCAAGATGGAGGCTACAACAATGCCATTGAAGCCCTGCCCTTTTTTATATGAATAGCAGTAGCACTTAGACTTATATAATGCCTTTTACAGCCCCCTCTAAACAGTTTACAGAATCAGCCTGTTGTCCCCAATGATCGGGATCCTCGTTTTATTGACCTTGAAAGGATGGAAGGATGAGTCAACCTTGAGCCGGTGAGGATCGAACTGCCAAACTGTTGGCAGTTGGTAGTCGGCAGAATTAGCCTGCAATACTGCATTCTAACCATTGTGTCCGCAAGCTGCTATGAATTGTTAACACATGTATAGCAAGGGGAAAATTTGGTACAGCTGATCACAGATTTACTTTAAAAATCTTTTCAGGTTTAATATATGATACCTATTTCATTTTACAGTTTACGGTTTACGGTTTATTAGGATTTGTATGCCGCCCGCTCTCGAGAGACTCAGGGCAGCTTACAGATAAAGCAGGAAGGGGGAACATATAAAAATTAAAAGGAACAGACATTAAAATTCCACAACATTCATATAGCTTAGAATGGGGCTGGATAAATCAACAGCCCCAGGCCTGCCGTAACAGCCAGGTCTTAATCGCTTTGCGGAAAGCCGGAAGAGTAGTAAGGGTCCGGATCTCCACGGGGAGATCGTTCCATAGGGCATTTTAGGTGACATATTTCATTTCAAAGATTGTAATGTCAAATGGCATGGCCTAAGGTCCCTGATCGCCAGTCACACCGACAACAATACTGGCTTGCCTGGGACAAAGCCGAAGGCATCACCCATGCCAAAACCCATGAGTTTACCAAAGCCTGGCATTCTACCAATGAGTCCATCAGCAAACATGTTGACTTAGAACCAGGATATGAACCAATAAGAAAATGGATCATCCAGACAGAACTCAATGAATCAATGACAGAACTGACCACCCCCTCACTAGTTGAATTTTGGGCCTCACAGAAACCCTTGAGAGTTACAACACCAGAATCAGTCAAAAGACCAACTAAGGACCTACCGGTATTTAAATGAACAAGACATTTCCCCTAAAACCCCACTGAAGTTGTTATCTAGGTTGGTAACAAAATGTCCAGCCTCCAAGCAACAAACCTGCAGTACAAACGCTGCCTAAATCTACAACTGGAGATATGAATATTCTCTACAATAGATTGTAGATTATTATAGCTAATGCTGATTTCCTTTATCTGTTGCTTTATCTTGGTTGTGCTAGTATTTTATCACATCTACTTAATTATACTTTGTATTTTTTTTCTAATTTAGTTTGTCATTGACCAAATAGCATTTCTTTTTCTGTGTTCCTTTTGAAATGATCCTGAAATTTATTTGCACCCTAAAATTGAATGTGTTTGGTTTTGCGATCACATCACATTGGTGGCTCCTATTTAGCCACTTTGGGAAGAAAAGTAGAATAAATACAACATATTTATATGACACATTCAAGTAAGGAGCTCCTACCTGGAATGAAACACACTGGAAGATGTCCTTCCCAGCCGCCATCTCCACTTCAGCCAAGCTTATGTTCTTGTCCTCAAATTCTAGGGTGATACTCAAAGTCACGGTCTCGTTCAAATGGATCATCTGGACACAAACATTCTCAGAGGTCTCTGTCCGAATTTCAGAGGGCACCAGGATCAAGTATTGCCTGGAAAGCAGGAAAGTCAAAAGGATTGATCAAGTGAGTGACATGGATGCCCTGTAACTGGGGCAGGTTTCACTACAGAAAGTTACCACCCACGCATCTAAAATAATTTTCTTGATGTCGATGGGGCGAAGGAAGGAAGGCTGGATCTTAATGGCTATGTGCATTAACATTTCCTGTCTCCTAAGAGGTGCTGGCAATTTGCAAGAAAAATCACTGTTCCTTCTCTCAATACTATTGCACCTGGGCAAATAGATTTGGTGGGCTGTTTTGCCCCAAACCAGTCAAACTTGTTTAAATGAAGAAGTGATCGAGCAGAAGATATGAATATTTTGCCACTTGATACACAGTACCTGTCTCAGAATGATTGCCCTTAGATTCGAAAAGTTATTTCTGTTCTCTTATCTAAATGGAATAATGCTCTCTGTTTCTTGTCAAAGTAGGTTCACCTTGGCTAGTTTGAAACAACTAGCCAGGACAATCTGTCTCCAGTTAAATGTCTAATGTCCTGATTGAAATACCATGGGAGGGTATGAGTTCTACCATGAGAAGGTAGCATGAAGACTAAAGGAACTGGGCAGGATGATTAAATATGAGATGATAGTCTGTGAAATCAACTTTTGGAAGCTTACTGTCCTAGAGCAGCAGCTGGAATCCCTGCTTAAACAGAACTTAACAGAACAACAGAGTTGGAAGGGACCTTGAGGTC
This sequence comes from Thamnophis elegans, assembly GCF_009769535.1. NCBI lineage: Eukaryota > Metazoa > Chordata > Lepidosauria > Squamata > Natricidae > Thamnophis > Thamnophis elegans. The sequence continues at coordinate 170,555,725 of NC_045542.1, read as the reverse complement.
TTCTAATCCGTGCATGCGCGGCAGAGACCCAAAGACCAGCTGGCTGGCGGGAAGCACAAACATATGCACGGCGGAGCTGAACTGTGATGGCGGCTCACATGCCCACAGAGAGGATGCTGTGTTCATCATCACGGCCCTATACTATTCTGGACAAATGGCTGTCAATCTCTTGGACTACTCAGGTGACCCTGAGGACACAGATAAAGCTCCAAGTGGCCTCAAGGACTCTCTGAAAAGAATGCAAACGACCAGCTGTCTGCAAGAAATATCAATCTTTCCATTCCATACCATCCATTAAGAGCTGAAGAAGCTTCTTGGATGAGAAGTGAAACATCTTGAAAGAAAAACAAGAAAATCCAGTTGCCTCTTGAAAAAGCTTCTTTGGGATAACCATGATCTGGATGACTGAGAATCTCCACAGACAATTGGACTGGATCTTTGATTAAATTTTTGCCATGAACTTGTCGATTGATTTTGGTAAGAAAACTGTATAACCATGCTGCTTTGTAAATTGGCAGGGCAAAAAAAATTGGGAATGGAAATCAGTGGAGCCAATCTGCTTATTCCTCTAAGCTTACCAATTTTTATCAACCCAAGGAATTAGTAGATAAAATATTCTGGGCACAAATTTATAGTTTAGCTTCATCTTCTAGGAAATGAAAGCACTTCTGAAAGTCTACATTTTGCTAAGGAAAGTCAGTTGATTAACTGAACTACCGTAGGCAAATGACTTTACAGGGTCCTAAATTCCATAACCAAGTATGCTGACCTCAATTGGCTGCTTAACTTCTTTAACTAGATCAGTGAGATTCTGTGATTATATTCCTACAACCTGCTAAAAATAGGTTTAATCTTGGTTAGGTGTCTTTGTGACCTAGCCTGTTGGCAAATCCATCCTGGTTGATTGTTGATCCAACACATTGAGCAAATTCAGAATACAGTAACCAGATAAAGGTTGTGAGAACCCAGCTATCTTGTTAATTCCTCCATAATCTCAATGGGAAGATATGCACATGATGAGTGAGACAGGGGGACACACAACTATCCACAGAATGAGACCTCATTTTATTGCACTAATTGAGAGGAGGGAAATCTCCATTTTGCAGGAACATCTCTTGGATTACAGCTGTGTTTCTCAACCTCTGTGTAGACTTCATAGGTGTGGACTTCAACTCCCAGAATTCCTCAGACAACCATCGGAAATTAGATCCCCCACAATTCTATAAAAACCCAATTTAAAGTGCCTGCAAATCCAAAGAGCAAACTCTTGGATGGAGGAGAAAAGGGGCGGGGCCATGCCGCTGGGTGACACTCGTGAATGGCCCAGTGCCCCTGTGAGTTTCCCCTCCCTCTGTGTCAGTTTGCCGCGCAGCGCGCACCGCACCATCCCCCCTCCTCACGTTCTAATGTAATGCAGGGCTGTCTTACGATTCCCCTTCCTCCCCCTCCTGCCGCTCTGCAACGATGTCCCACCTCCTCCTTGTTATGGCAAGCAGCCACATAGCGATGTCCCACCTCCTCTGGTACAGTGATCCAATGATAGGAATCACTGTGCCGTGTGTCATAGGAGGCGGGACATCGCTCCCGCGGCTGCACGGGACATCATCATCACAGCGGGACATCAGCATCATGAGGTGAGTGAAGTATTTCATTGAATACACCGCTAGTTTACTGTTTTTCTTTGAAATAAATATTCAAAAACATTATTGGTATCTATTTTTATTTTTGAAATTTACCGGTAGCTGCTGCATTTCCCACCCTAGGCTTATACTCGAGTCAATAACTTTTCCAGTTTTTTGTGGTAAAATTAGGTGCCTCGGCTTATATTCGGGTCGGCCTATACTCGAGTATATACGGTAGTTACCAAGATCCAGACATTTTTCATGCAATAACCCCCCCCCCCCAAAAAAATCTGTTTTTTTTTAAAAAAAAACTAGATTCTGCTTTCTGCTCTGGGCAACAGGCTGTCAAACATGTTTTGAATCATTAACTCTTTGTAAAATATAACTAAACAGGATTTTGGACCTGCAATAGGATAACCAAGGTATGTTGTCACCTTAATTTGTTATTTTGGATCTTCCCAGGTTCTATCAACCCAGCCTACCTGATTAGCCATGGTTTAATAGATTTTGGAAACCCAGGAAAATATTATTTCTGAAGCCCTAATTTAATCATCTTTATGGAACTCTTTGTGTACTTGACTGGCTATGGCTCAAAAATAGGCACCAACAAAATTTTCTAGAAATATGAGACAGTGAAGTTTCATAATCTGAATTTCCCTCCTTACATTGGGCTCTGGAATAAATTCCTACTGGTAAAGCATTTGGGATTGAAATGGCCAAAGGGGCTTTGGAACGTGCTATCTGCAACAACAAACACAGCTGCTTTAAAGAGTTGTGGATAAGACCTGCATTCATACCCCATCACTCTCAGCTTTTTGCCTTTGAATGTTGAGCATTGCATAGCCATAGCAAATGCATTAGGAACATTTGTTTCACCTAATGGGAAAAAAACCCACTGGTTCCTCTTAACTAGTTTTTGAAAGTTTACAAAGACCAACTTAAATGTCTTTCGGGCAACTCATGAGAATTCTAGCTTCCTATTCTCTAACTTTTTAAGAAGAGATTGGATAACCATTTGTCTGATGTAGGGTTTCCTACCTAAGCAGAGGGTTGGACTAGAAGACCTCCAAGATCCCTTCCAACTCTGTTATTCTATTCTCACCCAGGCCCCAGAGTTTGTGGGCTGATCTCTAATTAATTTCTCTAATCCTCTGGGCTTTACAAAACCAACTGTTGCCAAGCTGGGGCAGCAGTTATACAATGGCTTCACTGTTGATTGTCTACGTGGCACGACAAAACCGCGCTCGACTAAGCCGTGCCCGATTAAACCGCGTCGCTGACATCATCAACAGGGTGACAACAGCCAGCGCGGAGAAAGAAGGGTGCTTTAAATAGCGCTTTGAAAGCAAGCCGATTCAACTTAAGGTAAGGGTTAGGTTTAGGGTTAGGTTAAGGGTTAGGGTTAGGGTTAGGGTTAGGTTAAGGGTTAGGGTTAGGTTTAGGGTTAGGCTAAGGGTTAGGATTAGGATTAGGGTTAGGTTAAGGGTTAGATTTAGGGTTAGGCTTAGGGTTAGGTTAAGGGTTAGGTTTAGGTGTTAATTTTAGGTTTAGCATTTACAGCGTGCTTCTGTCTCCGTGCTGTTGTCGCGCTGTTGATGACATCAGCTACGCGGTTTCGTCGAGCACGGTTTAGTCGAACGGGTTTTGTGGTGGAACCGATTGTCTACATTCCCTACTTGCAAACCTGCAAAGAAGAAAAAGGAAGGACAAAGCCGCAAGTGGAGATTTGGTGAGGAAAGAAGGAAGACAAGAAGGTCCAACAAGCATCTTACGGTTCAGTGTTATCGGCCAAAGAAAACCAAGGAGGAAGAATCACTAGCAGCAGCAGGGAGAGGATGGGCATCCTCCAGATCCATCCCTTCCCCATGGTGGTTGGATGCCTGATGTGCAAAGCAAAGGCCTCTGACCATTCTCCCCACTGCTACTTATGCTGACTATCTGCAAACAGAGAAGATAAGAAATTAGTTGGAACAGATTGCAACAGCCAATTCTATTTGCATTAATTGATCTTTCACATTGCTGGGGGGGGGATTAAATTGAGATAACTAAATTGCCAAATTCTTTTCCAGCGGCTGCTCTGCCTTATCAGTGAATGTTAGAGAAATTGGCTGAGTAAGTTAACTTCCAACCAGCTCATATTTGCCTAGCAGCAACACTGCCCACCTTCTAACTAACTGATGTCATGATTTTCCGTCTGTAACCCTTTAAAACCCACAGCCTTAGAACGGATCTCTGTGCTTGCTTTGGAAACTTTAATCACATGTGCCCTTTTTTTCTGCAGAATAATACTTTGGGGGATATCAAGAGGCAGAATATGATATTTTCCCCAAAGAGAAATGGATAAACATGCTCTTAAAGGCAGAAAGCAGGCCCAATTTCCTGCCTAATAAAACAGCCTCCAGCAGATGCCTGAAATCTATAGAGATGAGTATTTTGTGCCCATTAAGAAATCCAGGCCAGCCTACTTACAAACAAAATGCCTTCAGCCACAGCTCTCACAGGCTGAGATTAAAATTTACATCCCACACACAAATTCTAAAAACAGGACATGACATTTAGAACATAATAGGATTAACCCACCACCACTGAAATAGCAAGAGACAAAAAAACCCCTTCATTGCATAATCCCAAGAACAGCTCAAACTTCAAAGTCACAGAAACCTATAAAGATCCATCCACTCATTCAACCAATTTGTCAGCTGCCCCAGAACTGCATGCTGTGGTTGGTTCTGCTCAATAAACAGAGTCCTTCTTTCCAATCAGCCTCCATTTTATTTCCAGCACTTTTCTCCCGACTTGAAACCGGACTGGATGTTTCTTTCAACAGTGCTTTTAAAAATTCCATTTTAGAATAAAATTCTTTATTGGCCAAGTGTGATTGGATACACAAGGAATTTGTCTTTGGTACATATGCTCTTAGTGTACATAAAAAGACAAGATACATTCGTCAAGAATCATAAGGTATACTAAGGTTTACTAAGAGGATTCTGAGTGCCTTAGTTGAAAAGGGATGCTGGAAAATTGGAGGAAGCTCAAGAGGACCATCAAGATGGTGAAGGGTCTGGAGGTCAAGCCTTTATTTATCTGTTTGTTCATCAAATTTATATGGCCACCCATCTCACGTAAAGTGATTTTGGGAAGTATACAAAACCAGTTAAAAACTTGCCAAAAGGTTAAAGCATTTTGGATAAAAATATGGTGGATTATACAAAATATTCTTTAAAAAAGGATAAAATTTACTCCTCAGCTATTCTTGTTAGGTATAATTACTGACTTTACAGTGGTAGAGGTTAACCTGATTTTGCATTTAATAACGGCAGCAAGACTGTTGGTGGCGCAATACTGGAAGAAGGAAGATTTGCCTACAATTCAGGAATGAACACTGAAAGTCACAAATTTAGCTGAGATGGCTAAAATATCTGCCTATCTTAAAAACCATTCAAATGAGAGATATAAACGAGACTGGAAAAAATGGATTGATTATATTCAAAATAAATATGGGACTAAGAAATTCCAGATAGCCTATGTTTAAGATTAGGAATGATTTAAATTGTCTAAAGTTAGTTTAGCAAGGAGGAGCTAAGTTCAACGTAAAGATGTTATTAACTTCTTACTTTTATTTTTTATCAATATATCTTAGACTGTGCTTGTTAAATATCTCTGCCATGTACGGGTTCTGGGAAGTCGGGGGGGGGGTAGGTTGTGGGGCAGGGGTGGGTTTCAAAAATTGTTCGAACCACCTCTGTGGGCGTGGCCTCCTTTGTGGGAGTGGCTTGCCGCCCATGTGACCGGATGGGAGTGGCTTGCCGCCCATGTGACCGGATGGGAGTGGCCTGCCACCCATGTGACCTGGTGGGAGTGGCCAAGACGATGTTATTACTAGATATTACTAATTACTAGATATTATTAATATTACTAGATCATTATTAATGCATAGATAACTGTGGGACATTACACACCCACCCACACCCACAAACTATGACAGTGCTAGGAAAACACCAAAAAAATAAAAATCCCCCCCCCCCAAAAGAAAGACTGCCAATGAAACCAGTTTTTTTTTCCTAAGCCTAAGAACAGGAAAGACAAAGTCACTGGAATAAAAACCATCAAGGCAATGTGGAAAATTATAAAGGACAGGCACTCACAGAACCATCAACCACCTCAGAATTACCTAAACAAGTAAGGTGACCAGATTTTCAGATTGGTAAAGAGGGACACCATTGACCGGGGGGGGGGAGCTAGGCCGCAGCAGTTACTGCCAGCCCGCGACCTCGCTAGGGACGTCTGGTCACCTTAATTTTATACATCCTCTCTCTCTCTATCCATCCATCCATCTGTCTGTCTATCTGCCTGCCTATCTAGTTATGGTATCCCTCTCCCTCTTTCCCCCTCTCTTTCTCCATCCATCTATCTGCTTGCCTACCTATCTCTCTCTCTTTCTCTCTATCCATCCGTCTATCTGCCTGCCTATCTGTCTATCTAGTTATGGTCTCTCTCTCTCTCTCCCTCTCCCTCCCTCATTATCATCTATCTCAGTGTTTCTCCACCTTTTTATAAAAATAATTTTTTTTATTTTTTTTGTTACATAGACGACACATACCCACAACAATAAAAACAAAACAAAACAAAAAGAAAAAAAACCATCATCACATATAGCATGTCGTTTGGTTACAAGTGTTTTAACATTTATCATTCTTATACATTTATTATTTCATTTAATAGGTTATAATATACAGTTTGGGTTGCTTTGTTTACCATCCCTTCCTCCTGTTATAACACCACCTTATTTTCCCTTTCTTTTCTCCCTTCCTCCCTTCTCTACTTTCTTCTTTCCTGCTCTCCTTTCCCTTCCTTCTTCCCTTACCTTTCTCTTACTCCTGCTCTTCCTCTTCCCCTTTCTATCCTCTCTCCCCCTCTTTCTCTCCTTTCCATCCTCCTCTCCTTACCTCTTTCTTCTTTCCATCTTCCTTTCATTCTCTCCTCCTTTCTCCCTTTCTCCCAACTCCCTTTCTGGGAGTTGAAGTCCACACACTTTCAAGTCTCCAAGGTGGAGAAAGACTGATCTATCTAATTAATATAATTATTTCTCCCTCTCTTTTTCACTCTCTTTCCAGCGCACACACGCAAATGCATAGGGCAGCCCACCTCACACACAGGTAACTCCGGGCGGCTTACGGGAAGAGGACAGCTCACCCACGCGGGGGGGGGGGGAGGATTTCGCCAAGAAAAGTTAACTTTCCTGCGAAAGGGGCCGGCAGCCTCTCAGCTCTTCCCGGCCGGGAAGACCTCCCCCCCACTTCCACTCCTGCGACCCTCCTCCCGCCTCCTCGGAGCTTCAAGCAAGCTAACTGGGAAGGCCGGGGAAGAAGAAGAAACGGCAGCGCGAGGTCAGCAGTCCTTGGGGGGGCGGCGGAAGCCCTGCAAAAGTGCTCCTTTCCCGGCTCGGCTGCCATTGCTGCTGCTGCGGGCGGAAGGGGAGGAGGAGGAGGAAGAAAATAAAACGGCGGGGCGGTCCCTGCAGCCGCCGACGCGGGAAAGGTGCGCTTTGACAGCCCTGCCAAAGCCCTTCCACAGCCCTGCCAAAGCGCTCCTTTCCCGCCTTGGCTGCCGTTGCTGCTGCTGCGGGCGGAAGGGGAGGAGGAGGAGGAAGAAAATAAAACGGCGGGGCGGTCCCTGCAGCCGCTGACGCGGGAAAGGTGCGCTTTGACAGCCCTGCCAAAGCCCTTCCACAGCCCTGCCAAAGCGCTCCTTTCCCGCCTCGGCTGCCGTTGCTGCTGCTGTGGGCGGAAGGAGAGGAGGAGGAGGAAGAAAATAAAACGGCGGGGCGGTCCCTGCAGCCGCCGACGCGGGAAAGGTGCGCTTTGACAGCCCTGCCAAAGCCCTTCCACAGCCCTGCCAAAGCGCTCCTTTCCCGCCTCGGCTGCTGTTGCTGCTGCTGCGGGCGGAAGGAGAGGAGGAGGAGGAAGAAAATAAAACGGCGGGGCGGTCCCTGCAGCCGCCGACGCGGGAAAGGTGCGTTTTGACAGCCCTGCCAAAGCCCTTCCACAGCCCTGCCAAAGCGCTCCTTTCCCGCCTCGGCTGCCGTTGCTGCTGCTGCGGGCGGAAGGGGAGGAGGAGGAGGAAGAAAATAAAACGGCGGGGTGGTCCCTGCAGCCGCCGACGCGGGAAAGGTGCGCTTTGACAGGGCTTCCTCTCCGGAGAGGCGTTTTTTAAAAAGAAAAACCCTGCAGGCACCCAGCGACAGAGGCTAGGAGCTAGGAACCCAGAAGTTAATTACTTCCGGGTTCACTGACGAACCGGATCGCAAGAACCGGTGCGAACCGGTAGGAACCCACCCCTGTTGTGGGGGCTGGGGGGGAGGGTGGGGGGGTGTATATTAGGCTTGATTTTAAAGCAAGATGATTGCACATGTATATTGTCCTTTCTTATAACATGATATTGTCTAGGTAATAATTTACCTGTTATGGAAATGGTTAATAAAAATTTTATAATAATAAAAAAAAACCAGTTAAAAACAATAAACATGGATAAAACAAGCCGATGAGTGGAAAAATATGAAGAATAGTGAACGGACCTGGGCCACACTTAGCCTGCAACAGGGAAGTTTAGAAGAAAGGTAAACGAAACATGGGAGCAAGCATCTGAAGGTCACACAGAGAAAGGAGTGGTTCTCTGTACTGCTCTCCACAACTTGGGGAGGATAAACCCAACCCTTCAAAGATTGGAAGATGCTATCATATTTCTCCTCAGACCAGCTCTTCTTTGGGTTAAGCATGTCAGAATAACAAAATAACAGAGTTGTGAAGAAAACGCCCCCTCCACAGATTAAAATATGCTTTATTCTTAATATTAAACAGAGGCGGGATAGAATATTTCCATGAAAGAAGAGATGGAGCAAAATCTGCAAAAAGCAGCCCCAGACCTCCTATCATAGGAAAACAGCATCAAGCAGAAGCTTGAAGAGGCTGGTCTTTTGGAATGGAGATTTTGTACCAATTCAGAAAGACTGGGCTAGTCTCTTCATAAGCAAAGAGAATCCAAATAAGCAACACAATTAGGCAAGCCAAAGCTGACAAGATTAGCTCAGACAAACAAACACCTAGGATTTGCATTCCCCCTTTTGCCTGTAGAGCCAGCCATAACCCCTACATGACCCCATAGGAATCTGGCAACAAGCATTAAAATATTAAAGGACACATTCTTACACAGGAACAGGCATCTCAATCACAAAGCCTCAAAGAAGGTATAAAAGTCCACCTATCTCAATTCCATTTTGTCAGCCACCCCAGAAACATGCTACTGTCACTGAAGTTTCTGGCTACCAAATAAACACACCTTAAAATGTGGCCTGCTTCCATTTTATTTTCAGTGTCTTTCTCCTTTTCTCCTGGCTTGGAATCGGACCAGATTTTTCTTCCAACAGTTGGAAGGGATCTTGGAGTTCTTCTAGTCCAATCTTCAGTCCAACTAGGGATCTCTAACCATTTCAGCTTTATGATTGTCCAAGCTCTTCTTTAAAACCTTCAGTGTTGGGAGTCCTGTTCCTTTAACTGCTCTTCATAGGATTCAGTCTCCAAACATCCTCCTCAACATCATCTTCACCCATATTTTCTAAACTCTTTCCATTTCCTCCACACCATTTTTCTTTTTCTTTTTTTTTAATTTTTAATTTTTTTTTAACAAACATGTAAAATACACACACACAAAACTTAGACGTATACCACATTTACGCAATACAATACGAACAGGCACTTCCTGTTCTTTATAATAGCAATTATCAATTGATACTGCTCACCTTGTATTATTTCCCTTTCTATTGTATTTCATTTGGATTTCACCATTCTTAACCCTCTTATTTTACTCATAACTATTATTTTTGAGTTTTGTTATATTCCTTCATTGATTCCTGTTTCTTTCCTCCATCCACCTATACCATTTATCCCATACCTGGTAGAATTCTGATTCTTCTTTTCCCTGGATTTCTTTAGTTAGTTTGTCCATTTTGGCATAATCCACAACCTTTCTAATTATTTCATCTTCACTTGGAATTAATTTGTTTTTCCATTTCTGGGCAAAGACAATCCTTGCCATCATAATTATATGTAGTATTAAATACTGGATTTTTTTTAATTTCGCAGACATTATTCCTAATAAAAAAAAACTTCAGGTTTCCATTCTATTTTAAACCCTGTTATTGCCTCCAGCCAATTTTTGATCCTTTTCCAAAAATTGTTAGCCTTCCACACCATTTTTCTATTGTGACAACCAGATCCAGACATAGGGCTGCAGGTACAGTCTGAAACGTTCAGAGAGAACAGAACAATCACTTCCTGTAACCTAATATAGTATCACTTCTTGATTCTATATTTCTATGGATGCAACCTAAAAGGGCATTAGCTCTTTTGTAAGCTCCAGTACCTTGATGGCTGTGGTCTATTGACTGTAGTTCCCTGGACTCCATCAGCTGAAATTCCTTGGCCCACATGGTCCATAGCATTCTCCTCCTGCCAAAGTGAGTAGGGTGGGCCAAAATATTGGGATGAGACAGTTCCTCAGATAACCTGGATCCATATGCTATAAAGAGCTTTATAGGTGTTGGAAGACAAAGGTTTCCGGTCCGTTCCCAGCCGGGAGTCACCACCGACGCTAAAAGAAAGTTTCGTGAAGACAGTTGCCTGGAAGTTTTGAGTTTTTATTGAAGAAAGAAAGAATGGGAAGGATGAGACACAGCTCCGTCATTCCCGCGTCTGCAGCACCCCATATACAGTTTGGTTTTCCCTTTTATACAGTTTTTCTTGCTTCAGGCTATTGTGTAAATTCGGATTTTATAAAGTTCTTTTATTCCGGATGATTGCTCTGATCTTGATTCTCTTGTCTTCGGATTTTGTTCGTCTGGTGTCTTATCCTTGGGCTAATCCTATCATAAGACACGAGGAGGGTGTTTTCCTGTTTGGGCGCTTATACCAAGGTGTCTGCTCTATGTAAATAGTCATGATGTTTGTGTTATCTTGGGATTGGATTTTGTGTTTTTGTTGTTCTGACTGGTCATTGCTAGATTCGGGGTTTTCCCCAACTTCCTAATCCTATTATCTCATGTTTCTTTTGTGACTGAGTGTAACCTTTTCCTGGCTACATGTGTGGCTTTCTCTGACTATGGCTCCTGGCTGCGTGTTTATTAATTTTTCTGTACATGCCTTCTGGGTTATTTCTGCTACCTTACTACATAGGTTTTTGAATTGCATTAGGAAGCAAACAGGCAGCCAAAGCAGCTCATGTAAGAGATGGAACGTAGGTCACCCTAAGGTTCCCAGAACCGTCCATGCAGCCACATTCTAGGCCAACTCTACCTTCCAAATACTCTTCAAGTCCCATGTAGAGTGCATTGCAGTAGTCCAAACAAGAGATGGGTAGGGCTTGAGTGATTGAGTGCAGGAAATTGCAAAGCAGGAAAGGGTACAATTGGTACACAACAGGAAATTGTGCAAAGGCTCTCCTAGCCATTATTGCCACCTATAGGACTTTCTTTAAAAAAATTCTCACAGTGTTTTTAAACTTCCTGCTGTGGAACGTGGTGACTGATGCAGATGTAGTTAGGACGCGTATTGACAATTTGCAAGCCCATGTTTGAGACCAGAATGCTGCTGTGTCACAGGATGAGCTCTCGTCATTCGCTCCGGCTCCTGCCGACCTATTAGTTCAAAAGCGTGCAAACTTGACTAGATAAATAGGTACCATTTTGATGGGCTCATAAATGGGCACCTCCGGATTCCATCTGCCAGCCAATGTCGGCTGGAGACCCCCCGGGGGAGAGCCTTCTCTGTTGCAGCTCCAGCCCTCTGGAATGATCTCCCTGTCGAGATCCGGACCCTTACTACCCTCCCGGCCTTCCGCAAAGCCACCAAGTCCTGGCTGCTCCAGTTGGCCGGGGGGCCTGTGAAATATCCAGCCCCACAGAAATTGTGAATGTTGTGGTTTTGTTTTTAAAGTGTTGTCTTTGTCTAGTTTTCCCCCTTTCCCTTGTCTATTGTGAACCGCCCGGAGTCCTTCGGGAGTGGGTGGCATACAAGACAAATCAAATCAAATCAAATCAATCACATGAAAGGAGCCCTCCAACTGGGCATCTCCCAGGGAATGGTGATGTAGCTGGCTAATCCTTTCATCTGTGGCGTAGTATAAGTTCTTGCTCTGCAGCCATCAAGCCTCATTGGTCACCCTCGGAATTGGGGAAGTTTCTTTTCTTTTCTTTTTTTCTTTTAAAGAAATCCTTCTGAATGAGGAGGCTCTTTTTCTGCTTTGCTTTGATAACAGTGACTAGCTTATGCTAGATCAAGGGGTTTCTCCAGGTCACTCGCTACATTTCATTTCACGGTAAGCAAAGATCCTTAACCCATTTGGCTCCTGTGCTCCATTCCCTCTGCTTCGTGAAGGGCTTTTCTTTCTGCAGGTGCGCTGATGGTGCAATGAAAGGACGGACTTTGGTTGTTGGTTTTTTTTTAAGCCAGCTAAAATCAATAAGACTAACTAACCCCAGCTGACAGTTTCCCGACAGCACTTGTGTGTCAGCCAAAAAACTAGGGGACAATCCACGTATTTTTTTCAGAGCCTTCACCTTCAGGCCTGTTGCACACAACTCGTCCTTCTTCGATTAAAAAAGAATAAAAACTGGAGATTTGGAGGACAAATTGTTAAGCGAATCATGCAATTGTTAAATGAATCTACTTCCCCCCCCCCCATTGACTTTGCTTGTCGGAAGCCAGCTGGGAAGGTTACAGGTGGTGATCATATGATCCCAGGGCAATGCAACTGTCATGAATAAGAGCCAAGCATCCGAAATGTGATCATATGACCATGGGGATGCCTCAATGGTCGTAAGTGTGAAAAATGATCGTGTCACTCTTTTCAGTGCCACGGTAACTTCGAATAATCACTAAATGAAATGTTGTAAATCAAGGATTACCTGTAAAGGGATTACAGGGTCATAAGAAGAGAAAAAGAGAGGAAAAATTATGTTGGAAATAGCAATATAAAATATATTTGAGAAGGTGCCACTCTTTTTGTTCTTATTTTCAAGGCTTTCTTCTGGATTTCTTTAAAGTACCTGCAGATGCCTGGGCACGTGTGTGTGTGTGTGTGTGTGTGTGTGTGTGTGTATTACATTTTGTTAATAAAACAATCTACCTTCTTCCTCTTTTTAAAAAACTCTCATTGCTGTCACTTCAACAACTTTCCTCATTTCAGTCTGTTGAAAGAAATGTCCTTCTGGGTTCAACTCCAAGTGGTGAAGAAGACATTGGAGACATGGAGGCTGCTTGGAAAGATGGTTTATTGTTGGACAGGGCCACATGGCTTGAGCCCTGACCAGAAAAGGTGATCACATGCTTCAATGTTGATGGAGAAGAAGAGAAGGGCTGAGGAAGGGGCTTGCTAGGCTTTTATACCCTGTTCAGTCCCACCTCTCTGTTTCCTGTTCCTGTGTAAGAAATGTATTCTGACTGGTTGTCAGACTCCCATGGTGCCATGCAGGGGGCTACTCTTTAGGCTGTGATGAGTTCTCAGTTGCCTTGTGGTCAGCTGAGTAATATCCCTTCCCCCTACAGCTGCAGTGAGGAGAAGTCTTTATTATGTAAAGTGGGCTAGCCTGGCCATCTTAATGGCCCATTAGCTGGGGATGGGCAGAAAGCTATAGGCAACTATTCTGTCTTTTGAAACATGTTTCTTTTCACATCCAGAGAGATATTCTGCCTTTTCAATATTTCCTAGGATATTTCATTTTTCTGGGAGAGCGCTGGGTGATAACTTCCCACAAGTCCAAACATCAACATTCCGACTGATGAACCCAACCAAAGCCAATCCAACCTCTGAATACAAAACATTCATTTTGAGTACATCATTTCAGCCCTGATTAGGGCAAAACCAGTTCTAGCGGATTCCCCCACAAGCCCACATAATGAAAGTATAGGATTCTTCCTCCACCCATTAGTGCAGGTTATGTTGTCCAATTGAATCTCATTGTATTGTTGTGAGAAAATCTTTGCTGAAGTGTCCTTGGCTTTCATGCTCCTCTTCTTGTTCTCCGGAGCCTACATTCCATCTCCCCCTTCCCTCGGCCCTGGTTCGTTGGCAAGCCAAGAAGCGATAATGGTTGCAACAGCAAAGTACTCCCAATCTTGACACCAACACTATAGTGGTATCTATTACTGGGGGGAATAAGGGAAGCTAATGACAAATGTCCACTAAAGTGTCCTAATGCCAATTGTGTAACTTCGAGACATGTGTCTAGCATCAGTCAGAGAAAGAAACTTAGGATGGATGCAAGGATTAAGTGGCAGTGGGAGATTTATACCTTCAGATTTACAAGATTCTATTAACATAGCCTTCCAATAAAGTAGAATAACACAGTCATAGAAGATGCTATTCTATTTCTCCTCAGACCTGCTCTTCTTTGGTTAAGCATGTCAGAATAACAAAATAACAAAAGTTAGAAAGGACCTTGTAGGTCATCTAATCCAACCCCCTATACCATTTCTGACAAGTAGCTGGTCACTCTCTTGAAAGCCTCTGGTGATGAAGCACCCACAACCTCTGAAGGCAACTTCTGTTCCACTGGTTGATAGTTCTCACTGTCAGAAAGTTTCTCCTTATTTCTAGGTTGAATCTCCCTTTGAACAGTTTCCATCCATTGTTCCTTGTTTGGCCTTCAGGTGCTTTGGAAAATAGGTTGACCCTCTCCTCTCTGTAACAACCCCTGAAATATTAGAATACTGCTATCATCTCCCCCTTGGTCCTTCTCTTCATTGGACTAGTCATGCCCAGTTCCTGCAACTGTTCTTCGTATGTTTTAGCCTCCAGACCCCTAATCATCTTTGTTGCTCTTCTCTGCACTCGTTCTAGAGTCTCAACACCCTTTTTATACAGTAGTGACCAAAACTGGATGCAGTATTCTAGGTGAGATGTAGCTCGTCTAGTTGTATTGCCTGCCTGGTTTAATTGGATGGGCTGACACTTCTTTTTCCTTAAATTATGGACAATTTTTAAAAAAACTATCGTACACATAGCAAAGAATTGTAGAATACTCAGTGGGAAAAAGCTGTCCAGCATTTGTAAGATATAGAAATATTTAAGACACCCAATTGAAATTAAACTACATTTTTATTTTTACCTAAGAAAAGATCTCCCTGTTCCCCACCCTACCCCACCCCAAAATTAAAAAGAAAATGTCTTCAGCACTGCAGTATGCCATTTGGATTGCTGCCAGGACTGGTAGAAACACACATTTAATTCTCTTTTGGGACTTAATGAATAAGGTGCCCAGGTATGAGAAGAAAAACAAAGGAGATCTTGATTCCGAAAACAATTATTTATTTATTCAGTTTCTATAGCCACCCATGTCCGTCAATGACTCTGGGTGGCTTACAGTTCAAAAAGTCAAAATATTGAAAACAGTTTAGTATTGAGCATTTAAAATACGTTCGTATATAAAATCATGTTCCTCTTTAGTTTCCAGGAAATTCATTCTTTCCGAACATGTGCTATTCCAGAAAAGATGGCCTGAATCCTTATGCTTTAGAGACTCCCTTGATATCATCTATCATGGAGGAAAAGTTAGAAAATAAGTAAGAAAGGTTCAGATCAACTGGTGAAAAACAAAGTTTAGATGGGCATGAGACAGAACGTTCAAATGAAATCTCCCCTTCCCCATTTTGCCCCTACACAAACCAAATGGAGAAATTGTCATACAGAGAAGCAAAGGAAGTAACTCTAGGTGGTCCTTGATATACGACCACAATTGAGCCCAAAATCTCTGTTGCTAAGTGAGTTAACTTAGCTTTACCTTTCTTGCGACAGTTGTTACATGAATCACTGCAGTTGTTAAGCCACGAATGTGCTTGTAAAGTGAATCTGGCTTCCCCATTGATTTTGCTCATCAGAAGGTTGCAAAAGGGGATCATGTGACTCCAGGACACTGCAACCGTCATAACTATGAGCCAGTTGCCAGGAGTCTGAATTTTAATCATGTGACCCTGGGGATGCTGCAGTAGTCATAAGGATGGAAAACGATCATAAGTCACTGTTTTCCGTGCCATTGTAACTTTAAGCAGTCACCAAACGAAGGGTTTTGGATTCAATTATGGTCATAAATCGAGGAGTACATGTACCTAAAAACATTTGAGCCAATGGCAACTCATGCTTTACCTGTACTGCAGGGGGCAGTGTACTCAGCTGTAGCAAATTCATCTGAAAGAAGAAAAGGAACATTTGTCAGGGCTGAGATGTCTCTCCTAGACTTTGATCTCCATCATACGATTCATGATACACACTTTCCTCCAGGTGTACAAAGGGGTACAAAGTACAGCTTCATACCGAGCGTGTTGTTAAATCTCGGTCAACGATCCACTCCGCAATGCAGTTGCAAACTGCAGGGAGGTGTCTGAGTCGCAACTGCCATCTTGATTTTTTGATCCCCCACTTCCAGGTGCTTCTCTCCAAAGCATTCCCAGAGATGCAATTAAAACAAAAAAATCCAAGGGACAGATGAATTGCTTAGAGAAGCTCTGTTCCACTCGGCCACTCTAGGGTCCCACCTCCCAACCAACAACCTGGTGGCATAAAACAACTCTTGCCTTCTGAAATCATCACTGGAGGTTTTTAAGAAGAGACTAGACAGTCACTAATCTGAAATGGTATAGGTTCTCCTGCTTCAGCCGGGGCGGGGTGGTGGTGGTGGTACACTAGAAAATGTCTAAGGTTTCTTCCAGCTAATGTTCTGTTCTGCTCTGCTCCTTTCCGCTCCATTCCATTGCCTCCATTCCACTCCACTCCACTCCATTCTTATTCCTATTCTGTTCTATTCTGTTCACTCCACTGTATTCCATTCCATTCCACTCCACTCCACTCCATTCTTATTCCTATTCTGTTCTATTCTGTTCACTCCAATGTATTCCATTCCATTCCACTCCACTCCACTCCACTCTCCACTCCACTCTCCACTCCACTCTCCACTCCACTCCACTCCACTCTCCACTCCACTCCACTCCACTCCACTCCATTCCATTCCATTCTATTCTATTCTATTCTATTCTATTCTATTCTATTCTAACCCTTGTTGGTTTGGACATAATCATGTTGCCTGGAAATGCTTGACCTGGGTTGTGAAACACAAAGTTGTTTTTAAACAACTGAATAAATCACAAAATGCAAACCAATCTGGGGAGGGTGGTTGTCCTTTAATTTTACATGCTGTACAAAGGGAAATGTATCTGTCTGGTTTAAAATCCTGAAGTCTCCCCAGCGATCTGCTGGATTTTCCCCACCAAGCAGCGTTTTAAGGCAGCATCTCCAACCTTTGCAGTGAGGGAGAGGGTTGTGCGAGTGGTAGCCCAGCATATGCACATGTGCACACATAGCGTAACTTGTGTGAGTTAAGCTGCATGTGCACATCCACCGGCCCGCCACTCATGTAAGTTGAGCTGCGCATGCGTGGACATGTGCCAGCCCCCTGCTTACACAGCCCAGTTCTGAATAGGCCATAGCCTGGTAATGGGCCCCAGCCAGGGGGTTGGGAACCCCTGCTGTAAGGACCAAATATATACCCACCTTCAGCAAAACTGAAATCCATTAATTTTGCCCCTTTTTGAGCCCTAAATCTCCCAATGGAAAAGGAAGAAAAAATGCCGGGCAACTACGTGTTGAAGAATAATTAATTAAACAAGCTGTTTGGAGTACCACCATTCAATCCCTTCTCACCAGTTTCATAATAATCGTAGACTTTCACCAAGGCAGGCTTCAGGCCCCGGACGGGTGTCTCCTGCTCCACTGTAAAGGAGAATGTCTGGATTGTGTCCCGTACCTGCAGAGAAAAGTTGACTATGAAATCACAAACCAGATGGAGAGCTTCTGCAGGCAACACATCGTAGAGCCTTTTTTGTTCTCTGAGCTTGATTGTTTGTGTTATACCTGAATCGGTATCTTCATCAGCGCTAGTGATGTGGAATTTGTTACCTGTTTATACCCAGTAGCTTGCTCTGCCTGTATTGGTGGGGGATTTTCTGCTTGATAGTTTTTTATTGACTGTTTTCTGCTTGACTGTTTGTCTGGTATTAGTCTCTGCTTATCTAGCTGTAGGCTACTGGAGAAAGTGTCTTCTGGACATTTTGTTTCCTTCTTAGCTTTCTATTGTCTTTTCTGAATAGTGTGTAAATGTGCTTCATTTCTGTGACTGTTGAGGGCTGATTTGTCTGAATATTAAGCTTCCAGGAATCCCATAGCATTTTTATATTTAGCTTGGTTGGAGCTACATATGGTAGCTTGTCATGAGCTACATATATCTTTAGAACCCTGAACTACATACATTTCCTTCTATTGGAGACATCACGCTAGCAGGGATCTTAGAAAAGCCTGGATGTATTTTGACTGTGTCTACCATAGGAGTGAGAAATCAAGCACTACTTCAGGACAATGTCCATGGAAAAGAAACAGACCAATAAAAGAGGAGGTGAAGTTGTGCTATATTTAAAATAATAATAATTACAACTCTATAGAAATACAACAGAAGTCACTAAGGAAAAAGATTGGCTCCAGCAATCTCTTAACTATATCCTGTAGGGAGTCTTCCAAGCTCTTTCATCATCCTTAGGCTGAAAGGGAAAGGCCTAAAATATGCTAGCAGCAGGGAAAGGATGGGCCTTGTAGTCCAATCTAAAGCCTTCAATCTTGCTTTTAATTTGTGCCCTAAAACTGTGGGAGTCTCTTGTTCTCCCTGAACAGACTGAAGGTAAAAAAAAAATTCTGAAGCTAGAAGAGGTCTTTGAGGTCACTCAGCCCACCCCCTGCTCACTGCAGGATCACAAATGAAAGCCATTTGAGCATCCTTAGGCCAAGAAGATGCTGTCTATTATTTAATAGCGGGAGAATTCCAGTAGAAATACAGTATTCTGGTGTAGTGGAACTAAGCAGCATCATGACATATGAGAGAGATGCTGTTTGTTCACATAGAAGAGGGTTTCTCAAGCTTCCTGGCTGACGATTTTTGGGGTTTGAAGTCCATTCATCAAAGCTAAAGTTACCAAAGTTGAGAAACAGCAACATATGAAAATGTTGAACTAGGTGGCCAGAGTGTAGGTTCTTGTGTAGAGAGTGTCATTGACCAGAGGTAGAGGATGTGGCACATTGTGTCAGCTATTCGGAAAAAAAAACTCAGCCCATAATAAGCTTGTAACTCCTTGCTTCCCAGAAAAATAAGGACAAGGAGAAAGGAAGGGGTCCTGCCTTCAATTTTATTCCCTTGAGATCTTGCCCCCTATTTGGGTTCTGCTCCTTATCCTTACTCACCTCATCCAAGTATAGCAGGACATGATTGATGTTCACTTCAGTCCTCTTGATCTGACTTTCCTTTTCCAGCTTCAGGGGTGGAAACATTTGAAAAACGGAAAGAGCTTTAGTAGCACTCATAGTCATACTGTTGAACTAGATGGCCATAGAAACAGTTAGAAGTGATCTTCTACTGAATTTATATTTACTGACAATAAAAGACATAAAAGGAGACTAGTATAGATCTATCTCAAGCTATTTAGCTCTCATCAGCTAGCCATAACCTTCTAGGATTCAAACCCGGGTTAGGGGTTAGGGTTTCCAGATGGGTATGGCTAGCTGATGAGAGCTAAAAGCTTGAAATAGATCTATACAAGTCTCCCTTCATTTCTTTGTCGGTAAATATAAATTCAACACAAAAATAGTTTATCGCGGAAGCGACTAGCTGCGAAGGCTCCTAGATTAGGGCTGAAAGGCAAAAGTTGAAGCAGTATGCATCCATCCCATATTTGGGTAGACCAGATTGCCCTGCTAGACCAGTCTCACCAGAAAAAAACACTTAAGTGATCCTGTAAATCACTAAGTTTTAAACCTCCTGTTCAGTAAAGAATCCACAATCCAAAGTTGGATTGTAGAAATACGTGCAATATTTCATATCAGGAGAAGGAATGGCAATTGCTATTTTCATTGGACAAAATATCAACATTCAACAAATCTGTTTTAGCATTATTAATCCCCATTTCCTATTACAGGTAGTTTATTTATTTATTATTTATTTTGTCAAGCATGTATTAGACAAAACATATATATATATATGTTGTATTTGTGCTGATAAATAAATAAAGGGAGACTAGTATAGATCTATTTCAAGCTATTTAGCTCTCATCAGCTAGCCATACCCTTACTGATGGCTAGCTGATGAGAGCTAAATAGCTTGAAATAGATCTATACTAGTCTCCCTTTATTTATTAGTAAAAGTAAAAATATTGGGTTTCTGTCTGGATGGTCTCTTATGACGAGCCGATGGACAGAGAATGGAAGCAGTGAACTTCCTCCCATATTTGGGCATACCAGGGGTTGTGACTTTAAATACATACATACATACATACATACATACATACATACATACATACGCGCACACACATTATTTTGGATACATAAAATGTATATGAATAAAAAGAAACATTAGGACAGGGAAGTAGGCACATTGGTGCGCTTATGCATGCCCCTTACAGACCTCTTAGGAATGGGGTGAAGTCAACAGTAGACAGTCTAAGGTTAAAGTTTTGGGGGTTCGGGGAAGAAACCACAGAGTCAGGTAGAGCATTCCAGGCATTGACCACTCTGTTGCAGAAGTCATATTTTCTGCAATCAAGTTTGGAGCAATTTGCCTTAAGTTTGTATCAATTGTGTGCTCATGTATTGTTGTCGTTGAAGTAGTCATTGACAGGTAGGACATTGTAGCGGATAATTTTATGAACTACACTTAGGTCAGACTGAAGGCGGCCTTGTTCTAAGTTGTCTAAGCACAAAATTTGAAGTCTGGTGGCATAAGGTATTCTGTTGCGAGTGGAGGACTCTTCTCGTGAAGTATCTCTGGACTCACTCGATTGTATTAATGCCCGATATGCAATGTGGGTTCCGGACAGATGAGCTGTATTGAAGAATTGGTCTAGCAAATGTTTTGTATGTTCTGGTTAGCAATACTATATGACCAGAGAAGAAGATATGAAAGATTAGGTTAACAACTCTTAATAACTTTTTGGTAATGTTATTACAGTGGGCTCTGGCACTTAGATCCATTCAAGGTTATGACAGACCTCCCCAGGGCCACTCCATCTGGTTGCCCTCCACCTATGGTCATGTGATCATATTTTAGGTGCTTGGCACCCACCTGCCTTTCTGGCTTTTTGAAGCATCCGACAGTCATATGACTGATTTACAATGGTTTTTACCAGAAACCAGTATTTACTTCCAATTTCTATCAAAAAACCCAAATTGGAGATAGTAATGCACTTAAGATACATATTTCTACATATGGATTAGGATTAGGATTACTTTATTTATATGCCGCCCTTTTCCCTGGGGGGACTCAGGGCGGCTCACAATCCTGACATAGGGCATACACACACACACACACACACACACACACACACACACACAAACACACACATGTAAAAGGGGAGAATTTACTGCTTCTACTTTTTCTTTTTTCAGTAACAGCTAGGGTGAATTCTACATGTTAAATGTTCAATTTATTTGATTACTTTTTTCTCCTTTTTTGTACACTATTTTGTTGTTAGTGTTGAATGTATGCTTTTATCTGGTTTGCTTTTCTGTTTTGTATTTTATTTTTCATGATCAAACAATAATATATATTTTAAAAAGGAAGAAAGAAGATTGCAAAATTAGGTGCAGTCAAAAGTTGACCCACTTAGTGAATATCACAACTTGCAACCGTAATTCCAGGCCTGATTACAGTTGTAGGTCAAGAATTACCTGCATCGAGAAATACAGTACTGAAAGTTTAGTGGAAAAGGGAACCTGGGAGAAAAATACCTTTTTTACACTGGATTTCACCGGGATGTATCCGGACAGCATCTTAATCTGGACAATTGCCATGTTGGAAACCAGACGTTGGCCAGTGTAACTGAGAAACCAAGAAAGGAGAGAAGACGTGTGACTCTTTTGGAAGCAAGGAATAGACAGGGTGAGGGAAAATGCTGCATGTGGGTCCATAAAAGCTTGGCCGTGCCCTCAGGGCTTCCATCCAATGTTGCCATTAAATGGAGCTTCTGGAGTGTGGAATTCTGTCCTTTCAGAAAGCAGGGGAGGTGAGTAGCAGCCTTCGGACCCTCAGACATGGTCCATCCTTGGAGGAGAAGGGCCTGTATCTGTTCAAGGAAGGAAGGCTCAGCACTGATCCAAGAAAGAGATTACCTGACATTCATGGCAATGTCAAAAGTGACGTGAGCTTTGACTCCTGTGCAAGTCTTGGGAACAGTGTCCACCTCCAGCCAAAATGGTGCTTCTTCTTGCCTCAAAGGGACATTGTATTTCAAGGCAGTCTGGATTAGAAAGACCATCATTTGGGGATGTTCAACACTCCCGTGATAGAAGAATGTGGAGGTTTAAAACAAGTGACATATGTAAAAGTGAGAAAAACCTGGATTCAAATAGACACACTGATCAAGAGGATTTAAAGATTAATATACAATTGAGACCAGAGGCTTTTCTTTGGACAAACAATCGGAGGAAAAGTCATGGAACTTTGTTGTTGTATAGAGTAACTGCAGTGAGATCATTGTATATGCAAAGATGGAAAGATTCAGCACTCCCCACATCATAGAGGAATGGTTGGTGAAGAGGATGGAATTGACATCTGATCAGAGAAAAGACAAATATCTACGTTTATTGCTGACTGGAAACCCCTGATGGACTTTTTATTTATTTTATTATTTATTTGTAAAGGTAAAGATAAAGATATCTCCTTTCCAGTTGTGTTCAACTCTAGGTGGTATTCATTTCCTTTTCCGAGGAAGTCGGCATTGTCCAAAGAGATATCCATTGTCATGTGGCCAGCATAACTATACAACAAAGGACACAGAATGCTGAAATGGTACCTATTTATCTACTTGCATTTGCATGCTTTCGAACTGCTAGGTGGGCAGGATCTGAAGCAAGAACAGGAACTTATCCTATCATGCAAGGCTCAGTTCTTGAACCCAGGCCATCAGCTTTCCAGCTGACAAGCACAACATCTTTAACCACTGAGCCATCATGCCCCTTTATTTGTATCCGCCTTTTATTATTTTAGAAATGAAGTAGGAAAAAAATGAATATAATCTTTGGTTTGATGATTAGACATAATAGATTATAAATAGAAGAGAGTTATGTTGTAACCATGGAGTAAGAGCTACCTTTATGGTTTTACTTATAACTGCTGTAAAGAAATTCAGAAGCTACTCCTTTCTATTTTTTCTTCTATTTTTCTTTTACTTCCTTCTTTCTCTTTTGCACATTTATTTTTCTCTTTGATTTCTTTTCTTATTTTTCTTGCTTTGTATTAATTTGTATGAATTGTGCATTTATTTGAATATTTCTATAGCTGCCCAACATTCATCAAATTTTAGGCAGCTCCCAACCAACAATTAAAAATAATAAAACATAATGCATATATATCTATTAAAACCATAAACATTACAAACCTAGAACCAAAGCTAAATTTCTAGTTGATTATTAATCCTTTTGTCTACCTCATCAATATTTGGGGGAAAGCTAGGTGTTCAAAAATCTTTTCTTAAGGCTATGAGGGCAGAGGCTTGGCAAACTTCATGGAGAAGAGTGTTCCATTGGGCAGGGACTGACACAGAACAGGCACACTTCCTACATCCCATAAATTGACAAAGTTTAAGGAAAGGAACTAGGAGCATGCTCACTGTCTGGTTTAAAATTTAATCACCTTATCACTTTATCTGATCCATTAGGACGAGTAGATATCCTTAGGGAAATGTCCCTAAGATAATCTGTGATGTATAGGGCTTTAAAGGTAATAAAACTTTTCATCTTTTGAAATGTTTATAATGTTGTTCTATGATTTTAACATTTATAATCCTAAATTATTCTGATTTTAATGGTTACTGTATTTTTCAGAGTATAAGATGCACCATTTTCCCTCAAAAAAGAGGCTCAAAATCTGGGTGCATCTTATACACTGATTACAGCATTTTTTTGCCTCCACCCCCTTCACCAAAATGGCCATGCAGAGCCTTTAGGAGGCTTTCAGAGTTCTCCTGGGGGCTGGGGAGGGCAGAAAAGAGCGAAAAATGGGCCAGTTTTTGCTCAATCCCCCCCCCCCCAGCTCCCAGGAGCACTCTAGGCTATACATTCCATTTGGTGGGGCATTTTGTGAAAAATGGACCAGTTTTTGCTTGTTTTTTGGGGGGCACTTCCTCAGGAACACTTTACAAGCCTTCTAAGGCTATTCATGCTTTTTTAAAAAAACGTGCTGTTTTCACAAAAAACAGGCCGTTTTTGGGAGATCTGCAGAGTGCAAAACTTTTTTTAAAAAAATTTGCCTCTTCAAAATCTTGGTGCATCTTACCATGTCTCCCCAAAATTATGACATGTCCTGATAATAAGGCCATGCCATATTTTTACTGTGGGCAAAAATATACGCCCTCTCCCAATAATAAGCCCCCTGGACACCCCCCCCTCCAGCCAGCCAGAGCGCCACTCACCAACCTAATGATATGCTGAAGGTGCAAAGCTACAGGAGCCAGCGGGGAGGGGGGCAAAGGTGCTCACATTGCTTGACGCCTTTGGGATACCGCTAGGTTGATGGATGGTGCTGTGCCCAGCTGGAGTGGGGGGGAGGCAGGCAACTGCTCTCATGAGCAGCCACCTGACAAGCCAGGCAGAGCACCATTCACCAACCCAGTAATATTCCAAACGTGCTAAGCCACGTGGCGCTCTGCCCGGCTGGAAAAAGAGGTTGCGTGAGCACTTGTTCTGCCTCCAGCTCACGTGCCTCCCAGCCTCACCATGCCCAGCTCTTCCTGCAGGCCTGGGCCAGGGCACCTCTGCTGTGGCCCTTCTGCCACCACCGCCGCTGCCCCACTACTGCCGCAGCTGCTGCCATACTCTGAGCATAACCGGCTTCCAAACTCCGGAGATCTGCTGCCGAGTCTTCCGGCAGCGGCCGTTCTGGGACTACACTCTATGGTCATGGCTGGCTGTTGGAAGACTCTGGTGGGACAGGGAGTCTTCCTGCAGCCAGCCCACAACCATGGAGCATAGTCCCAGAGTGGCACTGCCAGAAGACTCGGCAGCGGATCTCTGGAGTTTGGAAGCCTGTTATGCTCGGAGCATGATGGTGGCGTCAGCAGCAGGGCTGCGGTGGTGGCAGTAGGGCCCGGCGGTGCTGCCCTGGCCTAGCCCTGCAGGGAAAGCTGGGCATGGTGAGGCTGGGAGGCACGCGAGCTGGAGGCAGAACAAGTGTTTGCGCAACCTCTTTCCAGCTGGGCAAAGCACCACGCGGCTTAGAGCCTTTGGGATATTACTGGGTCGGTGAGTGGCGCTCTACCCGGCTAGATGGAGGGTTGCCGGGCGGCTGCTCATAAGCATGGTCACCTCATGGCGGCTTTGTTGCGCTGCTGCTACAGCGCAACACAGCCGTTTGCCCCTGAGGCTGTGCCCGGCTCTTCGGACGCCTGCTCACAAGAGAGCAGCCACCTGGCAACCCCAAACCAATAAGCCCCCTCCAATAATAAGGCCCAAGCAAAATTTGGGGAGGGGTCAAAAGAAAATAAGACCCTATATTATTTTCGGGGAAACATGGTATACTCCTGTGCATCTTATACTCCAAAAAATACAGTCATTTTGTTGATTAAATCGTACTGAAAGGTGCTCCTTGGTGCTCTCTGAGCTTGGTTGTTTTCTTGCAGATGTTTCGTTCCCCAAATTAGGTAACATCATCAGTGCTAGAGAGTTGGTTTTCTCTCAGTTTATATTCCAATGGCTTGCCCTGTCAGAGTGGACTTGGGAGTTCTTTGGTTGGACTGTTTACTATTAACCTTTTTGGCAATTCCTTGACTGGGATATTGTTTAATTCTTGATTGTTGGTCTGATATTAATCTTGGAGTTCATCTATGCTCATCTAGGTGCTGATTGCTTTTGTTCCTTTTCTGGCAACAAAATTAAATTGCACATTGCCCAGAGCCCTTCTCCGAGGAGAGGGGCAGTTAACAAGTATGAAATATAAACCAACGAACAAACAGCATCTTAAATTGCCCCCAGAAGGAGTCGAGAGCAAGTGAAGCTTGCACAACAGAGATATTAAATGGGTAAATCTAAAAACACCTATCACTGCATACACTGCAGCATTCTGGACCAATTGTAGCTTCCAAATGGTCTTCAAGGGCAGCCCCACGTAGAGCACATTGCAGTACTCCAAATAGGAAAAGGAAATCTCCTGGGAGGAGTGCTTCATTCATGTGTACAATTTAGTTGCTAGCAACTCCCAAAAGACCCTGGATGCGGGGGTCTTGCTTGGCTAGTGTAAACCATTCCAACCATGTCAGAAAATGGCTTCTCTAAAACACCAGTCTCTCACCATTTTTCTTCCCCAGTGCTTTTCTCCCTCCCTTCTCAGCAGTGACATGCGGTCAGCTTTAGCCCTGGTGAGGCACTTTTTAGACTTGTGGACTTCAACTCCCAGAATTCCACAGCCAGGCATGCTCAGTTCCAATTTAAAGCGACAGCATTTTCCCCCCTTG
Organism: Thamnophis elegans; assembly: GCF_009769535.1. Taxonomy (NCBI): domain Eukaryota; kingdom Metazoa; phylum Chordata; class Lepidosauria; order Squamata; family Natricidae; genus Thamnophis; species Thamnophis elegans. The sequence goes on along the minus strand of NC_045542.1, from coordinate 170,529,519 downwards.
CAAAGTAAGTTTTCCCATTCTTTTTCTTCTCCCTCCCCCTCCTTCCTCCCTCTCTCCCTCCCTCCCCTCTCTCTCAAACAGACACACGCACACAGAGAACTTCGATTTCTCTCTCATTCACTCACTCTCAAAAACAAACACAGAAGTTGGATTGGATATATTTTCCAAAGGCTTGAAAGCAGCTCCTCTGACATACCCCCCCTTCCCCTGCTGCCTTCCGATCAAACCTTTTGAATTCCTCCCCCTTCCCCACACGCACCTTTTCCAGCTGTTTCAGAGACGATTTCAACTCTGCTTCTCCCTACCCTGCACTGCCCTCCCCTCTTGAAAAGCCAGAGCTCTGTCAGACTGAGCTAGCTGCTCCCAGAGAACTCTAAAAAGCCTCTAAAAATGCCCTCTACAGGAGGCGAGAGAATACATGCCTCATTTGCATAAGGAATTCTTTGCTTGTTAACCCTTGCTTAACTCTTAAAAGGCGAAAAATTCCTTATGCAAAAGAGGCCCCTAGTTCTCTGGCCTCCTCCTAGTTAATACTAAGAGCAGACACCAAGCCACTGTGACTTGAAATCTGGTAGCAACTACCCTGGCTTTAATTATTTTAAGAAAATTATTTAAAATCCTTTCCTTTCCCTGAGGAGACTGGTGAGGCCCCGCCTCCCTTGCCTCTAGTGACTGCATGTCCCTGCTTCTCAGGTCACTTATCTTTCATAACTGACATATGGAATGTATTCCGTCAAGACCCGAATGGCTTCTAAAGCAGCATTAGATGGATCCACAGAAGACAGGTCTCTCAGTGTTCCATGTTATTTCCAGAATCAGGACAGAGGTCCCCACGTGTCAGGTTGTGGGAGAATTATGAGTTCTGTCTCCTGCTTGTCATGAGTGGTCACCATGAGAAGCAAAATGCTAAATGGCCTGGCTGCTCTTATGTTCTCAAAGATATTCTCCATCCCTTATTTAACTTCATGTCTTCTTCATGCCTTTTCCTCTAAACTTGCATTCCCATAAGACCATTGGGATCGCAAAATAGATCATCACTAGGCAGCGGCACTGGTCTCTTCTCTCATCAGGGCACTCACCTTCATAAAGATGCAACCGGTCACCTCAGTCTTGTAGTTCCCTGGAACTTGGGGCAGATCTTGGCACTGGAGCAGCAGAGAGTTGTGCCTGTCCACATGGAATTCTCTCAGGACAGCATCTCCTGAACTCAAGGTCACTCTGGCATCGATGCCATCCTTGGAATAAGTAAGTGTCCTGTATTGGGAGAGGGCCTGGAGAGCCACCACTGTATCCTGAAAGAGAAATCAAAATTGGAATGGAATGGAGCTTCCCAGTCATCCAGGTCATGGTTGTTTTTCAAGAGGCAACTGGGCTTTCTGGTTTTTCTTTGAAGATATTTTGCATCTCATCCAAGAAGCTTCTTCAGTTCTTTCCCACCACCCATCCAAAGCTGAAGAAGCTTCTTGCAAGAGAACTGAAACATCCTCAAAGAAAAAAAAACAGAAAGTCCAATTGCCTCTTGAAAAAAGCACTTTTGGGACAATGGAATGGAACGGAATGGAACAGAACAGAATAGGAGCTGGAAGGTACCTTGGAGGTTTTATAGTCCATCCCCCTGCTCAAACAGGAGAACCTATACCATTTTAGATAAATGACTGTCCAGTCTCTTCCAATGATGGAGCAGCCACGATTTCTGAAGGGAAGCTGTTCCCCTGGTTAATTGCCCTCATGGTTAGGAAATTATCTCTCTTGAATGACACACCTCAGCTGGAAATCCTGGGAACTGAGACTCCAGCACATCTGGAGGTCATCCCAAGGCATATCATATCAGATTCATTTCCAGCTGCTCCTTCCTACATCCTCTTGAGAATTTGTGAGGAGCAAACATACCTGCGTAGAGGTGTATCCTCCATTGGAATTCTGTTGTTTGATCAACCATTTGACAATGGTAGTTGCTGTCGTTAATTCTTCCTCGGACGGGGACGGTTTTTTGTTCAGGAAAGCAAGGAGCACGTAAGAGGTCGCCTCTACTTCAAAGGATGGAGCACGCAAATAGAAGGGAAAATCAGATCTCTGCTTTGGCTTCCAGGACCTCTCCCAGTGGATAGAGCCATCCTCTTCAAAGAAAGAAGTTACGTTTGGGTTACACACACAGTCCAAGGACTATCAGAGATATATCAAGTTACAACTGGTATCTGTACAAAAACATTTGGTCATAGTATGCAATTAGGGAAAAGGAGAAGCACATTACAAGTAGTCCTCAACTTACAACTGATTACTTAACAATTATTCAAAGTTATGACGGATCTCTCCAGAGCTACTTATGACCCGTTTTTTGAGTTAAAATATTCAAATTGTGGCCACAATGGAGCCCAAAATTTATGATGCTAAGTGAAAAATTTGTTAAGTGAGGTTTGCTCCATTTTATGACTTTCCTTGCCACAGTTGTTAAGTGAATCCCTGCAGCTGTTACATTAGTAACACGGTTGTTAAGTGAATCTGGTTTCCCCATTGACTTCTCTGGTCAGAAGGATGCTAAAGGGAATCACATGACCCTGGGACCCCGGGTCATGACTATGAAGGTGCTATAACGGTCATAAGGGTGAAAAATGGTCATGTCCCTTTTTCAGTGCCATTATAAGTGAACTGTTGTAAATTGAAGACTACCTGTAACCATGCACACTTCCATGGTCATGTGATCACATTTTGGGTGCTTGGCAACCGACTCACCTATATGACTGTTTGCCACATTCTGCAGTCACAGGAGCATGACTGCTTTTGCCAGGTTCTGGCATTTTTACTTTCAGTTTCTAGTGAAAAACTAGAAAATGAATTCTCCTAACGACCCCCATGTTTACTTAATGACTGTCATAACAAAATGACTGTAACTTTAAATCCAGCCACCTGATGCCTCAACTTCAAGTTTCAAGTTTATTAGAATTTGTATGCCACCCACTCCCATAGGGACACAACAAACAAGAAACATTTAATTTTAAATAATAGAGATAAAAAATACAATATTAACATTCATGTCATCCATTCCATCTAAATGGGGGTGGATATCAATCAACAGCCCCAGGCCTGCCGGAACAGCTAGGTCTCGACGGCTTTACGGAAGACCGGGAGAGTAGTAAGGGTCCGGATCTCTGCAGGCAGATCGTTCCACAGGGCCGGCGCAGCAACAGAGAAGGCCCTCCCCCGGGGAGTTGCCAGCCGGCATTGTCTGGCTGACGGCACCCAGAGGAGGCCCAACCTGTGTGATCTTGTTGGTCATTGGGAGGTAAGTGGCAGGAGGCGGTCTCTCAGGTAACCAGGTCCTAAACCATGAAGGGCTTTAAAAGTAACGACTAGCACCTTGAAGCTCGTCTGGAGACCAATAGGAAGCCAGTGCAGCTCGCGGAGGATCGGTGTAATATGGGTGTATCTAGATACACCCCATATTGCTCGCGCGGCTGCATTCTGGACCAACTATAGTCTTCGAACACTCTTCAGGGGCAGCCCCATGTAGAGCGCAAAAATGTTTTTTGCAGGGGAAAGCGCGAATGCAGTCCCCCACTACCACAAATTATGCAGTCGAGTTTCCCGCATTTGGGGAAATCGCAGGGGTCAGCACACCTGAAGTGCAATGGATGAGCCTCACCCTGGGAAAACCTCCTTCATGATCAAGGTGTCTCCCCTGCCAGGTAAGTATATCTGCAACGACTTATACTCATGATTCTGAGCTCAAGTACAGCCATAAGTTGAGGACTAACCAGTAGAGAGGTTTCAGTGAACTCCAAGCCAATAAATCACCCCGTTACCATCATAATAAGGGCCAATAAGTTCATTAACAGAGTGTTAATATGATGCTAATGTGACAGGATTCATTCCATGATGGCCAGAAGGCGTACCATCTCCAGCTTATCTGCCCATTGATAGAAAGACCCGCCTCAGCTATCTTATCAGAAAAGCATGACTCTTGAAAAATTGGCATTTCAAAAGGAACTTTTATTGAGAGAAAGTGATTGCAGAGAACTGAGGCAGAGTCTGAAATTCGTGCGAGAAGCATTAGGCTAATTTTCCTCTTCAAACCCCACCCCAATGCTCCGTGTCCAATATGATGCCGCAAAGATATTTTGAGCACTCTGAGGTAGGATGGTGATAGTCGTTCCTCCTTGGGGATGCTGCAACCTTGGTAACAGGCTGGAACCGGCTGGGAGGGAGTCCATCCTGACACTCCAGTCCCCTTCCCTAATTCCCATGCAGTTACAGCCAAAGCGAAAGCATTCACCCCATGAAGAATCCCTCCTCTCCTTCGGAATGGCAGCATTCCTGCAGGGACCTGACCTCTGATTTCCTTCCAATGTTTATTAGTTAGTTATTCGTGGAATCAGTGTATGCTTTCATCTTTATATAATGAGATGGGCAGCAAGTACATTTACTAAATAAATATTTATGATAAATAAATAAATAAATAAGTATGTATGTATGTATGAAAAACACTTGGGGCCATCATGATAAAGGGATATAAGATGTTGAGTGCTAAAATGATACTAATGTCAGAAACTCAATTCATTCCAAGATGGCCAGAAGGCACATCTTCTTCAGCTCATCTGCCCACTTATTTCCTTCCAGTGGTCATTAGTTAGTTATTCATGGAATCAGTGTATGCCTCCACTCTTATTTACTGCAATGGGCAGCAAATACATGTAATAAATAAATAAATAAAATATAATCCTAGATTAAAAAAACACAGCGATTTTGGGATCATCTTCAGGGCTGCCACAGTGTGGCCGGTTGGAGCTGTGGGAACGTAAGGGGGGAGATAGAGATAATTGGTGAAGTGGGGGGGGGCTGTGTAGCCAAAATAGCATTCTTTCCCATGGGCGCTAAGGATGTTCCTACCAGGTATTGGAAGGGCTCAGACAAAAGCCAGCCAGAGTTGGGACTGCGACCTGATTGGACCATGTGATGAACACGTGACCTGGGGAAACTTTGGGTTTTGATGTGAGTGGGGAAAACCTCGGGTCCTTCAGAGTCTGGTTTTCGCCAACTGTGCCAATATGCCATTCCTAACAAATTCATACTTTGAGGAAACTCTAGGCCTCAAGGTTTTGATTGCTTTGGGTCTATTACTTGGAATTCTGACACTTGGGGCTATAGACACTTTTCTTGACCGGAGGTCCAATGAACATTATTCTTTGCATGCCAGTAAGGTTTGTTGCACATCTCCGATTTCTTCAATGGGTACCCGATTTTCATAACAAAGAGCTCATTTCTCACCGTCTTTCACAGCTACTTTTAGAAGGGAGTCCAGCATTTCTTGCCTCTTCTCCTCTTTCCCAGCCAAAGCAAAAGCATACGCCAGCAGAGCCCGGAGATAAATGTGGATCTCTTTTGCTTCAGTCGCATTCTCCAGGCAAACTAAAGCATTTTGCACCACGGAATGCTGCAGAGGAGAAGACGTTTAATGGAAGTCAATATAGCAGTATACAAAGCATATTCATCTCCACCTTCTATTACCAGTGTCGTGGTCATTTGCAATTAAGCAGAAGCTAAAGTAAATCACCACCTGGAAATGAAATTTCCCAATGTGCGCCACAGGAGTTTGAGCTGGCTTTACACCAAAGAGAAAGTCGAGCGGTTCTTCCTGCCGCTTCACCCAAGGCCCCCTCCCTTCCCGGAGCTGCCTCACAAATAGGCACAACTGAAAAAGTTCAAAACTGTCAGAAATCTGATTGCCTGCACAGAGCAACAGGTTGTCTCCCACCAAAGTAGTGCCTATCTATTTAGTTGCATAAAACGTGCTTTTGAATTGTTAGGTGGACAGAAGCTAAGGCAACTGACAGGAGCTCATCCTGCCACAGAGGGCTTCAGCTCAAACCACCAGCATTGAGACCATCTCTGAGATTAAGCCACTGAACCATCATGCCTCTTAATTGAGTGGAGGGAGAAAAGGACAGAACTGATTGGAGAAGAGGAGGGATAAGGAAGACGTCATTGGGCTTATTCAGCTTATACAGCTACATTTTGGCTTCATCAGACTATGACATGGCTTTGCGTGTGCCATGAAGCTGGTCAGATACGGTCTATTTCAGTAGCCTAAATGATTGTGAACTCCATGACCAAGTGGGAACTTGAACCTGGGTTTCCTCACTGCTAGTTTACTGCAATCATGGTTGCACTTTGCACACTTACAGTGGGAGGTAGTGGCACTTCCAGCAACGCAATGGTGATGTAAGTTGAAAGAGTAGTCAGGTCATCAACTCCCCCCTGCAGGAGAGAGAGAGAGAGATCAGCTGCACCTATTATACAAAGAACTTCCACCACCTTCTATCATCCCTCCAATTTTCCATATCTATATGATATCTTCCTCACAAGAAATCATGGAGTCTTGGGAACTGAGCAATAGAGAAATCCCAGTGGTGCTTTTTCAGGAGGCAACTGGACTTTCTTGTCTTTTCTTTTGAAGACATTTCACTTCTCATACAAGAAGCTTCTTCAGCTCTGACTGGATGGTAGGGAATGGAAGGATTTACATTCCTTGCAGACAACTGGTCATTTGAATTCTCTTAGTGAGTCACTGAGGCCACTAGGAGGTTTATCTGTGTTCTCAGGGTCACCTGAGTAGTGCAAATGGCTTGGCTGCAGGAAGTTTTGTGTCCTGTGTCCATTCACTGTTGAAGGCAGGCCCAGACAGTTGAGGCTGAATCTGTACTGTCTGCATCTCAAACAGAAGCGCAAATGGTTTTGTAGTCTGTAATTTTTCTGGCAATCCATTCAAACTCCGGCACCATTTGAAGTGTTCTCATCCCAAAGTGCATAGCTAATGCACATGGATGCTGCACATATCTGTCTGTTTTTTGTGTAAAACATTAAATCCTGACTACTGAATATTCACAAATCTTTCTGTTTTGTCAATAATGTCCTAGTTCATAAACAGAAAGATAGTTCCATATTTTCTTCCATATTAGAAATCCAGAGTAATTCCCAATCATTCTCTATATGGCCAAACCAACTCAATCTGTATCTTCAATTCACATTCCTCCTTGAGCTCATTCACTTAATGATGGTCCAAAGTTGCAACAGCCTTGGAGAAACCGGCTTTCAGTGCATCCTCAAAATTACGACTCATATCACTCACCCCACCATTTCAATTTGGGTACTTGGCAACTGTATTTACAACAGTTGCAAAGTCTTGTGTGATCACAATATGCAACCTTCCTGGCCAATTTCAGACAAAAAAAGTGAATCGTGGAAACCAGACTATACTAGTCTGGTTTAACAACTATAGTAATTTGTTTAACAAGTACAGTAAAAATGGTTGTAAAATCAGTTTGATCATGTGATGCCTTGCTTAAATGATTATAATATTTAAGGTCCAAAATTTCAGTCCAATTGTGGTTACAAGTCAAGTATTCCCAATATAGCCAATGTCAACTCATAAAGTTTCCATGGTGAGGAAACTGTGGGAGCGCGTTCTACGCATACCTTCGGCTAGAGTCGGATCTCAGATTACTATAGCAGGCTTGTGGGAGTGCACCTCATTGGAGAATGTGATTTATGATACAGACTGAAAGGAGGGAAGGAATAGGGGTAAAGTTCAGCTATAATTCAAATGAGGCTCAGATCTGACTACAAAAAAAGGTATTGCCAAAATGCTCCTAATAAATGACTGGTTTTCTTTTGAAATTTGACTCAAGGCTCATGAATCAATTAGGGCATCTTTTGGAATCCTGACACCCAACTCTCATTTCCAAAGACTTGTCTCCCTTTTTCCCTGCCCACTTCTTGTACCTTGAGGGCATTGTTAAAAAGAGACCCAGTGCTCCGAAAGCATCCAGTATTCTCCTGCTGCTGTGTCAGGAAGTTCTGAGCGTCGTTGATGTGCTTGTCTTCCACAAAGATTATGGATCTCGCCTGAGCAAAAGATTTCAGCACGAAGGCCGTCAACCTGAAAGACAGTCCAGAGCACAGGAGAACCTCATTTTTCTTTTTCTAGTTCCCAAGATCTTACAATCTTTGGCCCTCTTGGGATTGAAGAACCCATTGAAAGAAGGCATCAAGAAAGTTAGAAAGGCAGCTATAACGGGGCAATCAAAGCCCCCGTTTTCACCAGCAATGTGGTGGTTGCACAGTTATCTTCATTTTTTAAACTATTCTGAGTATGCCACCACTTGATATGGTTACCATGTTTCTCTTCAATCTCTAAGACTGCTCCCACCCACAAAGACAGGCAAGATACCAGAATATAAACTGACAGCAAACAACACACCTTGCCAGTACTGATGATGTTACCTGGTCAGGGTAATAAAACGTCTGTAAGAAAAACAAGCAAGCTCAGAGAGCCTCAAGGTTCCTTTATGTCAACCCTGAGCTACTAATATTCTCTTTATGGCTCCTGAATTTTCTGAATGTCGATTTGGTTAATCCATCATTGCAGAAATTTTGATAAACACAGCCTTACGAGCAAAGAAATCTTACCAAGTGTTCCCTTCCTCTGAACCTTTTCCAAAAGTGCTGTAAGAACCATCGGGATGCTTGTAGTTCAGTTGCCTTTGATAGCCTGAAGTAAAAGAGGAAAATTAGAAGGGAGCAGAGCAGCCTGTGTGTTTCTAAACCCGTGAAATATTTCCTTCAAGTTGTGATTCATTTCGAATAGTCAGTTTGACTTGGAAATTGAGCCAAACTGGCTTTGAATCTCCAAATCACATTTGGAAATATTATTCAGTTGGCTTCACTAACCTCTTTCAAAAGTTCCCTTTATGAGCTCTTGGACACCGGCCTTTGGCAACTGGGTGCTTAATGTTCAATGTTCCTAATTTTTACACATTTTGTTTGTTTGTTTATAATTTTTATTCATTGATTTATTGAATTTATATTGCTGCCTATTCACCCATGGCGACTCAAGGCAGCTTACAGAATATAAAACCTCGTTTATAACTATAAAATTAATAAAAAAGAATCAAATAAATAATATGATATTATAAAATCGCCCCTCGTCCCAGCGACAACAGATCACACAAGCCATTTAATGGACTCCATCCTGCTCTGGGTTCCCCAGGCCTGCTGGCAGAACCAGATCTCCAGCACCTTCTTGATGAGTATTAGAGTGGGGGCCATTCTAATGTTTGGGGCAATGATGTTCCAGAGAGAGAGAGAGAGAGAGACCACGGAGAAGGCCCTTCTTCTGGGTCCCACCTCCCTAGGGTGGGTGTCGGCAACCCGTGGCTCTGGAGCCTTTTGACCCCTCTCCTGAAGCTCCCTGCCAATGTGGTCATATGACCTGCTCTCCACCCCGAGACACTGGCCCAACCCAGCCGTGGCCAATGCCAACCATTCTAACATGAGGGCTGATGGGGTGGGAATGGGATCCAGGAGGAGGGTACGACAGAAAGGGGGACAGGCCCACAGCTGAGGAGTGAGCACAAGCCACAGTGGTTGCTTCCCTGAAGACAACCCTCCTTCTCTACATGGGGCTGCCCCTGAAAAGTGTTCAGAGACTACAACTGGTCCAGAACGCAGCTACGCGAGCGATATTGGGTGTACCGAGATAGACCCATGTTACATCCATCCTCCGCGAGCTGCACTGGCTCCCGATCGGTCTCCGAACACGCTTCAAGTTGCTGGTTATTACCTTTATAGCCCTACATGGCTTAGGACCTGGATATCTACAAGACCGTCTTCTGCCACATACCTCCCAGCGTCCAATAAGATCTCACAGGATGGGCCTTCTCTGGGTGCCGTCGACTAGACAATGTCGTCTGGCGGCTCCTCAGGGAAGGGCCTTCTCTGTAGCTGCCCTGGCCCTATGGAATGATCTACCCCCAGAGATCCGGATCCTCCCCACTCTCGCGGCCTTCCAAAAGTCTATTAAGACCTGGCTTTTCCGGCAGGCCTGGGGCTGTTGACCTCTTGAATGAGGTCCAGCCCCACTAAGGTTGAGTGCATGTTGTGTCTTTTAACTTGCCTTGTCTTTCTTTTTTAAAAATTTTTTTAGTACTCTTTTAAATTGTTTTTATGTAAGCCACCCGGAGTCCTTCGGGATTGGGCGGCATATAAATTTATTAAACATTAACATTCTCACGTGACCCCCCTGGCCAGCTATTGTGGGGCCAGGAGTGCACGCAGGAGTGGAGATACCCAAACTGGTTCTCTATATTACTAATGTCTCTTGTTCCCAACATCCGGAAAGGTTCCAAGTGTCTCAGTCAGCCTAATCTGTTGAATTTACAACCTCCTGTATCAATACCAGTGACTGATTTGTCGATTGAGCCTTTGAAAGTTCCCAACTGCAGCAGGTAAAAAGTGAGAGGAAAATTCCCGTGGGATGCTTCTCACCAGCCTCTAGGTATCCGACAGCCTTGGCTTTGATCTCCTCCGTCAGTTGTCCAGTGTTATTGAGATATTTCAGGATGTAGATATTGGGGGCAAAGAGGGCCATGTTTTGCTCCCCACAGCCGTAGGGCATCTTGAGAAGCTGATTGAGATTCTTTATCGCTCCTCCTAAAATGTCTCCTGAGAAAGGGAAAGAAGAGGCCATATGATGGAGAGGATCTTGCCAACTTTGATTCCCCCCCCCCCTCACTGTTTGAATACCCAGAGAATTTTTGCAATTTTCTTGCAATCTTAGTATCAAGTCCCTTCTAGAACGTTGCCATTCCAAGGGGGAGAAAATTGCCATCTGGGGCAAGATTCTTTGCTTGCTTTTGCTGTAATCACATGGGATTTAGGGAGAGGGACCAAGTCAACGTGATAGATGCCTCCAAGCCAACTGTCGCCTGTTACCAAGGTCACTGCATCCTTTGGATGAACCATTATCAAAGTAACACCTCAGAGTTCTCAAAACACTTTGGAGACACTTTATTGGCTACTAGTGGTCCAGGGACCATTGTAGTGGGATTTGAATGGGAAGAATATCTTAATGCTTTGCATGGGAACTTCAGATTTCACCTGACCTCTCTGCAAACACTTTCTCCCCCTAAAAGTTCCTTTCAGAATGCCAATTGTTTCAAGAGTTATGCTTTCCTGAAGAGGTAGCTGAGGCAGATTCTTACATTTAACCTAATGCTCCCAAACTGCCAACTGCAGTGACTATCTAACATGCTGGAATACAGGTAGTTTTCAACTTACAACCATAACTGAGCCCAAAATATATGTTGCTGACCTAAGTGAACTATGCCCTTTTTATGATATTTCTTGCCACCATTGTTAAGTGAATCAGTGCCAGCGGTTGGCTTAGAGAGCACTCAGCCCAGGCTTAATGGAAAACTGTCAGCCAGGGATCATATGGATAATCCTCAGCTCATGATCACAATTGAGCCCCAAATTTCCATTGCTAAGCGTGATAGTTTCTTGCCACAGTTGTTAAGAACTGAATCACTGCAATTCTTAAATTAGTAACATGATTGTTAAGTGAACCTGGCTTCCTCATTGACTTTGTTTGTCAGAAGGTCACAGAAGCTGATCACATGACCCCAGGACACTGCAACCGTCATAAATATGAGTCAGTTGCCAAGCATTTGAATTTTGATAAACACGTGGCCCAATATGGGGAAACAAACACATCAGGGCTATTTTCAGCAGTCCACCTGCATTTAAAAGACACGCACCACTCTTTTGAAGACAGAAAAGTCCATATTTTGGACAGAGAGGACCGCTGGTTTGAAAGAGGGATCAAAAAGGCCATCTGTATCAAAATTGAATAGTCCACTCTCAATAGAGAGGGAGGGATATGACGTTATCTATCTCCAATCTACAACACAGGCCTTTCAACAGTTCCAAGGAGGCTCCACACCAATTTGCACCACTCAGGTGACACTGAGGACACAGATAAACCTCCAAGTGATCTTAACGTCCTGCTAAAAGGATGCAAATGACCAGCTGTCTGCAAGGAGTATAAATCCTTCCATTCCACACCATCCAGTCGGAGCTAAAGAAGTTTCTTAAATGAGAAGCAAAACATCTTCAAAGAAAAACCAGAAAGTCCAGTTGCCTCTTGAAATGGTAAGTCAAGGACTACTTATCTATGGAATTGGAGCAGCTTCCAGACTGACTCAGGGACCTTATGTGGTAAGGACAGAAATAGTTTCCAAAATGTGTAGCACGGAATCTCACTTACCCAGCACACAAAAGGAGGCCTTGGCTGAGCCTTCTACAACATTCTCCGGTAACGTCAGAGGAAAAGATTTGGACTCGGGTTCTCCTATAAAAGAGAAGCGGAAGTTAGATCATGGTGTCCCTGGCAATGCTATTCTAACTGGACTCTTGGTATACATTCTGCTTAGAAAGTTAAGCTGCAATAGGGATTTTGGCAGGAATCAAATTGTTCAAGAGACCACTTCCAATATTTATATCCTTCCCCCACTCCTTCCTCTCATCTAAGCTTTCATGAATGTTTGGGTTAGGGAGGTGGTGATATTCTTTTTGAAAAGAGCATTTAGAGTAAGTTAAGATCTGTGTCTACAAGGGCAACGTACCAGGTGCACAGAGAAGAGAGTTGAACACCACTTCTTTCTCGATCCCTTCAGGCTTCAGCAGAAAAGAAAGGGAAGGAAAAATGGAGAGTGTTAGAGTCACTTAGAAAAATCGCTGTGGACATAACGTCTGAGTTAAGTAGGCAAGCACCAAGAGGAAATGCAGTTGAAACAAGTAACGAGAGAGATGAACCATCAAGAGGAGCATTTAGAATTCATATCACTGGATAGCTCAACACAGAATTGCTTTGTGTTGTTTCCGAACAAGGTAATTTCTGAGGGTGAAGGTTCGTTCTCCGAGCTTGTGGGTTGGTTTCCGAACTTTTCATTACCAGGCTACATAACATCTTCAGTGGAGTTTAGGGGAGTTTGGTAATTTTATTACCTAGCCTGGTAACGAAACATTCGGAAACCAACCCAGAAGCTCAGAGAACGAACATTCATCCTCATTATACACCTGAGTTACAGATGTTCACCACTATTGCAAATGAAATTTCTGTTTTCAGTTGTATTGATCAGCCCCATAAAGATCTACTTGCTTGGTCCCTTGAAGGAAAGTAAAGTTTTTTTTTTTTTAATTATCTTTTATTAGTCAAAGAAAAATACAACAGCCAATGGATTGCAAAAGACAATACAACATCCGCCACTGTTTTGCTTTACATTTGACTATGTTTCGAGACATTTCCATAATAACAACATCGTTATAGACATCAAAAGTTATCAAAAGTTAGGCATCTTCTTCCCTCCCTCCCTCTTTCCTTCCCTCGTTTCTTCTCTGCCACTCCCCTTCCTACCCTCCCTCCTTCTCTCCTTCCCTCCTTCCTTCCCTCCTTTCTTTTCTCCTTTTCTCCTTCCCTTCCCCCTCCCTTTCCTCTCTCCTTCCCCCCTTCTTTCTCTCATACATTCCCTCCTTCCTTCCCTCCTTCCCTCCTTCGTTTCTTTCTTTTCTCTTAGATTCCCTCCTTTCTTCCCTCCTTCCTTCCTTTCTTCCCTCCTTCTCTCCTTCCTTCCCTCCCTCCTTCCCTCCTTGCTTCCCTCCCTGCTTCCCTCCCTCCTTCCTCCCCCACTTTCTTCTCTTTCTACTCTCTTTCCTTCTTTCCACCTCTCCTTTCCCTTCTCTCCTTACTCTTCCTCCCTTTTAACCTTCCCCCCTTCCTCCGAAACCTCCCCTCTTTCCTACTCTTACATTCCCTCCCATTCTTCCTCTGCCTTTCCCTTTCTCCTATTTCTCTCCTTTCTCCTCTCCTTCCTGTCTTTCCTTCTACCCCTCCCTCCCTCCACTCTAACCGTTGTTGCATTTGCATATTCTCCTCTACTGAGGACGACCTGATTTTCTTTTTCTTTCCTTGTTTAAAAAAGGCAAGATTTACAGAATGCGAGATGAAGAGATATTTTCATCTCCCATTGCTCATCTCGCCTTACCTAGAATGGAACTAGGTTGCTAATTCCATGCAGGTAGTTATAGCGGATTACCTATCAGCTTTTCAAGTTTTTCCAACGTTGTAGTCTAGCAGAGTTGCTCAACGGTGAATTCTCACCTTTAATACATTTCTACTCTCATTTGTCCCTCAGTTTTTGTATAATGTTTGTTTGAGTTGTTATTTGAATCGTATTAAGTTAGTCAGCTATCTCCTTTTATATCTAAATCTTCACTGTCTCATCCATGTGACTAGGAAACGAATGTTAGTTTGGGCTTTTAGACTGATGGAGAAATGTTATATCCTTCCCTCCCTCTTAGTTACTATACAAATTCCTTCAACCCTTCACTTAGTCCACATCTACAGTCCTCAAAACCATAAATTATGACAATTTTTTTTTCTTACGGCAAAAAGTCCATGTGAGGTCTCCAGTCTTTCAAAAAGGTTTTTATTGTTTTTTCTCTCTCTACTCAAAGAGCAAATTTGGATATTTTCAAAATCCTTTTCTCCACTGTGGGAGTTTCATTAGGTTAGCAATAGCAATAGCAATAGCAGTTAGACTTATATACCGCTTCATAGGGCTTTCAGCCCTCTCTAAGTGGTTTACAGAGTCAGCATATCACCCCCACAGTCTGGGTCCTCATTTCACCCACCTCGGAAGGATGGAAGGCTGAGTCAACCTTGAGCTGGTGAGATTAGAACCGCTGAACTGCAGATAACAGTCAGCTGAAGTGGCCTGCAGTACTGCCCCCTAACCACTGCGCCACCTTGGCTCTTTCCATCATTGTGCCTACATTAATCTTGCTGTAGATCAGGGGTGTCAAACTCAAGGCCTGGGGAGTGGATCTGGCCTGTGGGGTGCTAAAATTGGCCCATGGGGCCACCCCGGAAACAGCGAAGGACTCTGCCAGTGAAAATGGAGTTTGTGAGGGCCACAGACAGCCTGCATGTGTAGGAGCCAGGGCTGTCCATAACAGGCTAGGTGAATTAGCTAAGGATCAAAAAGGATAGAATAAAGCTATCTGAATTAAGAATCCTAGTGAACATTTGCCAAAAGCCATATCAAAGAAAACAGCCCTGAGGAAAATCAGAAAAAGACAGCTCTGAAAATAACCAGAGTGTTGGAATTCATTTCGAGTGTTTATGTGAAAAGCAACCTCTGTTATCTGAAATACAAACACACAGAGATGAAAAGACCTCGCACCAAAAAGATATCTTCTCTGACCTAATTTACTGTGCAAGCCTCATGTAACAAAAAACCTGTTACTCCCTGCTGTGATTTACAGCTCAATGCCATTCAGCTGTAAATCCTTTGTTCCCCCTCCTGCCCTCCCTTTGCCAGGATGTGATTTGTAGAATACCTCCCTTTGCCAGGATGTGATTTGTAGAATACTGTGAACTTTCTTGTTAGTTTACTTATGGCATTTGTTGATTATATATGTCCTTTGATACATTCCTTTCTGATGACGTTGTGATTAGCTTTCTTCTAATAAAAAGGCATTCTGGAGAAACAGAAATTGCCACTTTGTCCAGACAGCAGCCTTCGTGTCTTATTGGGGAGCAGTCTCAGGAATTGGATCGCAAAGTGGACCGCTGGTTGAAGGGACCCCCGCAACCCTTGCGGGCGTTGTCTCCTCATGCATGAGCTCTGTTTTTGCTGGCAAAGAGTTGCAAGGATGCTATCACAGCCGAAAATGGAGCTCAAGAGCCCATTTTCCCTGGCAGAGCCCTCAGGTCACCACAGGCGCCCCTGACACGAGTGATGTTGAGCAGGCCATGCCCACTCTAGCTACGTCCATCCTGGCCCATCGAGGAGAGCCGCTTGTGGTTTTTGCGACCTCCATTTTCAGCTGCAACAGCCTCCTGCAACCCTCTGCCAGTGAAAACAGAGCTTGGGAGGGCCTCTTGTGGCCCTTGGGACCTCAATTTTCAGCTGCAATGGCCTCCTGCAACACCCTGCCAGCAAAAATGGAGCTCGGGAGGGCTGTGTATGGCCGTTGTGAGCTCCATTTTTACTGACAGAGGCACCATGGACCATCCTTTGCTGTTTCCAGGGTGGCCCCACAGGCCTTGAGTTTGACACCTCTGCTTTAGTTTTTTAGGCACCTTTTTTTCCCAATCATTGCAAATGTCTCCTCCATTCCCTTTCTTAAGTTAGTCAATTTCCTGTTAACTGATAAAGATATACCCTTCTTAATTCCTCAAACTTTTTATGTAAAGTCTCAACTAATCCATTTTTTCTGTCATTTGCTGGCTTTCTAAAAAGAACCCCTTTTTGTTGTGGTAATTTCTGTCCTTTGGTTGCCTTTCTTATAGTAGCCAATTTTTCTATTGTAAAATTCATAATCCAAAGGAGAAGAAAGCGGGGGGAGAGATAAGACTCCTCCCAAGGAGCAGCACTCCAGAGCTCAGATAGGTAATCTCCAGTGGTGGGTTTCAAAAAATTTTGGAACCTACTCTGTGGGTGTGGCCTCCTTTGTGGGAGTGGCTTGCCGGCCATGTGACCTGGTGGGAGTGGCTTGCCGGCCATGCGTTCTCTCTCTCTCTCTCTCTCTCTCTCTTTCCTTCCTTTTGTCTCTCTGTCCCTTTTTTCTTTTTTCTTTTATCTCTCTCTCACTCTTTCTTTTTTCTTTTTTTATTTATTTATTTCTTCCTTTCTTTCTCTTTCTCTCTGTGTCAGTCTGTCTGTCTGTCTGTCTGTGTCTGTGTATGTGTGTGTGTGTGTGTGTGTGTGTGTGTGTGGCAGTAGTGGGTTTCAAAAATTTTTGGAACCTCTTCTGTAGGTGTGGCCTGCTTTCCGGGTCCACTGGTAGAACCTCTTCTAACCGGTTCGGTAGATTTGACGAACTGATTCTACCGAATAGGTGCGAACTGGTAGGAACCCACCTCTGGTAATCTCACAGCTTCTTTTCTTGATCTGGGAAATTCTACTAACTGGGATAAATTGTTGGCTGTTGGTATTTTCCTCAGAATCATCTCTGACATTTTAGTACAGATATCCACTACCGCTTTACCCAGACGTCTGTGTCCCCTCATTACCCAGCCTGGGTTTAAAGCATCCCACATACCTCAATCATTAATGACTTGATCACTGTGTCTTTGTTTCCAATGTTGGGCACCTCCACTACTTCATTTCCACAGAGCTGATTTGAGGTCACGGCCTCTGCGCTTGCTTTGAGGTTTATCTCCCCTGGAACAAAAATGGCTCACCTCATTACAATATGCTACCTTTATATTGTAGATTGGGCACAGAGACCCCGCCTCAAGTATGGAACAGCAGAGCCTACAGCTGGATAGTGGGGAGATGCAAGAGGATGAGAAGAGACCCTCCCTAGTTTCTCGGGTTGTAAAGGAGACAGCGGGAGAATTGAACTTTCAGACTTGTAAGACCCATGTCAGCCTTACTAGGTGGATCAGACAGGAAACACAACCTGATGCACTAATTCTATTTCATTGTAAATTTACATTAGTAGAATCTTGTACGTAGAATCTAGTATAGATCTCCCACTTTACAGCCCAAGAAACTAGAGAGGATCCCTTCTGAGTCTCTTGCCCTGCCTTCTGTACACCTGTGGGTGATGCAGTCTCCTAGCTGACCATACCCTAGGCAGTGTCTCTTTGCCCAGTCTCCCAAGGTCTTTCTCACATGCATTACAATCCTTAGGAGGAAATGATATAATTAAAACTCTGCTCCTTGATTTACTTTACACCTGGAGGGAAAAGATCATCTTCTAAGTAATGGCTCCACTATTAGAGTTGCCGCTTACCTAGAATTTTAGGGGTCATCATCCATGACACCGTTTGTCTTCCGTTTGCACAGATACAATAGGAATCCTCCATCTTCTCCATAGGAAATGCCTCAAAGTCATCCGAAGGAGTCAGAGATATTCTGACCTGTCCATTTGGAAAGAAAAATAATTCAATGGGGAAGCTACCCATCTCCCCCTGCAGTGCAGAGAAAAAGCTCATAATCATCATTTCCCATGAGGCCCCTGTGAGCCTTTCAAAAAGGCCCTGAAAACATGGTGTCTTCAGCAACATTGGGGATCCCACGGGGAGCCTGCACAATGGTCATACTATCATTTCAGGCGGTTTTGAGACCTTGAATGCAAACAATGGACAATTTATATTTACCGACAAAGAAATAAAAGGAGATTAGTATAAATCTATTTCAAGCTGTTTAGCTCTCATCAGCTAGCCATATCCTTCTGGGATTCAAACCCAGGCTACTTCGAATCCCAGAAGGGTATGGCTAGCTGATGACAGCTAAATAGCTTGAAATAGATCTACAGTAGTCTTCCTTTATTTCTTTGTTAGTAAATATAAATTCAACGCAAAAATAGTTTTTCACAAAAGCAACTGCCTACGAAGGCTCCTGGATTGGGGCTGAAAGATGAGAGTGGAAACAATATGCTCCATCCCATATTTTGGTACACAAATTGCCCTGACAGACCAGTCTCACTGGTGGGGGCGGGGGGGAGGAAAACAATGGACAGTTAAGAATTGAGGACCTGAAGGCAGAACAAGGAACAATTGATGGAAACTAATCAAGGGGAGAAGCAACCTAGAATAAGAAGAAATTGCCTGAGAACAAGAACCATCAGTGGAATAGTCTGCCTCCAGAAATTGTGGGTGCTCCATCACTGGAGTTTTTTAAAGAAGTGACTGGAGAGGCATTTGTCCAGAATGATCTAGGTTCCTGCTAGAAGAAGGGGCTTGGCCTAGAAGATCTTCAAGGTGTCTTCCAACCCTGTTATTCTGTTGTTCTGAATCGGAGCAAATAGACTTGGGCAGAGAAAGAGGACCAAGCAATTTCAAGAGCACAAAAGGATCTCACATGCAGTAAGTCAGGTAGGAGAAGACGGTAGCCTTGAGTGGGAAGGCTTCTCCTCGCACCACAGAGTACGGCAAGGTGAGTTCAATGAAGAACGGCTGGAAGGCCTTTAGAGAAGTGGGCTGGGCCAGGCCAAAGCCTGTGTCTGCTGAAAGACAGAAAGCTCCAGCTTTCCATTCGGTGATGGTGTCCGGGATGGTCACAGGAACAGCAATCTCTTCGGATTCTTCAGATGCATCACTCTTTCTACTAGAACTATGGACTTGAGAATGGCTATTTCCTTGAGAACCACTGAAGGACACAAGAGAATAGGAAGTGAGGGAAGCAGTCCACTACTGATAGTCCTCGACTTACAACCGTTTGTTTACCAACCATTCCACGTTACAACAGCACTGAAAAAAGTGACTTATGGCCATTTTTCATGCTTATGACCATTGCTACCACCTCATGGTCACGGGATCAAAATCTGGACACTTCACAATTGGCTCATATTCCCCTTTCGTGACCTTCAGACAAGCACAGTCAACGGGGAAGCCAGATTCACTTAACAACCCTGTCACTAACTAACAAGTTGTAAAATGGGACAAAATTCACTTAACTGTCTCGCTTAGCAAGAGAAATGTTGGACTCAGTTGTGGTCCTCAGTCACTCCTTGCAATGAACTCCATCAAGGCGATACGGGATAATCGCTCACATTGATTGCAAGGAACCGCTTAACAATCGCTTGAAGTTATTATGGTGTCCCACACCCCAAAGTTACACCTTTTCAAAGTTAGGATGGCTACGCAGACACACACCAATCTCGTGATCACATTTTGCAGCCTCCTGTGGTCACATGACTGAGATTTGCAGTGGGTTTTTTTTTTTTTGCTGCTTTCTGGTATTTACTTCTGGTCACCAGCAAGCAACTCCCCATTGGGGAAAAAAGGATTTGCTTAACAACCATGGTATTTGTTTAATGACCCATTGCAAAACAAAAAAAAATTCAGGGCCAGGTCACTGTACTTCAATTTATAACTGCAATGACTTATGACCTTAATTCCAGGCTCAGTTAGGATTATAAATGTAGTACTAACCATACTTTTTGGGGGGGGGGGGGAGACAGCATAAAAGATTGCTCAGTTCAGTGGTGGGATTCAAATAATTTAACAACCAGTTCTCTGCCCTAATGATTTCCTCCAACAACCAGTTCACCAAACTGCTTAGAAAGTTACCAACCGGTTCTCCCGAAGTAGTGCGAACTGGCTGAATCCCACTACTCAGTCCCAGAGCCGTTGTGCCAAATACCTCAATGAATCAGATGTCTACACAATAATACAGGTGGTCTTCAACTTACAACAGTTCACTTAGTGACTGTTCAAAGTTACAACGGCACTGAAAAAAACGTGATTTACGGCCATTTCTCAAAGTTACAATCTTTGCGGCCTCCTCATTGACATGTGGATGAAAATGCAGGTGCTTGGCAACTGTTTCATACTTATGACCGCTGCTGTGTGCCAAGGTCATGTGATCCCCTTTTGCAAAATTCTATCAAGCAAAGTCAATGGGGAGGCCAGATTCGCTCAACAACCAGGCTCCTAACTTAACAAGGAATTCATGTAATAACGATGGCAAGGAAGGTTGTAAAATGGGGCAAAATTCACTTAAGAAATGTCTTGCTTAACAATGTTTGGCAACTGATACATGTTTATAACTGTTGCAGTGTCCCAGGGTCACGTGATCACCTCCTGCAACCTTCTGACAAGCAAAGTCAATGGGGAAGCCAGACTCACTTAACAACCCTGTTACTAATTTAACAACTGCAGAGACCTTCTTAACAAATTCCTCACTTAACAACATATATTTTGGGCTCAATTGCGGTCGTACGTTGAGGACTGTCTGTACTTTTTATTAAAATCAGTATTACAATCAAGATGCCAGCTGCTCGTCTTCACAGTCTTTGAAGCTTGCTAGCAACTGCCATAACCAGAGGGAAGGGGGCATCTGGGAAGGGAAGCGTGCTGGAGGTGTGAAAGGATGCTATGAAAAATTGGGTAGTATAGACACTAACAGAGGTGCCAAACTGAGCCATATGCCAAGCTTCAAGGATGCCAGACCTGGGCACTGAGTTCCCAAAATATCGGAACAGAGCCTAGTGGCAATTGCTTTTAATATATAATTTTTGTGCAATTTTTCTGTAGAGCTTGTCTCAGCATCTCTAGTAAAAATACCTTTTTTTCCTAAAACCTATGGAGTCAAGGGTCTTTCTTTCCTAGGGAGTAGCTGGGGCCAGACTGACAGAAGATGGAATTCTAGGCAGACTCCTCCCACTCAAATTTTAAGCAGCTGACTTCTGGTGCCTTCCAGAAATATTGGATTACAACTGATTTCATGCTCAGCCAAGCCAGCTCAAACCCGCCATTGGGGATGATGGGAGGGAGGAGTTATAGCCCTGCATGCCTGGAAGCCCCCCTAGATTGGAGAAATTGGTCTCCAGGGAAATCTCTTAGGCTGTGCCATCCACTTACTTTATAATAACCAGGTCCCATATCCACGTTTCAGGAAAGAAGCGCCGAGGTGTCCTTTTAGGGACAGCCTGAACCTGAGTGGGAATGGGAAGCCCTGAAAGAACACCACCAACAATACCACCTCCATGGAATGGCACGGAGGCACTTCCTGGGTTAAAGAAACCTTGAGCAACTCCAGGTATGTGTCCGATGCCAGAGCTGATTGGCGGTGACACCACTGTAAGAGAGAGAGAGAGAAAGCCATTTAATGAGCTGTACTCGGAGGATACTAGTCCCTCCCCTCCCAGATCCAGTTTGGGTCTTGGTCTGCATAAATTCATGGCAGATGACTGAAGGCTTCCAGACAGTTGGGCAACAGGGAAACGATGTCCAATATTTCACCACTGGAAGCCTCAACCTTTCCACCTTCTTTGCTTCATGGGACCCCATACCAGAGTTCAAACATCACCTGTTAGATTACCCGTAAACTCCACCCTCTTTGTGATGGTTAACACCAACCCCTCAATTAAAACTGTTGTTTGATGTCTAAGTATATTCATTCATGTTTTATGGCTGTGGTATTATCCTTTTCATCTTTTCTACTGACCACTCTTATTAGCAATAGCAATAGCAGTTAGACTTATATACCACTTCATAGGGCTTTCAGCCCTCTCTAAGCGGTTTACAGAGTCAGCCTATTGCCCCCAACAACAATCCGGGTCCTCATTTTACCCACCTCGGAAGGATGGAAGGCTGAGTCAACCCTGAGCCAGTGAGATTTGAACAGCCGAACTGCAGAACTGCAGTCAGCTGAAGTAGCCTGCAGTGCTGCATTTAACCACTGCGCCACCTCGGCTCTTATTGGCATTGTATTGCGATTATTACGTAAATGAAGACTCAATTATCCAGGTAAAAAGGTTAAATCGTGGCAATTAGACCAAAGTTTATTAAATGGAGACATTTCATTACTCATCCAAGTAACTCCTTCTATCAAAATGAAATTTTTTGGTTAGGCATAGAGTCAGAGAATTGTTGGATTGTACTAACTCTTGCAGGGGTTTCTCTCCAAAATGAAACACAATAAGTAAATGAAGACTCAATTATCCAGGCCAAAAGTATATAAAAAGGTTAAATTATGGCAAACTGAACCAAAGTCCTACTCAATTACTCTTTGACTTTATGCCTAACCCCAAAGTTTCCTTTAACAGAAAAAGTTAAATTTGGATGATGAATGAAGCATCTCAGTTTAGTAAACTTTGGTCCAGTTGCCATGATTTAACCTTTTTACATATTATGATTATTATTACTCTGTTGCTGTGCATATACATTAAGAGCTTTTATACCGGAGACAAATTCCTTGTGTATCTAATCATATTTATTTATTTATTTATTTATTTATTTTATTAATTAGACTTATATACCGCTTCATAAGGTTTTCAGCCCCCTCTAAGAGGTTTACAAATTTTTAGCAAATTGAGTCAGCAACTTGCCCCCACAGCCTTCTCTAAGCGGTTTACAGTTAGCATATCACCCCCAACAAACTGGGTCCTTATTTCACCCACCTCGGAAGGATGGAAGGCTGAGTCGACCTTGAGCCGGTGAGATTTGAACCGCTGAGCTGCAGATCACGGTCAGCTAAAGTGGCCTGCAGTACTGCACCCTAACCACTGCACCAAATGAAGTATTCTGTTCTGTTCTACTCCATTCCATTCTAATTAATATCAGTCTCTCAATTCCTCCCCTCACTGAACCCCAGCACCTAATTTGATGCGAGGGATGGAGGGAGGAACTCAGAAACTGACAAGATGGTGGCTGCAATTGGGTGATCAAAGTCACACCTCTTTAAATTGACATACATAAAAAAAGAGAAAGGCTTCACACAGACAGGTCTGGCTGCCATCTTGCCTTTTTTTTAAAAAAAGTTTTTTTAAAAAAAAAACTTTTTCTCAAATATCATTTTACTGAGGGTGGTTTTCTTAATGCTAACCCTGTGAATTATGTTTTGCTTAGTGGTGGGCTTTTTTTAGCCTATTGATGTTTCAATGGGAGGAGAATCTTTTGCTTTATATTTATTCACAGTTTTGATTTCTGCCACTGCCCTCTGGTACATGTCTCTGTACAAGTCAGGATTTGGGTCCTCAACAAGTCAGAAATAGCAATAGCACTTAGACTTGTATACCGCTTCACAGTGCTTTACAGCCCTCTCTAAGCAATTTACAGAGTCATCTTATTGCCCCCAACAATCTGGATCCTCATTTTACCAACCTTGGAAGGATGGAAGCTGAATCCGTGGCACAACATAACCGCGAACGTCAAAAGCGCGCCGACAACACCGCAGCGCTAAAACCGCGATGTCAAAAGCGCGCTGACAACAGCGCGCCGACAGAAGCGCGATTTAACTTAAGGTAAGGTTTAGGGTTAGGTTTAGGATTAGGTTTAGGGTTAGGTTTAGGGTTAGGTTTAGGGTTAGGTTTAGGGTTAGGTTTAGGGTTATGTTATAGCGCGCTTTTATTGGCGCGCTGTTGTCGGCGCGCTGTTGTCGCGCGGTTTTGACGGTGCGGTTTTGTCACCACGCTTTAGTCACACGCGCTTTAGTCTACCGCGGTTTTGTGGTGGAACCAGCTGAATCAGCCTTGAGCCTGGTGAGATTTGAACTGCTGGCAGTCAGCAGAATTAGCCTGCAATACTGCATTCTAACCACTGGGCCACCATGACTCTTCTCAATTGCTTAAGAGAGTTCAGGAAAAGGATTTTTGGGCATCAAGAGAAAGTAAGGGGCATTGCCCACATGGTGACATCATTTGTAACAATGACACGGTGCAGATCATGTGAATTCTAGGGTACGGAAAAATTAAACAATAGAACTGGAAGGGACCTTGGAGGTCTTCTACCTGCTGCTCAAGCAGAAGATCCTATACCATTTCAGACACGTTGTTGGCCAATCTCTTCTTAAAAATCCTCAGTGTTGGAGAACTCAGAACTTCTGAACACAAGTGGTTCCACTGGTTAATTGTTCTCTCAGGAAAGAGCTGCTTATTTCTAGGTTGGCCCTCTCCTTGATTAATTCTCAACCACTGATTCTTGTCCTGCCCTCAGATGCTTTGGAGAATAGGTTGCCACTCCCCCCATTCTCTTTGGCAGCCTCTCAAATATCGGAAGACCATTGTCATGTCAACCCTAGTCCTTCTTTTCATTAGACTAAACATATCCAATTCTCGCAACAAAGGAACAGTCCCTCAGCCCCTATGGAACAGAGAAATTTCTCCATCCATGAAAGAGTTCCAGCACTCAATCCTGAAAGTAGCTTGATTGTAAAAGATCCATTTCCTTATCATTTTCTCCCTATTCCAGTTCTTACCACGGTCAGGGCAGTATTCCGGGATACGTATCCTGGTGTTGGTAAAAATGTTCAAGCCGAAGTCCTACCAGATGAAGCAAAAAAGCCATTAAGGAACAGTCCTTTCTGCTCATGAAAACTAATGATTAATATTTATTTTTCAGTAAGATCTAATACACCCAATCACAAGGAATATATTACTGTCCAAACTCTCTCCAGTAATTTTTTTTTCATAATGCTCTGTACATCCTCTGTACATAGTGCTGTCCATTTGAGTGGCACTTAAAGGGACAGACAAGGAACAGATGGAAATTGGCATCTTCAATAGCCATCTATAGCCAGAAAGCCAATCCTTTGAGGGGTCTGCAGCAGAGAAGCACTGGGAGAGACATCTCACAGCTGTTAAACTATATCGCGTCCCGGGACATCTCATTTAATCTTTTTCTTGAATATCCATGTTTTTCTGTTTTCTTAAAAGTTCATGTAAACTATGTCTTTGCCTTTGTGGAGCTGAGCTAGGCGTGGCCTGTATGTGACACATCTGGCCTGCAGAGCTCCAGTTTGACAGGCCTGTCTTAACAGAGGGCAGCTCTTGGCTGATAGCAATAGCACATAGAATTATATACCGCTTCACAGTGCTTTTCAGCCCTCTCTGAGAGGTTTACAGAATCAACCTCTTGCCCCCAACAATCTGTGTCCTCATTTTGCCAATCTCGGAAGGATGGAAGCTGAATTAACCTAGAGCCAGTCAGGATCGAACTCCTGGAGTGAGCAGTGAGTTAGCCTGCAGTACTTCATTCTAATCACTGCACCACCAGCAATAGAATTTTGGGCCTCAATTATGGTCATAAATTGAGGGCCACCTGTAAAGTCCGATTAAATCCCAGGGCAAATTTAGAAAGGACAAACCATTAAGAAAATAAGGAAAGAATATCATGAATGAAAGCAAATACACGTGTCCCAAGATAATGTTGCGGGATCCAATTTCAGTTAGTCACTAGGATGAGAGATTTTGTCTTCTGAGGTTTCGGACTCATGCTGGAGCCCATCTTCAGGGAACATCTGTCTACCAGAATGTGTGCTAGTTTCCTGAGGATGGGCTCCAGCATGAGATGAAAAGTTCGGGAGATCTCTGGTCCTGGTGACCAAGCAAGATTGGCTCCTGCAAGGAAACTATATCTCTATGGATCTGCCCAGGAAGATACCAGAAGTCTACTTCAGCTCAGCAGAGAACCTACTATGCCCTTCTCCTTGCTTAATGAGAACATCTCCCATGTGGGGAATCATAGCTTTGATGCTTACCCTGAATATGGTGTAAGAATCCCTATCTCCAGGGAAAAATTGCACTGGGGCGGCGCCAATGTTTCCAGCTCTGAATTGTTGTTGTGTACGACAGGAATGAAAATTGATTTCATCAAAAAAGACGGAAGAAGAGAAGATGAGATCTTTTTTGGGAAGGAAGCTGTAAACCTGGAAACAGAAATGCTGCAACTGAGGATGGAGATTTGGGCTAGAGGAACTTCCTGCCCATCAATCTATCAGCCAATGAAACAGATTGTACAAGAACAATAGCATTTAACAATAGCACTTAGACTTATACCCTTCATAGTGTTTTATAGCCTTCTCTAAGTGGCTTACAGAGTCAGCCTATTGCCTCCAACAATCTGGGTCCTCATTTTTACCAACCTTGGAATGGCTGAGTCAATCTTGAGCCAGTCAGAATCAAACACCTGGATTGAGCAGTGGGCCCCAAATGAAATGCAGTTGGAACTCACCTTCTCAGAGGAGAGCTCAGCTTCAGGTTTCAAGAGAAAGACACTCTGGTCAACGGCATGGATGGCACAGAGGGAACCAGGGAAAGCTGAAAGATGGAATTGGGCTTTCTGTCCGGGGAGACCTTCTTGATCAGAGAACCACAGTTTGGCCTGTAAACATAAACCAGGTTTTTGAAAAAGCCATTTCCTCTCGGTGTGGAAAAATGGAAGGAGAAATGAATGGAATGAAGTTATCCTTCTTGTCATGCATATTATAACCTTGAGTTGCCCTCTGTGACTAACCTCAAGCCACAGTTTGACAGGCTCAATGGAACGATTGGCTGACTCCCCCAAAATAGGCTTAAGTTGACTTCCGGTTTGGCGTCATTGCGATACAGTCATAGGGATCGGGGCTCCGCTACCCTAGGCTGAACTCTCTTCATTGGGGGCCCCTTAAAGGGCTAAAGTCACCTTGGAGGAATGATAAAGAAAGGAGGGATGCCTCCTAGATTGCAGAGAGTGAAAACTCTCCTGCCTGATCTGAGGCTTCTCCTCCTATCCAGCCATGAAGAAGAAATATTTATTGATATTGTTTTAATTGAAATATTAAAACGGACAAGAGATGAAGGATAGAAATAGAGTATCTACCAATATAAGATTTGTGATATTAGAATATAGAATAGAGGTAGAAATTAGAAAGGGGGGGGGAGATAATTATGCATATTTCAATAGAATGTTACAGTTAGTAGGTAGATGAAAGGACCAGAAGTTGAAAGATGATTGTATTATATACGATGTTATTATATTGTAATATATTATATGATGTGAATAGGATTAATGTAATTAAGGCTATCAAATTTGTTAAAAAGAAAAAAGGCTTAAGGTTAGCCGATGTTTGGGGTTTTCTTTCCATTGCAATTTATTTATGACCCACTGAGATACCGGTAGTCAAGGGAACAGGTCTGGCTAGGACATAACTGATTACATCAGCCTGGACCAGCAGATAGAAAAAGCGGGTTCCACCACAAAACCGCGGAGGACAAAAGCGCGCTCGATGAAAGCGCGCATTTGACGTCATCACAGCGCAACGAAAACATCGCGCTGTGATCGAAAAATGTAAAAATAAAGCGAAAACCTTACCCTAACCCCCCCAAACGTAACCCTAAACCTAACCCTAAACCTAACCCTTAACCTAACCCTAAATCTAACCCTAAACCTAACCATTAACATAACGCTAAACCTAACGCTAACCCTTAACCTAACGCTAAACGTAACCCTAACGCTCTAAACCTAACCCTAACCCTTAACCTAACCCTAACCCTAACCCTAACCCTAACCCTTAACCTAACCCTAACCCTAACCCTAACCCTAACCCTAACCCTAACCCTAACCCTTACCTTTATGTGAATCGGCTTGCTTTAATTTTAATTTTATTTCAATTTTTAATTTTTTTCATCACGCTGTGATGACATCACATGCGCGCTTTCGTCGAGCGCGATTTTGTCCTCCGCGGTTTTGACGGGTCACGGAAAAAGCGTAACTCAAGAGCTTTTTTTTATCAAAGGATCAGGAGCAAAGAAGGCTTTGTGGATATTAGCATCAATAGAGCGGAGGAGCATCAGCTTACAGAAGACCTGTTCTGGATCATTAAGATTCTGCCTTTCTTTAACAGCACAACACAAAATGCACAATGTTACCTTGTTGGAGAAGCACTTTTCTACGGTGAAGTCTCTCGAGTCAGCAACGAGTTCTCCACTGGACAAAATGGTGTAGATCAGCAAGGAGATCTTGGGAGCACTGTCGACATCAACCAAGAGACTTAAAACGAAGTCCCCTTTGGCTTCTAAGGGATGAAAGTCCCGGGTGGAGGGAGATAGAGAGATTGAAAGAGACATATGCATTTCAATGAATAGATGGATGGGTAGGTAAGTAGGTAGATGGAATTAGTTCCAGTTGAAATACATCAGACTTCACCAGGACGACCACAACAGGCTGGGAAATGTGAGTCAAAAATGGATCATTAAAAAACCAGGAGCTGAAGGACTTCAGCTGCTGTCTTCTTCTCAGTTATGAGGGCTTGTCTTCTCCTCCACAATAAATGTTAGGTTTGTGGTGGCAATGATCAAGACGGTGGTCCTTCTTGTTTCATGGATCCATGAAGCAGCAGGTGAATCTCCCTCCAGTAACATCTCCCACTGCACAGGAGGGCAATGGACATAAAACAGGCCCTGTGGCAGATGCCCTGGAGTCCTTCAACCCTTTGCCATCCTAAAAAACCCCAAATGCTGCTAAGACCCCTGAGTCAGTGCTGTTAGTAGTGCCTTCCCATGGCTCTCCAGGGTTTCTTGACTCTGGGTTGAATTTGGGGCCTTCTGGGTACCAGGTGATTGGAAACTGCATCCCATTCTCTATCCTTCTTTCGTCCACCTTGCATGTTTTTGTTATCCTTGAAAACAAAGTCACATCCAGCATGCCAGCCTGCTGACTACAAGAGACTGAGCCCCTAATCCTCTTTGTGGGTCTCTGAGAAGGGCCTGTCCCAGAGGAAACAGCACATAGGCATTTGGGCAGCCTTTTACCGTAGTTGCAAAGAGGCTTCACTGCGATGCCCAGCAAAAACTCAGAGTGAAGGAAGCAGCTGCAGAGATTTGGGAGAAGTTCCTACTGCTTGAGACCATCCCTTTCCTCTACTCAATGGCAGAGCTGTGCCAGTGCCTGGAGGCTGTCAGGGTCTGGATGGAAGTTAACAAGCTTGTACTCAATCCAGACAAGACCGAGTGGCTGTTGTGTTTCCCTCCCAAGAATTTGGCCAGTATTCCATCACTCAGGTTGGGGAGTGAAAATTTACGCCCCTCAGACAGGGCGCGCAACTTGGGAGTCCTCCTGGACCCACAGCTGACCTTAGAACATCACCTGTCAGCTGTGACCAGAGGGGCATTTGCCCAGGTTCGCCTGGTGCACCAGTTGCGCCCCTACCTGAACCGGGAGGCACTCGTGACAGTCACTCACGCCCTCGTGACCTCAAGACTGGACTGCTGCAATGCGCTCTACACGGGGCAGCCTTTGAAGAGTATTCGGAGACTACAACTCGTCCAGAATGCAGCCGCGCGAGCGATTGTGGGTGCACCTCGGTACACCCACGTTACACCTATCCTCCATGAGCTGCACTGGCTACCGATCGGTCTCCGGATACGCTTCAAAGTGCTAGTCGTAACTTATAAAGACCTTCATGGTATTGGACCTGGGTACTTGAGAGACTGCCTGCTGCCAATTACCTCCCATAGACCCGTTAGATCGCACAGGGTCGGCCTCCTCTGGGTTCCGTCTACCAGCCAATGCCATCTGGCTACCACCCGGGGGAGGGCCTTCTCTGTAGTAGCTCCGGCCCTTTGGAATGAACTCTCCGTGGCGATTTGGACCCTCACCTCTCTCCAGGCCTTCCGGAAAGCCTTCAAAACCTGGCTGTGCCGGCAGGCCTGGGGTTGATGAGTTCCCCTCCCCTCTCGACTTGTATGGCTGTATGACTCTTGTGTATTTTAATTACATGTATTGTGTTTGTATCCCCTTTTCCCCTTTTGAGTTGTTCGCCGCCCTGAGTCCCTCCCGGAGAAGGGCAGCATACAAATAAACTAAATCTTAAAATCTTAAATCTTAAATCTATGTGTGCCCACCTCCCTTGCCCTGCTAGTGTGAAATCAGATATAGTGAACCCAGCTGTGAGTGGGAAAAGGAAGAGAGTTTTTCAGACATGCAAGAGGCACCCAGCATTCAGCAAGAGAGAACTGGAGCCCCATAGATGGAGACACCCCAAGAACTTCTGGGAAGCTTTTTGTCAAGCAGGAGGGGGAGGGTCATTTGGAGGGAGAACATTTACCTTTTTCCTGTTCCACTGATTGACTGTGTGTCCCTGTTCGTATGATGTTATCCCTAGCCTTGACCTTCATGAGGAAAAAAATCCTGTTAGAAATGACGCCTTGGAGAAATCGATCGATCGATCGATTGATTGATTGGTCAGTTGATTGATTGATTTCCAACTCTAAGCACTGGCTGTCATGTTAGATATATGGACCCCTAGAATTGCGGAGCTGCAATTGTCTAGCTTAACCTTTTGGTTAAAAGAATAGAATAATAATTCACCCATGGTGTTGATCAGGAATCTGGTGGATTTGATGATTGCCTTAAGGGAACATATGTTGAGATGGCAAGTCTAAAATCCAGGCCTATGCAGGCCTTCGTGGCCATGGAAAATCCCAAAGAAAAAGACTAGCCTGTGGATTAGGCTTGTGACCAAAACCACACAGAAGGCATGCTTGACTATTTTTATAGTCTCACACTGTGTTTGGGTCAGGATTCCTCCACCTTTAGGGAGGACCCGTCTTTATTCAGCTCAATAAACATGTTTGGCTTATCAAGACAAATCCGGACTCTGTCTTTTATTTTTTCACCTAGTCACACCTGAAAACCTGCATAACAATGGAATTGCAGTACATTAGTTAGCCAGTGTAAGATTTAATTAAAGCAATTGTTCTGAAGTATGCAACTCAAGGCAGCGCCAAAGGAGTTGAGGAGCTGAAGTGTCACATGTAGTAGTATAAGGGGCTTATTAACACAATTTCCCCACTTCTGGGGAAAGGACTCCGTCTTAGAAAAACCAATGCCCTTAAAAACTCCATTGTTATCCACAGATATTGCCATAGCCTTACAGATACTTCATTATGTTTCAGCTCATTGCAAGATAAACTATAAGCAGGGAGTTTCCGGATTAAGGTTGTCCTTGACTTAGGGCCACAATTGAGCCCAACATTTCTGTGTTTAAGTAAAATAGTGGTGGTGAGTTTTCCCCATTTTATGACCTTTCTTGCCAGAGTGTCAACTCAGAAAAGCATTTCTAGTCTGCTTTCAAGTTGCCATTAGAAGCAAGGTGGGAGCACAATGGTAATGTCACTTTTTCAGTGTAGCTATAACTTCGAATGGGCACTGTTGTGGCCCAGCAGGAGCTGTTGGAGCTGCAAACAGACTCCGATAGCAAGGGGCCCTATGAGTCGGCTCTGGAAGATGTGGAGGACTCTGGACAGGGTTCAGACTCCGAGCAGGGACCAGAGAGGCTGGTTGGCCACCAGGAGGCATCTGAGGCATGGAGCAGTGGTGAAAGCCAAAGGGATTTTGTCCCTGATGTCAGGCCCTGGAGCAGTGGGGAGGAGCTAAGGGAGTTAATTCCAGACGCCAGGCAAAGACGGGCAGATAAGCGCCGACAGCAACTACGCAGATACAGAAGATAATTGGGGCCAGGTGGTTGTGATTAGGCTCCTCCCAAGAGAGTATATAAGAAGAGACTTTGGGAGGAGGCTGTTTGCAGGACACAACTAATATACTAAAGCTGGAGAAGCTCTCGTGTGTATTTCTTATCTGTGGAAGTCTAGGTTGCTGCCAAAGTCTTGTCGGTGTGTTAATTTACTGTGAATAAATTGTCTAGCAGTAATCTTGTGTCGGTGTGCCTCACCATACGGAGGGGGGTCAGAACAGGTCACTAAACAAATGGTTGTAAATCAAGGGCTACCTGTACAATATATATAAATAGATTAGCAAATAAATCAATTTTCTGGGATCAAATGATTCAAAAATTATCCAAACCTTAGCACAAGGGTCTCTAATCCCTGGGCCACAGCCCATTATGGGACTTTGAACTATTCTGAATTATCCTGGAAGTGGCAGGCAAGCAAGTGCTTGTGCGCATCCATATTTCTGCGAGCAGTGTGCATGCATTTGATTGAGTCCCTGATTGAGCAGTGAGAACCCATGGAGTGGAGTACCTGCCACTTGTACAAATGGAACTGCATGCACACATGTCCACTACTGGCATGTTAAGATACACAAACAGATGCACACATGCACATGCACACACACACACACACACACACACACACACATTTATCTGAGTACTTGAGAGACCGCCTACTGCCAATCACCTCCACTAGACCGATAAGATCGCATAGATTAGGCCTCCTCCGAATTCCAGGGCGGCATACAAATAAAATGAACTGAACTGAACTGAACTGATTAATATTTTCTGTGGATATAGTTTTTGGATATCTGGGCCTTTCCTAAGTAGAAATGCCATCCTTGGACGATCCGAAAAAACTAACTAGGTGTGAGTCTGCTCTTCCCAGTGGGGATCCCCCTCCTGTCTCTGTGGCCTCTGTTTCAGTTCATTGCAATGGCCTCCAAAATCATGGAAAACCTAATAGATGTTATGCTTCTTGAGCAGAAATACAGTACTTTGAAGGAAACCTTGGACAGTGGCAGAAGAATAAGAGAAAACACTACTTGGACATAATTTAACTGAGATAACCACAAGTTGGAAGAAAATACAGAAGTATAGCTTTGGTTTTCACTGTTGACATTGAAACCTGGAGACCGTGAGTTCTAGTCTGGCATGAAGCCAACTAGGAGAGTGTGGGTCAGTCCCTTTTCTAGGAAGATCGAGGCAAACCTCTTCTGAAAATGTTTAGAATTTAGAATTTTAGAATTTTATTAGAATTTGTAGACCGCCCTTTTCCCTGAGGGGACTCAGGGCGGCTCACACAAAAACTGGGAAGGGGGGGAATACAGACAGTAGGACAACATGTAATAAAATAGCAAACAACATACATTCATCATTCGGGAGGGGCAACTATCCTATCCCCAGGCCTGACGGGCGAGCCAGTTCTTCAAGGCTATGCGGAAGGCCTGGACGGTGGAGAGGGTACGAATCTCCACGGGGAGCTCGTTCCAAAGGGTCGGGGCTACTGCTGAGAAGGCCCTCCTCCTTGTAGTTGCCAGCCGACACTGGCTGGCCGATGGAATGCGGAGGAGGCCTAATCTATGGGATCTTATCGGTCGCAGGGATGTAATTGGCAGAAGGCGGTCTCTCAAGTATCCAGATCCACTGCCATGTAGGGCTTTATGGGTGATTAATAGCACCTTGAAGCGCATCCGGAGATCAACAGGTAGCCAGCGCAGCTCGCGGAGGATAGGTGTAATGCGGGTGAATCGGGGTGCACCCGCAATCACTCGCGCGGCTGCATTCTGCACTAGCTGAAGTCGCCGGATGCTCTTCAAGGGCAGCCCCATGTAGAGCACATTGCAGTATTCCAGCCTAGAGGTCACAAGGGCCCGAGTGACTGTTGTGAGAGCCTCCCGATTCAGGTAGGGTCGCAACTGGCGCACCAGGCGTACCTGGGCGAACGCCCCCCTGGTCACAGCCGTTAAGTGGTGGTCAAATGACAGCTGTGGATCCAGGAGGACTCCCAAGTTGCGAACCCTCTCTGAGGGGTATAAAATTTGACCCCCCAGCCTGAGTGATGGAACAGTAGCCAAATCTTTGGGAGGGAAACACAACAGCCACTCGGTCTTTTCTGGGTTGAGCACAAGCTTGTTAACCCTCATCCAGTCCATGACGGCCTCAAGGCCCCGGCACATCACGTCCACCGCTTCATTGAGTTGGCACGGGGCGGACAGATACAATTGAGTATCGTCCGCATATTGATGGTATCTAATCCCGTGCCTGCGGATGATCTCTCCCAGCGGTTTCATGTAGATGTTGAATAGTAGGGGGGATAAGACCGAGCCCTGAGGCACCCCATAATTTAGGGGCCTAGGGGACGATCTCTGCCCCCCCACTAACACCGACTGCGACCTGTCCGAGAGGTAGGAGGAGAACCACCGTAGCACGGTGCCTCCCACTCCCACCTCCCGCAGTCGTCGCAGAAGGATACCATGGTCGATGGTATCGAAAGCCGCTGAGAGGTCAAGGAGGACCAGGATGGAGGAACGTCCTTCATCTCTGGCTCTCCAGAGATCATCCATCAATGCGACCAAAGCGGTTTCTGTGCTGTAACCGGGCCTGAAGCCTGACTGGAAGGGGTCTAGGTAGTTTGCTTCCTCCAAGGACCGTTGGAGCTGGAAGGCCACCACCTTCTCAACAACCTTCCCCAGAAATGGAAGGTTGGAGACTGGACGATAGCTATTAAGAACAGCTGGATCCAAGGATGGTTTCTTCAGGAGGGGTCTCACCACCGCCGCTTTCAGTGTGGCGGGGAAGTTCCCCTCCCGAAGGGAGGCGGTTACAACCGCCTGGATCCAGCCTCGTGTCACCTCACTGCAGTTAGTAACCAGCCATGAGGGACACGGATCCAGGACACAGGTGGAGGTACTTACAGCTCTCATGGCCTTGTCCACATCCCCGGGGGTAACGTCCTGAAACTCAACCCAGAGCTGTTCTACTTGGTCCCCTTGCGCCTCGGCTGGAACTGCAGGGGTGGAGTCCAAGTCCGACCGAAACCGAGCAATTTTGTCCGCTAAGAATTGGGCATATTCTTCAGCTCTGCCCTGCAAGGGTTCCCCCGCCTCCCTTTTGTTCAGTAGGGAGCGGGTTATCCTAAACAGGGCGGCTGGACGGGACTCAGCGGATGCTACCAGGGTGGCTATATGCGATCTTTTTGCTGCCCTAAGTGCCCTGGTGTTCTGTTACCAAGAAAAATGTAGGGAATTGGCCAAGCAGCCGCCTGGAGCCAAGATGGACTTACACCAAAAAAGGAAAAAACACAATAGGAGATTTGCTTGCCCAGATAAAGTCACCCTAACAAAGGTACAACTAAGGTTGAGTTAAGTTTGACTCACTCAAGAATCATGGGTAAAGGCAACCCTTGGGGCAGTGTGCAAAAGGGGGATTGCCTTGGTATATTTATGTTGTAGTTCAATGCACATTGGAGAAAGGCTGTTTAACAGAGCCAAGCAAAGATGCCTTGTGAATGCAGCCATCCCCTGAAGACTCACCATGTAATAGAAGACAATCTCATCCTCGTTCTCATCACCTCGGTTAAGGATGTAATGCACCCGAACCGGCTCATAGCGGCTGCAGCTTAATGTTTCTGAAGCAGGCTCGATATGTAGATAACTTTGGCTTGGAGAATAAAGCACTTCTGCTGTGTGATATGCATCTATGTGGCAGGGTGTAGCCCAGATGATGCTACTACACCAAGGTTCAGATTTATACACAGCCTGAGAGGAAAAGCACAGATTTAGAGAAATTGGGAGACTGGCTGAGAACATTTCATTGGCAAGGGCGAGAAAGATGGCAATTCAAAAATGTGACAGATCATTAGATGATATAGATAGATGATAGATGATAGATGATAGATGATAGATGATAGATGATAGATGATAGATGATAGATGATAGATGATAGATGATAGATGATAGATGATAGATGATAGATGATAGATGATAGATGATAGATGATAGATGATAGATGATAGATGATAGATGATAGATGATAGATGATAGATGATAGATAGATAGATAGATGATAGATAGATAGATAGATAGATAGATAGATAGATAGATAGATAGATAGATACATTTGATATTTCAGTAGATATCGATAATGGATGGATGATTGATGGTAGACAGACAGACAGACAGACAGACACCATGTTTCTTTGAAAATACGACCAATAATAAGCCCAACCAGAGGTGGGTTCCTCCCACGGGAAATCACCCGTGTGTTTGCGTACCCATAGTGCGGTGGTGTGGCCATGCCCCCAAACCGGTACAGTCCCCTGACCTGCCCCCGTTTGCAAGGCACTTCTGAAAGAGAAGGAAGTGAGTGTGGGGCTTCTTTTTGGAGCTAAACAACAGAATGAGTAAGATGGGAAATCACCTTAAAGGAGGAAAAAAACAGCGACAATGAGCAAGGGGAGATGGAAAAAAGAAAAAAAAGAAAAAAAGTGGGAGCCCTAAGCACTTGCCAATGCTGATGAGCTTTTTTTTTTTAAGCGAATGTGTATAATGCAGCCATCACAAATCCAGGAGACTAACCTTAAGATTCAACATTCCAAATGTGGAATCCGTGGTTTCTATGGAAAATTGAGCTCTCCCCTCAGTATCCGTCACTTGATTGAGCAGCTGGCCTCTTGACCATATCAAAATCTGCACTGTTTCATTGCGGATCGGCACATCGCTGCCATCTACCAGCTTCACCTGCGCACAAAAAACCACCACATTGACCCAACTGGTTGCGGCCAAGTATTTCAGTATTTACAAATGCAGTTTCTATTCTGCCTTTCCTTCTGGGACGCCAAGCTTTCTCGTCAATCCATCCTAATTTTTTTTTTGCCATCACTACAACTCTGTGAAAAAGGGGAGACTAGAAGGAGGTGCTTGAGCCTGGGAGTAGCTTTTGGGACTGTGGCTGAAAAAGAAAGGGGATTATTTCTAAACTCAAGCAAGGAGTCGCTAAGAGATGATGTTATTGGTTGGTTTGATAAACAGACTCTTTGTTAAGAAAAAAGGGCTTTGGGAGTTTCAAAGCAGAGGAAACTCCCTCTGCAGGGGATGATAGCAATAGCCCTTCTATACTGCCCCATAGTGCTTTACATACTCTCTGGACAGTTTACAATGTCAACATGTTGCCCCCAATTATCTGGATCCTCAGCTGCAGTTAGCCTGTAGCTCACTACTCACCACGAGCAGTTCCATGTCCTGAGTGTCTCGATGTTGACTCAGTCTTCCATCCTTCCGAGGTCGGTAAAATGAGGACCCAGATGGTTAGGGGCAATAGCCGGCTCTTTAAACCGCTTAGAGAGGGCTGTAAAGCACTTTGAAGCAGTACATAAGCCTAAGTGTTATTGCTATTGCACTGAGGCATGATCGGGGCTTTATGGTGGCTGCCATCTTGATTCTTGGGGTCACCACCATCATTTCCATGGATACCCCTGCTTAATATTTCTGCTAATGAACAAAGGCTGAAAAGTTCCTATTGTAGACTCCAGCTTGCTTGCTTGTTTTCTCCTTCCCTCCCACCCTCTCCCTCCCTTTCCTCCCTCCCTCCCTCCTTTGTCTTAAATGGTATAAGATCTCCTGCTTGAGCAAGCGATTGAACTAGAACAGTGTCCCACAATCCTTTGGGCACCAGGGATTGTTCTAGCTCAGAGCAGCTGTGCAGCAGCTGTTGGGGTGAAGAAATGGCATTGGAGCAGACTCGAGGGGCCAGCTAGGCTGATACGGCTTAAATCCATCATTGCCAAGAAACCACAGCTCCCATCTTACCTTCACGATGTAGGGAATGCCGGGTTTATAGTAATAGTCTGTGTTTTCAAAGATAATTTTGCTCAACGTGGATGTGATCTCAATGGATTCTGTGGCATTCACCTCCACTCCTGTTGAAGAGAAATGTCATCTGCAAAAGGCTCTTCCCTTTCTCTCCAATTTCCCAGAAACTCTGTGACTCTGGAGTGCCAAGAAGCCTGACTCTTTTGATGGACAATTTCCCTGCATTTATGGATTTCTGCTTTGGACAAGAGATTGGAATAGATGATCTCCAGATTTCTTTGACATGTCTATGAGGATTCTCAGTCATCCAGGTCATGGCTGTCCCAAAGATGATTTTTTTTTTTCAAGGGGCAATTAGACTTTCTGGTTTTTCTTTGAAAACATTTCGCTTCTCAATCCAAGAAACTCTTTCAAAGAACTGAAGAAGCTTCTTGGATGAGAAGTGCAACATCTTCAAAGAAAAACAAGAAAGTCCAGTTGCCTCTTGAAAAAAAAAATCATCTTTGGCATTTCTCTGACATACTAATTCCCTCTGTTGGTTTGAATTTGACACTAAATAGCCCTTTCAAGGTTTCCCCCCACCCAGTTGTGACTGGCTCAAAGGGGCAATGTGCATCTCCAGTTCTCAGCCTAGGGAATCTGTTGTCTGAGAGATACGTCCGTCATCATGTGGCCAGCACAAAAGTATGGAACACAGTAACCTTTCCTGCCGAAGAGATACCTATTTTTCTACCTAAAATTTGCATCTTTCAAACTTCTAGGTTGGCAGGAGCTGGGGCTAGGACGGGAGCTCACCCAGTCTTGAGGTGCTCGGGACTCAAGTCTGAGCTGTCAGTTTTCCAGCTGATAAGCCCAGAGTCTTAATAGCTTAGCCACTGCACTCTTTATGGGATATCAAATTTAATTAGTATTTATCAGACTGCTTGGAACCAGCTGGTCCCCCCCCCCCCAAACACACACACATACAAAATCTTATGTCAGATGTCACTATCTTAAGACATGGGGTGTTTTTTTCTATCAAGGTTGACTCAGCCCTCCATTCTTCCAAGGTGAGTAAAATGAGGACAATAGCAGTTCAATAGCAGTTAGACTTATATACCGCTTCATAGGGCTTTCAGCCCTCTCTAAGCGGTTTACAGAGTCA
Source organism: Thamnophis elegans (assembly GCF_009769535.1). Classification (NCBI taxonomy): domain Eukaryota; kingdom Metazoa; phylum Chordata; class Lepidosauria; order Squamata; family Natricidae; genus Thamnophis; species Thamnophis elegans. The sequence continues at coordinate 170,491,000 of NC_045542.1, read as the reverse complement.
GCATATCGCCCCCACAGTCTGGGTCCTCATTTCACCCACCTCGGAAGGATGGAAGGCTGAGTCAACCTTGAGCCGGTGAGATTTGAACCGCTGAACTGCAGATAACAGTCAGCTGAAGTGGCCTGCAATACTGCACCCTAACCACTGCGCCACCTCGGGTCTGACCCAAGTTGTTGGGGGCAGTAGGCTGACTTTGTAAACCACTTAGAGAGGGCTGCAATAGCAATAGCCCTTAGACTTATAAACTGCTTTCACAGTGCTTTACAGCCTTCTCTAAGCGGTTTACAGTTAGCATATCACCCCCAACAAACTGGGTCCTCATTTTACCCACCTCGGAAGGATGGAAGGCTGAGTCAACCTTGAGCCTGGTGGGATTCAAACTGCTAAATTGCAGGCAATCAGCAGCCGGCAGTCAGCAGAAGTAACCTGCAATAATGCATTCTAACCACTGCACCACCAAGCACTGTGAAGTGGTATATGAGTCTAAGTGCTATTTCTATCTCCCAAACCTTCCTTGTAGGAAATGGGAGCTTTAGGTCTGGTTATGGGTCATTCTGGCAGCCAACTGATGCTCTTTGGTTGCTCATGAAGGTTACCTGTCCCTTCCTCTGTGATTTTGCCTTCGACGGCGATGTCCATCGAAAAACCGAGCAACAACAGGTGGAGCTCCTCAATATTCACCATCTTGGAGAAACAGCCGTTCCCGTCTGTCTGTGTGCCACACAACCAAGAAATCCAACTCTGTACTTTTCTATTCTATTCTATTCTTTAAATGCAGAGCAATTTAATTGGGAGAAACATTTGAAAATGTGGGAAGAATGATGTCTCTTTTTGCTAACTTTTCCCATACAGTTTCAATAGAGCGAGCATTATTTTCAATTATTATCTCAAAAATCAGTTTTCTGCATGATCACCCTCCCTACTGTTTGTCAGAGTGAATCCAGAAAATAGAGTCCCCATTTTTAAATAAAACTGCAAAATTAGGTTTAAAATAGGTCTACGAAGATATCCCAGTTTCACCAGGCCAGGCACAGGTTTCCCATAAGTGTACCTGGAATCGGAACCCACCAATGTGAATAAAAACACAGAGAGAGAGATGATTTCATAGAGAAAGAAGATCAAGGGGACGTACAGCATCCAGAGGAAGCCTTGTGAGTATTTTTTTAGAGGATCCAATCTGAGTTACTCACTTGGACCATTTAGTCTCCCAGGCTTTTGGAGTCGCTCTCTCCCTCCCTCCCCTCTCCCTCCCTCCCAGAGATTTAGTCTTCCAGGCTTTCAAAGTTGGTCTCTCTCCCTCCCTCTCCCACCTCTGTCCCTCTCTCCAGAATGAATAATATTTCTATGGCGCCCAGTTATGTGTTACTTGTTAATTTGGATATTGATAGCCAGATGCTAAGTCATTGGTTACAATAACTTAAAAGCCAGATGTCAATACCGCAATTAGCAACGAAGAGCCACACAGAACTAGGCACTACATAAATACTGCGCATAGAACAGCCCTTTGCACACATTCTGAAGAGAGAGAGTAGTTCCCTGAGGATGTACTCCAGCATGACTCCAAAACTCAGGAGATCGAACTTCCCGGTGACCCATCCAGATTGGATCCTACAATATTATCCTGGGACACATATATTTCCTTGCATTCATTTTTTTAAAATTTATAATTTTAATTTATATGGCTTATATATATCTGGCTTTGCTTTGGATTTCTTTAACCTTCTGTGTTGTCAAGTATTGTATTTCATATTTTTCTTTCTTTCATAATCAGTTATTGTAGTTGTAGTTGTAGTTGAGTTTATTTATAGGCCGCCCTTTTCCCTGAGGGGACTCAGGGCGGCTAACAACTTGTATGGGAGGGGAAAACATACAGTAACATATAAACACAATGTATAATTAAAATCGAGCAACATTCATTCAACATTCGGGTGGGGGCGGATTATACTCTTTACCCCCAGGCCTGGCGGGATAGCCAGGTCTTGAGGGCTGTGCGGAAGGTCTGAAGGGTGGTGAGGGTACGGATCTCCACGGGGAGATCGTTCCAGAGGGTCGGAGCTGCTACTGAAAAGGCTCTCCTCCGCGTAGTTGCCAGCCGGCACTGGCTGGCAGATGGCACTCAGAGGAGGCCTAATCTGTGAGATCTTATGGGTCGAGAGGAGGTAATTGGCAGGAGGCGGTCTCCCAAGTACGCAGATCCACTACCATGAAGGGCTTTATAGGTAGTAAGAAGCACCTTGAAGCGCACACGGAGATCAACAGGTAGCCAGTGCAGCTCGCGGAGGATAGGTGTTATGTGGGTGAACCGAGGTGCACCCACGATCACTCGCGCGGCCGCATTCTGGACTAGCTGAAGCCGCCGGATGCTCTTCAAGGGCAGCCCCATGTAGAGCACGTTGCAGTATTCCAGCCTAGAGGTCACGAGGGCGCGAGTGACTGTTGTGAGAGCCTCCCGATTCAGGTAGGGTCGCAACTGGCGCACCAGGCGAACCTGGGCAAATGCCCCCCTGGTCACAGCCGACAGGTGGTAATCAAAGGTCAGCTGTGGATCCAGGAGGACTCCCAAGTTGCGAACCCTGTCTGAGGGGTGTAAAATTTGACCCCCCAGTTATCTTTTTTTTTTACTTATGTCAAGTTATCGTTGATTTTATATTATATTGAATTATGTTATTTTTTGCCATTTATCCATCATCTCAGTCCAGAATGACTCTGGGCAATTTCCCGATACTATTAAAGAGCAAATCTTGCAGGCGGAATTTTTTCTTTCTTTCTGTTTGTTTATACTGTCTTTGTTTACACAACCCTTGTTCTCCCAGCCTTTCAACATAACCACCTGATTAGGACTCTGCTTAATACTGTTATACATCTCTCACAAGCTTCCTCAATATTTATCAGTTAGGTTTATTACCTCCAGAGCTTCCAGGTATATTTCTATCTATGGGTTATTGTATCTTATTATTTCTTATGAAAGATGTTTTTATTCTTCTTCTCCGGTTTCCTTCAGAAGGAAGTAAATTTCTACCATCATCATCACTATCATGCCTTTCAATCCATGCCCCACAAGGTATCAATGCAAAGTCAACCTTAGATGATCTCTGAGCAGGATACGGCCTGTTCAATATTTGGCCACCAGGAGATCCCTGGCGGGGAAATTAAATCAGACATTCTCAGAATGTCAGAAGAAAACAGCATCAAGCCACCTTCGTGTCTTGTCAAAAAACCTATATGAAAGAAGCGAGCAAAACCCAAACAGGAATAGATTTTCTGCCCTCCCTTTCATCTGCTGTTGTGGGCCGTCGGCTGCCAACAGAGCTAGTAGCAGAGTCAGATAAAGAGGAGGTTGAGGGAGGGCCTGGGCCAGCTTCAGAGCCTTTGGAGGTCTCTGATAAGAAAGCAGCATCAGAGCAAGGGTCTTCCGCCCCCCCACCCCACCCCAGGTGGAGAGGCAGCTGTCTTTCATGCTTGAATTGAATGAGGGGGGGAGGAACAGATGGGGCTCATCCCAGATGCGCCTATGTGCATAGAAGAAAGGAGAGGAGAGCAAAGGAAAGCAATATGCCGGCTCTCAGGGAAAAGCCGATGAAGGTGCTAGCCAGCCGCTCCCTGGCTGGGAAATAAATAGGAGGGGTTTGGGAGTGACTGATTGTCACAGACAATCCAGATTCTTTGGACAGAGCCAGGTTTGTTGGGACTAATTATGTTTGATTTTCGTTACTGTTTCTGTTCTATTTTGAAAAGGGGGTTCTTTTACTCATGGGTAAGTGGACTATCATTACTTGCGATGGCTGGATCAGAACAAACACCAGGAATATATTGCACCTTCTCTACTCACAATTGGAAAAAGAGAGTAGATGAGCATCACGTACCTGCCACACACACTGACTTCTATTTGCTTAGTCATAACCGTGATGAGCTTCGGGGCCTTCACGAAAACCTCAAATTTGGGCAGAACTAGAAAGAGGGAAGGGAAGGGAAGAAAACCATGAGGAGAACCTTGTGGAAGCAGAAACTGCCCAGTTCTCCCCTGTGACCTCCCTTGAGGGCTAAGGAGATGAGATCAATTGGTCAGACAATTGAGGTCTGAAAGGAAAAGTCAGATTATGCCAGAATTAATTTAAAAATTGCATTTGGGGGACCTTCTAAAACCGTGATGGTGAACCTATGGCACGCATAGGATGCGCACAGCCCTCTCTGTCGTTCCAGCTTAGCTCTGCCATGTCTCTCACTGGCCAGCTGGTCTTCGGATCTCTACTGCGCATGCGTGGGGGCAGGGTGCATGTGGGGATGCACTTGCATGGAAGGGGGACACGCACACATACACAGGGGGTACACAAGCAATGCATTTTGAGCATTGGTGCACATGCGCACTTTGGGCATTCGATGCCGAAAAGGTTAGCCATCACCGTTTTAAAATGTTTGGTTTCACTCTTAAGTAATTTGTCCTTGTTTTGGTGGCTTATGTAGAAGTTCAACCCATTGAATTAGTTTTACCGGAGTGAGGAGTTATTGAGTGAAGCTTCAATCCCACTTTCCCAACCACTACCTTAAATTCCTGGCCCAGAGACTCCATATTCAACTGTGATCTGTATGTGATTTAGCTGGTAAATCATAATCTCTGATCTCAGAAAATGGGTTAATTTAGCTGAGTAACCAGATTAATGTTGAATCTGCTGGAGAAAGTGATTCTTAGAATTAAACTGAATAAACAGAAATGTAAGGTCTCTGGCCTGCTAAATCTCATTGCCAAATATTTATTTTTATTCATCTATTCATTCATTCATTAATTCGTTTATTCATGAACTCCTTCCTTCTTTCCTTAATTCCTCCTTTCCTTTCTTCCCTATCTCCCTTCTGCCTTCCTTTCTTCTCCCTCCCTTCTTTCCTACTTATTTACTTACTTATTTACTTACTTCCATTTCCATCCTGCTTTTTCCATCATTAAAAATAATCCTAAATATAACTGTTCTAGGAATAATGGTTTTTTTAAATCTACCAGTTCAATATGAAGAGGCATTTAAATCTTCAAACTTCAGCATGCAAATTCAGCTGCTACAATTTCATTGGGACAAATAAACCTTAATTCAATAAGATCAAATAATCTGAACTGTCAGGAAGGAAGGGAGGGAGGGAAGGAGGGAGGGAGGGAGGAGGAAAGGAAGGAGGGAGGGAGAAGGAAGAAAAGAAGGGCAAACTGGATCTCTCCTTCTTACCATATTCGTCCACATCAAAGCTGTTTTCTACAACTTTCGTGGAGTCTTCCTCTACCACCACTTTGTAGGTGCCCAAGAGGGGATCAGAAGACAGAGAATAGGAAAGCTGGATTATGCCCAATGGAATCTCCACATCTCTCCATTGGAACACCTGGTTGTTTTTGGGATCCTGGAAAGAACAAGATAACAAGTTCCAAAGTTTGTCCATATCCCAGAATTGTTCTAGAATCAGCGGTTCATAATCTGGAAAATGTAGTTCTACAATCCCATTCTCTGAGCGCTTTGAGTAGTGTATCTGGATATGACAGCCTTCCAGGAGCCCATATATGTTGGGATTAAACTCTCAATATTGGAACCCAGCAAGGACAATTGCTGTGCTGGCTGGAAATTCGGGGAATTGTACTCCCTAATTTTCTGAAGGCCCCAAGTTGGAGATGGTGGCTGTAGGTCTTAGAGCCGTGGTGGCACAATGGTTAGAGTGCAGTACTGCAGGCTACTTCTGCTGACCGCCAGCTGCCTGCAATTTGGCAGTTTGAACCTCACCAGGCTCAAGGTTGACTCAGCCTTCCATCCTTCCGAGGTTGGTAAAATGAGGACCCAGATCATTGAGGGCAATATGCTGACTTTGTAAACCGCTTAGAGAGGGTGGTAAAGTACTGTGAAGGGCTATATAAGTCTAAAGGCTACGGCTATTAGCAAGAAGGCTCTGTCTTTAGACAAAGGGATGTTTCAGCTCAGATTGTACAAGCTGTGGGAGGCTGGGACATAGTTCTTTGAACATTTTAACAACTTTAGAGCAACTAATTTAAGAAAGAAATGAGCTAAACAAAACAAGCCTCTTAGCTGGTTGCCAGATCAGCACTGCATTACTCCAGAGGACCACTAGATGGAAGAAATGTGTCCACCGAGTAGTTCACCATTCTTCTACCATCTGGTGGATACCTTGAGGAATTGCAGCCCAGAAATGGTAGCACTAAACTTATGAACTACTTTATGCAGGAAGTTGATTCATGTCTTTAGTTGATTTCCTTGATTGATGCTACTGTTTCTGTGATCAAATGCAAGAAGAGGGCTCTCATTCAGCACATTCCTAGTAAAGAAGATGGGAACAAACCTCTCAAAGACAAAATATCCCATGTTTCCAGACAGCATTAATTTTGCCACTTTGTGGGACTGTGTGAAATAGCCCCGTTCTTAACAAAGTGAAATGGGCCTTGATATTAGCTACTTTAAACATCTATCTCCGTCGCCACCAAGAGATCTGCTTGTATAATTTTCTGGGCAACCATCTGAAAATGGTTGGTCATTTTGATTTCCCAAGAGCCTGTAGCCCTCAGATTTCCTGGTGGCCTCCCATCCGAAGATCAATGAGGTCCAATTAGCCATGGAGCTGGCACTGATATGGCCTTTCAGCACATACCTGAACGTACACAACTGGAAACTGTAAAAAAACAAAAGCACAGGAAAATCAGAGAAACCAAGGAAAGAAAATGAGGAGGGGGGGGGAGTAGATACATAGGGCATGGGAGATTCTTTTATATTGCATTATGGTTTTGATATGTATTTATTTGCATCCTGCCTTACCTCGAGATACAAAGATACTCTTAGAATTCTCCCCTATCCTGCAAGTTTGGTTGGCTGATAGTATCCAGCCACAAGGTTACCCAGCCAGTTTTCATGACTAAGAGTAGCTCAGCATCCTGTACTAATCCAAAGCCTTCAACTACTCCATGCATCTTCACTAGTTTTCACCCAGGGGTATCTCCCCACACACTGGGTTCAAGGTTATATGTGAGGAGGGAGGGGTGCATACAATTCCCCTAAAGGGGAATTGACCCCGGGGAGAGCACAAATTGAATGTTTTCGCATGGAGAACATCTCTGTCTGTCTCGTACCCCACTAAATTTACCTTCTTCTTCATGGGACGGAAATCTTTATCCATAGAGACGATGCGAAACTGAACTGCAAAAGACAGAGGGAGAATGGTAGGGAAAATAGCCACTGAATATAGAGATTTTAAAATATAGAAGGGATCTTGGAGATCATTGACTGCAGTCCAGTGTTTTCTCATACTTAAGAATTTGAAGACGTGTGGACTTCTGCTCCGAGAATTCCCTGACCAGCCATGGGGTCTTTCCAGAAGATTCCGTGCTGGCTGTTGAATTCTGGGAACTGAAGTCTAAACATCTTCAAGGTGCTACAGTTGAAAAACACTAATCTGACCACTGCCCAGGGCAATAATAGACTGTTGCAGCATTCCTAGTAGATGGCCATCCATCTACTCAAACTCTGTTATTCCATTCTATTCTATTCTATTCTAAATATTGGAACAGTGCTATTTTATTGTGAGTTGGACTAAGGAGAAATTTCCTAAGGTGAGACCAATGAAGTTGGCCATGCCAAGCCAGTCACATGACCAATAGCAATAGCAATAGCAGTTAGACTTATATACCGCTTCGTAGGGCTTTCAGCCCTCTCTAAGCAGTTTACAGAGTCAACATATCACCCCCACAGTCTGGGTCCTCATTTCACCTACCTCGGAGGATGGAAGGCTGAGTCAACCTTGAGCCAGTGAGATTAGAACTGCTGAACTGCAGATAACAGTCAGCTGAAGTGGCCTGCAGTACTGCACCCTAACCACTGCGCCACCTCGGCTCCTACTCAGTCACACCTACCCAGTCAGTCATTAGGGCAGAAAATCAGTTGTTAAATTATTTAAATGCCACCACTGCTTACAAGCATCTGGGAATCATGGGATCAACCAATTGCAACCTTCCCAACCAGCGTCCGACAATGGGATCAAGAGATGAAGCCAGATTTGCTTCACAACTGCACGATTCACTTCACAAATGCAGTGATTCGCTTCACAACCCAGGGAAGAAAGGTCGTAAAAGCTGGCATGACTCGCTTAACAATCGGTTGGCTAACAAATGAAAATTCTAAAATTCTAAAAATAAAACCTGTAAAAATTGCAACAATCAGGGTTTGAAAGGGTTAGAAAAGCAAGAATTTCAGGAGCAGGTTTCCCACTGGAGTGGCCCTTTACCTTTCTGTCCTGCTCTGTAGATTGGTTTGTCTGTCTGGATGAAAACCAGATGCTTTGGTTTCTCAATCCACACTTTTTTGCGGCTCCAGAAATGTTGGGTCAACCCCTGTGCTCTCAAGCTGAGAATGACTTCGGATGATGGCAAAATGTTGCTTGACCTGGGAATCTGCAGGAAGGAGAAGAGACAAAATCAAATGGTTTGAGCAATATTGTTATCATTATGTTCTATTCCTTGTGTTTGCATTTATTTATTTATTTATTTATTTATTTATTTATTTATTTATTTATTAGACTTATATACCGCTTCATAGGGCTTTCAGCCCTCTCTAAGTGGTTTACAGATTTTTTTTTAGCAAATTGAGTCAGCAACTTGCCCCCACAGTCTGGGTCCTCATTTCACCCACCTCGGAAGGATGGAAGGCTGAGTCGACCTTGAGCCGGTGAGATTTGAACGGCTGAACTGCAGATCACAGTCAGCTGAAGTGGCCTGCAGTACTGCACCCTAACCACTGCGCCACCTCGGCTCTTACAAGTTATGTTGAATTCCAGTATGACATGGTCACTCTCACCCAGGGTTCTTGCAATTTCAACCCCTTCTATCCAGAGGTGGTATTCAACAGGTTCGGACCGGATTGGATGAACCGGTTGTTAAATTTTTGTGCAGTTTGGAAAGCTGCTTGCCCCACCTTCCCCTCTCCTCCCAACCACTTCTTATCTCGCCTCACCTGCCTAGGCTGCTCGCCTAGAGTCATGCCTATGGCGTAGCTGTTGCTGCTCTCTGATTCCCGCGCTTGCCTCGGCCACATGACCCAGCTGTTCTCTGCCTGGTGGGTCTTCCTTTGCTTCTTGCCCAGCTACCTCCCACAACCCACTTTCCTGCCACCCCCACATTTGACCCCATGGCCCAGTTCGCTTGCCTGCTGTCCCTGCAGGCTCCCACACAATCCCTGCAGCCCAGCTGATCTCTGACTGGGTGTGTGTTGACACTTGGTTTCCAGAAGATGGGTAAGGGAAGCTGCTGCCCTTCATTGGGGCGTGTCAAGCGAGTTGGAGCTTCTCTTGTCATCTCCTCCATCACTGGGAGGAAGGGCTTCCTGACCCTCACTGCATGCACAGAACATTAAAAAGGGAATAAAAAACATACTGGGAACAGCATTGGCAACTAGGGAACTAGTTCGGGGGCATGGCCAGCCTGCCGTCCCTACCAGTTCAGCGACCCAGTTGCAATTTCCACTCTGTTTGTGAAAATTAAATCCAGAATGACTGTCCTTCTAGTTCCCTCCTCTACTTTTTGGACAAAAAAATTGTCAGCTTAGGTTGATTAGGAACCTATTCTATTTCTCACTTGATGCAGAATTATTCTTCTAGTGACAACAGGATAAGTCCCCAATTACTATTGCAGTGGGTGTCCTACACCTGTTCTGGTTATCTGCTGATATTCTGCCTTTATGTGTCCTTCTTTGCATTTTTGTACTTGTCCTTTTTGTCTTTCAATTTGTCAGAGAGATCTTTGTTCAGCCATGCTGGCTTCTTCTTGTGTTTCTTGTTTTTCTTTTTCAGTGGTATTGTGGTGGTCTGGGCTTTTATGATAATACTTTTCACAGTTTCCCAAGGTTCTTCAGTTGGGTTCCTTTTAGGATTTTCATCCAAGGAATCTTTCCCAAGTTCTCTCTGAGTTTTGTTAAAATCAGCTCTTTTAAAATCTAAGATTCTGGTATCATTATGTTCTATTACTTGTCTTTGCGTAATGTTGAATTCTAGTATGACATGGTCACTCTCACCCAAGGTTCTTGCAGTTTCAACTCCCTCTATCACTTCTTCTCTGTTCGCGAGAATTAAATCCAGTATGAATATCCCTCTGGTTCCCTCCTCTACATTTTGGACGAAAAAGTTGTCAACTTTAGTTTGGTCAGCAGCAACCTATTTGATTTCTCACTTGGTGCAGAATTAGTCTTCCAGTTGACATTGGAAGACTGATGTCGGAAGACGAATTGAAATCCTCCATTACGCATTAGTGCGTGTCCTACATATATTTATTAATTGGTTGGCAAAAAGTGCCTCCATTTTTTCTGCTTGATTGAGTGGCCTGTAACATATACCTATGGCAATGTCATTCTTTTTTTTTCTTTTATATTGACCCATATGCATTCTGGAAAGTTTTCATCTTTAGTTTGTGCATTTCTGTAGCAATATAGTGGCCTTTTATATTTGCCTCTAGAAGTTGGGAATGCTCTAACACTGGAGGTTTTTAAGAAGATATTTGTCTGAAATGACATAGACCAGGTTCCCTGTCAAACTGGGGACTGGACTAGAAGATCACCAAGGTCCCTCTCAACTCTGTTATTCTATTCTAAGTTTAAAAAGTGGCCCAAAAGGAGAGCATGGTCAAGCAAACTTGATTCAAGAGTTACCCCTGCACTCTCGCAGTTGCATTTTCTAGAATGACAAGTGTTTATAGAATAGAGATACAACAGTTCATTGATTAACCATTCAAAGGTACAACTGCATGGGAAAAGTGATTTACAGTTGTTTTTTCACATTACGACCACTGCAGCATCCCCACGATCATGTGATCAAAATTCAGATGCTCTGCAATCAACTCCTATTTATGACGGTTGCGATGTCCCAGAATCATGTGATCCCCTCTTGCGACCGTTTGACAAGCAAACTCAATGGGGAAAACAGGTTCATTTAACAACCGTATTACTAACTTAACAATTGCATTGATTCACTTGAAGGCTATGCCAAGAAAGGTCATAAAATGGGGCAAATTTCACTTAACAACTGCCTTACTTAGCAATGGGAATTTTGGACACAATTGTAGTGTTAACATTGAGGATTACCTGTATAAACATATAGGTATAAGGAAACTGTTTTTTCTCTTTAATAAATATGCAAGCAAATTCACATCAAGTTCTTCTGCATTGTAGATAGTAAGGCTTGAATCTGTGACCTTGGACTTAAAAAGCCAATGTCCTTTTCTTGCTCTGCACTTGTGTCTTCATTCATCTCTTTCCAGTGATGCATTGATCCCCATAGCATAAATTCATTTCCCTCGCATCCAGACATTTTGAAGGGGGCAAGGAGTATTTCCAGGGCAATACTGAAAGAGAACTGACAACAATTTTCAAGAATCCCTTCTCTCCCCCACCCCATTTCATTGGTGAAGCATCTAGTTTAGCCCAATTTTTTTTTTTTGCGAGTGTGTGTGTGTGTTGGCATAGGGCTTAGCAAATTTCTTTCACTGAAAGCTGGCACTGGTTAAGTAATCATGCCTTTAAAAGAAAAATGTCCAAGCTGTGCTTCTTCCAAGCTGGAATGTATTTGTTTTTTAAAAAAATAGTTATTGATTGACACAAATCAATATTGTGATATTGTGTGATTAAATGGTCCTGAATTTAACTGTCTGGCAATATAGGTTACAATTAGAAAGCTTGCAAGAGAGAGAGAGACAGAGAGACACACAGACACACAGACACACACAGAGAGACAGAGAGACAGAGAGACACACAGACACACACAGACTTACCTGGAAAGGGACACATTGAAATACATCTTTCCCTTCTATCGTCATTTTATTCAGGATCAAATCCTGGATATTGGATTCCAATGAAAGAGTCAAACTGACTGTTTCCTTCAGATTATTTATCTGGATGCAGAAGTTCTCAGGGGTCTCCAAGTAGATTCTGCCGGGTACCACTGCCACATATTGCCTTGGAAAGAGGAACAGGGGCTCTGATTAGGAAATACACAGAGCAAATGCAAGAGGCTTCCCTGAGATTTGGGTCTGTGTTGGTGGATGTTAGGTAAGCTCCCCGTTGGGAGAGTGAGTACGTTCAGCGAAGTGTTGTGAGAGTTGTGTTGAAGAACACACAAACCAGCATATAGAGACACTGCAGTTTAAATAGGCTTTTACTTTCGTGGAAATAAAGATATTTCAGTCCAAGTTATACACGGATAAGACAGTCAGTCATCAATGTCTTTCAGTTAAGGGATAATCCAAATAACATAGTTCAGTAACATATAATCAAGTCTGGTACACAAAGTTTGCTAACAGTTGCAAAACTTACAATAGCTCATGGCACTCAGATCGGATAAGCCCAGCATCTAACGAACAGAGAGCTAACAGTCATTGTGGCTCCCTCTTATGGCCGCTTGAGGAAAACCAACCAATCACTTTTTACAGTATGATTTAAAGAAAACAGGTACAGCATTGTTACATGATTTATATATTGCCAACCCAACCATTAGAATTATATTCCTAACAGTAGAGATAGATCCATGTCAAAAGGTTGAATCATGGCAACTGGACCAATCTTTGTTAATCTGAAGTGTTTTGTTGTTCATCCAAGCAACTTCATCAGTCAGAGCAAAATTAGTCAGAAAGAGTTAAAGAGTCATTGGAATGTAACAACTTTTATTTTATTTATTTATTTTTATTTGATTTGATTTATCAAACATGTACAAGATAACATGGACATGAACACAGGAAATGAGTACAAATAAATGAGGACGGTAGGCATGCTGGTGTGTTAATGGAGTTTGAGGTTGAAGCTGTGGGGATATGAGTATGTAACAATGGGGTGGGGTAGAGCATTCCAGGCATTGACCACTCTGTTGCTGAAGTCGTATTTTCTGCAATTGAGTTTGGAGCAGTTTACCTTGAGTTTGTATCTATTGTTTGCCAGAGTATTATTGAGGTTGAAGCTGAAGTAGTCATTGACAGGTAGGACGTTGTAGCAGACAATTTTGTGTACTATGCTTAGGTCAGACCATAGGGGGCGTAGTTCCAGGTTTTCCAAGCCCAACATTTTGAGCCTGGTGGCATAAGGGATTCTGTTGTGAGCAGAGGAGTGGAGGACTATTCTCGTGAAATATCTCTGGCTCGTTCAATTGTATTAAATTTCATTTATTAAATTTCATTTATTAAATTTATAGGCCACCCAATCCCAGAGGACTCTGGGCGGCTTACAACGAAAGAAGAAAAAAGAAAAGCAAAATAAGTAAAAAAAATAGTTTAAAATTCACAACACACATACGTTCTAATCGGGGCTGGACCTTAACACTAAGGTCAACAGCCCCAGGCCTGCCGGAACAGCCAGGTTTTAGCGGCTTTCCTGAAGGCCATGAGAGTGGGTAAGGTCCGGACCTCTGGGGGTAGCTGATTCCACAGGGTCGGAGCAGCCACAGAGAAGGCTCTCCTCCGGGGGCCTGCCAGCCGACACTGTCCCGCTGACGGTATCCGAAGGAGGCCCACCCTGTGGGATCTTATCGGCCGTTGGGAGGTGTATGGCAGTAGGTGGTCTCGCAGATAGGCTGGTCCTAAGCCATGTAGGGCTTTAAAGGTAATAACCAACACCTTGAATTGCGTCCGGAGACCAATTGGCAGCCAGTGCAGCTCGCGGAGGACAAGTGTAATATGGGTGTATCTCGGTACACCCAATATCGCTCGCGCGGCTGCATTCTGGACTAGCTGTAGTCTCTGAACGCTTTTCAAGGGTAGCCCCATGTAGAGCGCATTGCAATAATGTAACCAATACAGTGTGGATTCCAGGCAGACAAGCTGTATTTGAGAATAATCTGGCAAAGGTTTTGTATGCTCTAGTTAGCAGTTCAATATTACCGGAGAAGAAGCTTCGCAAAATTAGGTTAACAACTGATAATGCCTTTTTGGCAATGCTGTTACAGTAAGCTGTGGGGCTTAGATTGTTTGAGATGAGTATTCCTAGGTCCTTGACAGAGTGAGGGTCATTTACGAGGTCGTATCCACCAAGTTTGTATTTGGTGTTCACATTTTTGTTGCCAATGTGTAAAACACATTGTAATGTATAAGCACATGTAAGCCACACTAATTTTAGGGGATTCTCCCCAAAACAGGCTGCAATCTGGGAATAAACTCCTGGAGTTGGTGTGGTGAGAGTTGATACCTTCCAACAACTCTCTGACTCTCTGCCTAACTAATTTTGCTCTGGCTGGTCAAGTTGTTTGGATGAACAATGAAACGACTTGGATTAACAAAGATTGATCCTGTGGCCATGATTCAACCTTTGACACGTTTGACCAGGAGGACTGAGTCTTCATTGACACATATCTCTAATGCAACCTTGGCAACTTTAAGGTGTGTGGATTTCAGCTCCCAGAATTCCCCAGCCAGCATGCTAGCTAGGGAATTACAGAATAACAGAGTTGGAAGGGACCTTGTAGGTCATCCAGTCCAAGCCCCTGCTCAAGCAGGAGACCCTATACGATTTCTGACAGATGGCTGTCCAGTCTCTTCTTGAAAGCTTCCAGGGATGAAGCTCCCACAACTTCTGAAGGCAAGCTGTTCTTTGGTTGATTGTTCTCACTGTCAGAAAATTTCTACTTATTTCTAGGTTAAATCTCTTCTTCATCAGTTTCCATCCATTATTCCTTGTCTGACCTTTGGTGCTTTCCAAAATAGATTGACTGCCTCCTCTCTGCGGCAGACTCTCAAATATTGGAATGCTATCATCCTTGGGCCTTCTCTTCACTAAGTTGCCATGCCCAGTTCTTACAACCACTCTTCATATATTTCAGCTTCCAGTCCCTAATACTTTTCTTCTCTGCACTCTTTCTAGAGTCTTAACATCATTTTTATAGTGTGGTGACCAAAACTGGATGCAGTATTCTAGGTGTGGCTTTACTAAGGCTTTATAGAGTGGTATTAACACTTCACGTGATCTTGATTCAATCCCTAATTAAGACAAATTAGGATTGCATTGGCTTTTTTGGCTGCCACCACATACTACTGGCTCAATATTTAATTGATTGTCCACTAAGACTCCAAGATCCCTTTCACAGTTACTACTCTTAAGCCAGATTTCATCTAATCTGTATCTGTACTTTTGGTTTTTCTTGCCTAACTGTAAAACTTTACTTTTCTCTATGTTGAATTTCATTTTGTGAACTTGGGCCCAGTGTTCAGGTCTGTTGAGATGCATCTGGATCCTGGGTGTTGGCTATTTCTGTCAGGTTAGGATCATCTGCAAATTGGATGAGTTATATTCTTCTATTTCCTCGTCTAAGTCGTTTACGAAGATATTGAAGAGTACTGGTCCTAAGACAGAATCTAGTGGTACCCCATTGCTTACTTCCCTCCAGGTAGACGTAGTACCATTAAGGGCTACATATAGGCATGCTATATACAAAGAGTGTCTGTGTAATGTGTACATGTGTATTATGTATGTGTATGAAAAAATATATACTTTCTTTTGAGAGCAGGCAACAGAATTTCATTTTAAATGTGGGCCAGTGTGCTCACAAATGTGTGTGTGTTTGTGTACCTATGTTTTCCCCAAAATAAGACTGGTTCTTATATTAACTTTTGCTCCAAAAGACACATTAGGGCTTATTTTCTGATTAGGGTGTATTTGGGGGAAATATGGTAATAAATGTCTGTGTCTGGTTTATTTTCTTAATTGGGGCTTATTTTTCGCATAGGGCTTATATTACCAGCTTTCTGAAAAATCATGCTAGGGCTTATTTCGGTTATCCGGTTAAGTCTTATTTTCAGGAAAACAATATATAAAGGTAAAGGTTCCCCTTGCACATATATGCCAGTCATTCCTGACTCTAGGGGGCGGTGCTCATCTCTGTTTAAAAGCCAAAGAGCCAGCACTGTCTGAAGACGTCTCCGTGGTCATGTGGCCGGCATGACTAAATACCGAAGGTGAATGGAACGCTGTTACCTTCCCACCAAAGGTGGTCCCTATTTTTTCGACTTGCATTTCTACATGCTTTCAAACTGCTAGGTTGACAGCAGTTGTATATAAAGAAAACATTCTCTTCCCCAAAAGACATGCAAATTAAATATTAGCCAGCATTGTAATAAAGCTAAGGGCCAGATTTGGCATGTGCCAATTGGAGCTGAGTATTTTTAGCCTTGAAAAATGGCCTGGATAGATGACAGCACCTTTAAATTCCCGACAGGAATCTTTCCTGTCATTAGGAACTAATGGTTTTCATTTTCAGGAAGGCATATTCCAACTGGATACTAGAAACTGTTTGTTAGAATTTGAAATCTTGCCCTGAGCCAAGAATAGACTGGATGTTCTCAAAGGTTTCTTTCTTCTCTGTACTCGTAAAATGGAAAGATGCATCTGTTTGTCTGCCAAGGAGCAATTTGTCTGGTCTTTACAAAAGTTAATTCATTTGTGCTCCTAGGAAACCCTTCGAAGGAAGGAAGGAAGGAAGGAAGGAAGGAAGGAAGGAAGGAAGGAAGGAAGGAAGGAAGGAATGATAGATAGATAGGGTGCACAAATGAAACTATTATCTTTAAAATAAGCACTAAATATATGTTGCAGAAATGATCCTTCCATTTTCAGGAAAGGACTGCTGTCTTGTCTAGCATTATTATTATTTTTCACATTTCTGAAAAAAAAAACCAATCTCCCTCAAAGAATATGTCCTGTACATTATGCTCCAAAGTCACATTGCATTCTATGGGGGCCCTTCTCAGTTAAATAAATAATGTGGCTATCCCTCCACCTCCTAATGCCACCTCAGGGTCCAAAACCAATGTGGAAACTAATCTTATAGATGTCCCAAAGGTGCTTTTTCAAGAGGCAAAGCTGAAGAAGCTTTTTGGATGAGAAGCAAAATGTCTTCAAAGAAAAAACAAAAAGTTCAGTTGCCTCTTGAAAAATCACCTTTGGGACAACCATGACCTGGATGACTGAGAAATTCCATAATATTACACCTCCCACCACCAAATATCTTTGGGGCATTGCTCCTCCTTAAGTCTCCCTTTGGAAATCCTCAACTGAGAGATGTTTACTTTAAAAATAAAACAGAGTGGAGTTTAAAACCTAAATCTTTCCCAGCCAAAGAAGACAGAAAGGGAAGTAAGCAGCAGAAAGAAACTTACATTTGGGGCTCAGGAACAGCTACGGTGGTCCTGAGAAGGACAGACAGGAGAAGGAGAAGGAAGATGTTTTTTCTATGTTGCCAGCTTTCCCCCATGATATTGAAGAGAGAGGCTGCCTGCAAAACTGAGTTGAAAAGTCTCAGCTGTTCCCTCTTCAGCTCTGACTGCCTCTCTGCAAACAGTCCCTATGGAAGAAGAGGTGAAGGGGACAGGTCTGATTTCCCAGCCCAGTAGTGAGTCCTTGTCAGTGTTAAAGGCCAAAAGAGCACATGGAGGTGGAGATTGAAATAATACAACTTTATTCTCCACAGAAGGAGGATCCAGGGAGGTTTCCTTCAAAGCTTGTGTAACCTAGTGCTTTACAGTTGGGGTAACCCCAAAACTCAAAAACCTCAATGTCACAGTGACATGTGTCACTCCATTTTTTCTTACATAAAGTTACAAAAGGAGGCATACAAGCTTTCCACCAGCTTTTGTAATACAATACAACTATCATATCAGCAATGAGCTTTATTAATCTTTGTCTCAATATAAGACACAGAAATAAAGACAGTAGAAAAACAGTAGATGTAAAAGTAAAAAGAGAGAAAAGAAAGGGGAGATAAAGGAAAGGGGAGGAGAAAGAAAGCAGACTTCCAACATTTTGGGTGCAGTAAAATCAGATAGTGCTCGACTTACAACAGTTCATTTAGTATTATAGAATAACAGAGTTGGAGGGATCTTGGAGATCTTCTAATGCAACCCCCTCCCTAGGCAGGAAACCCGATATCATTTCAGAAAAATAGTTGTGCAATCTCAATACAATACAATACAATGCAATAGCAGAGTTGGAAGGGACCTTGGGGGTCTTCTAGTCCAACCTCTGCCTAGGCAGGAAACCCTATACCATTTCAGACAAATGGCTATCCAACATCTTCTTAAAGACTTCCAGTGTTGGGGCATTCACAACTTCTGGAAGCAAGCTGTTCCACTGTTTAATTGTTCTAATTGGCAGGAAATTTCTCCTCAGTTCTAAGTTGCTTCTCTCCTTGATTAGTTTCTATTCATTGCTTCTTGTTCTACCCTCAGGTGCTTTGGAGAATAGTTTGACTCCCTCTTCTTTGTGGCAACCCCTGAGATATTGGAACACTGCGATCATGTCTCCCCTAGTTTTTCTTTTCATTAAACTAGACATACCCAGTTCCTGCAACCGTTCTTCATATGTTTTAGTCTCCAATCCCCTAATCATCTTTGTTGCTCTTCTCTACACTCTTTCTAGAGTTTCCACATTTTTTTACATCATAGTGACCAAAACTGAATGCAGTATTCCAAGTGTGGCCTTACCAAGGCATTATAAAGTGGTATTAACACTTCACATGATCTTGATTCTATCCCTGTTTATGCAGTCTAGAACTTTGTTGGCTTTTTTGGCAGCTGCTGCACACTGCTGGCTCATATGTAAATGGTTGTCCACTAGGACTCCAAGATCCCTCTCATAGTTACTACTATTGAGCAAGATACCACCTATACTGTACCTGTGCATTTCATTTTTCTTGCCTAAATGTAGAACCTTACTTTTTTCACCATTGAATTTCATTTTGTTAGATAGTGCCCAATGTTCAAGTTTGTCAACATCCTTCTGTATCTTAAGCTTATCTTCTGGAGTGTTGGCTATTCCTGCCAACTTGGTGTCATCTGCAAATTTGATGAGTTCCCCATTTTTCCCCTCATCCAGATCGTTGATGAAGATATTGAAGAGTACTGGGCCTAAAACAGAGCCTTGGGGTATTCCACTGCATACCTCCCTCCATTTAGATGGAGTTCCATTGAGGACTACACATTGAGTGCATTTGGTCAGCCAGTTATGAATCCATCTGGTGGTGATGCTGTCTAACCCACATTTTCCTACTTTGTCTAGTAGTAGGTTATGGTCTACTTATCAAATGCCTTGCTGAAGTCCAAGTAAATTATGTTGAAGGCTGTCTTGATATTGTGTTTGTGGAGAAATTTGCTGATTTTATCTGACGGCATCGCCCTCCTCCCTTACATCAAAGGCACCACAGATAATATCATCAAAATTCTCCACAAACATAATATCAAGAAAGCCTTCAATACTGACCAAAAAATAGCCAACATCTTAAGTAACCCCAAAGACAAAATCCAGCTAGAAAACCAAGGAGTCTACGAAATACCATGCAAAATCTGCCCTGCAACATACATAGGACAAACGAACAGGAGAATAAATGCATGCATCGCAGAACACAAGAACGCAGTAAGAAAAAAAGAAAAAGCTTTCTCCCTTTTCCAGCACCTTAAAGCTACAGAACATGAAATTAATTTTGAAGGAACCAGATTAATCTCCAAAACAGAACCCTTCAACAAGAGAATAATTATGGAAGCTATTGAAATGGAGAAACACCACCACAACATGAATAAACGTGATGATACCTCCCGCCTACCAGACATCTGGAAACTAGCACTAGTCAACAAACGAGCCCCACCCACCACCCAGGCCATTACAATACAAAACAACAATGGACACACAGCCAGCACCAATCAGCACCAATCTACCAATCATGATACAACCACACAACCAATCATTCCACTTACTATATATATAGATATAGTATATATATCATAGTAAGTCCTCTGGTTTTTCCTTAGCACACCTCAGCTAGCTGATTAGCAAAAAGTTCATCTACTGCCTCTGCTTGGTTGAGTGGTCTGTAATATACACTTATAGCAATGATTTTCTTTTCCCCTCAATATTCACCCAAATATTCTGATGAAGGCTTTCATCCCTGACATCGTGTATTTCTGTGTAGCTGTTAGTTATTCTTTACATACATACATACATACATACATACATACATACATACGTACGTACGTACGTACATACATACATATTTTTGTGCAGCTCTAAAGGTAACCCCAACTGAGCCAAAATCTGTGTTGTTGTGAGACATTTGTTAAGTGAGTTTCGCCCCATTTTACAACATTTCTTGCCATCATTGTTAAGTGAATCACTGTGATTGATAAGTTAGTACCACAGTTGTTAAGTGAATCTGGCTTCCCTATTGATTTTGCTTGTCAAAAGATTGTAAAAGGTGATCACATGACCTTGGGACACAGCAACGGTCATAGATATGAACCAGTTGCCACGCATCTACATTTTTGATCACATGATCGTGGGGATGCTACAAAGGTCATAGCTGGGGAAAATGGCCATAAGCCACTTTTTTCAGTGCAAGTATAACTTTGAACAGTCACTAAATGAACTGTTGTAATTCGAGGACTATCCATAGTATTTTTTTACATACCTACATCTTTACATACTATGCATACATACAACTATTGCTACTCTTTTGTTGGATCTGTTTCTTCTAAACAAATTATATCCTCCTACCCTGTTTTCCCCAAAATAAGACCTCCCTGGATAATAAGCCCAATCGGGCTTTTGAGCGCATGTGCTAAAATAAACCCTCCCCTGAAAATAATATCCAAGAAAATATTGCAACACAGCAGCAGCCATGAGGTGACTACACTCGCCACCTCCTTCACCTCAAAAATAATAAGACCTTCTCAAAAATAAGGCCAAATGTTTATTTCGGAAGTCAAAAGAAAATAAGAACCTGTCTTATTTTGGGGAAAACATGGTAGTAATATAGTATAATTATGGGCTCCATCTCATCAAGTCTCAGTGATAATAGCAATGTTCATCCTCAGGTCTCAGGACAGTTCATGGGGGGGGGATTAAAATTGATTTGTATTTCCAGTAAAACAGGTGATCAACCTGTCAACGCAACCAGGAAGCCTGCCAGGTAACCCAACAGATTTACCCTAAGCTTTGCATTCTGGCCAAGGAAACTGTGGTTCTTGTGAAAAACAGGGAGTTTGGGGAATGTAATTAATTGTTCGGTTGTTTCATCAGCCTTCTTCCAGATCTGTCCTATTAAAGAAAAAATAACTGCCTCCCACCTGTGGCAAAAAAACAAATTGTTTCAGGAGGAGTAGGTGAATGACCAACATTCCTTAAAATAATATTTAGAGTACATGGACTTTCAACCAAAAGTTGGTCAATTGTTGACGTCCTTCCTTCCTGATCACCGTTTAAATTCTACTTTCATTGCTCCTACTTTAAAGAAGAGACTAGATGTACCTATTAGATATAACCACTTTTATTCTGGAGGTGAGAAGGCCCACTGGAATTGAGCAGCCAATAAATTTAAACAAATTAACATGATCATCAAAAAGCCATTAAAGACGCCATGGATGCTATACATACCAGATTGGATGCTGCAAAGAATAGAATATCTCATTAGCAGTTATCAGTGGACTTCTGTGTATTGAAGGCTAACATTTGATTTAACAAACAACATTGGCTTGTCAAAAAGAAAAAGAAAACCTAGGAATTAGAACAGTGTTGCCGAAACTGAAGCACACACTAACCTTTTCCGCACCGAGTGCCAAAACAGGTGCATGCTTGAAATCAAAAAAGCAGATAATCGTCTGGTTTCTGGTGCAGATGCACGCATGAAGACCAACTGTCCAGTGCACATGTGCCAGCTTTCCCTTGCCTTTCAGGGGTACTTGTGTCTCCCTGCCCACCCATCTCGTCCCCTCAGGGTGGCGGAACGTCCCCACTGACAGCCCAGTTCCACAACCCTGGACAGGGAGGGAAAGCCGAAGCACCTTCTCAGCCTGCCAAGGGAATGCAACTGCTTCCTGGGTGACACGGCTCTTACTGCAACTGCTTCCTGGGTGGCGTGTCTCCCAGGCAGCGGCTCTTCCGCTTTCTGGCACTCCTGCACTTGTGAAGACCAGCTGGCCGGCATGGCTGAACTCGTAAGAGCAACAGTTGATAGCTCCACGTACCCAGAGCGATGGCTCTGTATGCCACTTCTGGCACATGTGCCATAGGTTCGCCATCAATGAATTAGAAGAATACTTTAACTTGGAAAAATCAAATCTTCATCCACCTTTGCTTATGTCTGAAAAAGGCAGTGCAAAGATCTAGCTAATCCGAGAAGCTACCCAGTGGTGGGATTCAAAAATATCTCTGCTACGCTTTGAAAACTGTGGTTAGCTTCTGCTAGATCAAGGGGTTTGTCCAGGTTACCTGCTGCATTTGATATCATGGTAGGGAAAGATCCTTAAACCTGTGTTCCATTCTCTCTACTTCATGATGCATTTTTTTTCCTGCACATGCACTGATGGAGCAATGAAAGGATGGACTTTGGGTTTTTTTTGTTTTTTTTTTAAAGCCAGCTGAAATCAATAAGACTACCCCCACCTGTCAGTTTCCCAACAGCACTTGTGTGTCAGTCAAAGAACTTGGGGAGAATTTATTTTTTCAGGGATTGCACCTTCAGACCGGTTGCACCCAACCCTACCTTTGATTAAAAAACATTAAAAACTGGAGATTTGGAGATTTTTCATAACCAACATAATAGAAGCTGGCATAGGGTTTGCGTCACACATCTCTTTCCACTCCCATTTCCAAGGAACACACGGACAGTTCACAAGCAGAGAAGCCTTTGGAGGCAACATAGAAGGGATAGCAGTAGCACTTAGACTTATACACCACTTCACAGTGCTTGACAGCCCCCTCGAATCAGTTTACAGAGTCAGTCTATTGCCCCCAACAATCAGTCCTCATTTTACTGACCTCAGAAGGATAGAAGGCTGAGCCAACCTTGAACAAGTCAGGATCGAACTGCCAAACAGTTGGCAGTCGGCAGAAATAGCCTGCAGTACTACACTCTAATGTAAGGTGACCAGATTTTCAGATTGGAAAAGAGGGACACCCTTGACCGGGGGGGAGGGGGGGCTGGGGGGGGGGGGCTTGATTAAAAAAATTTTTTTTGTCAAAAGGTCACCCCAGGACACTGAAACCAGCATAAATACGAATCTGTTGCCAAACAAAATTTTGATCACGTGACCATGAGGATGCTGCAACGGTCGCTAAGTCTGAAAAATGGTCGCAACGGTCGCTAAGTGTGAAAAATGGTCGCAACGGTCGCTAAGTGTGAAAAATGGTCATCAGTCACTTTTTTCAATGCCATTGTAACTTTGGTCACTAAATGTTTTCCCCCTCCTCGAGACTCCTCACTTCTTCCTTCATTCCTCTTGCTTATCTACCTTCACCTTATCTGTCTTCTGCTCTTTCCCTCTCTTCCTTCCTTCCTCCCTCCTTCCATCCTCTTCTTTCCTCACTCACTCCCTTCCTCCTTTTTCTCTTCCTTCCTCCTTCCATTCTTTATACGATATAAAATTCAATGAGGGTGAAACACACCAAATCTGGCAAAGCTGCCTTGCACCAACCTGGCCTGCCCATAGAATAGCAGCCACTTTGAGACACATAAACCTGGTCTGAACATATTGCATCACAAAGATTTGCAAAGATCACATTTGCAAAAAGGAACATTTCTTGTAGTAAATACATTTTATAAACAATTTAAAAGTAAAAATCCCCCCAAAATAATAAAAAGGTATTCTATAAATAAAAGAAATCCTTAAAAACCATTGTTAAGTATTACACCAGCAATAATTTATACTGTCACCATTTCAAACTATCATCAGAAATACGAATCTGTTGCCAAACATCCACATTTTGATCGCGTAACCATGAGGATGCCACAATGGTCGCTAAGTGTGAAAAATGGTCATCAGTCACTTTTTTCAATGCCATTGTAACTTTGCTCACTAACCAGCCATGTTCCTGACTTAACAACCACCATGATTCACTTAACGTGGCAATAAAAGGTTGCAAAATGAGGCAAAAATCATTTAACAAACGTCTCCCTTAGCAACAGAAATTGGGGGATCAATCCTGGTCGTAAGTCGAGGATTACTGGTAGCTAATTGCAAAAGGCAACTTTACTTGGAACAGGTGAGATTGTGCCCGGATCCCTTTCATGCCACCATCCCATCCTGTCCATGGGGAGAACTCCACAGGCGGACAAAAGCCCCCAATCCCCTCTCAACCTCCAGCTGACTCTGCCATCCGCCATAACCACACATGCCCCTCAAAGGCAAAACTCAGGGGGCTGAATTCTACAGGGGGAGGAGTAAGGGGGGGATTTGAGGGGCAGCCCAAAGCACCATCTGTTTAAATTTGCATCAGGCAGGCAGTAACATTTTCATAGACCATGATCAGAAGAGCAGCTGATCCTATGGAGAGACTCCTCCTGCATTCAGTCCCAGGCCTACAAGTGGAAGTACCCCTTCCTTCCTTCCTTCCTTCCTCCTTTCACCTTCCTTCCTTCCTTCCTTCTTTCCTTCCTTCCTTCCTTCCTTCCTTCTCTCCCTCCCTCCCTCCCTCTTTCT
The DNA here is from genome assembly GCF_009769535.1 of Thamnophis elegans. Taxonomy (NCBI): domain Eukaryota; kingdom Metazoa; phylum Chordata; class Lepidosauria; order Squamata; family Natricidae; genus Thamnophis; species Thamnophis elegans. The sequence continues at coordinate 170,466,552 of NC_045542.1, read as the reverse complement.
TCCTTCTAGCCTTCCTTCCTTTCCATTCTTTCTCCTTCCTTCCTTCCTCTTGCCTATCTGCCTTCTGTCTTTCTGCTCTTTAGATCTCTCTTCCTCCTTCCTTCCTCTTTCCATCCTTTCACCAAAAATCAGGATGTTTTATTAGCATCAGCATCATTCTGCTGAAAATGCCAAATTCTGTGGTACTTCTGGATGAGATTTAGAAAATTACAGAGACATGAGGAACCATTATATAATTTCACTTGGCAAAACTCTGATTAAAATAATAGCAACAAAATGTAAGGTTTTTTAATTTTAAAACTCTAGCAAAACATAGATTTATTTCCAGTTTAGTTAATTAATGTCATTATAAAAAGGAATGCAATTGATTAAATAAAAATGACTTTTTCTTTTATTAAGAATACTTATTCTACATTAAACTAGAAAATATTTCATAGGCCCTTCAACAAGTTTGTTACAAATTTTCAGGATTGCATGCATTCTTGAAACTGATACTATGTAATGTTAAAAAGCAGGCTCCCACTTTCAACAATCGAACAGAGAAGCGAGAGACGAAGCAGGAGCCAAGCCGGGCTAGAGTGTTGGGCTGAAGGAAGGAGGGATACACACACTCGCGTTCTCCCCCTTCCTCCCTCCCTCCCCCTCTCTCTCTCAAATGGCAAATCCTTGGAAGGAATGACCCGGTTTGGCTCCCGCTTTCAACAATCGAACAGAGAAGCGAGAGACGAAGCAGGAGCCAAGCCGGGCTAGAGTGTTGGGCTGAAGGAAGGAGGGATACACACACTCGCGTTCTCCCCCTTCCTCCCTCCCTCCCTCTCTCTCTCTCAAATGGCAAATCCTTGGAAGGAATGACCCGGTTTGGCTCCCGCTTTCAACAATCGAACAGAGAAGCGAGAGAGACGAAGCAGGAGCCAAGCCGGGCTAGAGTGTTGGGCTGAAGGAAGGAGGGATACACACACTCGCGTTCTCCCCCTTCCTCCCTCCCTCCCTCTCTCTCTCTCAAATAGAACGGCTCGTGGTCACAGATCAAAAGAGGAGATCGCGACGGAGAAAGAACATCCATTATCCAGCATCTCGAAACCACCGCGTAAACAGAATTTGCTCCAACGTTTTTCCCATGGACAATGAGCTCTCCCTCAGACCTTTTACAATACAGCCACGCGCTGCCAGACTCCAAATAAGTTCTAACTAGGTTACCCAGCCCATGGAAGCCAGCAGCGTCTGGACAGGGGAACGAATGAGCCGCCCATTCGTTCCCCACTCATCTGCCCGCTCACACGCTACAATAGCCAGCCCATGGAAGCCAGCAGCGTCTGGACAGGGGAACGAATGGGCGGCTCATTCATTCCCCACTCATCTGCCCGCTCACACGCTACAGTAGCCAGCCCATGGAAGCCAGCAGTGTCTGGACAGGGGAACGAATGGGTGGCTCATTCGTTCCCCACTCATCAGCCCGCTCACATGCTACAATAGCCAGCCCATGGAAGCCAGCAGCGTCTGGACAGGGGAAGGAATGGGCGGCTCATTCGTTCCCCACTCATCTGCCCGCTCACACGCTACAATAGCCAGCCCATGGAAGCCAACAGCATATGGACAGGGGAACGAATGGGCGGCTCATTCGTTCCCCACTCATCTGCCTGCTCACACGCTACAGTAGCCAGCCCAGCGAGCTAGCAGCTGATGGGTGGGGGAGAGCGGCAGCGGCTCGCGCAGAGAACCGCTCAGTTCTGGAGCTTCTGCCACCCGTGGCGGTGCAGCGCACAGGGGCTGGCTGTAACGCGAGGAGATGAAATGAACTCCGCAAACGGGGAGAAGGAGGAGAGGAGGCCTGTCTCCTCCCCATAGCGCCTCCCGATTCCCACTGGTACCAATCTATAACATGATTACTCACCAGTGAGTAAGCGCAGCTGCAAGCAAAAGACGAAATGAAATGGAGGCTCGCGCAGGCGTGCTAAGCTAAGTGGACTCCAGCCAATCAGTGAGCTGGTTGGCCAGCTCACTGATTGGCTGGAGTCCAGGCCAATTAAATCAGTGAATGGCAGGCTGGGCTGGCTTAAATTTGTAGGTAGCATAGAACAGAACGCTGAGCCAGCCCAGCAGCTGATGGGCGGGAGCTGCAAGCGCCAAAAAAAGCGTGCCTTTTGAAAAAGCGGGCAGGACGCGGGAAAATGTATCAAAAAGCGGGGGTGCCCCGCCAAAAGCGGGACGTCTGGTCACCTTACTCTAATGACTACACTACCACAGATGCATATGTATCTTTTAAAAAGTCAAGAGGGCAGCCATGATCATGAGATGGAAGACCTGCCCCTTTTCAACCTTCAACACTCCTAAAAAAAGCGGGAGGATACTTCAATTGCAGAGACACAACCCCATTTTGATTTCCTGGGCCTCCTCTGTGGAAAATTCAGATTATAGTGAGAAATAGTGGTAGGAATATTTTTGAGAAGATGCCACCCTTTTTGTACGCATTTTCAAGCCTCACTTCTGGATTTCTTAAAAGTATGCATGGATTCCTGGGGACAACCTACATCCGTGATGGCGAACCTATAGCACACGTGCCACAGGTGGCACGCAGAGCCATTGTTGAGGGCATGTGAGGCATTGTCCTGTCAGCTCCAGCACACGCTGGCCAGTAATTTTCGGCCTTGATTTTTGGCCATTTTTCTCCTCTGGAGGCTTCTTGGGGAATGGACTTGTGAGAATAGGATGAAATCCTAGTTATTTGAGTAAATTTGTTGAGGTTATTTGAGGAACCTGATAGACTCCATTTTGAATATCTGACTAGCCAGCAAGCTACTCTGGAAAATGACAGCAAGGAGCCAAATCAGAAAGTTACAGTGACCTGACCAGAAATAGCCTGATGGGAGTAACAGGACATGGTTTGCAGGAAGCCTTCTTGTTTAGTTCTGGGAAAGGGAAGTTAATTGTTAGTTTCTATTTCCATAGTAAATTGTATTTTTGGGTGTAGGCCATTGAGATGTGTGTGGAAATTCTCCAGTTTTCCCTTCTCATGTTGTTGTTGTTGTTGTTTATTAGTTTTGTATGCCGCCCACTCCCAAAGGACTCCGGGCAGCTCACAATAAATTTGTGGCCAAATTTATATATATATTCCCAAAAACTTGGGTATGGCTAGCTGATGAGAGCTAAATAGCTTGAAATAGATCTATACTAGTCTCCCTTTATTTATTTATCAGCATAAATATAACATATATATATATATATATATATATATATATATATATATATATATATATATATATGTGTGTGTGTGTGTGTGTGTGTGTGTGTGTGTGTGTGTGTGTGTGTGTGTGTTTTTGTTTGTGCTGATAAATAAATAAAGGAAGACTAGTATAGATCTATTTCAAGCTATTTAGCTCTCATCAGCTAGCCATATCCTTACTGGGATTCGAACCTGTGCTCTATTGCCTCCCAGGCAGGGAGTTAACCATTTGAGCTACAGAGAACGACTCCTTTATCAGCCAGCCAGGGTGGGAGGTATATGTATAGATCTATTTCAAGCTATTTAGCTCTCATCAGCTAGCCATATCCTTACTGGGATTCGAATATACCTCCCACCCTGGCTGGCTGATAAAAGGAGTCGTTCTCTGTAGCTCAAATGGTTAACTCCCTGCCTGGGAGGCAATAGAGCACAGGTTCGAATCCCAGTAAGGATATGGCTAGCTGATGAGAGCTAAATAGCTTGAAATAGATCTATACTAGTCTTCCTTTATTTATTTATCAGCACAAATAAAAACACAAATATAACAAAGGCAACAGTAAAAATATTGGGTTTCTGTCTGGATGGACTCTTGTGACGAGCCTAATGACAGAGAGTGGAAGTGTGACCTTCCTCCCACACTTGGGCATACCAGGGGTTGTGACTTTAAGTATATATATATATATATATATATATATATATATATATATATATATATATATATATATATATATAATACACACACACACACACACACACACACACACACACACACACACACACACACACACACACACACATATATATATATATATATATATATATATATATATATATATATATATATATATGCATATGCAGGTCTTGGCGTATTCAGGTCTTTTTCCATGTAAGATTGAGAGTATCTTGGTGACATTTCGATGAGGTCCCACTCGCTGTCTTCAGGCTGGTGTCTTCGGCTTTTTGCTTGACAGGTTCTGGAGAACCGGTAGCAGAAATTTTAAGTAGTTCAGAGAACCTTCAAATACCACCTCTGGCTGGCTCCAGAATGGGGTGAGAATGGAGATTTTGCAGTATCCTTCCCTTGCCAAGCCCACCAAGCGAGGCCCACAGAACAAGTAGTAAAAAAAATGAATTTCAGTACTGCACACACACAAACACATATATTGCTGCCAGTACTGGTGGAAACACAGATTTGATTATCTTTTGGGAAATAATGAATAAAGTGTGCAGCTATGAGAAGAAAAACAAAGAAGCTGCCTTGATTCTGAAAACATTTATTTATTTATTCAGTTTCTATAGCCACCCATTTTAGTCAATGGCTCTGGGTGGCTCTGCGCATGTAATATGTTTGTGTATAAAACCAGATTCCTCCTTAGTTTCCAGGAGATTCATTCTTTCCGAGCATGTGCTATTCCTGGAAACATGGCCTGAATCCTTATGCTTTGACTTCCTTGGTATCATCTGTCATGGAAGAAAAGTTAGAAAGTAAGGAAGAAAGTAGGAAAGATTGGTAAAAAACAAAGTTTAGATGGGCATGAGGCAGAAGGCCCAAATGGAATCACCCGCTCCCCATTTTGCTTATACGCAAAATAAATGGAACCAATTGTCATTCTGAAAGAAGCCAGAGATGTAACGATAGATGGTCCTCGACATAGAACCCCAATTGAGCCCCAAGCTTCTGTTGCTAAGTGAGTTAAGGGAGTTTTAAAGTGAATCTGGCTTCCCTGTTGATTTTGCTCATGAGAAGGTCACAAAAGGGGATCGTGTGACCCCAGGACACTGCAACCATCATAAATATGAACCAGTTGCCAAGTGTCCGAATTTTAATCATGTGAACACGGGGATTTCCGGGCCGTTGTAACTTTGACCAGTCACCAAATGGTTTTGAAGTCAATTAGGGTCGTAAATTGAAGGCCTAAAACCATGTCCCTCAAAAAAACATTTGAGCCAATGGCAACTCATGCTTTACCTGTACTGCAGGGGGCCGTGTACTCGGCTGTTGCAAATTCATCTGAAACATAAAAAAGGAAAATTTGTCAGGGCTGAAGTGTCTCTCCTAACTTTGATCTCCATCATATGATTCATGATATGTTCCAGGAGTACAAAGGAATACAATGTACAGCTTCATATGCATAGTAATAGCTACAGCTAACCCAGGCTGTTGTTAAATCTTGGTCAACGATCCACCCAGTAATATACTGTATTTTTCGGACTATAAGATGCACCAAGATTTTGAAGAGGTAATTTTTTTTAAAAAGTTTTTGCTATCTACGGGCCTCCCAAACCCTCTGAATGCCTCATTTTTTTCAAAAAAACAGAGCATGCATAGGCTTTGGGAGGTTTGTAGAGTGCTCCTGGAAGCTGGGGGGCAAAAACAAGAAAAATACAGCCCATTTTCACTCATTTTTGCCCTCCCCAACCCCCAGGAGCACTTTGCAGACCTCCCAAATCCTCGGCACATCAATTTTTGTGAAGGGGACAGGGTTTCAGGAGGCAAAAAATTCTGCATTCAGTGTATAAGACCCACTCAGATGTTCACCCTCCTTTGTGGGGGAAGGTGTGTCTTATACTCTGAAAAATACGGTAGTTGCAGGCAAGCAGCACAACCCACATGGAGGTGTCTTGAGTCCTAACTGCCATCTTGATTTTTTGACACACATAACCACACCCACTTCCAAACGCTTCTCTGCAAAGCGGCCTGTGGGCCAGATACGTCATGCACAGGTCACACCCACCCCACCTCTGTGAATGGGGAAAACATTGCAAAATATCACTTGATGGCAACGTGACACGGTGAGTTTGACACCCGTGCTCCAAACCATTCCCAGAGATGTATTTAAAAAAAACATTCCCAGGGATAGATGACTTGACTAGAGAAGCTATGTTCTGCTCAGCCTCTCTAGGGTGCCACTTCTATGCACCCAGCCAAACAAACCTTATTGATTTGGACTTAATCATCATGCCTGGAAATGCCTGAGCTGGATTGTGAAACACAAGATTGTTTTTAAACAACCGAGTAAATCCCAACATGCAAACCAGCCTGAGGAGGTCGGTTGTCCTCAAATTTTACATGCAGTTCCAAATGTTGTACAAGAGACAATTTAATCCGTCTCCGTTAAAAATCCTGAACTCTCCCCAAGATTCTAATGGATTTTTCCCACCAAGCAGTGCTTTAAGGCAGCGGTTCCCAACCTTTGCAATGGGGGAGAAGGGAACCAGGCCATGTAAGCAGTAGCCTGGTATGCACACGCACGTAGCTTAACTTGTGGGAAGTAAGTTGCACGCACATTTGCTCATACACCAAACCGCCACTCATGCAGGTTGAGCTGCATGCATGCCAGCCCGCTCACACAACCCATTTCTGAATAGACCACGGCCTGGTAATGGGCCCCTGCCATGGGGTTTGGGCCCCTGCTGTAAGGGCCAAATATATGCCCGCCTTCAGCAAAACTGAAAGTCGTTAATTTCCCCCCCTTTTGAGCCCTAAGGAAAAGGAAGAAAAATGCCAAGCAACTACATGTTGAAAAATAATGAATTAAACAAGCTGATTGGAGTATCACCATTCAGTCCCTTCTCACCAGTTTCATAGTAATCATAGATTTTCACTAAGGCAGGCTGCAGGTCCCGGACGGGTGTCTCCTGCTCCACCGTAAAGGAGAAAGTTTGGACTGTCTTGGGTACCTGCAGAGAAAAGTTACTATGAGGTTACAAACCAGATGGAGAGCTTCTGCAGGCAATACATTGTAGAGCCCTTTTTGTAGAGGATATGGCACATCGTATCAGCCACTTGAAAAAAAACTCAGCCATAACAAGCTTGTAACGCCTTGCTTCCCAGAAAAATAAGGTCAAGGAGAAAGGAAGTGGTCCTGCCTTCAATTTTATCCCCTTGAGTGAATGATCTTGTCCCCTCTTTGGGCTCTGCCCCTTATCCTTACTCACCTTGTCCAAGTATAGCAGGACATGATTGATGTTCACTTCAGTCCTCTTGATCTGACTTTCCTCTTCCAGCTTCAGGAGTGGAAACATTTGAAAAACGGAAAGAGCTTTATTAGCATTCATAGTGATACTGTTGAACTAGGTGGCCATAGAAACAGAGTTAGAAGTGATCTTGTAAGTCACCAAGTTAAACCTCCCGCTCAATAAAGAATCCACCACAAAGTTGTGGCTAACTTTGGATTGGATGGATAGGTACAATTTTCCATATCATGAGAAAGAATGACAGCTGCTATTTTCATTGGAGAAAATATCAATATTCAACAAATCTGTTTCAGCATTCCTAATCCTCATTTCCAATTACAGGAAGTTCTCAACTTACAACCAGTTGCTTAGCAACCATTCAAGGTTACAACAGACCTCTGCAGGGCCACTCCGCCTGGCTGCCCTCCACCTATGGTCATGTGATCATATTTTAGGTGCTTGGCAACCATCTGCCTTTCTAGTTCTTTGAAGCATCCCACAGACATGTGACCACGATTTGCAATGGTTTTTACCAGAAACCAGCATTTACTTCTGATTTCCACCAAAAAAAACCCCAAATTTCAGGCAATAATGCACTGAATGTTCATCAGAAAAAAAGTGTGCTAAAAGATACATATTCATACATATACATATATACACACATACTTGTAAAATGGGAGCATTTACTGCTTTTTGTTTTCAGTGCCCAGCTAGGGTAGATCCTACATGTTAAATGCAAAATTTATTTGATGACTTTTTTCCTTCTTTTTTGTGCATTATTTTATTATTAGCATTGAATGTGTTTTGTTTTGTTTGATTTGCTTTTCTGTTTTGTATTTTATCTTTTTATGAAATATATATGTGTGTGTGTGTGTGTGTGTGTGTGTGTGTGTATTTGTGCTGATAAATAAATAAAGGGAGACTAGTATAGATCTATTTCAAGCTATTTAGCTCTCATCAGCTAGCCATACCCTTACTGGGAATCGAACCTGTGCTGTATTCCCAGTAAGGGTATGGCTAGCTGATGAGAGCTAAATAGCTTGAAATAGATCTATACTAGTCTCCCTTTATTTATTTATCAGCACAAATACACAAATGTAACAAAGGCAACAGTAAAAATATTGGGTTTCTGTCTGGATGGTCTCTTGTGACGAGCCGAAGGACAGAGAATGGAAGTAGTGATCTTCCTCCCATATTTGGGCATACCGGGGCTTGTAACTCTAAATACACAGACACACAGACACACAGACACACAGACACACAGACACACAGACACAGACACACAGACACACAGACACACAGACACACAGACACACAGACACACACACAGACACAGACACACACACAGACACACACACACACACACAGACACACACACACACATATGTGTGTGTGTGTGTGTGTTGTAAGATTAGGTATAGTGAAATGTTGACCGTTTAGTGACCAGAACAACCTGCGACCATAAATTCCAAAGTTGATCGTAGTCGTAGGTCAAGAATTACCTGCATCAAGAAATACAGCACTGAAGGTTTATCAGAAAAGGGAACCTGGGAAAAAATACCTTTTTTACACTGGATTTCACCGGGATGTATCCAGACAGCATCTTAATCTGGACAATTGCCATGTTGGAAACCGGACGTTGGCCAGTGTAACTGAGAAACCAAGAAAGGAGAGAAGACGTGTGACTCATTTTAAAGCAAGGAATAGACAGCCTGATGCAAAATGCTGCATGCGGGTTCATAAAAGGTTGGCCGTGCCCTCAGGGCCTGCATCCAATGTTGCCATTAAATGGAGCTTCTGGAATGTGGAACTCTGGCCTTTCAGAAAGCAGGGGAGGTGAGTAGCAGCCTTCGGACCCTCAGACATGGTCCATCCTTGGAGGAAAAGGGCCTGTATCTGTTCAAGGAAGGAAGGCTCAGCACCGATCCAAGAAAGAGATTACCTGACATTCATGGCAATGTCAAAAGTGATGTGTACGTTGTTTCCTATGCAAGTCTCAGGAATGGTGTGCACCTCCAGCCTAAATGGTGCCTCTTCTTGCTCCAAAGGGACATTGTATGTCAAGACAGCCTGGAATAGAAAGACCATCATTTGGGGACATTCTACACTCCCATGACAGAAGAATGTGGAGCAGGGTTGGGTTTCTCCAGGTTCGCACTGGTACACCAGAACCGGTTTGTGAAATTTAACGTACCTTTTGGAGCCTGTTCCAAAAGGAAGGAAGGAAGGAAGGAAGGAAGGAAGGAAGGAAGGAAGGGGGAGAAAAAAAGAGAGAGACAAAGATAGAAAGAGAAAGAAAAAAGAAAAAAGGAAGTGGGAGCAAGAGAAGAAATAAAGAAAGAGGGGGAGAAAGACAAAAGGAAGCAAGGAAAGAAAGAGTATGAGAGAGAGAGAAAGAAAGAAAAAGAAAGAGAACTTATGACCACAATTGAGGCCAAAATTTTGGTTGCTAAGCAAGAGCATTGTTAAGTGAGTTTCACCACATTTTCCAAGTTGACCACGACCACCCGGTCACACGCCCACCAAGCCACACCCACCCAATCACATGACCACCGAGCCACTCCCACAAAACAGGCCACACCTACAGAATAGGTTCTAAAAATTTTGAAACCCACCCCTGATGTGGAGGTTTAAAACAAGTGGCATATGTAAAAGCAAGAAAAATCTGGATTCAAATAGACACACTGATCAAGAGGATTTAAAGATTAATATACAATTGAGACCAGAGGCTTTTCTTTGGACCAACAGTCAGAGGAAAAATCATGGAACTTTATTGTTGTACATCATAACTGCAGAAAGATTACTGTATGCACAAAGATGGAAAGATTCCCCACATAATAGAGGAATGGTTGGTGAAGAGGATGGAATTCACTGATGTTACCAAATTGACTTATCTGATCAGAGAAAAGACAAATATCTATGTTTATTGCTGACTGGAAACCCATGATGGACTTTTTATTTATTTTATTATTTATTTGTAAAGGTAAAGATAAAGGTTTCCCCTTTCCAGTTGTGTTCAACTCTAGAGCGTGGTGCTCATCTCAGTTTCTTAGCCAAGGGAATCAGCATTGTTCAAAGACATTTCCATGGTCATTTGGCCAGCATGATTATACGCCGAAGTACATAGAACACTTCCCACTGAAATGGTGCCTATTTATCTACTTGCATTTGCATACTTTCGAACTGCTAGGTGGGCAGGAGCTGAGGCAAGAATGGGAAATCACCCCATCGTGCAGCACTCAGTTCTTGAGCTCTCAGCTCCCAACCAGCAATTAAAACAACATCAATAATATATCAATATAATACATATACCTATTAAAACCATAAACATTACAAATCTAGTTAAATTGCCAGTCGATCGTTAATCCTTTTCTCCACATCATCCTATCCCAATATCTGGGGGAGAAAGCCAGGTCTTCAGTGCTTTTCAGAGGGCTAGTAGTGCTCCTGGTTCCTGTAGTCTGCAATTTTTCTCTGGAAATCCATTCCCACACCACGATTGTTGGTCTGATGTTAATCTTGAAGTTAATCTATGCTCATCTGGGTGCTGATTGCTTTTTGTTCTCTTTCTGGGAACAAAATTAAACTGCACATGACAATTCATTCCCTCAAGACCTGGTGATGGTCATTAACCCGAATGGCTTCTAAAGCAGGATTGGATGCATTCACAGAAGGCAGGTTCCACGTTATTTCTGAAATGGGGACAGCAAGCCCCCAAGCGCCAAGTTGTGAGCGAATTAGAAATTCTCTGGCTGGCGACCATGAGAAGCAAAATGCTAGTCTTAAATGGCCTAATCTGACCTGGCTGCTCTTATGTTCTCAAAGATGTTCTCCATCCCTTACTTAACTTGCTCACTTTCTTCATGTCTTTTCTTCTCAACTTGCATTCCCATAAGTCCATTGGGAACCCAAAATAGATCATCACTAGGCAGTGGCACTGGTCTCTTCTCTCACCAGGGCACTCACCTGCATAAAGATGCAACCGGTCACCTCAGCTGTGTAGTTCCCTGGCCCTTGGAGCAGATCTTCACACTGGAGCAGCAGAGAGTTGTTCCTGTCTACATGGAATTCTCTCAGGAGACCATATTCTGAACTCAAGATTGCTCTGGTATCGATGCCATCCTTGGAATAATTAAATGTCTTGTATTGGGACAGAGCCTGGAGAGCCACCACCGTATCCTGCAAGAGAAAGCAAAAGAATGGAATGGAACAGAACAGAACGCTGGAAAACCTCCAGTGCTGAAGCGCCCACAATTTCTGAAGTCAAGCTGTAATTGTCCTCACTGTTAGGCAGTGACACACCTTGGTTGGTCATCCTGGGAGCTGAGATTCTGACACATCTGGAGGCCATAACAAGGCATAACATCACATCAGGTTTGTTTCCAATTGCTCCTTCCTGCATCCTCTTGAGAAATTTGTGAGGAGCAAACATACCTGTGTAGAGGCGAATCCTCCACGGGAATTCTGTTGTTTGGTCAACCATTTGACAATGGCTGCTGCTAACGTTAATTCTTCCTCAGAGGGGGACGGTTCTTTGGTCACTAAAGCAAGGAGCACGTAGGAAGTCAACTCTATTTCAGCAGCGGCAGCACGCACGAAGAGTGGAAAATCAGACTTCTGCTTTGGCTTCCAGGACCTCTCCCAGTGGATAGAGCCATCCTCTTCAAAGAGAGAAGTTAACTTTGGGTTACACACACAGTCCATGCACAGAGATATATCAACTTTCGACTAGTATCTGTACAAAAACATTTGGCCTCCCTGGTATCAAGCTCTATGCAATTGGACAACAGGAGAAGCATGTTCCAGGTGACCTCAATGTACATCCGGTTACTTAACAATTGTTCAAAGTTATGACGGGTCTCCCCACAGCTACCTATAACCAGTTTTAGAGTTACAAAAGTAAACCTACCACCACAGTTAAGCCCAAAACTGATGTCGCTAAGTGAGAAATTTGTTAAGTTTTGCCCCATTTTACAACTTTCCTTGCCACAGTTGTTAAGTGAATCACTGCAGCTGTTACATTAATAACCCAGTTGTTAATTGAATCTGGTTTCCCCATTTACTTTGCTGGTCAGAAGGTCGCAAAAGGGGATCCCATGACCCTGGGACACTGCATCCGTCATAAATGTGAGTCAGCTGACAAGCATCACAATGTAAATCACATGCCCATGGGGATGGCGCAATGGTAGTGGCAGCGTAATAGCCGTAAGTCACTCTTTCCAGGGCTCTTGTAGCCTACAATGGTTACTGGTGGCTAAAGCATATGATGAACCATGATATCCTATTGCCATTCCATTCCATTTATTGAATTTATAGGCCGCCCAATCCAGGAGGACTCCGGGCGGCTTACAGAAATAAGAAATATTTAAAAAGATTGAAACAGATAAGACACAACAAATTAAAAGAAACACAACATGCACTCAGTCTAAGCGGGGCTGGACCTCAATCAAGAAGTCAACAGCCCCAGGCCACAACACAGGAGGTTGGGAATGGGGACACCATTTTGCGGTGGTCCTCCTCCTACCTCTCGGATCGATCACAGTTCGTGTTCACTGGAGGGCAGAGATCGACCCCGAGGTCCATCACTTGTGGGGTGCCTCAGGGGTCAGTTCTCTCACCTCTCCTGTTCAACATATATATGAAACCGCTGGGCAAGATCATCTGTGGTTTCGGGGTACGGTATCAGCAATATGCTGATAATACCCAACTTTTCATCTCTACCCCAAACCACCCCAACGATGCCCTCGACATGATGTCCCAATGCTTGGAGACAGTGCAGATCTGGATGGGGAGGAACAGGCTCAAGCTCAATCCCTCCAAGACTGAGTGGCTGTGGTTCCCGTCATCCCGATTTGTGCATCACGTACCTTCTTTGATGATAGGGGGAGAAGTTTTACCCCCCTCAGAGAGGGCCCGCAATCTGGGAGTCCTCCGGGATACGCAGCTTAGTTTAGAAGAACATCTTACGGCCATGACCAGGGTGGCCTTCTACCAGGTCTGCCTGGTACACCAGTTGCACTCCTTCTTGGATCGGGATGCCCTGTGCACAGTCACTAACACCCTCATCCTTTCTCTCCTGGACTACTGTAATGCTCTCTACATGGGGCTGCCCATGAAGAGCACCTGGAGGCTCCAGCTGGTCAAGAATGCAGCCGCATGGGTTGTCATGGGGGTACCTAGGTGCTCCCATGTTACACCCCTTTTAGGGGCCTGCACTGATAGCTGGTTGTTTTCCGGGTTTGATTCAAGGTGTTAATTATGATCTTTAAAGCGCTCCATGGCTTAGGCCCAGGGTACTTGTGAAACCACCTACTGCCACCGGTAGCCTCCCACTGTCCAGTACGATCCCACAGAATTGGCCTCCTCAGGGTACCATCGGCCAGGCAGTGTTGGCTGGCGACCCCCAGGGGGAGAGCCTTCTCTGTGGGAGCGCCTTCCCTCTGGAATGAGCTGCCCCTGGAGTTTCGCATATCCCCTGACCTCTGGTCCTTCCGGCACGCCCTGAAAGTTGGCTTTTTCAGCAAGCTGGCCTGGCCTGAATAGAATAAATTAAATTATTAATTTTAAATTGTTAATTTTAATTTAATCCTAAAATTGATTTAAATTGTCAATTGAAGGTTATTGGATTTCCTATTTAATCTTTTTTAATTTTTGTCATATGTGTTTTTATGTTGTACGCCACCTTTGGGAGAAGGGCAGCATATCAGTCCAATAAAACTAAACCTAACCAAACCAAGAACTGTTGCTGGAATTGGGTATGTCCAATTTAATGAAAAGAAGGACTAGGGGAAACATGATAGCAGTGTTCCAATCTCTCAGGGGTTGCCACAAAGAAGAGGGAGTCAAGCTATTCTCCAAAGAAGGCAGGATAAGAAGCAATGGGTGGAAACTAATCAAGGACAGAAGCACCCTAGAATGAAGGAGAAATTTCCTGACCATGAGAACAATTAATCAGTGGAACAACTTGCCTCCAGAAGTTGTGGCTGCCCCAACACTGGAAGTTTTAAAGAAGAGATTAGATAACCATTTGTCTGAAGTGGGACAGGATTTCCTGCCTGAGCAGGAGGGTTGGCCTAGAAGACCTCCAAGGTCCTTTCCAACTCTGCTATTCTAATCTAGATTCTATTATAAATACTAAGCAAAGTGTTGTAAGTCGAGGGCTACCTGTACCCACTCACACCTCTGTGGTCATGTGATCACATTTTGGGTGCTTGGCAACCAACTCACCTTTATAGCTGCTTGCAGCATCCTGCAGTCATGGGAGAGCAAGATTCGTGATGGCTTTCGACAGTTACTAGCATTTTTACTTCCAGTTGATAGCAAAAGACTAGAAAATGGATTCTCTTAGCAACCACCATGGTTACTTAATGACTGTCATAACATACAATAGCAATAGCAGAGTTGGAAGGGACCTTGGAGGTCTTCTAGTCCAACCCCCTGCCTAGGCAGGAAACCCTATACCGTTTCAGACAAATGGCTATCCAACATCTTCTTAAAGACTTCCAGTGTTGGGGCATTCACAACTTCTGGAGGCAATTTCTGTTCCACTGGTTAATTGTTCTAACTGTCAGGAAATTTCTCCTCACTTCTAAGTTTCTTCTCTCCTTGATTAGTTTCCACCCTTCTTGTTCTACCCTCAGGTGCCCTGGAGAATAGTTTGACTCCCTCTTCTTTGTGGCAACCTCTGAGATATTGGAACACTGCTATCATGTCTCCCCGAGTCCTTCTTTCTATTAAACTAGACATACCCACTTCCGGCAACCGTTCTTCATATGTTTTAGTCTCCAGTCCCCTAATCATCTTTGTTGCTCTTCTCTGCACTCTTTCCAGAGTCTCCACATCTTTTCTACATTGTGGCAACCAGAACTGAATGTAGTATTCCAAGTGTGCCTTACCAAGGCATTATAAAGTGGTATTAACACTTCACATGATCTTGATTCTATCCCTCTATTTATGCAGCCTAGAACTGTGTTGGCTTTTTTGGCAGCTGCTGCACACGGCTGGCTCATATTTAAATGGTTGTCTCCAAGATCCCTTTCACAGTTACTACTACTGAGCAAGGTACCACCTATATTGTACCTGTGCATTTTGTTTTTGTTGCTTAAATGTAGAACCTTACTCTTTTCACCATTGAATTTCATTTTATTAGATAGTGCCCTGTTCTGACCCCCCTTCTTCGCTCATTCACAGACGACAGTCAGACAGACTTAAAAGGAAATAACTTTATCAGACCTGGCTCACGCTGGCTGCGAGCCCAAAATAAACATAGATAAAGTCTCTGGCAACAAGAGTTATGCAGCAGAATGCAGAAACAAAACTCTTACAGCACCAGGTTTTCAGGAAGCAAAATAACTTATCCAAGTGTCTCACAAACTCAAACCGGAACGGAACTGAATTCTCCATAAACAAATGACGAACCACGAACGAACAAGTGAACGTTGACTTCTGTAACTAGGGCGTGGCACCTTCAGTCCTTTTATCTCCAGAAGACAACACTAACGAGCCCCAGCTGCATTGTTATTCCTGCATCCCGACTCAACTCACAGCAAACTTCTGCTGAGTCACAACAGTGCCCAATATACATAATGATCATAACTTTGAATCCGGTCACCTGATGCCTCAACGCATGACTGCAATGACTTTTAATCATGACTCTGGGCTCAATTACCTTGAGGACTACAATTAAACAGATTTCACTGACCCTCAAGCCAAATAAGCCACCCCATTACCACTCCATTATAAGGTGCTGAGTGTTAATACGTTGCTAATGTGAGAGACAGATTCATTCCATGATGGCCAGAAGGCATATCTTCTCCAGCTCATCTGCCCACTTATTTCCTTCCAGTGGTCATTAGGAAATTATTCATAGACTCGGTGTATGTTTCCATCCTCATATAGTGAGATGGGCAGCAAATACATTTAATTAATAAAGTATAATTCTGTATGAAAAAAAACTTGGGGTTATAGGCTTGATTGGGGGAGGAGGAGGGTCCAATGAACATTATTCTTTGCACGCCAATAAAGTTTGCTGCACATTTCCAATTTCTTTAGTGGGTACCTAATTTTCATAACAAAGAACTCATTTCTCACCATACTTCACAGCTACTTTTAGAAGGGAGTCCAACATTTCTTGCCTCTTCTCCTCTTTCCCTGCCAAAGCAAAAGCATACGCCAACAGAGCCCGGAGATAAATGTGCATCTCTTTTGCTTCAGTTGCTTTCTCCAGGCAAACTAAAGCATTTTGCACCACGGAATGCTGCAGAGGAGAAGACATATAATGGAAGTCAATATAGCAGTATACAAAGCATATTCATCTCCCTCTTATATTCCTAGTGTTGTGATCATTTGTAGTAAAGCATAAGCGAAAGTTAATCATCATGGAAATGAGATGTTTGAGGAAAGCTACTGGAGTGATCAGAAGGGATAAAATTAAAAAAACGAGATCGTAAGAGAGAGAAGTGGAATAGATCCAATGTTAAACTATATGCAGAGATTCGCACCCTCGCCACCGTCCAGGCCTTCCGCACAACCTTGAAGAACTGGCTCGCCCGTCAGGCCTGGGGACAAGGATAGTTCCCCTCCCGAATGATGAATGTATGTTGTTTATTATTTTATTATATGTCTTATCTTAATGTCTGTATCTCCCCTTCCCCGATTTTATGTGAGCCGCCCTGAGTCCCCTCAGGGAAAAGGGCGGCCTACAAATATTAATAAAATCTCAAATCTCAAAATATGCAAAAATGGCAAATTAAGTGGTCATTTAGAGAGAATGTCTTGAGATTTTGTCTATACCATTGAAGCATATACAAAAAGAGAAGGCCAAAGAATACAATACAGACCCAGAAGAAGATGGAGACAACCAGGGGTGGGATTCAGCCAGTTCAGACTGGTTCAGACGAACTGGATGCTAATTTTACATCTGGTTCACCAAATTGGCACATAGAAAGACTGGCTGGCCCCGCCAACCCCACCCCGCCACTCCCAGGAATCTCCACGTGGCCTGTTCATCATGCCAATTAAGTGCTGGGCCCACACAGAGGCTCTGGGAAGGCAAAAAATGGGCCTCCCAGAAGTCAAGAAATGAGCCTTTTTCCGGCTTGCGGAGGGCTGAGGGACACCATTTTCACTCTCCCAGAGGCTCAGGATAAGCAGAAAAACAGGCCTCACGGGAGTCCAGAAATGGTCCTGTTTTCAACATCCCTGACACTCGAGGAATGCCTCCAGAGCCTGGGGAGGGCAAACCCACACACACCGTCATGGTGCAGAGGTGGAGTAGATCACACACCACTTTGTATCTCCTTCAACACTTGAAATGTGTTGAACACTTGAAAAGAGCCAACACTTGAAAAGAGCCAAGGTGGCGCAGTGGTTAAATGCAGCACTGCAGGCTACTGCTAGATCAGCAGTTCAGCAGTTCAAATCTCACCGGCTCAGGGTTGACTCAGCCTTCCATCCTTCCGAGGTGGGTAAAATGAGGACCCAGATTGTTGGGGGCAATATGCTGACTCTCTGTAAACCGCTTAGAGAGGGCTGAAAGCCCTATGAAGCGGTATATAAGTCTACTGCTATTGCTATAAAAAAAATGGAGGGGGGGGGAGGAAGGTTCCCGAAAGGAGATTGTGGAGAAACTCAGGATCTCAGCAAAGCCCTGTGGTGAAATTGGCTTTATTATTCATTTAAGTTGTTAACTTAAACAGTCTTCACAACAATACACTAACAGCAAGTTGATGGTCTAATTGATGCAAGCCACTTGTTATTTTCTTCCTCCAAGGACAAGAAAGAACCCAGAAGCTCAGGATGAATGAAGAGCAACTGTCAATCCTTGCGCTGCTAATCTTGGTATTTCTGCTGCCTGAGCCCCTACCAGCTACTTGCTCTTCCTACCTGCTCCTGTGTTTTGGGAACGAGTCTTAGCAATTCCAAGTCCAAGATGAGAATGCTGGTGGGTCAAGCATGAGATGAGCAGGAGCAGGCAAATCAAGATTGCCTCTGTTATTTGCTAAAAGAAGCCCCTTCTTTCCAGTTCACACAAAAGCCCTTAGACAGAAAGTCAAAAAGGCTTCACCCTAATGTGTTGAAAGGCAACATGGTCCTAAAGTGAAAGCTGCTGATGTTGTCAAACACCCTTTCCTGCTCCCTTCAATAGCAGTAGCAATAGCAATAGCAGTAGACTTATATACCGCTTCATAGGCCTTTCAGGCCTCTCTAAGCGGTTTACAGAGAGTCAGCATATTGCCCCCAACAATCTGGGTCCTCATTTTACCCACCTCGGAAGGATGGAAGGCTGAGTCAACCCTGAGCCGGTGAGATTTGAACCACTGACCTGCTGATCTAGCAGTAGCCTGCAGTGCTGCATTTAACCACTGCGCCACCTTGGCCCGTAAATCTTGCTAAAGAAGACTGTGAATATCTTCCCTGGAATAGGAATGCCCTGTTATACTACACACTTGCCAAGGTACCAGCCCTGTTATAGGACACACTTGCACGCTTCCCAATGTGCGCCACAGGAGTTTGAGCTGGCTTTACACCAAAGAGAAAGTCGAGCGGTTCTTCCTGACGCATCACGCAAGGCCCCCTCCCTTCCTGGAGCTGCCTCGCAAATAGTCACCACAACTGAAAAAGTTCAAAACTGTCAGAAATCTGATTGCCTGCACAGAGCAACAGGTTGTCTCCTCACCAAAGTAGTGCCTTTCTATTTAGTTGTATAAAACGTACTTTTGAATTGTTAGGTGGACAGAAGCTAAGGCAAGTGACAGGAGCTCATTCTGCCACACAGGGCTTCAGCTCAAACCACCAGCATTGAGACCATCTCTGAGATTAAGCCACTGAACCACCGTGCCTCTTAATTGAGTGGAGGGAGAAAAGGACAGAACTGATTGGAGAAGAGGAGGGATAATGAAGACGTCATTGGGCTTATTCAGCTTATACAGCTACATTTTGGCTTCATCAGACTATGACATGGCTTTGCATGTGCCATGAAGCTAGTCAGATACAATCTATTTCAGTAGCCTAAATGATTGTGAAATCCATGACCAAGTGGGAACTTGAACATATTTTTCCTCACTGCTATCATGGTTGCACTTTGCACACTTACAGTGGGAGGTAGCGGCACTTCCAGCAACGCAATGGTGACGTAAGTTGAAAGAGTAGTCAGGTCATCAACTCCCCCCTGCAGGAGAGAGAGAGAGAGATCAGCTGCACCTATTATACAAAGAACTTCCACCATCTTCTAGCATCTTCCATATCTATATGATATCTCCCTCACAAGAAATCATGGAGTCTTGGGAACTGAGCAATAGAGAAATCCCAGTGGTGCTTTTTCAGGAGGCAACTGGACTTTCTTGTCTTTTCTTTTGAAGACGTTTCACTTCTCATCCAAGAAGCTTCTTCGGCTCTGACTGGATGGTGGAGAATGGAAGGATTTACATTCCTTGCAGACAGCTGGTCATTTGAATTCTTTTAGTGAGTCATTGAGGCCACTAGGAGGTTTATCTGTGTTCTCAGGGTCACCTGAGTAGTGCAAATGAGTGTGGAGTTTTCTTGGCTGCAGGAAGTTTTCTGCCCTGTGTCCCTTCCCTGTTGAAGGTGCAGGCTGTGAGCAGAAAAGTATAGTGTTTGAGTGGCACATTTTCATGCCTGAGCACCTGAATGTTTTTCACAGATGTCACCTAAGACAACCACGAAATCAGTATTATTTGAAACTCAAAGTTATGTTTATTCAAGATACCTGCTTAATTAAAAGTGCTATATAATATCAGTATCACTTAACCATGCTCCTATTTAGCAACCAAAATGTTGGCTCAGGAACTCTGGCATTGAAGTGTGCAAGTCTTAAAGTTGTCAAGTTACAAGATCCTTGCATCCCTAACCCTTTAGAAAAAAAACCCAGGGGTCTTCAAACCTGACAGCTTTAAGACTTGTGGACTTCAACTCCCAGAATTCCTCCTCCAGTCATGTTGCTCTTTCGTCTCAGCACCGCTCTGGCTACCTCCGTCCGGACCTGGCAGCTGCGGTGACATCATCAGCCTGGATCTGCTCCATCTTCGTTTTTTTCACCAGGGGCAGGGCCATCGCTGAAGATGCTGACGAGCCCCCACTGCCACCAGAATAACTGCTGCCGCCTCCTCCAACAGCACCACCGCATTTGCTGTCTGCCACTGCGGCTGAGATGAAGCCGCCAAAGCTCCCGCTGGTGCCCTCACCCATGGCAGTGGTGGTGGTGCCTCCTCCTCAGCTCGGACCACCTGAGCTGGGCACCGCATTACCCCTGCCTCCTCCTCCTCTTCCGCCGTGCTTTTGAGAAGCCATGAAGCCTTTTTTTCCTGCTCCCGCCCCATCCGACACCTTCCTACTGACTCCCGTGATGGCGCCGCTGTCGGGTTCCTCCTTGCCACCTCACCTTTGCCAGCACTCCAGCACCCTTTTCCCCTCCTGTGGTCGGTCCGCACCTGCCATCCAGCTCCCACCCCACAGGAGAAAAAAGATCTCATGGCTCCTCAAAAGCACGGTGGAGGAGGAGGGGGCAGGGGTAACGTGGGGCCCAGCTCAGGTGCTCCAAGTGGAGGGGGAGGTGCTGCTGCCATGGGTGGGGGCGCCGGCGGGAGCTTTGGCGGCTTTACCTCAGCCGCAGCGCCAGGCAGCAAATCCGGCAGTGCTGTTGGAAGAGGAGGAGGAGGCAGAAGTTATTCCGGTGGTGGTGGGGACTTTGGGGCTTTACTTCAGCTGCAGTGCCGGGCGCAAGCGGCTAGGACTGGCCACCCACCAAGGACCTCTCCAGGCTTACTTTGCTGAACACAGGGCGACTGACGCTAGTTTGAGCTGCTGCGGCTGGCACAAGCTACCATCAGTTGCCCCATGTTCATCAAAACAAGCCCGGTGAGGTCCTTTGCGGGCGGCCAGTTCTAGCCACCTGCAAAGGATTTCCCTGCACTTGCTTTGCTGAACACAAGGCGACTGACGGTAGCTTGAGCGGTGCAGCCGGCACCTAGGAGGTCCTAGGAGACCGGCTGTGCTGCGTAAGCTCCTGCCACCATCCTCACCCCCCATGCCCTTGCTAACCCTAGATTTTCTGAGGCACCTCAGCTTCCGGAGCCTGTGACAGAAATCACAGCGCGACAGTTAGAAACTGCTGCACGGTGTTTTCTTGCCACATGTGTGACTGCGCAACCGCACACCTTAGAGGGAACATTGGTTGAGGATGAGTCTGTCCTGTCTGCATCTCAAACTGAAGCGCAAATGGTTCCTCTGTCTCCAAAGAAACTTGCCCCCTGAAAAAGCATCCTTGGGCTGAAGATACTCTTGTCAGTTTTTCATGTAAAATGTTAAATCCTGACTGCTGAATATTCACGAGTCTTTCTGTTTTGTCAATGCTGTCCTTGTTCATAAGCAGAAAGACAGCACATATTTTCTTCCAGACTAGAAATCCAAAGTAATTCCTGATCATTCCCAAACCAACTCAATCTGCCTGTATCTTCAATTCATTCAATTCAATTACGGTAATTCCAAAAAATACGTTCCTTCTTGAGCTCGTTCATTTAACGACGGTCCAATGTTACAACAGCCTTGGAGAATCCAGCTTTCTATGCATCCTCAAAATGATGACTCATATCACCCATCCCACCACCCCACCCCACAACCCATGAACAGAATTTGTGCCCTTGGCAACTGACTTGCATTTACAACAGTTGCAAAGTCTTGTGAGATCACAATATGCAACATTCCTGGCCCGTTTTGGACAAAAAATAAGTGAATTGGGGAAACCAGATTCACTTAAAAACCATGGTGATTTATTTAACAAGTGCCATAAAAGTGGTCATTAAATCAGGTTGGCCATGTGATGACTTGCTTAGTGACTATATCTTTTAGGGTCCAAAATTCTGGTCCGAATTGTGGTCGTAAATCGAGGAGTACCTGTAATCCCAATATACCATATTCTCATTTCCAAAGATATGTCTCCATTTTCTCCCGTCCGCCTCTTGTACCTGGAGTTCCTTGTGAAAAAGATACCCAGTGCTCCGAAAGCATCCATTATCCTCCTGCTGCTGTGTCAGGAATTTCTGAGCGTCGTTGATGTGCTTGTCATCCACAAAGATTATGGAACTCGCCTGAGCAAAAGATTTCAGCACAAAAGCCGTCAGCCTGCAAGACAGTCCAGAGCACAGGAGAACCTCATTTTTCTTTTTCTAGTTCCCAAGATCCTACAATCTTCGGCCTTCTTGGGATTGAAGAACCCATTGAAAGAAAGTATCAAGAAAGTTAGAAAGGCAGCTATAATGGGACAATCAAAGCCCCTTTTTTCACCAGTAATCTGATGGTTACACAGTTATAGGCAATTATCTTCACCTTTTTTAAACCATTCCTGAATATGGACGCTTGTACGCTTACCCTGTTTCTCTTCAATCCTGCACCCTTGGTAGGGAGGAATGGACCATTTCCCTGCTATATGAATTGCATCCTCCCCTTTTTAAAAACACCCCTCTAGAAATTGGGGGAGTGTCTCTTGGGGACCACATAAATATGTCTGTGTGATGTTCTTGGCAGCAACAGGCCACTGTCTTCCCATTGCTTTCTTCTGGGATGCTGTCTCAACTTCCAGGTTTAGCCTGAAGCCATGGGATTTCCTAGTGGCCTCCCATCCAAACACTAAAGGGAACCAACCTTACTTAGTTTTTGGGGACAAGTGTATAGCCAAGGCCAGCTAGGTGGTGGCCCCTGCTGCCTTTCTCTCTAATACAATGTTTCTCAACCTTGGCAACTTTAGACTAGGTGGACTTCAATTTCCAGAATTCCCTAGCCAACATGGTTCCGGTGGAATTCTGGAAGTTGAGGTCCACCTATCTTAAAGTTGCCAAGGTTGAGAAACGCTGCTTTAAAAGGTGAGCCACAGTCTGTTCACCGTCATTCAGCTGCTGAGACTCCATTGCTGCCTCTGGCCTTCTTTCACCATTGGTGAGTTGGTTCCGGAAAGTGGAGCAATGGCTGGAAACTCCTTCCTTGAAGTTGCCAAGCAATAATACAAGGATTAGCATTCGGAGAACTGACAACAGTAAACAGGGCACATCTGAATTGTAACTCTGCATGTGTTTTGCTAGGAGGAACTGTAATTTTACACCAGAAATCCAAATCACAAAAGCATAAAGTGGAAATACAATGATGAATATCTAAAAAATTAGACTGGGTATATTCCTACTCTTAGCCCTTTGGTTATGTCCTTCCAGGTCCTTTCTGGTCCTTCTAGGTAGACCAAACTTGGAAAGCCAAATTATGAATATTAAAATCACTTTGAGTATTCATAATTTTAGTGTTTTAGTGTTACAGTAACAGAATCTTGCAAGTCTGAATGTTTCTGTCCCTTCCCTGCCGTAATCTACAAGAGAAGTAAGGAAGGGCCAGTCTGAGACATTTCCTAAAATTGCACTTCTGCTTTGGACTCAGATTTCCTTATCTGACTGTTGTCTTGATTGCAACTTTTCCTTCTGTCCCTCAAGGTTGTTCTCATAGCCCATTATGGATAGTCCTTAACTTACAACCATTCGATTAGTGAGCATTCCAAGTTACAACAGCACTGAAAACAGTGACTTTGGACCATTGCAGCAACTCCTCATATCTATGACGGTTGTGGTGTCCCAGGGGTCATGTGATCCCCTTTTGCGACCTTCTGACAAGCAAAGACACTGGGGAAGCCAGATTCACTTAACAACCCTGTTCCTAATTTAACAACTGTGGTAAGAAAGGTTGTAAAAAGGGGCAAAATTCACTCAATAACTGGAACAGATATTGTAGCTGTAACTCGAGGACTACCTGTAGAGATGTCTACTATATAACATTCTCCAACAGGTATATAAACTAACGTCTAATTTTTGATTAAAATTACTAAACGTGGAATGATAGAATCATCACTCATATTTTATAGAATCACAGAATTATGGAATCATAGAATTAGATTTGGAGGCCTTCATTTAATTTGGAAATTTCGACCTTATAAACTTACCAGGGGTGGATTGCTGCATGCGCAGAACATGAAAAATTTAGTAAAAACCATCGCCGACCGGGAAACCTATTCAGGGCCGTGGCCAGCCTGAGTCACTGCCAATTCAGGTGACCAAGGCCAAAATATCACTACCGGTTTGCCCGGTACCAGCCCACCTCTGAAACTTGCACCGTGAGAAGCTGGTAGTGTGGAAGTGATATTTTGCACTTGAATGAGGGGTCCTTGGTGCTCTCTGAGCTGGCTTGTTTCCTTGCAGATGTTTCATTAGCCAACTGGATAACATCATCAGTACTGGTAAGGAGTGAGGTTTGCTCTCAATTTATATTCTGGTGTCTTGTGGATGGGGTGGTCTTAAGAGGTACTCTGGTTGGGCTGTTTATTCAAGGCTCTTTGATAGTTTCTTAATTGGGGTGTTGTTTACTTGATTGCTGGTCTGAGGTTGACTTTGGAGATAATCTATGCTGATCTAAGTGCTGATTACTAGTGGAGAGGTGCCACCAGGCTTTTATGCTGGTCGCTTATCTCTTTGGTATAATCTATAGATGTTGTTAATGTCTATGTGTCTATTGATGGGTCATTTGTCAGAGTTCCAGGCGACTAGAAATTCCCTGGCAGTTTTGGACTTGGCCAAGTAAACAGCCCAACTAAAGAATCTCTAAGACCGCCCCCACCCACACAGACAGGCA
The DNA here is from genome assembly GCF_009769535.1 of Thamnophis elegans. Taxonomy (NCBI): domain Eukaryota; kingdom Metazoa; phylum Chordata; class Lepidosauria; order Squamata; family Natricidae; genus Thamnophis; species Thamnophis elegans. The sequence goes on along the minus strand of NC_045542.1, from coordinate 170,441,699 downwards.
AGACACAGAATATAAACGGACACCCTCCTACTAGCACTGATGATGTTACCTAGTTAGAGTAATGAAACGTCTGCAAGAAAACAACCAAGCTCAGAGAGCACCAAGGATTCCTCATTTCATCCCTGAGCTACAAATGTTCTCCTTTATGGCTCCTGAATTGTTTGAATGTTGATTTGGTTAGGCCATCATTGTCGAACGTTTGAGAACTGTGACCTTAGGAACAAAGAAATCTTACCAGGTGTTCCCTGCCTCTGAGATATTTTTTGCAAAAGCGCTGTAAGAACCATCGCAATGCTTGAAGATCATTTGCCTTTGATAGCCTGAAGCGGAGGAGGAAATTTAGAGGTGAGCTGAGCAGCCTGTGCATTTCCAAACCCAACTGAAATACTTCCTTCAAATTTGTGATTCAAGATACAGAAGGATTGTGACAGAATTGAACATTGGACGCTATCTAACAAAATGAAATTCAATGGTGATAAAAGTAAGGTTCTACATTTAGACAAGAAAAACAAATTGCACAATAGTAATAACCGTGAAAGGGATCTTGGAGCTCTGGTGAACAACCATTTAAATTGGAGCCAGCAGTGTGCAAGAGCTGCCAAAAAAGCCAACACAGTTCTAGGCTGCATAAACAGAGGAATAGAATAGAATAGAATAGAATAGAATAGAATAGAATAGAATAGAATAGAATAGAAGTGTTAATACCACTTTATAATGCCTTGGTAAGGCCACACTGGCAATACTGCATCCAGTTTTGTTTACCACGATGTAAAAAAGATGTGGAGACTCTAAAAAGAGTGCAGAGAAGAGCAACAAAGATGATTAGGGGACTGGAGGCTAAAACATATAAAGAACGATTGCTGAAAGTGGGTATGTCTAGTTTAATGAAAAAAAGGAGTGGGGTGACATGATAGCAGTATTTTGATATCTCAGGGGCTGCCACAAAGAAGAGGGAGTCAAGCTATTTTCCAAAGCACCTGAGGGTAGGACAAGAAGCAATGGGTGGAAACTAAACAAGGAGAGAAGCAATTTAGAACTGAGAAAAACTTTCCTAACAGTTAGAACAATTAATCAGTGGATTTATATAGCAATAGCAGTAGCAATAGCAGTAGACTTATATACCGCTTCATAGGCCTTTCAGGCCTCTCTAAGCGGTTTACAGAGAGTCAGCATATTGCCCCCAACAATCTGGGTCCTCATTTTACCCACCTCGGAAGGATGGAAGGCTGAGTCAACCCTGAGCCGGTGAGATTTGAACCGCTGACCTGCTGATCTAGCAGTAGCCTGCAGTGCTGCATTTAACCACTGCGCCACCTTGGCTCTTAATTTAATTTATCCAACACTGGAAGTTTTTTAAAAGGGATTGGATAACCATTTGTCTGAAACGGTGTAGGGTTTCCTGCCTAAGCAGGAGGTTGGACTAGAAGACCTCCAAGGTCCCTTTCAACTCTGTTATTCTATTCTATTCTCTGCTATTGCAGGATAACTGGATTATCCAGAACAGCAAGCCACTGAGCAATATTTTATTTATTTATTTATTAGATTGTAATCCCTCATCTACTACTTTTCATAAGAAATTCAAAAGGGAGAATATGCATGATATTCCTTCCTTGTTTTATCTTCCCCACAACCCTTTTGTATTTTACCCAATCAACCTTTTGAGGTGAGTTGAACCAAGAGACAGCAACTAACCCAAAATCACTCAGTCATTTTTTTGTGCTCAGGAAGTACTAGAACTCACAGTCTCCTGGTTTCCAGGTTAGCGTACACCAAACTGGTTCTCTATATTACTAATGATTGAGACTGTCAATACCAGTGACTGATCTATCAATTGAGCCTTTGAAAGTTCCCAACTGCAGTAGGGAAAGAATGAGAGGAGAATTCCCGTGGGATGCTTCTCACCAGTCTGTATATGTCCGATGGCCTTGGCTTTGATCTCCTCTGTCAGTTGTCCAGTGTTATTGAGATATTTCAGGATGTAGATATTGGGGACAAAGAGGGCCATGTTCTGCTCCCCACAGCCGGAGGGCATCTTGAGAAGCTGGTCGAGGTTCTCTATCGCTCTTCCTAAAATGTCTCCTGAGAAAGGGAAAGAAGGGGACATATTATAGAGAGGATCTTGCCAACTTTGATTCCCCCCTCAAAAGATGTCATTGTTTGAATATCAAGAGAAATCTCCCCAACTTTCTTACCACCTTAGTATCGGGTCCCTGCCAGAACGCTCCCCTTCCAAGGGGGAGGGGGTTGCCATCTGGGGCAAGATACTTTGCATGCTTTCACTTTTGCTGTAACCATGTGGGATTTAGGGAGGGGGACCAAGTCAACATGATGGACTCCTCCCAACCAGCTCGAGTTTGTTACCAAGGTTGCAGCGTCATGACGATGAACCATTATCAACCTAATGCCTCAGAGTTCTCAAAATACCTTTGTGGTATTGTATTAGCTATTTTGGAACGGGGCCATTGGGGTAAAACTTGAATGGGAAGAATAGCTTAACGCTTTGTGTGGGAACTTCAGATTCCGCCTGACCTCTCTGCAATCACTTTCTCTCGATAAAAGTTCCTTTTGGAAATGCCAATTGTTTCAAGAGTCATGTTTTCCTGAAGAGGTAGCTGAGGCAGGTCTTTACATTTAACCCAATGCCCTAAATCCGCAATGGTGAACCTTTGGCACATGTGCCGTAAGTGGCACGTGGAGCCATTTCTGAGGGCATGCAAGGTGTTGACCTGTCAGCTACATTGATTTTCAGCCTTAATTTTCAGCTGTTTTTTGTCCACCGGAGGCGAAACGTCCGGTTTGCTCATTCGGCTGTTTTTTGCCCTCCAAAGGCTTCAGGGAAGCTTCCTGAAGCCTCCGGAGGGAGAAAAACAACCCAGCAGGTAACTGGGAACTCTGTTCCCGAACTTCCGATTTGCAAGTTGGGCCATTTTTTGCCCTCCCCAGTCTCCTAGAAAGCCTCTGGAGCCTGGGGAGGGTGAAAAACAGACCTACTGGGCTCACCGGAAGTTGGAAAATGGGCTGTTTCCGGCCTCCGGAGCGTCTCCAGAGTGAGCTGGGGGGCTGTTTTTGTCCTCCCCTGGCTCCAAAAAAGCTGTGCGTGCATGCGCAGGGCAGTGCATGTGTGTGTGTCGCATTAAATTTGGAGGGCATTAAATTATGGGAGTGGGCATGTGAGCATGCACAGTAGTACAGACACTTGTGCTTTTGGCACCCAAGGTAGCCTAAATCTTCCAACTGCAGTGATTATCCAACATGCTGGAATACAAATAGTCCTCATCTTATGACCATAATTGAGCCCAAGATTTCTGTTGCTTACAAGTGAATTTCCCCCCATTTTATTACCTTTCTTGCCACCATTGTTAAGTGAATCAGAGCCAGGGGTTGGCTTAGAAAGCACCCAGCTCAGGCTTAATGGAAAACCGTCAACCATGGACCATACGGGTAATCCTCAGCTTATGACCACAATCGACCCCAAAATTTCCATTGCTAAGTGAGATAGTTTCTTGTCCCAGTTGTTAAGTGAATCACTGAAGTTGTTAAGTTAGTAACCGAGTTGTTAAGTGAACCTGGCTTCCCCATTGACTTTCTTGTCAGAAGGTTGCAAAAGGTGACCACATGACCCCGGGACACTGCAACCGTCATAAATATGAGTCAGTTGCCAAGCATTTGAATTTTGATCACGTGACTACAGGGATGCTGTAACGGTGCTACACTAGGTGTGAAAAGGGATCATCCCTCACTTTTTTCAATGCTGTTGTGACTTCGAACGTCACTAAACAAACTGTAGTTAGTAAAGGACTACTTGTCTATGGAATTGGAGCAGCTTCTAGACTGACCCAGGGACCTTATGTGGTAAGGACAGAAATAATTTCCAAAATGTGTAGCATGGTATCTCACTTACCCAGCACACAAAAGGAGGCCCTTGCTGAGCCTTCTATAGCATTCTTCGGTAACCTCAGAAAGAAAGATTTGGACTTGGGTTCTTCTATAAAAGGGAAGCAGAAGTTAGATCATGGTGTCCCTGGCACTGTTGTCCTAACTGGACTCTTGGTGCACGTTCTGCTTAGAAAGTTAAGCTGCAATAAGGATTTTGGCAGGAATCAAATTGTTCAAGAGACCACTTCCAATATTTATATCCTTCCCCCACTCCTTCCTAAGGAAGAACTTAGAACGTGCGGAGAGGGACAAATTGATTTTAGCGGGAATCAAATATTTATATCTTCCACCACCACCACCACCACCACCACTCCTTCCTCTCATCTAGCTTTCATGAATGCCTGGGTTGGGGAGGTGGTGATCTCCATTTGAAGGAGGTTCTTCTAAAAAGAGCATTTACAGTAAGTTACAATCTGTGTCTACAGGAGCGAACTGTCGATTCTTAAGCTGACATATGTGTATGGTAAAAGTAAAGGTTCTCCTCGCACATATGTGCTAGTTGTTCCCAACTCTAGGGGGTGGTGTTCATCTCCGTTTCAAAGCCGAAGAGCCAGCACTCTTCGTCTGAAGATGTCTCTGTGATCATGTGGCCGGCATGCCATTTCCTATACTTTTCTAAGCTTTCTATAGATATTCTGCAAACGGATTTAACAGGGCTTCAGGCTCGCCACATTTCAGTAGTAGGAAGGGGGGGTTGTGGAAATATGGATGGTTGTTATGGCTAGGTGACATTCTTCCCCGTGGGAACTAAGAATATGCCTGAAGATAGCTGAACCACTGGGCAGATGGACTGTGAGCAGATTGGGAGGATATGACTAGGGAGGAAGGTTCAAACTTTTGCTTTCTACTGGGTGTAATTCTGGGGTTTGGTCAGAGCCGGAATTACACCAAGACCTTGCCAATTTAATAGGCTCCTAATAAAGAGACTAAGACATTGAGCTTGTCGATCATAAAGGTTGGCAGTTCGAATCCCTAGTGCTGCGTAATGGGGTGAGCTCCCATTACTTGTCCCGCCTTCTGCCAACCTAACAGTTCAAAAGCATGTAAAAATGAAAGTAGAAAAATAAGGACCACTTTGGTGAGAAGGTAACAGTGTTCCGTGCACCTTTGGCATTTAGTCATGCCGGCCACATGACCATAGAGATGTCTTTAGACAGCGCTGGCTATTCGGCTTTGAAATGGAGATGAGCATAACTCATCAGGAACGACTAGCACATATGTGTGAGGGGAACCTTTACCTTAAAGAGATTTGAAGAGAAAGATGGAGCATTGGTGGGTTCCTACCGGTTCATCCTGGTTCAGCCGAACGGGTAGTGGTATGGCGGCCTGGGTTGCTGAAACCAGCAGCGACCCAGGCCTGCCATGCCCCCGAACTGGTTCCCCGGTCTCTTCTGCCATCACCGGCATGTTTCTGCATATGCGCAGAACAGTTTTCAGTCAACTGTGTATGTTCCGCAATGCACAAAATGTCCTGTCAGCGAACCGGTAGTAAACCGGTTAGGAACCCACCACTGATATGGATGCCTTGCATTTTTTAGACTGACAATATATTACTTGGAACCTTGACACAATGTACCTGGTGCACAGAGAAGAGAGTTGAACACCACTTCTTTCTCGATTCCCTCAGGCTTCACCGGAACAGGAAGGGAAGGAAAAAGGGAAAGGTGAACGGGAGTGTTAGAGTCATTTAGAAAAATCGCTGTGGACACAACGTCTGAGTTAAGTAGACGAGCACCAAGAGGAAATGCAGTTGAAACAATTAACAAGAGAGGTGAACCATCAAGGGGAGCACTTAGAATTCATATCACTGGAAGCTCAAACAGAATTGCTTTGTGTTGTTTCCGAACAAGGTGATTTCTGAGGGTGAAGGTTCGTTCTCCGAGCTTGTGGGTTGTTTTCCGAACTTTTCATTGCCAGGCTAGGTAACGTCTTCAGCAGATTCTCGGGGATGTCAGTGTCATAAAACCCCTTTTTATGTAAAGCCTTGACTCCTCCCTTTTTCTGTCATTTGCTGGCTTTCTAAAAAGATCCCCTTTTTGTTGTAGCCATTTCTGCCACTTTGGTTGCCTTTCTTATAGCAGCCATGTTTTCTATTGTAAGATTCGTAATCCAAAGGAGAAGAAAGCGAAAAAGAGCGGGGGGAGATAAATAGATCACTAACAAGATCCCTTCAGATCTTCTCCCAAGGAGCAGCACTCCAGAGCTCAGAGAAGTGATCTCACAGCTTCTTTTCTTGGCCTGGGAAATTCTACTAACTGGGATAAATTGTTGGCTGTTGGTATTTTCCTTAGAATCATCTCTGACATTTAGCACAGATATCCAATATTGCTTTACCCAGACGTCTGTGTCCCCTCATTACCCAGCCTGGGTTTAAAGCATCCCACATACCTCAACTAATAATGATTTGATCACGGTTTCTTTGTTTCCAACGTTGGGCACCTCCACTACTTCATTTCCACAGAGCTGATTTGAGGTCACGGCCTCTGCGCTTGCTTTGAAGTGTATTTCCCCTGGAACAAAAATGGTTCACCTCATTACAATATGCTACCTTTATGTAGTAATGGTATGTGAGTGGTGTGGTGGCCTAGAGGTGCAGCTCTCACCTCACAATCAGGAGGCTATGAGTTCAAACCTAGGGAGAGGCAGATATTTCTCTCTCTGGGCATAATGAGAATATATCTGCTGAAAAGAACTCCGCATTGGTGTCAGGGAGGGCATCCGTCCAGTAAACGCTCAGCTGCATTCAGCTGCCCAAACTCTCTTAATCTTTTTGATTATTGAAATCATTAAAAGATGAGGTCAAGGTTTTTTTTCAAAGAATTTTGAAACTAACTCTCAAAACAATTAACATAGACATATAAGCACATGAGCAGATCATAATCCAATAACAATGACTTGGAAGGGGCAGAGGAAAAGGGGGGAATGGACTTTAAATCCAAGAATATTGAAAAAAAAGTTTTCAGCAATAAATGGAAAAGGAATTGACATATTTCTTCCAGGAAAATAGAAAGGAGGACATATCATTACAGAACGTATGGGACACTTGCAAAGCATATATCAGAGGCCTTGTAAGGACATACTTAGGGAAAAAGAATAGGCAGAACAGACAAACTCAAAAGAAGTTGGAATCAGAGTACAAAAGTTTGGAGACGGAGCTGCAGAAAAATCCACAAAATAAAAAAAGTAAAAAAGTAAAAAATATGAGGGAACTACAAAAACATAAATTGAACCTGATAGAAAATGAGGACTTGGCAAATAAAATAAAATCAGCAAAACAAAACTTTTTTGAAAATGCAAATAAACCAGGATGTTGGCTGGCTTACAAGATGAAAAAGGAAAGAGAAAAAAGGCTAATAAGTCAATTGGTGGATGGAGAAGGGAATATACAACATTTAAATGAAAAAAGAGAAAAATAATTGAGAATTTCTACCATAAGTTGTATCAACATGAGAGGGTACCAGAAGGGAAAATAGGACAATATTTAGAGAAAACCAGAATAACCAAAATCCCAGAAAAATTTAAGAAGGCATTAGAAGAAAGAATTACAATAATGGAGGTAATAGAAGGCATCAAAAGGCAAAAGAAGGGGAAAACACCAGGACCAGATGGATTATCAGCAGAACTGTACCAAACACTACAAGAAGTATTAAGCGGGGGCTTAGCAGTGAGAAGACGGACTTTCAGGCATTTCCTGAATGACCATCTATACCGGAGTCTTTTTTGGAGGATTCGTTTGAATCTAAGCTGTCCCGTAGAGACAGTGACGTGGGGGGAACTCCAGTGGTCCCAGAGATGTTCACAAAATCTCTGGGAACCTAAGGAAAGCCTTCCTAATCCAGTGACTTCCGGATCGGCTCGATGCCGACTGCAACTGCAAAGGCCCAGAGAGAGAGCTGAATATGAACATGTCGTTTGATGTGAGTTTTAAATCCTTTTTTCTTGTTGGAAAGAGAACACTCTAAATTTGGAAACTTAGTTTAAAATAAGGCTGATAAGTGAGAAAAGCGGCGGTGATAAATGTTTGCCATTTGGAAGTTTATTTTTCTGTTCCTTTTTTTTAATTCCTGGAAGCCGGGCTGGACTTTCCTGTAATTTGAATCGGCTTTTTGCGTTCCTTCTCTTTGTTGTCGATACCTTTAACTTTGAATTGAATGGGGCACTAAATCTCAAACTTAAAGTGCTTTGAAGATCTGGTTTTTTTCTTGTTTGTTTTTCTTCATTGCCTTTTAGCCCTTTTGATGTTTTTTTTTTAACAATTAGTAATTAACAAACGCCACAACGGACTAAAACAAGCTATAAACTACAAACTACAAGCCAACACTGCCATCTTGTGGACTCGAACTTTGTTATTAAAATCCCCCCTGTAATGCATTGGATTTACGTGTTTACGCAGCTGGGAACCTGTGAGATAAAACAGCAAAGCTGAGAGTGACCTTGGAGAGACTCTTATCTTAGGGGGGGGGGGAAAGAGTCCGGAAAAAATCATTTGTTTTAGCTTGTTGGCATCCTTTCATCTCCCAACACCATTCTCATATTACCGGCTGTGGAGAAATCGACATTGAGTTTTTCTTTTTTGATCATCACCATCGACCTTTTGATCTTTTACATTTTTTTTTCTTTTCTGTTTGGATTATTCTTTTTAACCTTTGGATCACCTCTTGGCTATTTACATTTTTTCTGCTTCTTTCTTTTCTCACTTGTAACTGAAGCACCCCTTCTCCCCTTTTTGGAGGGGGGGTGTCTTCCTTTTCTTTTTTACTATTTCATACTCTCTTATTTATATATATATATATTATTGCATTCTTACTGCACTTCATCTTTGAAACAAAAAAAAGCTCCCTTTTCTTTCCTTCCTCTTCTCTCCCTTCTCTCTTTTCCTTCCCTTTCTCTTTTCCCCCTTTTCTTATCTCCCCCCCTCTCCTCTGTGTACTTTACGTACTTAATCCACCATACCTATAACCCTCCACCCTCTAATACTAATTGGCTATGAGTAGAAAAGCAGCTGCCTCTGGCTTTACATCAACCCCTGCCCCCTCACCTGCGGGAGGCCATAGGACAACACAGACGATGTCCCATCAGGAAAAAGAGAAGGAAGCCAACTTTGAAATACTTATACAAATGATGCAGAAAATGCAAGCAGGAAACGATACCCTTGTAAAAAAAATGGAGGCAATGGAACAACAAAACCAAAGCATAGTACAAAAAGTTGATAATATGGAAGGAAAAGTAGAAAGTATACACAACTGGATGCTGAAATACGAAAATAGGATTCAAAAATTTGAAAATAAGATTCAAGAAGGAGAGAAGAAAACTGAAAAGCTAGAGATCAGACTCAGTGATGTAGAAAGAGAGAGCAGTGGAATATTAAGATGGGAGATGGACAGGTCTGAATTTTTTTTAAGATTTCAAAACATAGAAGAAGAAAAAGGAGAGGACTTAGTTCAGATAATTTCAAATATTTTGATAGATGTTCTGGGGATGTCCCAGGACCAAATAAAAGAAACAATTGATGAGACTTTTAGAGTATACACAAGATATGCAATGAGAAATGCTCTCCCAAGGGAAGTGCATGTAAGATTTACTAAGAAAACAATTAAATCACAAATCTTACAGAAAATGAGAGATAGAAAATTAGAATATAAAGGTAAGGAGATTGTAGTACTCAAACAAATCCCAAGAGAGGTGAGAGAGAGGAGAAGAGAATATCAATTTCTGACCAAAGCATTGATAAAAAAAGGTGTTAACTACAGATGGCTCATACCGGAAGGTTTATTATGTACTTGGCAAGGACAAAGACACAGGATAGATACAACTGAGAAGGCAGAAGCTTTCTACGAAGAATACCTTAGAGAAACGGCGGAGAAAGCCGGGAAAGACGATGCAGTGATACAAATACTGGAACCACCTGTAACCGCGACCGAAAAAATAGAAGGAGCAGTAGGTGGAAGTGAGAAAGAAGGGGAGACAGGGAATGGGAGCCGCAAAGAAAAACGAGAACCTAGATCCACTAGAGCGATAAACCCTGTATATAAAGTATAAACATGGAAGAAAGAAAAATGATTACAATTAACATTAATGGACTCAATTCGGTAACTAAAAGGAAGAAAGTATTCCATAAATTAGAGAAATTACAACTTGACATAATTTGTCTGCAAGAAGTACATATTCAAAAGAAATATGAACATTTAATAACTCAACCAAAGCTTGGGAAAATGTTTTCATCATTGGCAAATTGTAAGAAAAGAGGAGTGGTCTTCTATATTAAAGGCAACATCCCAACAAAAGTAGTATACGCAGAGGAAGAGGGAAGAATTTTGATGGTGGAAATTATGGATACCAAAAAGACACTCCTAATTGGAATCTACGCCCCCAATGAAAAACAAGATGAATTCTACAAAAAACTACACAAAAAAGTTTTGGAACTAGACTATGCTGATATTTGTATGATGGGAGACTTTAATGGCATTGTGAATCAAAATATGGACTATAAAACACATAAAACAAAAAAATTAAATAGGAAGCCTCTGCTGAAATCTTTTTTTAGGATGACAGTTGAACTAAATTTAAAAGATATATGGAGAGAAAGAAACGCTAAAAAAGAACAATATACCTTCTACTCAAATAGACATTCTTCATTCTCTAGAATAGATATGATATGGGTCTCAGCGGAGTTGAGCTCCAACATAAAAGAATTTGAGATTGAAGCAAGTACCTGGGCGGACCACAATCCAATTTCAATTAAATGGAAAGGCCAAAGGGCAAGATCTAGATGGACACTAAATAACACTATATTGAAAGAAAAAGAGTTTGTACAAAAAATGGAAAAAGAGCTAGTCCTTTTTTTAAAAGAAAATAGGAAAGAAGATACGTCGTTGCAGAATCTCTGGGACACAATGAAGGCTGTTATCAGAGGTTTGACAATAGATTACACAAGGAAGAGAAACTCAAAAAAAAGACAAATGCATAAAGCTTTAGACAATGACTATAAAATACTTGAAAGAGACCTACAGAGAGCACCACAAAAAAAAGATGTTAAAATAAAAATGGACATAATTAAACACAAAATGGACCTATTAGAAAAGGAAGAACTGGCACAAAAAATTAAAGGTGCCAAACAGAATTATTTTGAAAATGCGAACAAACCAGGCAGGTGGTTAGCATATAAGATGAAAAAAGAGAGAGAAACAAAGAAAATACTTCAACTAAGAGATAAGCAAGGAGAAATTCAATATGGAAATACCGAAAAAAAAATATTATACATGACTACTACGTTAAACTCTATGAACAAGAGAAGGTGGAGGAGGGACGAGTCAAAAAGTATTTACAAGATGCCAATCTCCCCCAGGTACCAGATAAAACTAGAACAATGTTAGAAAGAAAAATAACAATGATGGAACTAACAGAGGCACTTAAAAAACAAAATAATGGGAAAGCCCCAGGACCAGATGGCCTACCCGTGGAATTCTACAGAACATTTGAAGAAATTTTGACCCTCCCACTCCTACAAGTCATGAATGAAGTGATGACTGAGAACCAAATACCGAAGTCATGGTCAGAAGCGTATATCACATTACTACCCAAGGAAGAGACTGATTTAACACAAATCAAGAATTATAGACCAATTTCTTTATTAAACTCAGACTACAAGCTATTTGCATCTATACTAGCTGAGAGACTTAAAAAATACTTAAATGGCTTCATCCATTCAGATCAAAATGGCTTTTTACCTAAAAGACAAATCAAAGACAATATGAGAATAATTTTGAATACCTTGGAATACTATGAGGCCCACCCAGAAAAACAATTGGCACTGATGTTCCTCGATGCGCAGAAGGCCTTTGATAATGTGAATTGGCAGTTTATGTTTTTGCAACTGGAGCAGATGAACTTTGGCAAGAAATTCACTCAAAGTATACGAACGATATACCAGAAACAAGCAGCAAAGATAATGGTAAATGGAGAACTAACAGAACCGATTGAAATAAAGAGAGGTACAAGACAAGGCCGCCCACTATCACCGCTACTCTTTGTCCTAACACTAGAGGTCTTAAATAGAAAGATCAGAGAAGAAGAAGAAATAAGAGGAATGAAAATTAAGAGAGAAGAGTATAAACTGCAAGCGTTCGCAGACGACTTAGTTTTCATTCTTGAAGATCCATTAGAAACCGCACCCAAATTGTTAGAAAGAATAGAGGAATATGGAGAAGTAGCAGGCTTGAAAATAAACAAAGATAAAACAAAGATCATGACAAAGAATATCCCAGCTACACAAAAGGAACAGTTGTCAGAAATGTTGCAGATCCAAAACACAAGTAAGATTAAATATTTGGGGATACATTTATCACCTAGATGTAGCACTCTTAAAGAGGATAATTATACCAGATTAAAACGACAAATAGCAATCGATTTGGAGAAATGGGAAAACTTGCATTTATCAATGATGGGAAGAATTTCCACAATTAAAATGAACATTTTACCTAGAATTCTATATCTGTTTCAGACAATCCCAATTAGACTGGGTAAGGATTTTTTTCTAGACTTAAATAAAATAGTTTTGAAATTTATTTGGCAAGGGAAAAAAGCTAGAATAAAGCTTAAATTACTACAAGATGTTAGATCAAGAGGAGGTTTTGGTTTACCCGATTGGGAGCTATACTATCAGGCAGCAAACCTGATGTGGATTAAGAAGTGGATATCATTAAAAAACTCTAGATTATTGAACGTAGAAGGTCACGATTTGCTGTTGGGATGGCATGCTTTCTTATGGTATAAGGGAACTAAACCACATGGTTATTTTAGAAGACATTATATAAGGGAGGCGTTGTTGTTAAATTGGGAAAAGATTAAAAAATTACATTATTTAAAAATTCCAGTCTGGACATCAACAATTGAAGCATTCTCGTATCCGATAATACATAAAAAGGAACAAACAGTTAGATATATAGAATTATTGAATACAGAGGGTGAGCTCAAATCTAGTCAAGAGTTGAAGCAAGAAGGGATGGAAATGAACTGGTATTCATATGTACAGATACAATCTAGATATAATGAAGATAGAAAAACTAAAGGTCTCTATAATAAAATGACTGAGCTAGACAAAATTCTAACAGGTACCGATGAAAAAGTAATTAAAAAACTATATGGATATTTATTGGAGTTTAAATTGCATGAAGAACAAGTTAAAGAAACTATGATTGCTTGGGGGAAAAATTTTAAGTATGGGATTGATTTAGAGAATTGGCAGAAATTGTGGTCTCAAAATTATAAAATGACAATGTCTACTACATATAGAGAAAACTTGTATAAGATGTTTTACAGGTGGCATCTACCCCCGACCAGAATCGCAAGAATGTTCAAGAATCAGAAAAGTGTTGGAAATGTCACCAGATACCTGGCTCATACTACTACATGTGGTGGACTTGCACTGAAGCCAAAAGATACTGGACTAAAATCCACATGTGGTTGGAGAAAATGATGCACAAACAAATAGACTTTAAACCAGAGGTCTTTTTATTGGGAATTTTACCAGAAACCTACAACAAAGACTAAAAATATTTGATTGTAAATGTGTTAACAGCAGCCAGAATTGTATTTGCAAAAAACTGGAAAAATGAAACAATACCAAAAGAGGAAGAAATCATTCGAAAAATAATGGACTGTGCCGAAATGAGTAAATTGACATTTGAAATTAGAGAGCAAGAGGATGAACAATTTTATAAGATATGGGACTTGTTTTATCAATGGCTAAGGGGAAAAAAACAAAATTTTGGAAATGAAAAATGATACACTTATGCCCTAATTGGAAAAAGTAAATGATGATATAATTATGATGTGAAATAATTCAACAATGATATAAGGAAGTACTAATATAAGGTCTGGTGATATAATGTATAAGGTTAAGAACTTACTATAATGATATTTCGCTGCTGATAAGGCAATTCTAATAGGGGAACAAATGAAAACTGGTATATATAGGCAGCGATGCCTTGTTGAACAATGAAGGAATAAGATCTCTGTTTGAAGGTATGAAATGCAAGGTTAACAATGAATAGAAGTATATTCTCTGGGGGAAAACAATGCTAATGTTAACTGAATATATATTGTAGAAGGAAAATGAGGCCTTTAGTTACATTAGAGGAAATATCTGAGATGGTAAATATTATTTGAAGATGTAGATGTTAAAACAACCGTAACCAAACGACATGCTGCATGTGATGATGGCTCCCCCCCCCCTTTTTTTGGACTTTTTTTTGTCTTTTTTGGCCTCCCCCCCCTCCCCCCACCTTTTTTTTCTTGTTTTATTTTATTTTTTTATTTTTTTTAAACCCTAGCTTATTGTGGTGCTTATTAAATATACAACAGAGAGATACGGGATGTATAAACTTAGTAGGGATGCACCTGTGATTAAACGACATATTGTATGTGAAGATGGGTTTCCCCTCCCCCCCTTTTTTTCCCCATCCTCTCCCTTTCCCATTGTTGTCTGTGTAACAAAAAATAAAAATAATTTAAAAAAAAAAAGAAGTATTAAGCAAGGTAATGTTGGAACTATTCATTGACTTATTAAGGGAGGCAAAAATGCCAGAAACATGGATGGAGGCATATAATGCTTATACTAAAGAAGAGTCAGATCCACAACAAGTGAAGAACTATAGCCTTATTTCACTATTAAATGTGGATTATAAAATTTTTGCATCAATAATGGCAGAAAGAATTAAGAGACTTTTAAATGAATTTATAAACATTCACCAAAATGGATTTCTCCCCAAGAGACAGATCAGAGACAATATGCAAATTGTTTTGAACTTGAAAACTAGAAAAGCAAATGGCATTGTTATTTCAGGATGCTCAAAAGGCCTCTGATAATGTGAACTGGCAATTCATGATAATGCAACTTCAAATGATGGGATTTGGTGAGGGATTCATAAAAATGAAGATGAGGTCAAGGTTGACTCAGCCTTCCATCCTTCCGAGGTGGGTAAAATGAGGACCCAAAATTGTTGGGGGTAATAGGCTGACTCTGTAAACCGCTTAGAGAGGGCTGCAAAACACTGGGAAGCAGTATATAAGTCTAAGTTCTATTGCTATGATGGTGATGATGTAGTAAGGGTACGTAGAAAGAACCAAGAAAAAATTGGGCAAAGAGAACCTGCTAAGGGGAATGGTCAGATAAGATACAATAGACCCTGCAGCTGGATAGTGAGGAGAGCAAGAGGATCAGAAGAGAATCTCTATAGCATTGGTGGCTAACCTCTTTGGCATCAAGTGCCGAAATGGGAGCATGTGCATGCCAAAAAGGCATCAAGTGCCAAAATGTGTGCACGCACATGCACATGTGTGGGAAACTGGAAGCTCAGTTTCCCAGCGCATGGATGTACCATGGCCATCTGGTCTTCTGGTTTCTCATGTGCATGTGCACATGAAGACCAGCTGGCCACCACGTGCATGCATGCCAGGAAACTGCTCTTCCGGTTTCCGATGCTCTCACGTGGGCGAAGACCAGCTGCCTGATGCACGCACCAGAACTCTGAAGACCAATGGGCAACAGTTGCATGCCAATTCCAACAGGCACGTCATTGCTTCACTACAGTGATGGATTCCAGATCCTGTTGCAACCAGCGCGCACCTGCATACTTTCCACCCGTGATGCTCCAGCTGATTGACGGAGCGTCGCGCAGGTGCCGTATGCTCCGTGTGCATGCTCGGAAGCCCTGAACAGTTCAAATACCGGTAAGGAGAGCAGGCGGGAGTGTAGGCCCTCCAGAGCACAGTACTGGAATGGTACCTGGTCCTCAAATAGGCACCAGTACGCCCGTACCACGGCATACCGCCTGAACCCGCCACTGGTTTACTATCACGCCTCTATTTCTTGGGCTCTAAAGGAGGCAGCGGGAGAATTGAACTTTCAGACTTGTAAGACTCATGTCAGCCTTACTAGGTAGATCAGGCAGGAAACACAACCTGATGCACTAATTCTATTTCACTATAAATCTACATTAGTAGAATCTTGTATGTAGATTCTTTCTCACATGCATTATAATCCTTAGGAGGAAATGATATAATTAAAACTCTGCTCCTTGATTTACGTTACACATGGAGGGAAAAGTTCATCTTCTAAGTAATGGCTCCACTGTTAGAGTTGCCTCTTACCTAGAATTTTAGGGGTGATCATCCATGACACCGTTTGTCTTCCGTTTGCACAGATACAATAGGAATCCTCCATCTTCTCCATCGGAAATGCCTCAAAGTCATCAGAAGGAGTCAGAGATATTCTGACCTGTCCATTTGGAAAGAAAAAATAGTTCAATGGGAAATCTATACATCCCGCTTGCAGTGCAGAGAAAAAGCTCATAATCATCATTTCCCATGAGGCCCCTGTGAGCCTTTCAAAAAGGCCCTGAAAACATGGTGTCTTCAACAACATTGGGGATCCCACGAAGAGCCTTCACAATAGTCATACTATCATTAGGTGAATGTTCTTTTCCCCCAATTTTGCTTTTATTTATTTGTTAAGTTTTTAACACCTGTGAGAGTGTCTGAATATTTGTTTGCTTGTTGGACTTTTATGCCACCATCTTCTCTGTACACACGCATACACACACACATATACCAGGGACGTGCAGTCACTAAAGGCAGGAGAGGCGTGGCCTCACCAGTCATGAGGAAAAGGAAAGAATTTTAAAGAATTTTTAAAAAATAATTAAAGCCAAGGTAGTTGCTACCAGATTCACAGTGACTTGGAACAGTGCGTAGTGTTAACTATAGGAGGAGGCCAGAGAAAGAGGGGCCTCCTGTGCATAAGCAATTTTTTGCCTTTTAAGAGTTAAGCAAGGGTTAACAGGCAAAAAATTTCGTATAGGAAGGTCCCACAGCAGTCATTAAACACTCCTTACCCGGATGCAGGAAGTCAGGTAGGAGGAGACAGTAGCATTGAGTAGGAAGGCTTCTCCTCGCACCACAGAGTATGGGAAGGTGAATTTAATAAAGAACGCCTTGGAAGTCTGCAGAAATGTGGGCTGGGCGAGGTCAAAGCCTGTGTCTGCTGAAAGACAGAAAGCTCCAGCTTTCCATTTGGTGATGGTGCCCGGGATGGTCACAGGAACAGCAATCTCTTCGGGTTCTTCAGATACATCCCTCTTTCTACTAGAACTATGGACTTGAGAATGGCTATTTCTTTGAGAACCACTGTAGGACACAAGAGAATAGAAAGTGAGGGAAGCAGTCCACTGCAGGTAGTCCTCGACTTACAACCATTTATGACCATTTTCACACTTACGATCATTGTCATCTCCTCATGGTCATGTGATCAAAATTTGGACACTTCCCACAGTGAGAAACAAATGGCCTTGATATTTATTGACACACAAAAAAGCGTCCGACAATATTAAATGGGATTTTATGTTGTTCCAGTTAAAGTACATGGAATTTTGTGAAAACTTCATAAATATGTTTAAGGCCATTTATTGCAATCAAGTGGCCAGAGTGGTAATAAATGGGGATACAACACAAAGCTTAAAAATCCAAAAAGGCGCAAGGCAAGATTGCCCACTATCACCACTATTATTGGTATTCGTGTTGGAGGTCTTGACTAGGATAACTTGAAAAGATGAGCAAATTAAGGGTCTAGAAAGTACAAAGGAAGTATTTAAGCTCCAAGCATTTGCAGATGACCTTTTGTTATGGAAAAACCATTGCGGTCTGGTAGGAGGCTAATGGAAGTACTGGGAGAACATGGGGAAGCAGCCAATCTGAGGGTAAATAAAGAAAAAACTAAGATGTTAGTGAAAAATATGACTAATGGGCAGAAAAATGAATTGGTTGAGAGAATAAACATTCAAATAGGAAAGAAAGTGAGATATTTAGGAATACAATTAATGGCGAGATGCGTAACACTCAAAGCAGATAATTACAATAAACTACTTGATAAAATTAAGGCGGATTTAGAATGGTGGAAAAAGTTACAGCTCTTCTTCATGGGGAGAATAGCAACAGTCAAAATGAACATCTTACCCAAAATACTTTTTTTATTTTAAAATATACCCATAAGATTGGAGAAAGAATATTTCAGAAATGTAAACAAAATGGTATCTAAATTTATTTGGCAAGGAAAGAGGTCCAGAATTAAATTGAAACTTTTACAAGAGTCCAAGGGTCTTGTGATCCCTTTTCATGACCTTCAGACAAGCACAGTCAATGTGGAAGCCATTCACTTAACAACCCTGTCACTAATTAACAAGTTGTAAAATGGGGCAAAATTCACTTAACTGTCTCGCTTAGCAAGAGAAATGTTGGGCTCAGTTGTGGTCCTCAGTCACTCCCTGCAATGAACTCCATCAAGGCGACATAGGATAATCGCTCACACTGATTACAAGGAGCCGCTTAACACCAGTGGTGGGTTTCAAAAACTTTTAGAACCTAGTCTGTAGGTGTGGCCTGTTATGTGGGAGCGGCTCAGTGGTCATGTGATCAGGTGGGAGTGGCCAAGTTGGAAAATGGGGTGAAACTCATTTAACGAGGCTCTTGCTTAGCAACCAAAATTTTGGGCTAAATTGTGATCATAACTTCTCTTTCTTTTTCTTTCTTTCTTTTTTCTTTCTTTCTTTCTTTCTTTCTTTCTTTCTTCTTTCTTTCTTTTTTCTTCCTTCTTTCTTTCTTTTGCCTCTCCCTCCCTCTTTCTTTCTTTCTTTCCTTCCTTTATTTTTCTTCCTTCCTTCCTTCCTTTCTTGTCTCGGTCTCTCTTTCCCTCTTTCTTTCTTTCCTTCCTCTTCCTCTCTTTCTTTCTTTCTTCCTTCCTTCTTTCTTGTGTCTCTGTCCCCCACTTTCTTTCTTTCTCTTCTTTCCTTCCTACTTTCCTGTGTCTCTCTCCCCCACTTATTTTCTTCCTTCCTTCCTTTTTTCTTTTTTGTGTCTCTCTCCCCCACTTTCTTTCTTTCTCTTCATTCCTTCATTCCTTCTTTCTTGTCTCTCTCTCTCTCCAACTTTCTTTCTTTCTTTTCTGTCTTTTTCTTCCTTCCTTCCTTCCTTTCTTGTGTCTCTCCCTCTCTCTTTCTTTCCTTCCTTTCTCTTCCTCTTTCTTCCTTCCTTCTTTCTTGTATCTCTCCCCCACTTTCTTTCTTTCTCTTCCTTCTTTCCTTCCCTCCTTCCTTCTTTCTTGTGACTTTCTCTCCCCAACTTTCTTTCTTTTTCTTTCCTTCTTTCTCTTTCTCATTCTTTCCTTCTCTTTCTTTCTCTTTCTATCTTTGTCTCCTCTCTCTCTCTCCCTCTCTCTCTCTCTCTCTCTCTCTCACACACACACACACACACACACACACCATTTCCCTCATGTCTGCCACTGGACAGCTCTTAAAGAGAAGTGTAAGGACTGCTGCCTTGTGAGAGGGTTGGACTAGATTACCTCCATGCTTTCTTGCATCTATGTGTGTTCTCTATCCCATTTAGTCACAAACAGCCCCATTCAATTTAAAGCTGGTTGCTGTTTCTAGGGGGCACAGAGCCCTGGGGGAATCTAGTGGGGTAGGTGCATCCCAGTTTTTCCTCCCTCTGCATGGATTCCCCCCCCCCCATTGGAAACAAGGCGGCTGTCAAAGATAAGGGAGCACATGCCACGTGGGCTTCTCCCAATCCTCCACTCTGGCAAAGGAAGTGGGTGGGCAGGGCAAGCCTGATGCAGACAGGTGGGGCAAGTGAGCAAGCAGCGACTGGGCAGGCGTGGGGAGCGATCAAGGGAGCAGGCCATGGGAGGGAGTGTTCCAGTACACAGCCTCCGGAAGAACAGGTACAGGAAGACATGCTAAATTTTATGAATGGGTACGGGCGTACTGGTGCATACCACTGAAACCCACCCCTGCTTAACACTTGCTTGAAGTTATGTGTCCCCCACCCCAAAGCTACACATTTTCAAAGTTATAATGGCTGCACACATGCGCATTCACATGCACAAACCCACCAATCTCATTATTACATTTTGGGCACTTGGCAACCAGTCATCTGAATCCTCAGGGGTCACATGATTGAGATTTGCAGTGGTTTGTTTTTTTTGCTGATTTCTGGCATTTAGTTCTGGTTTCCAACAAGCAACCCCCATTGGGGAAAAATGATTTTTTTAACAATCATAGTATTTGTTTAATGACCATGGCAAAAAAAAAAATCAGGCCCAGATCATTGTGCCTCAATTTACAACTGCAATGATTTATGACCATAATTCCATGCTCAATTAGGATTATAAATTTAGCACTAACCATACATTTTTTGGGGGAGGGGGGATAGCAGCATAAAAGATTGATCAGTCCTGGAGCAATGAATCAGGTATCTAACACAATAACGCAGGTTGACCTCAACTTACAGCAGTTCATTTAGTGATCATTCAAAATTACAACGGCACTGAAAAATGTGACTTATGACCATTTCTCAAAGTTACAACCTTAAAACAAGTGATAAGGACTCTCCTTTGAAATTTAAAGTTCTGTGGCATTTAACAAAAAGTTATTATTACCGGAGAGTCCAGCCTGCTCGGCGCCATTTTAAAAGCCTCTAAGTAAATAGATTTTCAGAGGAAAAAAAAGAAGCTAAAATCTTGATAAACAATTAATGTCCACGCAAACGGATTCAGCTCGTGATAAGATCAAATCAATCAAAGCTTTGAACTGAGTGGGGGAGACCTACTTTGTACCGCACAAGGCAGTTTGAAATTCCCAGCACGGACCCCGTTCTGCTTTGGGCTGGGCCCCCTCTCTCTGCAGGCACAAAAGCTGCAAAAATCAAAGAGCATTTGCCAGCAAAACTATTTCTTCTTCCCTTCTTGCCTGAAGGATAAGAAAACCTGTTAAGACATCAGATGGATGATCATCTAAACAGGTACGTTACTAGGAATTCGGGGACGGCTAATTTTTAAGCTGCCACCATCAGCAGGCTCCTCCCAGGAAGTCCCAGAAATATTGGATTACGACTGCCTTGGTGCTCAGCCAAGCCAGCTCAAACTTGCCATGGGGAAGGATGGGAGGGGGGATCTATAGCCCTCCATGCTTGGAAGCCCCCCTAGGTTGGAAAAATTGGTCTCCATGGGAACCTCTTAGGCCCGTGATGGCAAAGCTGTGGCACTCATGCCAGAGGTGGCATGCAGAGCCTTCTTTGCAGGCACGGGAGCTGATGCCCCAGCTCTGCTGTGCATGGGCATGCAACACCCACTGGCCAGCTGGTCTTCGGGTCTCTGCTCTTCATGGAGGATGGGGTGCCTGCACGGAGGATGTGTGCAGGATGCACGTCATTGGATTTTGAGGATGCACACATGTGCACTTTGGGCACTTAGTGCTGAAACAGTTAGCCATCACAGTCTTAGTCTATGCCATCTACTTACTTTATAATAACCAGGTCCCATATCCACGTTTCAGGAAAGAAGTGCCGAGGTGTCCTTTTAGGGGCCGCCTCAACCTGAGGAGTGGCAGCATCAAAAGCAACTTCAGGGACTGGTTGGAACCATTCTCTGGAGAACATAAAACCTAGGAGGAACAAATTTTGGAAGAGGTTCAAACTTTACTGGCATCACTGTAATACAGAGAGAAAGCCATTTGATGAGTTGCACTTGGAGGTTACTAGTCCCTCCTCTCCCAGGTCCAGTTTTGGTCTTTGTCTGCATAAATTCATGGCGGATGACTGGAGGCTTTCAGACATTTGAGCAACAGGGAAACAATGTCCAATATTTCACCACTGGAAGCCTCAACCTTTCCACCTTCTTTGCTTCATGGGACTCTATACCAGAGTTCAAACCTCACCTGTAAGATTCCCCTGTAAACTCCATCCTCTTTGTGATGGTTACTATCTATCCCTCAATTAAAATTGTTGTTTGATATCTAAGTATAGACACTCATTTTGTGTGGCTGTGGTATTATTACTATCCTTTCTATCTTTTCTACTGCCCATTCTTACTGGCATCGTATTGTGATTATTATGTAAATGAAGACTCAATCATCCAAGCAGCCCCATGCTCTACATGGGGCTGCCCTTGAAGAGCATCCGGTGACTTCAGCTAGTCCAGAATGCGGCCGCGCGAGTGATCGTGGGCGCACCTCAGTTCGCCCACATAACACCGATCCTCCGTGAGCTGCGCTGGCTACCTGTTGATCTCCGGGTGTGCTTCAAGGTGCTACTTACCATTCATAAAGCCCTCCATGGTAGTGGATCTGACTATTTGAGAGACCGCCTTCTGCCGATTACCTCCCTTCGTCCCATCAGATCGCATAGAGTAGGCCTCCTCCGAATTCCATCCGCCAGTCAGTGCCGACTGGCGACTACACGGAGGAGAGCCTTCTCAGTAGCAGCTCCGACGCTTTGGAACGATCTCCCCATGGAGATTCGTACCCTCACCACCGTCCAGACCTTCCACACAGCCCTCAAGATCTGGCTATCCCGTCAGGCCTGGGGATAACACCCTAATCTCACCCCACCCGAATGTTGAATGAATGTTGTGTTTTATTGTTTTATTTTATTATACTCCACATTTTCTTTTTGTGTTTTGTCTTGCACTCCCTTCCTATAAATTGTAAGCCGCCCTGAGTCCCCTCAGGGAAAAGGGCGGCCTATAAATGTCAAATAAATGACTAAATGACTAAAATCCAAGCCAGAAGTATGTAAAAAAAGTTACATTGTGGCAAACTGGACCAAAGTCCTACTCAATTACTCTTTGACTTTCTGCCTAACCCAAACGTTTCCTTTTGACATAAGGAGTTAAACCTTGATGAGTAATGAAACATCTCAGTTTAGTAAACTTTGGTCCAGTTGCCATGATTTAATCTTTTTACATATTATGATTATTGTTACTCTGTTGCTTTCATGTACATTGAGAACTGTTATACCACAGACAAATTCCTTGTGTGTCTAATCATACTTGGCCAAATGAAGTGTTCTTTTCTGTTCTACTCCACTCCATTCTATTCTAATTAATATCAACCTCTCAGAATTCTATTCTATTCTCTTCTATCTAATTGATGCGAGGAGGGGAGAGGGAGGAAACCAGAAACTAACAAGATGGTGGCTGCAATTGGGTGATCAAAGTCATACCTCTTTAAATGGACAGACATAAAAAGAGAAAGGCTTCAAAAGTTATCAAATACAAATGAGAGAATAGAAAAAAACTGGAATACTTAGAGCATCTAACAGCAAAATATGATGAAAAAATTGACAATGTTTATCAAATGCAAAATGAGGTGATTGAAACCCCAAAAATCAAAGTGGAAAATGAATATAAAGAGATTAAACTGATATTTATGGCAATTGATTTGTTTTTGAAAATGGAAAGAATGGAATATTGAAAGAAGAATTAAATGGAGAGGAAATCTATCCCAAAGGGCAAGATATAGAAAAAGAAGAAGAAGAAGAAGAAGAAGAAGAAGAAGAAGAAGAAGAAGAAGAAGAAGAAGAAGAAGAAGAAGAAGAAGAAGAAGAAGAAGAAGAAATAATTAAAGAATTTATGGACTATGAAATTTTATCGGCAAAAATATTGATAACACTGCTGACAATCAAAGACAAACAGAGTAAGGAAATAGAAAGAGGGCATCAAGATTATATGAGAGATCTTACAAACAAGGAGTTGCTAAGAGAAGTCCATACAAAGTTGATCAAGAAGCTGTTTAGAAGATTAGTACCACAAATGGCAAAAGATATGAGATTGGTTTGTTACTGGAAAGATACAGGTTGATAGATGGAAGAGTATAATTTAAAACTAGTTAAACTTAGTGAAATTTAGTGATAATAGGTATAGTTAAACAAAAAATTGATAATGATAATAATGTATACAATGTGTAGTGTTATGATAAGCAATAATTGGATATGTACATTGAATGATACCCATGAAGGGAAGATCAGAAATCCTTTTGGATTATATCTAAAGGTTAATTTAAAAAAGAACTAAATTGGATAAAGTTAAGGTTTGATTATTAGGGGGAAAATGTTATGATATAGGATATAGTCAAATAAAGAAGGGAAAATGATAATAATTTTTATATATGTATGGGTACAACATAAGGAAACTGGATGTAAATTGTAAACAGTGATTTGGAAAGGAGGATTAGAAAAGTCTGTTATTAAATATTATGGATGCTTAGCTAGAACAGGACATAAGGATTCAGTGTTATTGGAGGATTCTAGAAATAGTAAATGAAATGCCAGTATGTGGTTATGTATTAAATTTTGGTATATTTTATGATGAAACAATTATGGTCAAATAAAAGTAGAGGTATGATGATGGTAACATGTATAAAAATATGAGTTAAAATACTTGATTTAATATGAATTATACTTGATGACGGTGGAAGAGATGCACGAAAGCCTTTTGTAACCAACTGATACACTTTCTACAGTATGTAAAGAAAGAAGATTCTATGTGTTATGTTTGTTTTGAAAATAAAAAATAAAAAAGAAATGTTTAAAAAAGAGAGGGAGAAAAGCTTCACACAGACAGGTCTAGTTGCCATCTTGACATTTTTTTTTAAAAAAAAACCTTTTCTTCAAGGTTTTCTTAACACTAACCCTGAGAATTATGCTTTGTTTAGTGGTGGGCTTTTTTAGCCTATTGATGCTTCAATGGAAGGAGAATCTGTTGCTTTATATTTATTTATATTTATTTATGGTACGTGTCTCTGTACAAGTCAGGATTTGGGTCCTCAACAAGTTAGGAATAGCAAAAGCACTGGTGAGATTTGAACTGCTGGCAGTCGGCAGAATTAGCCTGCAATACTGCATTCTTACCACTGTGCCACTAGGGCTCTTCTCAATTGCTTAAGAGACTTCAGGAAAAGGATTTGGGGACATCAAGAGAAAGTAAGGGGCATTGCCCATGTGGTGACATCGTTTGTAACAATAACACAGGGCAGATCATGTGAATTCTAGGGTACAGAAAAATGAAACAACAAAGCTGGAAGGGACCTTGGAGGTCTTCTACCTGCTGCTTAAGCAGAAGACCTTACACCATTTCAGACACGTGGTTGGCCAATCTCTTCTTAAAAATCTCCAGTGCTGGAGAACCCGGAACTTCTGAACACAAGCTGTTCCACTGGTTAATTGTTCTAACTGTCGGGAAAGACCTGCTTATTTCTAGGTTGGTCCTCTCCTTAATTAATTCTCCACCACTGATTCTTGTCTTGCCTTCAGATGCTTTGGAGAATAGATTGACACCTCCCCTCTTCTCTGTGGCAGCCCCTCAAATATTGGAAGACCACTACCCTAATCCTTCTTTTCATTAGACTAGAGTAAACATACCCAATTCCTGCAACAAAGGAACAACTCCCTCTCAACCCCTCTGGAACAGAGGGACATAGAATCAAATCTCAGCTGTCGGGGTCTCCATCCATGCAAGAGTTCCAGAACTCAATCCTGGAAGTAGCTTGATTGTAAAAGATCCCTTATTACTTTCTCCCCACTCCAGTTCTTACCAACGAAAGGGCAGAAACTTGAGATGCGTAGCCTGGTGTTGGTAAAAATGTTCACGCCGAAGTCCTACCAAACGAAGCAAAGAGCCACTGAGGAACAGTCCTTTCTGCTCATAAAAACTAATGATCATTGTTTATTCTCAGTACGTTCAATATACCCAACCTTAAGGAATATATTATTTTCCAAACCGATTTTTTTTCCCATAATGCTGCATCCTCTGTACATATCGCTGCCCATTTGGGTGGCGCTTAAAGGGACAGACAAGCAACTGATGGAAATTGGCAATACTGCATTCTAACCACTGTGCGATTACGACTCTTAACTCTTGGTGCTGTGATCCACTTAACAACTGTAGCAAGTAAAGTCATAAAATAGGGCAAAACTCACTTAACAAATGTCTCCCTTATCAATAGAATTTTGGGCCTCAGTTATGGTCATAAATTGAGGACCACCTCAGGGGTGAAATTCAGCAGGTTCTGACAGGTTCTGTAGAACTGGTAGCGGAAATTTGAGTAGTTCAGAGAACCAGCAAATACCACCTTTGGCAGGCCCCAGAGTGGGCTGGGAATGGGGATTTTCAAGTATCCTTCCCCTGCGATGCCAACCAAGCCACACCCACAGAACCGGTAGTAAAAAAATTGAATTTCACCATTGGACTACCTGTAAGGTCAGATTAAATCTCAGGGCAAATGTTTAAGAAGGACAAATTATTAAGAAAATAAGGAAAGTATATCGCCATTACCGGGGAAGGAGGGTTCGCTACATCACAGAGATCCCTCCTTCCGGCCCTATGAGTCCCACTCCGAGACCAGATGGTGCAAGTAGTCAGGACCCTGGACTCAGGCTGCTGTTGCTAAATGCCAGGTCTGTGGTACATAAAGCTCCTCTCGTCCGGGACTTAATTTTAGACGAGAGGGCAGACCTGGCATGTATTACTGAAACCTGGCTGGGCCCAGAGGGAGGAGTCCCCCTTGTAGAGCTGTGCCCAGAAGGATTTCAGGTGCTGCACCAGCCGAGAGCCCAGGGAAGGGGTGGGGGTGTGGCCATTGTTATCCAGGAGTCGTTAGTTCCTCGTAGGGTCCCTGCTCCGGAGCTTGTCGGGTGTGAGTCTCTGCTGATAAAGTTGGACCTCAAGGGTCAAGTGGGTCTGCTGTTAACGTACCTGCCTCCCAACAGCGTTGCAGCAGCCCTCCCCTCGCTCCTCGAGTCGGTAGCCGAGCTGGCGATTGAGTTCCCTAGGTTGATGGTCCTGGGGGACTTTAATTTGCCGTCGCTCGGTGAAAACTCTGATGGGGCGCAGGAGTTCATGGCTTCCATGACAGCCATGGGCTTGACCCAAGTAATCCGGGGCCCAACCCATTCGGCGGGTCACATGCTCGTCCTCGTATTCCTCTCGGAGCAGTGGATTGGTGATCTTGGTCTGAGGGGTAACGACATCATACCCCTGTCGTGGTCAGACCACTTCCTACTGAGGCTCGACTTCCGGAGACCAAACCCCCACTGTAGGGAGGAGGAACCGACCAGGTGGTTCCGCCCCAGACGACTTATGGAACCGTTAAGGTTCCAGATGGAGCTTGGGGTTATTCCTGATACTTTCGCCCACAGTCCGGTAGAGACTCTGGTTGCTGCTTGGCACTCGGCAGCATCGGAGGCCCTCGACCGGATTGCGCCACTACGGCCCCTCCGAGGCGGCGGATCCCAGAGACCTCCTTGGTTTACCGAGGAACTCCGGGAGATGAAGCGCCGGAGGAGATGCCTAGAGCACCGATGGAGGTCCGATAAGTCCGAATCGAACCGAGCAATGGTAACCACCAGCACCAAGGAATACACCAGGGCACTTAGGGCAGCGAAAAGATCTCACATAGCCACCTTGGTTGCGTCCGCTGAGTCCCGCCCAGCCGCCCTGTTTAGGATAACCCGCTCCCTACTAAATAAGAGGGAAGTGGGGGAACCCTTGCAGGGTAGAGCTGAGGATTATGCCCAATTCTTAGCGGACAAAATTGCTCGGTTTCGGTCGGACTTGGACTCCATCCCTGCAGTTCCAGCCGAGGCACAAGAGGATCAAGTAGACCATCTCTGGGTTGAGTTTCAGGATGTTGCCCCCGGGGATGTGGACAAGGCCATGAGGGCTGTAAGTGCCTCCACCTGTGTACTGGACCCGTGTCCCTCATGGCTGGTTACTAACAGCAGTGGAATGACACGAGGCTGGATCCAGGCGGTTGTTACCGCCTCTCTTCGGGAGGGGAACTTCCCCGCCGCACTGAAAGCGGCGGTGGTGAGACCCCTCCTAAAGAAGCCATCTCTGGATCCAGCTGTTCTTAATAACTATCGCCCAGTCTCCAACCTTCCCTTCCTTGGGAAGGTTGTTGAGAAGGTGGTGGCCTTCCAGCTCCAGCGGTCCTTGGAGGAAGCAAACTATCTTGACCCCTTCCAGTCAGGCTTCAGACCTGGTTACAGCACAGAAACCGCTTTGGTCGCATTGACCGATGATCTTTGGAGAGCCAGAGATGGAGGACATCCCTCCATCCTGGTTCTCCTTGACCTCTCAGCGGCGTTCGATACCATCGACCATGGTATCCTTCTGCGACGACTGCGGGAGGTGGGAGTGGGAGGCACCGTGTTGCGGTGGTTCTCCTCCTACCTCTCGGACAGGTCGCAGTCGGTGTTAGTGGGGGGGCAGAGATCGTCCCCTAGGCCCCTAACATATGGGGTGCCTCAGGGTTCGGTCTTATCCCCCCTACTATTCAACATCTACATGAAACCGCTGGGAGAGATCATCCGAAGGCACGGGATAAGATACCATCAATATGCGGACGATACCCAGTTGTATCTGTCCGCCCCGTGCCAACTCAATGAAGTGGCAGACGTGATGAACCGAGGCCTTGAGGCCGTTATGGACTGGATGAGGGCTAACAAGCTTGTACTCAACCCAGAAAAGACCAAGTGGCTGTTGTGCTTCCCTCCCAAAGATTCGACCAATATTCCATCACTCAGGCTGGGGGGTCAAATTTTACACCCCTCAGAGAGGGTTCGCAACTTGGGAGTCCTCCTGGATCCACAGCTATCTTTTGACCACCACCTGAAGGCTGTGACCAGGGGGGCATTCGCCCAGGTTCGCCTGGTGCGCCAGTTGCAACCCTACCTGAATCGGGAGGCTCTCACAACAGTCACTCGGGCCCTTGTGACCTCTAGGCTGGAATACTGCAACGTGCTCTACATGGGGCTGCCCTTGAAGAGCATCCGGCGACTTCAGCTAGTCCAGAACGCGGCCGCGCGAGTGATTGTGGGTGCACCTCGGTTCACCCACATAACACCTATCCTCCGCGAGCTGCGCTGGCTACCTGTCGATCTCCGGATGCGCTTCAAGGTGCTACTAGTCACCCATAAAGCCCTGCATGGTAGTGGATCTGCGTACTTGAGAGACCGCCTTCTGCCAATTACCTCCCTGCGACCAATTAGATCTCATAGATTGGGCCTCCTCCGAATTCCATCGGCCAGCCAGTGCCGGCTGGCAACTACAAGGAGGAGGGCCTTCTCAGTAGTAGCCCCGACCCTTTGGAACGAGCTCCCCGTGGAGATTCGTACCCTCACCACCGTCCAGGCCTTCCGCACAGCCCTTAAGAACTGGCTAGCCCGTCAGGCCTGGGGACAAAGATAGCCGCCCCTCCCGAATGATGAATGAATGTTGCTTATTATTTTTTACTATATGTGTCTACGTCATTGTTTGTATTCCCCTTCCTGATTTTTATGTGAGCCGCCCTGAGTCCCCTCAGGGAAAAGGGCGGCCTACAAATGTTAATAAACATTCCAAACATTCCAAACAAACATCGTGAATGAAGGTGAAGATATGTATCACAGGATAATGTTGCAGGATCCAATCTCGGTCAGTTATCAGAACAAGATATTTTGTCTTCCAAGCTTTCAGATTCATGCTGGCGCCCATCTTCAGGGAACATATCTCTACCAGAATGTGTGCTGGTTTCCTGAGGATGGGCTTCAGCACAAGACCCAGAAGACAAAACCTCTGGTCCCTGTGACTGACCCAGATTGGATCCTGTAAGGAAACTATATCTCTATGGATCTGCCCAGGAATATACCAGTAATCTACTTCAGCTCAGAAGATAACGTATTACTCACTTCTTGCTTAATGAGAGCACCTCCCATGTGGGGAATCATAGATTTGATGCTTACCCAGAATGTGTTGTAAATATCCCCATCTTCAGGGAGAAAACGCCGTAGGCCGCGAATTCTTTCACCCCTGGATGGTTCTTCTATAGGACAGGGATAAAAAGTGAATCTATCCCTTACGCGGTCAGTAAGGAAGATGTAGTCCTTCTTGGGAATGAAGTTGTAAACCTGAAATCAGAAAGACTGCAAATGAGGATGTAGATTTGGGCTAGAGGAACTTCCAGCCCATCAAGCTATCATCCAATGAAACAGACTGTGCAATAGCAATAGCACTTAGACTTATATACCGCTTCGTAGTGTTTTACAGCCCTCTCTAAGTGGTTTACAGAGTTAGCCTATTGCCCCTAACAATCTGGGTCCTCATATTTATCAATCTCAGAAGGATGGAAAGCTGAGTCAACCTTGAGCCGGCCTGCAGTACCTGCTTTCTAACCACTGCACACCACCATGGCTCTTGATAGAATGGGAGAATGACCTTGGGAGGTGAGAGAAGGCAGAGAAATGAGATAAAAGAAGGACAAACCTGAAGCTGAGTAGTGGACAGAGAAAGAAATGTAGAGAGGATCCACCCTAATCAATCAGGTGGTAAAAAGAGACAGCAGGCGAGTTGTACTTTCAAACCTGCAAGGTTGGTATCAGTTTCTCAAGTACAGCAGACCAAACAATAAACACAATAAGATCAGTTAATTGTAAGGCCACATTAATAGAATCTTGCAAGTCTGAAAGTTATCCGGCCACATCTTTTTAGCAGTTGAACAATTAGGACAGGTCCCTTCCACGTTTCTTTCTCTGCTCATTACTTCGTTTCGGGTTCCTTAGGCAGAATCTTTTCTGTCTGTCTTCGAAGGTCATTCTCATGTTCCATTACAAGCCACCACATGAAATGATGAGTTCTCTTTTACTGGAAATCTCAAAGCAGAGGCCATCTTGGTCTTCTGGCCAAGGTGATCCAGATTATTCTACATTGAGACACCTCTGAAACAGGCTGGGTTAAGAATTCAGGAGTGATCCAAGGAAGCATCTATGTTTGATGGAGAACCAGAATTTGGCTTCTTAGTCTGCATCCTTCCCCAGGACTCCACACTGGCTCTGGGACTCTGTGTCAACTTCAAAGGGAGATTTTGCTGATTGTAGCCATTGCCACTTCTCAGCTGCCACAGAGTCGGGTGGAGTGGGGTGAGGGATGTCATTTCCAGACAGCAACAAGAAATCGTTCCCTGGGAACCAAGGTTGTTTAAGCAGATGTTCTACTAAGACTTGGGCAGTTTTCCATAACAACAATTGGACATTTAATTGGACAACATGACCTGCAATTATGGGGAGGGAGGGAGATTCTATTCTTTAATTATGTGAAAACCATGGAAACTAGTTAGAGTTGGTTTTGCTTCAGTCTGTGCTGACATGATATACTCAATAAAGTTTAGCATAGATTGGATAATCTCAAGCTTTCTTGGATAGTTGGGTTTGTCAGTCGGAACCTTGACACTCTGAAAACTGACTCAAAGTTCCCCAGGAATTCTATTTCTAATCCATTACTTTCACCAAAGTAGTGTGTTCACCACAACTTTGCATTATGGCAAATCTCTGAACTGTGATATTGGGCTACCCTCGGTCCACGTGCTTTGTCTTTCTATTTTTCCTACATTTTCTTCCCCTAAAATTAATTTATGGACAATTTTCTTTGCCTCTCCTTCCCTGCATCCTCCCCTACCTTCTTAAATTTAGTTGTGACTGCTACAGTTAGAACTCACCTTCTCAGGGGAGAGCTCGGCTTCAGGTTTCAAGAGAAAGACACTCTGGTCAACGGCATGGATGGCACAGAGGGAACCGGGGTTGGCTGAAAGATGGAGTTGGGTTTTCTGGCCAGGCAGACCTCCTCGCTCAGAAAACCACAGTTTGGCCTGTAAACATAAACCAGGTCTTTGAAAAAGCTACTTTCTCTCGGTGTGGAATGAATGGAAGGAGAAATTATCCAGAAGGAGAAAGTGATCCAGAAGTACTTCATGAGAAAAGTCTTGCACTCTTCTGTACACAATAGAATTCCTTATGCTACTAGGCTTGAAATTTTCAGTTTGGATAATTTAGAACTGTGTTGAGTGTGGTCAGATCGAGGTATTGCATACAAAATTATATGTAGTGATGTTTGTCAGAGTGTACACAATGTGACTACTATTTTGAGACAACCCAGCAGCAAAATACAGTACACAGAGGTTTTTCAAGTCTCATTCCTCATCCTGACCAATTACAAGATTACGGGAAAAACATCAAACAAAGCTGGTTAATATATCAGTTGTGCCTGTGAAGCGGAAAAAGAGGGGGGGATATGTGGCAGGGAACTGGAGGGAATGCTGTTAAAGCAACATCAGACAACTCAGAGTTATTCCTTGGGAATGAGCAGCCCAAGCTGTGCTCGATACGGGGGGAAGGAATAGGAGCCAAGCCTCCGTCGATTAACGTATCTGAAGTAAAAACAGCAAATAACAGGTTGGAGGCAGGTGGATGGGCCTATCACACCCGCAATGGCTAAATTGATTAATTATGTATAAAGGCAGATATCTCTTTAATGGTAATTTTTACACTATGACGATGTTAGCAGAGGCTAATGACACCTAAGTGGATAATATATTTTAACTTCCAGAGATCACAATGGTTTGTCTCTTCTTTTATAACTACATCTGGAACTTTTTAGGATATTTCAATGTATGTATGTATGTATGTGTACAGGTACAGATACAAGTATAGATGTGGGTGTATGTATGTATGTATACACACACATGCCTGGCAAAACCAGGCAATCAATCAATCTTCAACTCTAACATGGAAGCACACACAGAGAGAATACATGGAGAACTACAATGGAGATAGAACACAAGGAGATAGAGACACCCACACATGGCCTCTCTTATATAGACAGCTTCTTAAAGTGGCAGTAACCCTGCTGACTCATTCTCATTTCATCATCTCGGTTTACAGCCTACAGCAGCTGGTCAGCTATTAAATCATTATCACCTTAACAATGTCTTATCTGTAAATGACTTTTTCTGTTTTAATCGCAATAATACATGTGCGAACAATCACTTTAAACTCAATGTAAATCATTCTAAACTTGACTGCAAAAAATATGATTTCTGTAATAGAGTTATCAAAGTCTGGAATGCCCTACTTGATTCAGTTGTCTCAGCTGAAAATTTTCACACTTTCAGTTACAAATTGACTTCCATGGACCTTATGTCATACTTAAGTGGTCAGAAGAGGGGGTTTACATAAGTGCACTAATGTGCCTATCGTCCCTGTCATTGTATTTTTATTCTCTTATTCTTGTTCTTGTTTTTGTTTGACAAATTCCAATAAATAAAATGAATGGAATGAAGTAATCTTTGTCATGTATATTGTAATCTTGAGTTGCCCTCTGTCACTAACCTCAAGCCACAATTTGACAGGATCAATGGGATTACTGGCTGATTCCCCAAAAATAGGCTTAAGTTTAGCCAATGTTTGGGGTTTTCTTTCCACTGCAACTTGGTTATGACCCACTGAGATACTGGCATTCAAGGGAACCTGTCTGGCAACAGCCTGGACAAGCAGATAGCAAAAGAGTAACTCAAGAACTATTTCTCAAAGGATCAGGAGCAAAGAAGGCCTGGCGGATATTACCATTAATAGAGTGGAGGAGCACCAGCTTAGAGAAGACCTGTTCTGGGTCATTAAGATTCTGCCTTTCTTTAACAGCACAACACAAAATTCACAGTTTTACCTTGTTGGAGAAGCACTTTTCTACGGTGAAGTTTCTCGAGCCAACAACGAGTTCTCTGCTGGGCAAAACAGTGTAGAGGAGCAAGTGGATCTTAGGAGCAGTGTCGACATCCACCGAGAGATTCAAAAGGAAGTCTCCTTTGATTTCTAAAGGATGAAAGTCCCAGGTAGAGGAAAGAGAAAGAGAGTTCGAAAGAGACATATAAATTTCATTAGGTAGATAGGTAGCAGTGATGGGTTCTGGATCCCGTTGCAACTGCTATGGTTGCAAAGGGGCCTGGCGTCCTCCACATGAATGCGCGAGGTGCACGTACACATGTGCATGGCATGGACAACCGTAGTATCTGTCAACGATGCCTCTGCAAACCTTGGTGATGCTCCAGCTGCTCTGCAGAGCATCACGCAGAAGCTATATGTGCCATGCACGTGTGTGGAAGCGCCAAAGGCTTTAAAGGACAGGTAAGGAGCTTGTTCGGATGGGTGGGCCCTCCAGAGTACCGTACCAGAATGGTACACAGTGCTTTGGGCAGGCTCTGGTACACCCGTACCAGGGCATACTCCTGCAACCCACAACTGGTAGGTAGGTAGGTAGGTAGGTAGGTAGGTAGGTAGGTAGGTAGGTAGGTAAGTAGGCAGGCAGGCAGGCAGGCAGGCAGGCAGGCAGACAGACAGACAGATAGTAAGTTAGTCAGGGTTCTGACAGATGCCCTAATTAACTCCTGAGCCTTAAGCCAAGCTTCAAAAGAAATCTAATTATTTATGTGAAACCAGCTCTGACCCCACATAATGTAAGGCCCCAATCATGACCCTGTTTCCCCCACCCCCTGCCTCCCCCCATCAATCACATTTGCTAGCGGGGCAATTTTGCTGGTCGTAGAGATCACTGCCCTCCAACCACTGTAAGTCCCGTCAGGCCTGGGGCTAAAGACTGTAACCCACCCGAATGGTATGAATGTTGTGCTTTTTAATTATGTATTGTTCTTATGTGTTAAATGTTTGTTTCCCCCCCCCTTGAGTTGTAAGCCGCCCTGAGTCCCCCCAGGGAAAAGGGCGGCATATAAATAAACTTTCATAACTCATAACTCATAACATGAAAGAGGCACCCAGCATTCAGCAAGAGAGAACTGGAGCCCCATAGATGGAGACACCCGGGGAACTTCTGGGAAGCTTTTTGTCAAGCAGGAGGGGGGAGTGTAATTTAGAGGGGGAGCATTTACCTTTTCTCTGTTCCACTGGTTGCCTGTGTGTCCCTGTTCGTATGATGTTATCCCTAGCCTTGACCTGCATGAGGAAAAAAATCCCGTTAGATATGACGCCTTGGAGAAATCGATCGATCGATCAATCGACTGATCGATCAGTCAATTGATTGATTGATTTCCAACTCTAAGCACTGGCTGTCATGTTAGATATATGGACCCCTAGAATTGTGGAGCTGCAATTGTCTAGCTTAACCTTTTGGTTAAAAGAATAGAATAATAATTCACCCATTGTGTTAATCAGGAATCTGGTGAATTTGATGATTGCCTGAAGGGAACATGTGTTGAGATGGCAAGGCTAAAATCCGGGCCTATGCAGGCCTTTGTGGCCATGGAAAATCCCAAAGGAAAAGACTAGCCTGTGGATTAGGCTTGTGACCAAAACCATGGAAGGCATGTTTGACTATTTTTATAATTTCTATATTTCTATATCTTATCTGTCGCATGCAAGTTTCCTCCTATGTCACCAAGCAGAAGCAAAGAAATGTATAAATATCTGCCTCAGTCTGTGTTTGGGATTCCTCCACCTTTAGGGAGAACCCATCTTTATCAGCTGAATAAACATGTTTGGCTTGTCATTTGGAAAAAGTGCAAAAAAGCGCAACTAGGGTGATTAAAGACCTGGAGACTAGAACGTATGAAGAACAGTTGCAGGATTTGGGTTTGGCTAATCTAAAGAAAACAAAGACTGGGGGGACATGATAGCAGTCTTCCAGTGTTTGAGAGGCTGCCACAAAGAAGAGGGGGGGTCAATTTATTTTCCAAAACATCAGAAGGCAGGACAAGAAACAATGGACTGAAATTAATTTAGGAGGGAAGCAACCTGGAATTAAGGAGAAACTTCCTAACAGTGAGGACAATTAACCAGTGGAACAGCTTTGCCTTTGGAAGTTCTGGGTGCTTCATCACTGGAGGTTTTCAGAAGAGACTGGACAGCCACCTGTCTGAAATGGTATAGGATCTCCTGCTTGAGCAGGGGGTTGTACTAGAAGACCTTCAAGGTCCCTTCCAGCTCTCTTCTGATTGATTGATTGATAGCTGTTTAACCAAGTGAAGCAAACATGCTTTGTGAATGAAGCCTTCACCTGAAGACTCACCATGTAATAGAAGACAATCTCGTCGTCTGTCTCACCATCTCGGTTAAGGATATAATGCACCCGAACTGGCTCATGGTGGCCGCAGCTTAATATCCCTGATGCAGGCTCAATATATAGGTAACTTTTGCTTGGAGAATAAAACTTGTACGACGTGTGACTTGCTCTACCGTGACTGGGTATAAGCCAGTACTTGAGAGCCTGCGAAGATTCATCTTGATGGGTAGCCTGAGAAGAAAAGCACAGATTTAGAGAAATTAGGTGGGAGCTGGCTGAGAGTGCAAGAGAAATCGATAGACGATAGATAGGTATAGATATACGGTAGATATTCAATAGATTTAGAAATAGATAATGCATGGGTGGATGCAGTGGTGGTATTTGATTTTTTTCCTAACAGTTCTGTGGGCGTAGCTTTGTAGGTGTGGCTTCCTGGGGGTCATGTGACTGAGTGGGTGTGGCCAACTTGAGGTCACTCATGGCTAAGCACACTCAATCACATGACCCCACCACCAAGCCACACCCACAGAACTCAGTACTCAAAAAATTGAACATACAGCTGTTGCAGTCTTTCTACCTATTATTTTCTGCCCAGGGTCTGAGGGGACTTTGGTTCAGAATCTTTCAAAGGCCTCCTGCATGCCGCCCTCTCTCCCTTCGCCACACGTCACCCCATTTCCCCTCCTTCAGAGGCCCAGCCCTTACTCAAGCTTCCCGCTTCCTCCCCCATGACCACATCTTTCTTTGTCCCGCGACCTTACCTTCATCCCATGGCTGGTGGCAGAGGGAAAGGCAAGCCAGAGCTGAGTCATCATCACTGGACTCCCAACAGCCTGCATCTCACCACCCACCTTGTTGTGAGATACCTGCAGCCGCCTCCTTTTCTTGGTACAAGACAATCCTTTCAACCACCACCTCTTTGCCAGCTGGAACCGAGCTGGCAGTGGCATCTGTAGGCTTCTTGCACTGAAAACTACTGACTTCCGCTTCTCGAACACACCATAACACAGCTTCGGTCCTGCCCCCGCTGCCACCCTGTTCTTCGCACTGTGCACACGCATCCCATTGCCTGTTGCACCAGGATCTACTAATGTTGTTAAATTCCAAGTTCCCTATCCCAACACTTGCAAATTTTCTCCCAACCAGCTCTGCGTTTACCTCTCCAACCCCACCCCACCCCCTTCCTTAAGCAGTAAAGGACTCAAAATCCAGCTTTGGGAGAGGAAGGTCACTTGCACCTCTTTTATCTAGAACAGAGCAGGGTCAGCTCTGTTCCATACACGGACAGGAGACCACAAAGAAATCTTCTAGCCTGTGGGCAATTGAAAAGACATCTGGGAAAGAGCCACAGGGAACCTTTCTTGCCATGGAGATGACAGGGTCGAGCCTGTGCGGGGATCTCAATGGTGACTTTTCAAAGGATAATATACATGGTATTTTCAGAATGAGTAAGATGGAAAATCATCTTTGGGAAGGAAGATAGCGACAATGAGAACAGAGAGACAGAGGGGGGAAAGGGAGGAGCCCTAAGTACTTTTAACTAACTAGAATAACTTTATTGTCACTTTAAATCTATACTAATCAGCATACATTAAAACGAAATTTCATTGCATACAGCTCTCAAAGGGTCACCGTCTCCAAAATACACTGCATAAATATGACAAAAATAACAGTAAATAAATAAATAAATAATGAACAAAATATGCATATATACCCACAGTTTACCAGACGGATGGCATATAGGGACCAAAGCTCTTACAGAATCTGCTAGTCCTGCTAGACATACTTCGAAATTGAAATCTCCTCCCGGAGGAGAGCAACAAAGACAAATCATCAAGTGGGAATGTCATGAAATGCAGCCGTCGCAAATCGAGAAGACTAACCGTAAAAGACAAATCGTCGCCTCTGAAATCAGTGGTTTCTATGGAGAATTCAGCTCTTCCCTCAGCATCCGTCACTTGACTGAGCCGCTGGTCAGTTGCCGTCATCAAAATCTCCACTTTTCCATTGTTGATCGGTACCTCGTTGCTGTCTACCAGCTTCACCTGCACGTGAAAAGCCGAATATTTCAGGATTTACCAATTCTGCCTTTCCTTCAGGGACGCCAAGCTTTCCCATCAAGCCATCTTAATCTTTTCCCCATCACTACAATTCTGTGTAAAAGAGGAGACTAGCAGGGGAGATTTGAGCCTGTGAGTAGCTTTTGGGGCTACGGCTGAGAAAGAAAGGGGACGATTTCTAAACCCAAGCAAGGAGCCGCTGAGAGATGGTGTTACAGGTTGGTTTAATAAACTGACTCTTCATTAGGGAAAAAGGGCTTTGGGAGTTTCAGAGAAGAGCATCTACAGGGGATGATAGCAATAGTAATAGCCTTTCTATACTGCCCCATAGTGCTTTACATACTCTCTGGACAGTTTACAATGTCGGCATGTTGTCCCCAGACATCTGGGTCCTCAGCTGCAGGCTAACTCACTACTCACCACCAGCAGTTTGATGTCCTAAGTGGCTCAAAGTTGACTCAATGTTCCATCCTTCCGAGGTGAGTAAAATGAGGACCCAGATGGTTGGGGGCAATAGGCCAGCTCTGTAAACTGCTTAGAGAGGGCTGTAAAGCACTGTGAAATTGTACATAAGCCTAAGTGTTATTGCTATTGCACTGAGGCATGATCGGGACTTTGACTGCCATCTTGACTTTTTGGGTCTACCACCATCATTTCCATGGATACCCCTGCTTAATAATCCTGCTAATGAACAAAGACTGAAAGGCTCCTATTGTAGACTCCAGCTTGCTTGCTTGCTTCTTCCTTCCCTCCTATTTATATTCTCCCCCCTCTCTCTATTGATCTATCTATCTATCTATCTATCTATCTATCTATCTATCATCTGTTGGAAGAAATGTCCATCTGGGTTCGGTTCCAAGTGGGGAGAAAGACACTGGAAACATGGAGGCTGCTTGGACAGATGATTTAGTGGTGGACAGGATCACATGGGTTTTTTGGGTCCTGGGCAAATGAGCACATGTGTGAGTGAAAGAGAAAGATTTATACCCTCTTAGGCTTTGATTTGAGTTTCCTGTTTTTGTAGCAAGGGCCTGTACTCTGATTGGTTGTAGACTCCCATGTGGCCATGCGTAAGGTGACCAGACATCCTGATTTTGGTGGGACAGTCACGATTTCTAACAATTTGTCCCGTGTCCCGGGGCGTTTTTAAAAAGTCCTGATTTTCTGGCTTCATGTTGAAGGCGCAGTGGATTTGATTAAGAAATCCTAACCGGGGCAAGACAAAAGACACTCTGTCTAACCTCTCTCTATGTCTCAGTACTTTCATTGAAAATATTAAAACATTAAAGCAAGATAACGGAACACACACACACACGGCCTTTTTTACCTCCTTTTATAAGAAAAGTTGACCCAGTACCATAGAGCTCCAGGAAATACTTTGGCTAGATAAGTAGCCAGTGTTCCTTCCTGGATTTTCCGGAGGGGAGGGGCATGGAGGTTGGAGGTTGGCTCGTGTGGGAAAAATGGTGAAATATTTTTCACTCTTTTTCTTTGAAAAATATTTCCCCTGAGACTAATTTCACCATTTTAATTTGCTCAGTTCTTTGTATTAACATCTACATCATTCTGGATTGACTTGGAGTGCCTGCATGCTGGTAAGTGAGCTGGATTTTTTCTTTTATTTTGTTAATGTATTTTAAAATAATATTTTATTTATTGTGCATAGGATTTTTTAAAATAGTTTTATTCTGTGTGGATTCTTTTTTTAAATTGTCTTAGACTATTTAAAAAAGATTCTATCCAAAATAAATTGAAGTGAAACCATTTTTAAAAATTATATGCACAATACTTTGAAACATATTGTGCATAGAATTTTTAAAAATAGTTTTACTTCAATTTATTCTGTGTGGAATAGTTTGAAATGTTTTACTTCAATTTATTCTGTGTGGATTCTTTTTTTAAATTGTCTTAGACTATTTAAAAAAAGTTTCTATCCAAAATACAAAATTCCAGCTGCAGTTATTCACTTAAGAACTGTGGCAAGAAAGGTGGTATAGTGACCAAAGTTACAATAACAGCTGTTTGGGGTGAAGAAATGGCATTGGAGCAGACTGGAGGGGCTGGCTGGGCTGATACAGCTTAAATCCATCTTAGCAGAGAAACTACAGCTCCCATCTTACCTTCACAACATAGGGTATGCCAGGTTTATAGTAAAGGTCAACGTCTTCAAAAATAATTTTGCTCAATGTTGATGTGATCTCAATGGATTCTGCGGCATTCAGCTCCACTCCTGTTGAAGAGAAATGTCATCTGCAAAAGGCTCTACCCTTCCTTTCCAATTTCCCAGAAACTCCCCATCTCTGGAATGCCAAGAAGCCTGATTCTTTTGACGGACATTCGCCCTGCATTTATGGATTTCTGCTTTGGACAAGAGATTTAAATAGTTGATCTCCAGGGTCCTCCCTTGTGCAGATTTCTCTGACATGTCTATGGAGATTCTCAGTCATCCAAGTCATGGTTATCCCAAAGATGATTTTTTTTCAAGAGGCAACTGGACTTTTCTGGGTTTTCTTTGAAAACATTTCGCTTCTCAAACCAAGAAACTCCTTCAAAGTTTCTTGGATGAGAAGGGAAACATCTTCAAAGAAAAACAAGAAAGTCCAGTTGCCTCTTCAAAAAGCACCTTATGGATTTTTCTGACATAATTCCTCTGAATTTGGCACCCACTGGCCCTTTAAAGATTTCCCCCTGTTGAGTTGTGACTGGCTCAAAGGGGAAATGTGCATCTCCACTCCTCAGCCTAGGGAATTTATTGTCTGAGAGACACGTCCATCATCATTTGGCCAGCACAAAAATATGGAATGCAGTAACCTTTCCTGCTGAAGGGGGATCTATTTTTCTACCTACATTTGCATGCTTTCAAAATGCTAGATTGGCAGGAGCTGGGGTGAGGAAGGGAACTCACCCAGTCCTGCAATGCTTGGGACTCGAACCTGAGCTGTCAGCTTTCCAGCTTATAAGGCCAGAATCTTAACCACTGAGCCAGCACTCTCTTTATTGGACATCAAATTTGATTAGTATGTCTGAGACTGCTTGCAACCAACTGATCCCCCCCCCCCCCGCAAAATCTCATCACTTCATTTTCTGTGAAATGGGTGTTGGAGCAGAGAATATTTTTCTCATTTATAACTCAGATGCCACAACTCTATTAGACTTAGACATGGCCTGGGGTGTTTTTTTTCTATCAAGATTAACTCAGCCTTCCAGCCTTCCGAGGTGGGTAAAATGACGACCCAGGTTGTTGGGAGCAATAGGCTGACTCTGCAAAACACTTAGAGAGGGCTGCAATAGCCCTTAAACCTATATACCGCTTCACAGTGCTTTACAACTCTCTCTAAGTGGTTTACACAGTTAGCCTACCACCCCCAACAATCTCGGTCCTCATTCTATCAACCTCGGAAGGATGAATGGCTGAGTCAACCTTGAGCCTGGTGAGATTTGAACTGCCAAATTGCAGGCAGCCGGCATTCAGCAGAAGTAGCCTGAAGTACTGTTTTCTAATCATTGCGCCACCAAGCACCAGGGACGTGCAGTCAGGGGAGGCAGGGGAGGTGGGGCCTCACCAGTGTCATGAGGAAAAGAAAAGAATAATTAAAAGGAAAAAGGCTAAGGTAGTTGCTGCCAGACTCCAGAGTCACAGTGGATGACTCTGAGTCTGCTTAGTGCTAACTGCAGGGGGAGGCGAGAGAACTACGGGCCTCCTTTGCATAAGGAATTTTTCACCTTTTAACCCTTGCTCCGAGTTAAGCTGAGCAAGGGTTAAAAGTCGGAGGAGGCGGGGGGGTCGGAGGAGGTGGGAGGCGAGTCGGCGGAACGCAGCAGTGGCAGGGACATTCTCACCACTGTGTCCAACATGCCAGGCATCTCATGTTTATGTCCGCCATAAACTCGAGACACCTGGCCTGTTGGACACAGCAGTGGGGACATTGCTTCTTGCCGCTGCCATGCCCTTGCTTCATCAACCATAATCCTCACTTCGCGTCACTGCCAAGCACTGTAAAGTGGTATATATAGTAAGTCTAAGTGCTATTACTATTGCTATCTCCCAAACCTTCCTTGTAGGAAACGGGAGCTTTAAGCCTGGTTCTGGGCCATTTTGTCAGCTCATTGATGCTCTTTTGTTTCAAGAAGGTTACCTGTCCCTTCCTCTGTGATTTTGCCTTCTACGGTGATCTCCATCAAATATCCATACCAGCTCAGGTGGAACGGCTCCATGTTCACCACCTTGGAGAAACAGCCATCTCCATCTGCCTGCATGACACAAGAACCAAGAAACAGCAATCTGTGATCTCTTTGCAAATAACCTCACGTTCCTTGTTTTTCAGCAACACAACTTTTTCATGCCTTCTATGGGGTTTTCAAAACCCACTCTCTGGTTCATGGACAGCAGAGTTAAGCCAAGAAAGTGGAACCCCTGTAGGAAAGTGATTCAGCGGAACTTCTCTTCTGAACACCTGTCTAAACTCCTTAGCTCTTGCCTGCTTTTTAAATAGACAATTTAAAGTTTGTCTAAACCTTGATTTATTCTTCCCATGATCATTAGTTTTACCTCCAAGTAGTCCTCGGTTTACGATCATAATTTAGCCCATATCTCTGTTGCTTAGTGGGACATTTGTTAATCTTTATTCGGTATCTAAAGTGGGCTTTTTGGCTTTTCTCTTGTGAACTGCAGTAAGATCATTCCTGGGGAGATTCCAGCAAAAGCATGGATGGACTCTGTTTCCCTCTGTATCTTTTCTCCATGCCTGTGATATCCTGGTGGAATGTCTT
The DNA here is from genome assembly GCF_009769535.1 of Thamnophis elegans. Taxonomy (NCBI): domain Eukaryota; kingdom Metazoa; phylum Chordata; class Lepidosauria; order Squamata; family Natricidae; genus Thamnophis; species Thamnophis elegans. The sequence goes on along the minus strand of NC_045542.1, from coordinate 170,399,225 downwards.
TCCACGCTCCTCACTCACTGCCCCACATGTCAAAGGGAAATAGCTTAAATGGGAGCGTAAGAAGTGAATTTTCAGTGCCATGTTTGCACCAAGTGCTTTATAGGATCTAAGCAAATTTTCCACGTGGTTTTCGTAGTCCTCTGCCTTTCTGGTCTCAAAGCGAAGTTAAATTTATACACTGCCATGTGGTACCATTTTCATTGTTCTACCGTACTTTATCAAGAAGTTACAAGGCATCATGATCATGAGACACTTCCCTCCCTTGTAGGTAAATATTCTTGGCTGTGCATAAATCTAAATGTGAGCATAAGAAGTGAATTTTCAGTGACATGTTTGGACCAAGTGCTTTATAGGATCTAAGCAAATTTTCCACATGGTTTTCATAGTCCTATGCCACCCCTGCAGGCAGATCCTACAGCACTGTCTGAATCCTTGGATCTGTTTTTGGGACCTAACATTTATACGTACGTATGCTGAGTTACAACACATTTGGGGGTATTTTTTTTCCCCAGAAGAAAGAGCCCAAATAAGAAAAGCTGCTATGGCTTATTGGGATAGAACCCAAATGGGAGTTGTTAACCCAAGAGCAGCTGATATCAAGTTTCCTCTGGGGGATCCGGGGTGGGATAACAATGACCGGGCAGAGAGGGGACATATGGAAGATCTAAAACAAATAGTTGTCCAAGGGGTTAGAACTGCAGTACCTCAAGAAAAGAATTTGATTAAAGCTTTTAAGGTAGGACAGCTGAAAGATGAACCGCCATCTGTATTTTTAAATAGGATTGGGGACTGTCTGAATAAATATTCTGGTCTTTCTCCTGAAACACCAGCATATGATTCCTTGATGAAAATGCAATTTGTAGCAAAGGCTTGGCCGGATGTACGGAAAAAAATTCAGACAACTAAAGATTGGGCAAATACAGATATAAAAACACTATTAAAAGAGGCCCAAAAGGTGTATTTGAATAGAAATGAAGCAAAAAGTCAGCAGAAAAGCCAGGTGATGGTGTCTGTCATTAAGACAGCTAACAAGCAAAAGAAAGGAAGGAAGAATTTGGCAGGGGCAATCGGAAACCACCTGCCATAAATCAGTGGAAACACCCTGGATAGGGAAGAGGATTTCTCCTTTGGAAGAAACCAAGTGGAGACAGTGAGAAATGGTTTGCATATGGTAAGGAAAAGCACATTGCTAGAAACTGCCCAGATAAGGGAAAAATTCGGGAAAGAAACAACCTCCTGGACCCACAGCTGAGTTTTGACCACCACTTATCAGCTGTGACCAGGGGGGCATTTGCCCAGGTTCGCCTGGTGCGCCAGTTGCGGCCCTACCTGAACCGGGAGGCCCTCACAACAGTCACTCGAGCCCTTGTGATCTCTAGGCTGGAATACTGCAATGTGCTCTACATGGGGCTGCCCTTGAAGAGCATCTGGCGACTTCAGCTAGTCCAAAATCCAGCCGCGCAAGTGATTGTGGGCGCACCACGGTTCACCCACATAACACCGATCCTCCGTGAGCTGCGCTGGCTACCTGTTGGTCTCCGGGTGCACTTCAAGGTCCTTCTTACCATCTATAAAGCGCTCCATGGTAATGGATCTGGCTATTTGAGAGACCGCCTTCTGCCGATTACCTCCCTCCGTCCCATCAGATCGCATAGAGTAGGCCTCCTCCGAATTCCATCCGCCAGTCAGTGCCGACTGGCGACTACGCGGAGGAGAGCCTTCTCAGTTGCAGCTCTGACGCTATGGAACAATCTCCCCATGGAGATCCGCACCCTCACCACCGTCCAGGCCTTCCGCACAGCCCTCAAGATCTGGCTATCCCGTCAGGCCTGGGGATAAGACTTTACTCTCGCCCCTCCCGAATGTTGAATGAATGTTGGGTTTTTTTATTGCTAATTATTTTTATTCACATTTTCTTTTTGTGTTTTGTCCTGCACTCCCCTCCCCTATTATTGTAAGCCGCCCTGAGTCCCCTCAGGGAAAAGGGCGGCCTATAAATGCTTAATAAAATGAAAAAAAAAATGAAATGAACATCTATACACCCACATGGGAGATGAAGAAGATTAGGGAGGTCAGCATCTATTGGTTTTAGGGTCCCACCAAGAGCCCTTGATAAATTTAAACGTGGGACCTGAAGGAGAAGAATATGTGTTTTTAATAGATACTAGTGCAACAAGGACATCAACATGTAAAATACTAAGAGGAATTGAATAGGATGGGTAAAAGCCTGAGAATAAAGGGAGTAAAAGGGGAACCTTTTGAAGTGACATTAGTGAAAAATGTGTGTTTAAAACGAGGAAAATGCAATATAAAAACAGGTGTAATACTAGTATGAGAAGTAGGGATAAATTTACTGGGAAGAGATGCCCTATCCCTACTGGGATGTGAGCTTAAATTTGCAGAAAATACTTATACTATAAACATGTTAACTGAGGAACAGGAGAAACAAATAGAACCTCTAGTTTAGGAGGCAAAAGATCCTCTAGTTTGGGAGGCAAAAGCCATGTCAACAGTTTACAAAGAAAACTTATACAAAATGTTTCATAGTTGGCACATGTCAGCGGAAACATTAGCAAATATGTTTAAAAATAAATCAGTGAAATGTTGGAAGTGTCAACAAATAATAGGTTCCTATTATCATATGTAGTGGACATGTGCAAAAGCAAGGAAATACTGGACTAAGATAAGAGTATGGCTAAAGAAAATGTTACAAAAAGAAATAGAATTTAGACCAGAAATATTTTTACTAGGTATTATCCCAGAGAAATTTAAGAAAGAGGATACCTATTTGATTATACATGTAACTACAGCAGCAAGAATCGTATTTGCCCAAAATTGGAAATTAAATAAGCTACCAACAGATGAAGAGATAGTAAAAAAGATATTAGATTCTGCAGAGATGAACAGGTTGACAATGAAAATAAAGGATAAAGAGGAATCGGAGTACTTCAAAACATTGGGAAGATTTTATGATTGGCTAGAAAAAGGAAACTAGAAAAGAAAGTAGGAAGAAGATACAGAACCCAGGTGATGCACTGTATGGAAAAGAGAGAAAGGAGGGGAAAACAGAAAAGATTAAATACATAAGTATATGTATAATAGAGAGATACAAAGAGGGGGGAAATATAATTAGGATAGATTAGCGAAGGTAAGGGAGCAAGAAAACCCCTAACCCTATATTTGGGTTTGCCGAAATACCATCCGAAGAAAACATAAACTGAGACCTGAAAGAGACACCTATAATAATAGAAGAGAGAGAGAGAGAGAGAGGAGGAGAGAATGAAAGGAAGATGGGGGAAAGAAGAAAGAGGTAAGGAGAAGAGGATGGAAGGGAGAGGAAGAGAAGGAGAGAGGGTAGGTAGGAGAAGAGAAAGATAAGGGAAAAAGGAAGGGAAAAGAGAGGAGGAAGAAGGAAAGGGAGGGAGGGAGAAAAGAAAGGGAAAATAAGGTGGTGTTACAACAGGAGTAAGGGATGGTAAACAAAGCAACCCAAACTGTATATGTATATTATAATCTATAAAATGGAATAACAAATGTATAAGAATGATAAATGTAAAGAAGAAAAATAATAATGTGAATGTATACTTAAAATGATATGTAAGAGAATAAAAAAATAAAAATGTTGTGGGGGAAAAAAAGAAATTTAGGATTATGGAAGAAGGGCTACTTTTACCATATCTTGAATTAAAGGCCCCATCAAAGCTTATGTTTTTATGCAGGACCATAGCAATGGCAAAACTGCCCTTTATATGGAAGGGAAGATGTACAGTTGGATATCTTAAAGCACCAGCCAGGTACACGATACGAATGGATGAGCCAATGCGGAAAGAGGGGGATATTTTTCCGGAATTAATGAAAGTGGCTTTAAATAGTTCATCTTTTTGCATAAAGCAAGAGACAAGAGTCTCAAATATTATTTTCACTTGTTTTGTTGGAGTACCAGTCCCTGGAAAGTTTCTATATGAGGAAGTAAGAATCACCATAGAACCTAATAATTATAATCTGCTGAAGTCCATTTATTAGATTAAAGCCTAATAAGTGGACAAACCAAAAGAAATTGGTGATTGAGGTGAAAACTATATTACCAGCCTATGATAGTGTGCTGTACAAACTACCAGAGAAGAAACAGGAAAAGGTTGTATATACCCCTGTGCTGAGTTAGAAGAGGTAGATGCAATGGGGCAGGTGTTATATCTACTTAAAGACCGCCTGCTGCCAATTACCTCCCAAAGACCCGTTAGATCACACAGGGTCGGCCTCCTCCAGGTTCCGTCCACCAGCCAATGCCACCTGGCTACTACCCGGGGGAGGGCCTTCTCTGTGGCAGCTCCGGTCCTTTGGAACGAACTCCCCATGGAGATTCGGACCCTCACCTCTCTCCAGGCCTTCCGGAAAGCCGTTAAAACCTGGCTGTGCCGGCAGGCCTGGGGTTGATGAGTTCCCCTCCCCCTCATTCTTGTGTATTTTAATTATGTGTATTGTGTTTTTATGTTCCCTTTTTTTCCCCCTTTGGAGTTGTTCGCCGCCCTGAGTCCCTCCCGGAGAAGGGCGGCATACAAATAAACTAAACCTTAAACCTTAAAGGATGGTTTCTATTTTGTAGGGTATGTGCTTATGTTTTAGTCCTTGTTAATGTATTAGGAGGGTCCCGTACAGTAGGATGTCTTACTACATTTATGGCAGTAGCACATTCCAACAATATTAACCAAGAAACAGAGTTTTACTATGAGATGATGAATGCTAGTCTCTATCATAGTAACAGAGTACCAAAGGAAGACACAATAGAGGATACTGCAGGTGAGACACAGTGCATGAACACAATGAATATGAAGAGAAACCTAAGATAATAAAGGACCCACGTAGGGTAAGGCCACATAGGACGCACATACCACCTGTGAAATGCCTTATAACTCCAGTGGAAAACACCTATAATTATGAAAGAATTAAGGAGGGAAGATATATAAAGGTAAAAGATCTACACTCAGTGCTGCGTATGCTGCAGAATGTAATGATGAGGTGGTAATATTAACTGAGATACAAGCAGGGCTTATTTTCCTGGGGAGCTACTCAATGTAACCGGATGCAATTAGGGCATCTTGCATGTGCTTTGGCAAAGAGTATAAATGAAACATCATCAGCTATAGCTACTATGGCTGATGAAATGGGGGAAATTAGGAAGTCTCTGTTGCAGACCCGTGTTGCCATTGATTATATATTATTATGAATGGGACATGGGTGTGAAGAATTTGATGGTTTGTGTTGCTTCAATATTTCCAATAGATCAGTTTATTGAGTCTAAAATAAAAGCTTTGCATAATATCACTACACACTTCACACACTTAACTGACAGTTCAGCCTTTAAATGGTTATGGAATCTGTTAACCGCTTGGCTACCAAATTTTGCTTGGTTAAAGGCCTTATTTGTATGTATAATTGCTATTATAGTTATAGGTTTTATCTCTTGTATTTGTATTCAATGTATACCTGTATGCTGTAATTGTTGTAAATACTGTTATCAGGTAACTAAGCCAAAGACAAAAGAGATAAGGGGGGGGGAGAATTAAGTAAGCAGGAGATACGAATCATGTTACAGAACTTATTGAAGGTTTACAGAAATACGAAAGGATAAAATAGAGAGGGGGGGATTGAGAGAAATGAGAATTATTCCTGTAAAAAAGAAAGCAATAGTAATGCCATATTTATCCTCTGTATAACCTAAGACACCAGCTGTGAGACATTAGATAGGTGTAGAAATTCCAGGTCAGGTCAGAGTAACATTGGCAGGAAGGTAGCTATCATGGCAAAATTGGTAGTATTGTTATGATAGAGATATGGTAAGTAATGGGGGATTGCTTATCTGGGAAACTAGCTGTTATGTAGCCAGAACTTATCTGACAAAAACTGACCAATGATAATAAGGGGTGTTAAAAGGGTGAGTGGGTGTTTCTTTGAAACTGTATTTAAATCGTGTATTCATGTGTATCATTTGCTCTTCTGTTGCTCTAATCATATGAGAACACTTTTGCAGAAGTTGAATAAAGTTCTTTTATTGTTCATGGAGATTCAACTCCATGACTCCTGGTGATTCAACTGAGAAGTTTAAATCTCATAGGGGTAAGGGAAAAAGATGAGGAAGCTACACAAAGAGATGACAAGAGAATTACAGAATGCCACAGAAGTGCACAGAGTTACACTGAAGTGGAAGAGGCTGTGGATGAGAATAAACTCAGGTTAGAAAATGCTTGGCGTACCTCATAAGGATGAGAGAAAGATACTGTGTGGTATGTATATAGAGCAAAAGGTGATTGCAAAGCATATAGTCAAAGAGAACATGGAATGGTTAAGATGAACGGGGAAAATGCAGCAATTGGAGATTTTACAGTATCCTTCCCCTGCCACATCCACCAAGCCAAGTCCACAGAACTGGTAGTAACAAAAATTTGAATCCCACCACTGGATATATTGGTGGAATTGAGAATGCTTAGTTTAAGGAAAAGAATAACTAGGGGGGTTGACATGATAGCAGTGTTCCAATATCTCAGGGGTTACCACAAAGAACAGGGAATCAAGTTAAGCACATGAGCAATGGATGGAAACAAATCAAGGAGAGAAGCAACCTAGAACTAAGGAGGAATTTCCTGACAGTAAGAACAATTAACCAATGCAACAACTTGACTCCAGAAGTTGTGAATGTTCCAACACTGGAAGTTTTTAAGAAGAGATTGGATAACCATTTGTCTGAATTGGTATGTTTCCTGCCTGAGAAGGGGGTTTTGGCTAGACCTCCAAGGTCCCTTCCAACTGTAATTCTGTTCTGTTCTGTTCTGTTCCATTCTGTTCTGCATTCCACTCCATTCCACTCTACTCTATTCTATTTCAATGCAAAGCAATTTTATTGAAAAAAACATGTTTGAAAATGGGGAAAGAATGGTACTTCTTCTTGCTAACTTTTCCCATACAGTTTCTATAGAGCGAGCATCGAATATTTTAAATTGTCTGAACTATTTTCAATTGTCTCAACAATCAATTGTCTGAAGATGACCTTCCCTACTATTTGCCAGAGTGAATCCAGAAAATATAATCCCCATTTTAAATAATAACAACAGCAAAGATATCCCAGCTGTGGAAACTCAGCGACCCTTACCTCGTCTTCAAATTCTTCACACAGCATTGCATCAATATCATTCATTCGGCAGATCCTCATTTGCACCATGCCAGGCACAGGTTTCCCATAGGTGTACCTGGAGTCAGAACCCACCAATGTGGAGAAAAACACAGAGAAGGAGATGGTTTGCATAGAAAAATAAGATCAAAGGGACCTGCAGGATCCAAAGAAAATCATGTGGGTATTTTTTTTTTACAGGATTCAATTCGAGTTAATCACCTGGACCATAGATTTATAGTCTTCCAAGCTTTTGGTGTCAGACTGTAGATCATCCTCAGGAAAACTTTCTCTCTCTCTCCCTCCTCCTCCCTCTCTCCCCCCTCTCTCGTTCTTTCTCCCTCTCCCTATTTCAGTTTTACCTCACTTTTTCTCTCTTTCTTCCTTTCCCTATTTCTCCCTCCCTCTTTCTCGCTCACCCTCCCTCTCCTCTCCCTATTTCTCTTCCTCCTTTTTCTCCCTCCTTCTCCCTTTCTCTTTCTTTCTGTTTCTCCATCTCTTTCTTTCTTACTCTCTCTTTTCTTTATATCTTTATCTCCCTCCCTCTTTCTATTTCCCTCCATTTTTTCTCTCTCTCTTTCTCCCTCTCTCTTTCTCCCTCCCTCTCTCTTTTTCTCTTTCTCCCTCTCTTTCTCTTCCTCCCTCTCTCTTCTACTCTCCCTCTCCCTGCCTCCCATTCTCCCACTCTCTCTTTTATTCTCGCTCTCTCCCTCTCCCTATTTCTCCCTCTCTCTCCCTCCCTCCCTCTCTTTTTCTCTTTCTCTCCCTCTCTTTCTCTTTTATTCTTTCTCTCTCCCTTTTTCTTTCTCTCTCTCAAATTCTCTTTCTCCCTCTCCCTATTTCTCACACTCTCCCTCCTTTTTCTCTCTCCTTCTCCCTTTCTCTTTCTCTCTTTATTTCTCTCTCCCTCCCTCTCCCTTTTGGCTTTCTCTTTCTCCCAAACTGTGATTTGTCATAATTGTGATGATTATGGCTTACAGCTCATGAAAACCCCAAATCCACAATCACAGAAAATTAGAATATTGTGAAAAGGTGCAATATTCTAGGCTCAAAGTGTCCCACTCTAATCAGCTAATTAAGCCATAACATCTGCAAAGGGTTCCTGAGCCTTTAAATGGTCTCAGTCTGGTTCAGTAGGAATCACAATCACAGGAAAGTCTGCTGACCTGACAGTTGTGCAGAAAACCATCAATGACACCTTCCATAAAGAGGGAAAGCCTCAAAAGGTAATTGCAAAAGAAGTTGGATATTTCCAAAGTGCTGTATCAAAGCACATTAATAGAAAGTTACAGTATGTGGAAGGGAAAAGTGTGGAAGAAAAGGTGCACAAGCAGCAGGGATGACTGCAGCCTGGAGAGGATTGTCAGGAAAAGGCCATTCAAAAGTGTTGGGGACTTTCACAAGGAGTCAGTGCATCAAGAGCCACCACACAGATGGATCTTGGACATGGGTTTCAAATGTGGTATTCCTCTTGTCAAGCCTCTCCTGAACAACAAAGTCAGAAGCGTCTTATCTGGGCTAAAGAAAAACAGACCTGGTCTGTTGCTCAGTGGTCCAAAGTCCTCTATTCTGATGAGAGCAACTTTTGCATCTCATTTGGAAACCAAGGACCCAGAGTATGGAGGAAGAATGGAGAGGCACACACTGCAAGATGCTTGAAGTCCAGTGTGAAGTTTCCACAGTCTGTGTCTGTGTCATCTGCTGGTGTTGGTCCACTGTACTTCATTAAGTCCAGGGTCAATGCAGCCATCTACCAGGAGATTTTGAAGCACTTCATGCTTCCTTCCGCAGAAGAGCTTTATGGGGATGCTGACTTCATTTTTCAGCAGGACTTGGCACCTGCCCAGCCCCAAACACCAAAACCTGGTTCAATGACCGTGGGATTACTGTGCTTGATTGGCCAGCAAACTCACCTGACCTGAACTCTATAGAGAATCTATGGGACATTGCCAAGAGAAAAATGAGAGACATGAGACTGAACAATGCAGAAGAGCTGAAGGCCACTATTGAAGCATCCTGGTCTTCCATAACACCTCAGCATTGTCACAGCTGATAGCTTCCACGCCACGCCACATTGAGGCAGTAATTGCTGCAAAAGGGGCTCAAACCAAGTACTGAGTACATATGCGTGCTTATACTTTTCAAAGGTCCACTATTGTTCTGTGTACAATCCTTGTTTTATTGATTGCATGTAATATTCTAATTTTCTGAGATTGTGAATTTGGGGTTTTCATGAGCTGTACACCATAATCATCACAATTATGACAAATCACAGCTTGAACTATCTTGCTTTGCATTTAATGAGTCTTATCTCATATATTAGTTTTACCTTTTAAGTTGCATTACTGAAATAAATGGACTTTTGCACTATATTCTAATTTTTCGAGTTTCATATATATCTAACTCTGGCTTTGCTTTTGATTTCTTTAACCTTCTGTTTTGTCAAGTATTGCATTTCATGTTTTTCTTTCTTTCATAAACAGTTATCTTTTTTATTATGTCAGGTTATCATTGATTTTATATTAAATTGAATTATGTTATTTTTGCGATTTATCCATCATTTCAGTCCAGAATGACTCTGGGCAATTTCCCAATACTATTAAAGAGCAAATCTTGCAGGTGGATTTTTTTTTTTTGAATTTCTGCTTGTTTATACTGTCTTTGTTTAAACAAGCCTTGTTCACCCAGCCTTTCACCACAACCACCTGACTAGGACTCTGCTTAATACTGTTATACATCTTCTCTCACAAGCTTCCTCAATATTTATCAGTTAGGTTTATTACCTCCAGAGCTTCCAGGTATATTTATTTATTTATACCTATGGGTTATTTTATCTTGTTATTTCTTATAAAAATGTTTTTATTACTCTGCTTCGGTTTCCTTCAGAAGAAAGTAAATTATTACCATCATCATCATCAACTTCACCACTACCTTGCCTTTCCATCTATGCTCCACAAGAGGGCAATGCAAAGCCAACCTTGGCTGATCTCTGAGCCTGAGCAGGATACGACCTGTTGGGTATTTGGATAGGAGGCCACCAAGAGATCCCAGGCCAGGATACTGAATATTACATTCTCAGAAGAAATCATCATCAAACCACTTCCGTGTTTCTGTCAATAAATCTATATGAAATCACCAAGAAGTGAGACAAACCCAAACAGGAGCAGATTTTCCACCCTCCCTTTCTTTTGCTGTTGTGGCCCGTCGGCTGCCAGCAGAGCTAGCAAGAGAGTCAGACAAGAAGGAGGTTGAGAGAGGGCCTGGGCCAGCTTCAGAGCCTTTGAAAAGCTCTGATAAGGAAGCAGCAGCAGAGCCAGGACCTTCCGTCCTCCCTCAGGTGGAAAGGCAGCTGTCTTTGGCTCCTTTAGCTGAGTGAGAAGGAACAGATGGAGCCCACCCCAGATGTGCGTATGCATAGAGAGAAAAGGAGAGGAGAGCAAAGGAAAGCAATAAGCCGGCTCTCAGGGAAAAGCAAATGTAGATGCTAACCAGCCCCTCCCTGGCTGGGAAATAAATAGGAGGGATTTGGGAGTGTCCTCTTATTGGTGACAACCATTCATTGTTCATATATAGCAAGCAATTTGGATTTCTTGGCCAGAACCAGGTTTCTTGGGATTAATTAGCTTGATTTTTGTTACTGTTCCTGCCCTGTTTTGACAAGCGGTTTATTTTACTCATGAATAGGCAGCCTATCATTACTTGCAAAGGCTGGGTCAGAACACACACCAGAATCTGCTGACAATGGCAAAAGGAGAGTAGATGAGCATCACTTACCAGCCACACACTCTGATTGTTACTTTCTCAGTTATAACCGTGATGAGCTTCGGGGCCTTCACGAAAACCTCAAATTTGGACAGAACTAGAAAGAGGGAAGGGAAGAAAACCATGAGGAGAACCTTGTGGAAGCACAAACTGCCCAGTTCTCCCCTGTGACCTCCCTTGAGGTCTAAGGAAATGGGAGAAATTGGTCAGACAATTGAGGTCTGAAAGGAAAAGTCAGATTATGCCAGAATTAATTTAAAAATTGCATTGGGGGACCTTCTAAAACTGTGATGGTGAACCTATGGCAGGCATAGGATGCGCACAGCCCTCTCTGTCGTTCCAGCTTAGCTCTGCCATGTTTCTCACCGGCCAGCTGGTCTGCGAATCTTGGCTGCGCATGCGTGGGGGCAGGGCGCATATGAGGATGCACTTGCATGGAAGGGGGACACGCACACATACACAGGGGGGTACACAAGCAATGCATTTTGGGCACTGGTGCCCATGCACACTTTGGGCATCCGATGCCAAAAAGGTTAGCCATCACCGTTTTAAAATGTTTGGTTTCACTCTTAAGTAATTTGTCCTTGTTTTGGTGGCTTATGTAGAAGTTCAACCCATTGAATTAGTTTTACCGGAGTGAGGAGTTATTGAGTGAAGCTTCAATCCCACTTTCCCAACCACTACCTTAAATTCCTGGCCCAGAGATTCCATATTCAACTGTGATCTGTATTTGATTTAGCTGGTAAATCATAATCTCTGATCTCAGAAAATGGGTTAATTTAGCTGAGTAACCAGATTAATGTTGAATCTGTTGGAGAAAGTGATTCTTAGAATTAAACTGAATAAACAGAAATGTAAGGTCTCTGGCCTGCTAAATCTCATTGCCAAATATTTATTTTTATTCATCTATTCATTCATTCATTCATTCATTCATCCATTCATGAACTCCTTCCTTCTTTCCTTAATTCCTCCTTTCCTTTCTTCCCTACCTCCCTTCTGCCTTCCTTTCTTCTCCCTCCCTTCTTTCCTATTTATTTATTTACTTATTTGCTTACTTCCATTTCCATCCTGCTTATTCCGTCAATAAAAATAATCCTAAATATAAATGTTCTAGGAATACCAGCTCAATGAAGAGGCATTTAAATCTTCAAACTTCAGCATGCAAATTCAGCTGCTACAATTTCATTGGGACAAATAAACCTTAATTCAATAAGATCAAATAATCTGAACTGTCAGGAGGGAAGGGAGGAGGAAAGGAAGGAGGGAGGGAGGGGGGAGAAAGAAAAGAAGGGCAAACTGGATCTCTCCTTCTTACCATATTCGTCCACATCAAAGCTGTATTCTGCAACTTTTGCGGAGTCTTCCTCTACCACCACTTTGAAGGTGCCCAAGAGGGGATCGGAAGACAGAGAATAGGAAAGCTGGATTATGCCCAACGGTAACTCCACATCTCTCCACTGGAACACCCGGTTGTTTTGGGGATCCTGGAAAGAATATAACAAGTTCCAAAGTTTGTCCATATCCCAGAATTGTTCTAGAATCAGTGGTTCATGACCAGGAAAATGTAGTCCTACAATCCCATTCTCCCAGCTCTTTGAGCAGTGTATCTGGATATGACAGCCTTTCAGAAGGCCACATATGTGTTGGGATTAAACTCTCAATATTGGAACCCAGTAAGGACAATTGCTCTGCTGGCTGGAAATTCAGGGAGTTGTACCTTTTTGAAGGTCCCAAGTTGGAGATGGTGGCTGTAGGACTTAGAGCCGTGGTGGCGCAGTGGTTTGAGTGCAGTACTGCAGGCTACTTCTGCTGACTGCCAGCTGCCTGCAGTTTAGCAGTTAGAACCTCATTAGGCTCATGGTTGACTCAGCCTTCCATCCTTCCGAGGTTGGGAAAATGAGGACCCAGATCATTGAGGGCAATATGCTGACATTGTAAACTGCTTAGAGAGGGCGGTAAAGTACCAGGAGGTGGGGGTGGGAGGCACTGTCTTACGGTGGTTCTCCTCTTACCTCTCGGACAGGTCGCAGTCGGTGTTGGTCGGAGGGCAGAGATCAACCCCTAGGCCCCTAACGTATGGGGTGCCGCAGGGTTTGGTCCTGTCCCCCCTCCTTTTTAATATCTACATGAAACCGCTGGGTGAGATCATTCGACGGCACAGGATAAAACACCACCAGTATGCGGACGATACACAGCTGTATCTGTCCGCCCCGTGCCAACTCAATGAAGCGATGGACGTGATGTGCCAGGGCCTCGAGGCTGTTAGGGACTGGATGGGGGTTAACAAGCTTGTTCTCAATCCAGATAAGACCGAGTGGCTGCTGTGCTTCCCTCCTATTAATTGGCCAAGTGTTCCACCTCTCAGGCTGGGAGGTCAAACAGTACGCCCCTCAGACAGGGTTCGCAACTTGGGAGTCCTCCTGGACCCACAGCTGTCTTTTGAACACCATTTGTCAGCTGTGACCAGGGGGGCATTTGCCCAGGTTCGCCTGGTGCACTAGTTGCGTCCCTACCTGAGCCGGGAGGCTCTCACAACAGTCACTCGTGCCCTTGTGACCTCTAGACTGGATTACTGCAACGTGCTCTACATGGGGCTGCCCTTGAAGAGTATTCGGCGACTTCAGCTTGTCCAGAATGCAGCCGCGCGAGCGATCGTGGGTGCGCCTCGGTTCACCCACGTGAACCTATCCTCCACGAGCTGCACTGGCTGCCTGTTGATCTCCAGGTACGCTTCAAGGTGCTAGTTGTCACCTACAAAGCCCTTCATGGTATTGGATCTGGGTACTTGAGAGACCGCCTACTGCCAATTACCTCCACTAGACCAATTAGATCCCACAGACTAGGCCTCCTCCGAATTCCATTAGCCGGCCAGTGTCGACTGGCGACTACCCGGAGGAGAGCCTTCTCTGTGGCTGCTCCGACCTTCTGGAACGAACTCCCCGTGGAGATTCGTACCCTCACCACCCTCCAGGCCTTCCGCATAGCCCTTAAATCCTGGCTGTTCCGACAGGCCTGGGGCTAAAGACTCGCTGCCCCACTTCGAATGGTATGACTGTTGTGTTTTAACTATGTATGGCTTTTTATGTTTTTTGTAATTCTGTTTGTTTTTCCCCTCCCTTTGAGTTGTGAGCCGCCCTGAGTCCCTTTAGGGAAAAGGGCAGCATACAAATAAACTAAAACTAAACTATATAAGTCTAAGGGCTATGGCTATTAGCAAGAAGGCTCTGTCATTAAACAATGGGATGTTTCAGCTCAGATTGTACAAGCTGTGGGAGGCTGGTACATAGTTCCTTGAACACTTTAACAACTTTAAAGCAACTAATTTAAGAAAGAAAGGAGCCAAACAAAAAAAGCCTCTCAGCTGGTTGCCAGATCAGCACTGCATTACTCCAGAGGACCACTAGATGGAAGGAATGTGTTCACCAAGTAGTTCACCATTCTGCTGCCATCTGGTGGACACCTTGAGGAATTGCAGCTCAGAAATGGTAGCACTAAACCTATGAACTACTTTATGCAGGAAGTTGATTTATGTCTTTAGTTGATTTCCTTGATCGATGCTACTGTTTCTGTGATCAAATGCAAGGAGAGGGCTCTCATTCAGCCCAATTCCTAGTAAAGAAGATGGGAACAGATCTTTCAAAGACAAATTATTCCTCGTTTCCCAACAGCATTAATTTTGCCACTTTGTGGGACTGTGTGAAATAGCCCCATTCTTAACAAAGTGAAATGGGACTCGGTATTAGCTACTTTAGACGTCTCTCTCTTTCTCGACATCAAGAGATCTGCTTGTATAATTTTCTGGGCAACCATCTGGAAATGGTTGGTCATTTTGATTTCCCAAGAGCCTGTAGCCCTCAGATTTCCTGGTGGTCTCCCATCCAAAGATCAATGAGGTCCAATCAGCCATGGAGCTGGCACTGCTATGGCCTTTCAGCACATACCTGGATGTACACAACTGGAAACTGTAAAAAACAAAAGCACAGGAAAATCAGAGACACCAAGGAAAGAAAATGAGAATAGAGGGGGGGGGAGTAGATACATAGGGCATGGGAGATTCTTTTATATTGCATTATGGTTTTGATATGTATTTATTTGCATCCTGCCTTACCTCGAGATACAAAGATACTCTTAGAATTCTCCCCTATCCTGGAAGGTTGGTTGGCTGACAGTGTCCAGCCACAAGGTCACCCAGCCAGTTTTCATGACTAAGAGTAGCTCAGCATCCTGTACTAATCCAAAGCCTTCAACTACTCCATATATCTTCACTAGCAATAGCAATAGCAATAGCAGTAGACTTATATACCGCTTCATAGGCCTTTCAGGCCTCTCTAAGCGGTTTACAGAGAGTCAGCATATTGCCCCCAACAATCTGGGTCCTCATTTTACCCACCTCGGAAGGATGGAAGGCTGAGTCAACCCTGAGCCGGTGAGATTTGAACTGCTGACCTGCTGATCTAGCAGTAGCCTGCAGTGCTGCATTTAACCACTGCGCCACCTTGGCTCAGTTTTCACTTGGACTAGTTTTCACCCAGTGGTATCTCCCCACACACTGGGTTCAATGTTATATGTGAGGAGGGAGGGGTCCATACAATTCAGGGGTGGGCTTCAGGTAGTTCGCGGCGGTCCCCGCGAACCGGTTGGTCGGCGAACCCGGAAGTAAGTAACTTCCGGGAACGCCAAAGGGTCCACCTGCCCGCCCACGTTTCTTACTCTTTTTTGATGAGTTCTGCGCTTCCACGCATGCGCAGGACGCATACAGCGCCTGCGCAATCCTCCAGGAGCAGCTGGAGCATCGCACAGATGCTAGTACACATGCATGCACTGCGCACGTGCATGAGGACGCTGCCGGCCCCGTTCCAACCAAACTGGTTGGAACGGGGCGAGAAACCCACCCCTGATACAATTCCCCTGGAGGGGAATTGACCCCAGGGAAAGCATGAATTGAATGTTTTCTCGCGGATATGCCATCATCTCTGTCTTAATACCCCCCCCCCAAAAAAATTACCTTCTTCTTCTTCAGAGGGCGTAAATCTTTATCCATAGAGACGATGCGAAACTGAACTGCAAAAGAAAGGAAAGAATATGTGGGGAAAGTGTTGTAATATAGTTCTTTGTGCAGGTGTGTATCCTCCATGGCCTAGTTCATACTAGGGCCTGCAGAGTTACGCTGAATCACACAGGAGACAACTGGCTCCGAGAAAGCCATAACATTCTGATAGTGAATAACATAACATTCTGAGATGTGCCCTACCATTGACGTCCAGGATTTGACCATATATAGAAAGAACTTTCCTGAAGCAGTAGATTAGCAATTGTAGTTTGACAGGCTGTCTTAAATCACATGCTGATCGCTCCTCCTGCCTTTGTCCTATCCCAATAAAAGGGGCTCTCAGACCCCAATCTGGGTCGCTCCATCCCAAGAAAATTTGTCTCCTGTCTTTTCTCAACATTGGCCTCATGGACGACCCACGGGAACATCACATTTGGTAGCAGAGGATGGTAACTTCACATTTGGTGACCCCGACGTGATTGACGTGATTGACGTGATTGACGTGATTGACATGATGCAATGTGATCGACGTGATCTTCCTGTGTCACCAGCCTTTCACTCATCCCCGACTTGGCAAAGTCTCGCAACCAGGGCCTGCCGTTAGCGAACGGAGCACCCTCCCAATCGTGAGTATGGGCTCAGGCTTCTCGAAGGCTCAGACTGCACACCTGCAGGAGCTTCGGGATCTCCCCAAATTCTCCATTGCAATCTCTCAAGCGGCAGATCGCCTGCTTCCCATTGCAATCTCTCAAGCAGCAGTTCGCTTGCTTCCCTTTCCCCCGAAAAAACATTTCCTCTCTCTATTGGCTTACATCTAAGAATTGTCCAATTTACCCTGAGAAGGGCTCTCTTAAAGTAACCTCGAGCCCTGCCGGAAGTTCTCACTACTTGGAGACTTCTTGTCAGATGCCTTCAAATTCATGAGGAAGGTATGCAGGGGGCTGCTTGTAAGCCCTCGGAATTATCTCCTCCACACTACGAGGAGATCGCCTCTCCTGCTTGCCAGGCGATGGCCCTCTCCGAGGCCTCTCTAATTCCCCCGGCCTCTCCACCTCCCCCGGCCCCTCCGGAAGAGAAGGTTTCTCCTCTCCCTTCCGCCCCTTCCCCCGCCCCGCAAGTGTGGCATAGCGCTCTCCAAGACGCTCTGTGCGATGCTTACAATCAAGGGGACATGGAATTGGCACAGGATTGTTTCCCCGTTTCCTTTCAAACCAACGCGGCTGGGGGGGTTGTGCCCACTCATAACTCAATCCCCTATAGGGCTCTTAAGGATCTTAAGCAAGCCGTTTCCACCTATGGGGTGCAATTCCCATACTGCAAGGGACTGGTCCAAACCCTTTTGTCAGACATGCTTCTTACCCCCTCTCAGTTTGCCATTTGGACCTCCAAATACCTTAGAGAGATTAACAAGGCAATTGCCAAGGGTCTGTCCAACAATGTTACTGCCCCTCAGCTACCGGGAGGGGATGGGTTTGATACGGGGCCTCTTCAGGCCACGCCCCCCCCGGGAAGCCCTTGGAATTCTTTTCACAGATGTTTCACAGAGCCACAAAAATCTGCTCAAAGAGATGAATTGGCCACTTCCATCTTGGCCTTTCAGTTATTGGACAAACAACTGTTTAACTTAATTCTTGCTAGTCTTTATGTGACTCAGATTATAACCTCTTTGTATGAGTCTTATCTCTCTCCTTCTACTGATTCACAACTTTTGTCTCTGTTTCTCACTTTACAAGGTCTTGTCTCCTCTCGCTGTTATTTTTTCCATGTCTCCCATATCTGAAGTCATCAGCCTTTCCCTGGGCCTCTCCAGGAGGGCAATGATGTTGCTGACGCTGTGGCATCAGCCCCCCCCCCCACCCCATGTCAATGTTTGTTCTGCTATCACACCTTGGGATAGCCACTCTTACTTTCACCAGAATAAAAAAGCGCTCATAAAACAATTTGGCATTACTGCAAATGAGGCATCTGCCATTGTTCAGCAGTGCCCTACCTGTAGCCAGCAGGCAAACCCCCTCCCGATGGGAGTTAATCCCTGAGGGATAGAGTGTTGCCAAATTTGGCAAATGCATGTTACCCAATATTCTCCATTTGCCCCTTGGAAATATTTACATGTTTCCATTGATACGTATTCAGGCTACATTATAGCATCCCCCCAAAGGGGTGAAGCCACCAAACATGTTATTAATCATTGTATTTGGACCTTTGCATCGCTGGGACGCCCAAAAGAATTAAAAACAGACAAGGTGCAGCCTTTGCTGCCTTTTGTAACCAATGGGGCATTGTGCATAAATTTGGCATTCCTTTTAACAGCCAGGGTCAGGCGTTGGCTGAGCGCGCCAACCAGACATTAAAACATGCCCTGGACAGATATATTGGCAATAGGGGAAAATGCCCCCTGGCCTCCCAGCAGTGCAACACACTGGCAGCCCATCATCCTCGGCAGCGACTCGTCATTTTGCAGCTCCACCTACTGCAGACACCTCCCGTCCACCTGTCTACTATCGCTGCTTGCCTGGCGAGGACCTGCTCACCTGAGTACCTGCGGAAGGAACTACGCTGCAACCCAACTAAAAGACAAAGTTCTTTGGATTCCAGGACGGCACGTAAGACCATATTTGCCAAAACCACCTATACAACTACCTACACAAACACAGAAGCAGCCTGACCATGACCAACCAACAGGAACCACAGCTTGAGGCTGTCTCTGTCTCTGACCTGGAACACAGAGCAGAGCACCCTCCACGCTACACTCCCCCGACCGGCTGCCCCGTCTTTCGCCGCAGATCCCCCTACTATGTGTTTGGTTGAATGCTACCTGTTGTCATTATTTGAACCAGTCCGGACAAATTGAAACCAGTGTGGACAAATTACATGATACCGTTCAAACAGTTGGACAAACATATAAAGCCTTGGACTCCTGGTGGGATTGGATGACCTCTTGGTTACCAAATATTAGTTGGTTGGGAAATGTTTCCAAGACCGTTATAACCCTTGTTGCTTTGCTGATACAGTTGTGTTGCTGTATTCAATGTGTACCCTCTTTATTAACTATGTGTAAGAATATACTCTCTAGCTTGGCTCCATAGAAGAATATTCACATTGTCAACCACATGGAGTTACATGAACAGTCAACCCCTTGCATGGGGAAAGCTCCCTTCTGCATGCCCAGCGATGAAGAAGGAGACGCTGCCTTTTAAAACAAAAACAGTGTTGGAATCCATTCCGTGTGTGTGTGTGCAGGGCAGTTTCTGCTGTCTGAAACACACATACACAGGGATGCAAAAACATCGCACCAGAAACATTTTTCCGGCCTAAATGGTCAGGACTCATTATGCAGCCTCATGTAACATGAACTATGTGAGCCAGCTACTCCCACACATGCCCTTTCCCCTCCCAATGCCATGCAGCTTGTAATCTTCTATTCCCCCTTTGCCCACCCTTTGCCATGATGTGATTTTCTACTGGTTTATGTGTAGAATGCTGTGATCAGCCCTGTCAGATGAAGAGGGAAAGTCTTTTTGACAAAAAGAAAATAAAAAAGTAGGAGATGTTGTAATATAGTTCTTTGTGCAGGTGTGTATCCTCCATGGCCTAATTCATACTAGGGCCTGCAGAGTCACGCTGAATCACACAGGAGACAACTGGCTCCGAGAAAGCCATAACATCCTGATAGTGAATAACATAACATTCTGAGATGTGCCCTACCATTGACGTCCAGGATTTGACCATATATAGAAAGAACTTTCCTGAAGCAGTAGATTAGCAATTGTAGTTTGACAGGCTGTCTTAAATCACATGCTGATCGCTCCTCCTGCCTTTGTCCTATCCCAATAAAAGGGGCTCTCAGACCCCAATCTGGGTCGCTCCATCCCAAGAAAATTTGTCTCCTGTCTTTTCTCAACATTGGCCTCATGGACGACCCACGGGAACATCACATTTGGTAGCAGAGGATGGTTACTTCACAGGAAAGTAGCTACTGAATATAGAAATATTAAAATATAGAAGGGATCTTGGAGATCATTGACTACAGTCCAGTGTTTTCTCATAGTTAAGAATTTGAAGACGCGTGGACTTCTGCTCCCAGAATTCCCTGACCAGCCATGGGGTCTTTCCAGAAGATTCCATGCTGGCTGTTGAATTCTGGGAACTGAAGTCTAAACATCTTCATGTTGCTACAGTTGAAAAATACTAATCTGACCACTGCCCAGGGCAATAATAGACTGTTGCAGCATTCCTAGTAGATGGCCATCCATCTTTGGTTTAAATCCTTCTGTCAATCCTTCCTCCCGGGTAGTCAATCCCATCCAGCTCCATTAATGCATTTTTTTAATCTGATGTCCAATCATAATGTACCTTTCTGACATTTAGACCATTGTTTCATGTCTCCTAGAAAGACCCCCAAAATTGAGCAGCTAAGAGATACATGAAGACTGCCGTCAAACCTCCACATAGTCTTCTCTACTCCAAGGGGAAGAGCATACCCACTATCTCTAATCATTTATCATAGATCTTTTTATTTTCTCCTTCCCTTTGGTTGCCTCCTCCCTCCTCTGGAGACACTCTGGTTTGTCTGTTTTCCTTGATGAAATCCCTCATTTTCAGACATTTTTTTCAATTAAATTGCTCTGCATTTAAAGAATAGAAATATGAAGGGAGGGAAGAGGAGAGGAGAGAAGAGAAGAGTTGGAAGGGACCTTGGATGACTTCTAGTCCAGCCCCCTGCTCAAGCAGGATACTTAGTGCCTCTAATCTTGGTTATTTTTCTTGCAGAAATATCATTACCCAAATTAGTGCACTGATGATATTACCCAGTTGGGATAATGAAATGTTTTCAAGAAACAACCAGCCACAAGAGACCAACAAGGACCCCTCAAATACTAAAATTATTCATTTCTGGAGTGAATAACAGAGGTGGAAGGTACCTTGGAGGTCTTTTAGTCCAACTCACTGCTCAGGCAGGAAACCTTATACCATTTCAGGCATATGGTTCTGCAAACTCTTTTGAAAACCTTCCAGTGTTGGAACATTCTCCACTTCTAGAGGAAAGTTATTCTATGGATTAATTGTTCTAAATGTCAGGAAATTTCATCTTAGTCCTAGGTTGCTTCTCTCCTTGATTAGTTTCCACCCATTGCTTCTTGCTCTGCCTTCATGTGCTTTGCAAACTTATTGCGGTCTCTTGCATTTCTGTTTTGCTGAATAGACTAGAATAGAATAGAAGTTGGAAGGGACCTTGGAGGTCTTCTAGGCCATCCCCTGCTTAGGCAGGAAAACCTATACC
Organism: Thamnophis elegans; assembly: GCF_009769535.1. Taxonomy (NCBI): domain Eukaryota; kingdom Metazoa; phylum Chordata; class Lepidosauria; order Squamata; family Natricidae; genus Thamnophis; species Thamnophis elegans. The sequence continues at coordinate 170,377,970 of NC_045542.1, read as the reverse complement.
ATTTCAGTCCGATGGTTGTCCAATCTATTCTTAAAAACTTCCAGTGTTGGAGCATTCACAGCTTCTGGAGTCAAGTTGTTTCACTGATTGTTTTCACTGTCAGGAAATTTCTCCTTAGTTCTAGGTTGCTTCTCTCCTTGATTGGTTTCCATCCATTGTTTCTTGTTGTGCCTTTTGGCTCTTTGAAAAATAGATTGACACCCGCATTTTTGCAGGAGCCTCTCAAATTTCCTGACAGTTAGAACAATTAATCATTGGAACAATTTGCTCCCAAAAGTTGTAAATACTCCGACACTGGAAGTTTTTAAGAAGAGATTGGATAAGCATTTATCTGAAGTGGTGTAGGATTTCCTGCCTAAGCAGGGGGTTGGACTAGAAGACCTCTAAACTACCGTCAAACTCTGTTATTCTATTCTATTCTATTCTATTCTAAATATTGGAACAGTGCTATTTTATTGTGAGTTGGACTATGGAGAAATTTCCTAAGGTGAGACCAGTGAAGTAGGCCATGTCCAGCCAGTCACATGACATGTCTACCCAGCTGGTCATTAGGGCAGAAAATGACTTGTTAAATTATTTGCATGCCACCACTGGTTACAAGCATCTGGGAATCATGGGATCAACCATTTGCAACTTTCCCAACCAGTGTCCGACAATGGGATCAAGAGAGGAAGTCAGATTTGCTTCACAACTGCATGATTCACTTCACAAATACTTCACAACCAAGGGAAGAAAGGTCATAAAAGCTGGCATGACTCGCTTAACAATCGGTTGGCTAACAAATGAAAATTCTAAAATTTGAAAAATAAAGCCTGTAAAAATTGCAACAATCAGGGTTTGAAAGGGTTAGAAAAGCAAGAATTACAGGAGCAGGTTTCCCACTGGAGTGGCCCTTTACCTTTCTGTCCTGCTCTGTAGATTGGTTTGTCTGTCTGGATGAAAACCAGATGCTTTGGTTTCTCAATCCGCACTTTTTTGAAGTCCGAGAAATGTTGGGTCAACCCCTGTGCTCTCAAGCTGAGAATGACTTCAGTTGATGGCAAAATGTTGCTCGACCTGGGAATCTGCAGGAATGAAAAGAGACAAAATCAAATGGTTTGAGCAATATTGTTATCATTATGTTCTATTGCTTGTGTTTGCATTGTGTTGAATTCCAGTATGACATGGTCACTCTCATCCAGGGTTCTTGCAATTTCAACCCCTTCTATCCAGAGGTGGTATTCAACTGGTTTCGACCGGTTCGGATGAACCGGTTGTTAAATTTTTGTGCCGTTTGGAAAGCTGCTTGCTCCACCCACCCCTCTCCTCCCAACCACTTCTTATCTCGCCTCACCTGCCTAGGCTGCTCGCCTAGAGTAATGCCTATGGCGTAGCTGTTGCTGCTCTCTGATTCCCTTGCTTGCCTCGGCCATACGGCCCAGCTGATCTCTGCCTAATGGGTCTTCCTTTGCTTCTCGCCCAGCTACCTCCCACACAGTCCATGGTCCAGCCTGCTTGCCTGACTTCTCTGTGGTCCCCACAGCCCAGTCAGCTTGCCTGCCTCCCACGCAGCACCTATGGCCCAACCTGGTTGCCTGCCTTCCCCACCGTCTCCATGCCTAACCTGCTTGACTACCACCCCTACATCTTCCCCCACAGCCCAACTCGCTTGCCTGCTGCCCCTACAGACTCCCACACAGTCCCTGCAGCCCATTTCTGCATGGGTGACTGGGTACGTGTTAACACTTGGTTTCCGGTGCTGGAGAGGGCATGGAAGGGAACCTGCTGCCTTTCATTGGGGCACATCAAGCGAGTTGGAGATGCTCTTGCCATCTCTTCTCCTCCCCCATTGCTGGGGGGGAGGGCTTCCTGATCCTCATTAGCCACCCGCCCCCTTTTTCTTTCCATTTGGGAGTGTGGCAAGTGGGAAGAGGAAGAGTATTTCAGACTCCCAAGCCAACTGGCTTCTTCTAGGCAGCTCTTGCTCTGCCTTTCAGTGTCACCCGCCAAAGCTTGCCTCCCCCGCCACCACCCAGGCCCTCACTTTCCTGAAGCATTTCTTTGCCTACTTGATTTCCAGCTCTGTTGTGTTTCTCCATCACATTTCTCACCATCGTGGGCAAGGGAAAAGAATTATGTAGGACTTTTTTAAAAAGTTCAATTAATTCCAACTTCTCATGAAAGAAAAGGACCTCACAAAGGTGGAATTGATTGAGTGATTTTTTTTTTTAGTCTCACAAAGTTTTGCTTCCCTGCATATGATGGCAAGAAATGTGACGGAGCCAGGGGTGGATTGCTGCTGGTGTTACTGCCGCTTTGCATGCACACAGACATACACAGTTGCCTATAAAGTGTTCTACGCATGCGCAGAACATTAAAAAAGGAATAAAAAACATGCTGGCAACGGCATGGGCAACTAGGGAACCAGTTCGGGGGCATGGCCAGCCTGCCGTCCCTATCAGTTTAGCGACCCAGTTGCAATTTCCACTCTGTTTGTGAAAATTAAATCCAGAATGACTGTTTCTCTAGTTCCCTCCTCTCCTTTTTGGACAAAAAAGTTGTCAACTTAGGTTGATTAGGAACCTATTCTATTTCTCACTTGATGCAGAATTATTCTTCTAGTGACATCAGGATAAGTCCTCGATTACTATTGCAGTGAGTGTCCTATACCTATTCTAAGGCTGATATTCTGCCTTAGTTATATGTCCTTCTTTCCACTTTTTTGTACTTGTCCTTTTGGTCTTTTAATTGTCAGAGAGATCTTTGTTCAGCCATGCTGGTTTTTCTTGCATTTCTTGCTTTTCTTTTTCAGTGGTATTGTGGTGGTCTGGGCTTTTATGATAATACTTTTCAGAGTTTCCTAAGGTTCTTTAGTTGTGTTCCCTTTAGGATTTTCATCCAAGGAATCTTTCTCAAGTTCTCTCTGAGTTTGTTAAAATCAGCTCTTTTAAAATCTAAAATTCTGGTATCATTATGTTCTATTACTTGTCTTTGCATAATGTTGAATTCCAGTATGACATGGTCACTCTCACCCAAGGTTCTTGCAGTTTCAACTCTCTCTATCACTTCTTCTCTGTTCGTGAGAATTAAATCCAGTATGAATATCCCTCTAGTTCCCTCCTCTACATTTTGGACGAAAAAGTTGTCAACTTTAGTTTGGTCAGCAGCAACCTATTTGATTTCTCACTTGGTGCAGAATTAGTCTTCCAGTTGACATTGGAAGACTGACGTCGGAAGACAAATTGAAATCCTCCATTACTATTGTAGTGCGTGTCCTACATGTATTTATTAATTGGTTAGCAAAAAGTGCCTCCATTTTTTCTGTTTGATTGAGTGGCCTGTAACATATACCTATGGCAATGTCATTCTTTTTTTTTCTTTTATATTGACCCATATGCATTCTGGAAAGTTTTCATCTTTAGTTTGTGCATTTCTGTAGCAATATAGTGGCCTTTTATATTTGCCTCTAGAAGTTGGGAATGCTCTAACACTGGAGGTTTTTAAGAAGATATTTGTCTGAAATGGTATAGACCAGGTTCCCTGTCAAGCTGGGGACTAGACTAGAAGACCTCCAAGGTCCCTCTCAACTCTGTTATTCTATTCTAAGTTAAAAAGCCAATGTTCTTTTCTTGCTCTACAGTTGTGTCTTCACTCATGTCTTTTCAATGATGCATTGACCCCCATAGCAACATCTGGACTGGAACTTAAATTTCCCAAATTCATTTCCCTCACATCCAGACATTTTGAAGGGAGTAATTTCCATGGCAATACTGACAACAATTTTCAAGAGTCCCTTCTCCCCCCCCCCCATTCCATTTGTGAAGCATCTAGCTTAGCCCAAATTTGGGGGGGGGGGGTGGCATAGGGCTTAGGAAATTTTTTGCTTTGATATGGTTAAGCAATCATGCCTTTAAAAGAAAAAATGTCCAAGCTGTGCTTCTTCCAAACTGGAATGTATTCGTTTTTTTAAAAAAAAATAGTTGTTGATTGACACAAATCAATATTGTGATATTGTGTGATTAAGTGGTCCTGAATTTAACTGTCTAGCAATATAGGTTACAATTAGGAAGCTTGCAAGAGAGAAAGAGACAAAGAGAGGGACAGACAGACAGACACACACACACAGAGACAGAGACAGAGACGTACCTGGAAAGGAACACATTGAAATGCATCTTTTTCTTTTATCGTCATTTTATTCAGGAACAAATCTTGGTCCAGCATGAGAGTCAAATTGACTGTTTCCTTCAGATTGTTTATCTGGATGCAGAAGTTCTCAGGGGTCTCCATGTAGATTATGCTGGGTACCACCGCCACATATTGCCTTGAAAAGAGGAACAGGGGCTCTGATTAGGAAATATGCAGAGCAAATGCAAGAGGCTTTCCTGAGTTTTGGGCCTGTGTTGATGGAGTTAGATCTGTGTCAAAAGGTTGATTCATGGCAACTGGACCAATCTTTGTTAATCTGAAGCGTTTCATCATTCATCCAAGCAACTTCATCAGTCAGAGCAAAATTAGTCAGGAAGAGTCAAAGAGTCGTTGGAATGTAACAACTTTTATTTTATTTATTTATTTTTAATTTGATTTATCAAACATGTACAAGATAACAGGTTTAAGTATAAACATGGACATGAACACAGGAAATGAGTACAAATAAATGAGGATGGTAGGCATGCTGGTGTGTTAATGGAGTTTGAGGTTGAAGCTGTGGGGATTTGAGTATGTAACAACGGGGTGGGGTAGAGCATTCCAGGCATTGACCACTCTGTTGCTGAAGTCGTATTTTCTGCAATTGAGTTTGGAGCAGTTTACCTTGAGTTTGTATCTATTGTTTGCCTGAGTATTATTGAGGTTGAAGCTGAAGTAGTCATTGACAGGTAGGACGTTGTAGCAGACAATTTTGTGGACTATGCTTAGGTCAGACCATAGGCGGCATAGTTCCAGGTTTTCCAAGCCCAACATTTTGAGCCTGGTGGCATAAGGAATTCTATTGTGAGCAGAGAAGTGGAGGACTCTTTTCATGAAATACCTCTGGACTCGTTCAATTTTATTAATGTCCAGTATACAGTGTTGTTGCAGCAGATTGAGGTTTGTAATCTACTTACGAAAGCCAGGACTTGAGACCACGAAGGTGAGAGAAACAGGTTTATTTGATGCATCGAGTTCAGCGTGTTCACACACCAAAATCTGAACTGCCTGGGCTCTGCCCAGGATGCTACTTTTATGCCGTGTTCACACTGTGCATTCTCAAGGCGTTTCCACACATGAGACAAGCATGACATTTCGAAAAAGAGAAGTTCCTATAATGTCTTAAGCTGTCAGCAGTTTTTACCTCTGTTCTATCTCTCACCCACGCCTGGCTTCCTGTGCCCCTCCTTTACAGGGTCTTGCCACACTGTAATACTTATGAGCAATAGCAATAGCAATAGCAGTAGACTTATATACCACTTCATAGGCCTTTCAGGCCTCTCTAAGCAGTTTACAGAGAGTCAGCATATTGCCCCCAACAATCTGGGTCCTCATTTTACCCACCTCGGAAGGATGGAAGGCTGAGTCAACCCTGAGCCGGTGAGATTTGAACCGCTGAACTGCTGATCTAGCAGTAGCCTGCAGTGCTGCATTTAACCACTGCGCCACCTTGGCTCTTAGGAAGTTGGAGAGAAAGTTCACTCCAGCTAAAAGTCAACTTTGGAACTCCAGGGCACTAGAATGAAAAGCCAAGCTAATATGAATTTATAAGGTCCATTCTATTATTCTATTAAGACCACCTAACCTGGCCAGCCACTGGTGGGTTTACCTGTGCCCCCCCTCCTGCATCAGTGTGGATTCCAGGCAGATGAGCTGTATTTGAGGATTGATCTGGCAAAGGTTTTGTATGCCCTAGTTTGCAGTACAATGTTACCAGAGAAGAAGCTTCGCAAAATTAAGTTAACAACTCATAATGCCTTTTTGGCATTCCTGTTACAGTAAACTCTGGGGCTTAGACTGTTTGAGATGAGTACTCCTAGGTACTTATACAATACAATAACAGAGTTGGAAGGGACCTTGGAGGTCTTCTAGTCCAACCCCCTGCCTAGGAAGGGAACCCTATACCGTTTCAGACAAATGGCTATCCAACATCTTCTTAAAGACTTCCAGGGTTGGGGCATTCACAACTTCTGGAAGCAAGCTGTTCCACTGATTTATTGTACTAAATGTCAGAAAATTTCTCCTCAGTTCTAAGTTGCTTCTCTCCTTGATTAGTTTCTACCCATTGATTCTTGTTCTATCCTCAGGTGCCCTGGAGAATAGTTTGACTCCCTCTTCTTTGTGGCATCTTCTGAGATATTGGAACACTGCTATCATGTCTCCCCTTCTTTTCATTAAACTAGACATACCCAGTACCTGCAACCGTTCTTCATATGTTTTAGTCTCCAATCCCTTAATCATCTTTGTTGCTCTTCTCTGCACTCTTTCTAGAGTCTCCACATCTTTTCTACATTGTGGTGACCAAATCTGAATGCAGTATTCCAAGTGTGCCCTTACCAAGGCATTATAAAGTGGTATTAACACTTCATGTGATCTTGATTCTATCCTTCTGTTTATGTAGCCAAGAACTGTGTTGGCTTTTTTAGCAGCTGCTGCACACTGCTGGCTCATATTTAAATGATTGCACACTAGGACTCCAAGATCCTTCGCACAGTCACTACTATTGAGCAAGGTACCACCTCTACTGTACCTGTGCTTGCCTAAATGTAGAACCTTACTCTTTTCACCATTTAATTTCATTTTATTAGATAGTGCCCTATGTTCAAATTTGTCAAGATCCTTTTGTATCTTAAGTCTATCTTCTGGAGCATTGGCTATTCCTGCCAGCTTGATGTCATCTGCCTGCAGAGCGGCCACTGCCAAAAAACTCAGGTTGGAAGCTGTGGAAAAAGCCAGGCTGGGATGGCAGCAGCGGCGGAGGTGCTCTGGCTCCATAATAAGAGCTGGGGCATGCATCCTGAGGCTGGGAGGCAGAGGAGCGAGAGTGGAACACCCCCCTCTCCAGCCATGCAGAGCGCCATTCACTGGCATTTTGAAAGCTCCCAGCCACAGGAGCAGGACAGCAGCGAACAGGCGCTCACGCTTTACCCCTAGGTCAGTGAATGTCACTGTGCCCGGCTGCAAAGGGGGTTTGCCGGGTGGCTGCTCATGAGCATGGTCGCTTCATGGCTGTTGTGTTTTGCTGCTGCGACAGCGCAACACAGCCATTCGCCCATGAGGCTGTGCCCGGCTCTTTTGGAGCCAGCTCGCAAGAGAGCAGCTGCCCGGCAACCCCCCTCTTCAGCTGGGCACAGCGCTGCTCACCAATCTAGCGGTATCTCGAAGGCACCAAGCAATGCAATCACCTTTGCCTCCCCCAGGTTCCTGCGGCTTAGCACCTTCGGGATACTGCTAGGTTGGTGAGCAGCACTCTGCCTGGCTGGAGGTGGGGGGTTGTCCAGCGGGCTTATATGCGGGGGGCTTATATTTTTGGCCACCAGAAAAATGTGGCATGGCTGTATTATGAGGACATATCGTATTTTCAGAGAAACACATTATCTTCTCTGTCTTTCAATTTGTCAGAGAGTTCTTGCATGTAGTCATGCTGGTTTCTTTTGGAAGCTGTTATTTTTCTTCTTCATTGGTATTGTGCTAGACTGGGCTTTTATAATCTCATTTTTCAAAATTTCCCAAGCTTCTTGAGTTGTTTTCCCCTTGAGGATTCTCATCCATGAATTCTTCCAAGCTCTCTCTAAATTTATTGAAATTGGCTCTCTTAAAGTCCAAGACTCTAGTTTGACTTTATTCTACTACTTGTGTTTGCATAATGTTGAATTCCAATATTGCATGGTCACTTGCCCCCAGGGTTCCTATGGCTTCAACACCTTCTATCATTTCCTCTATGTTAGTTATCAACGTCTAAAGCATTTCCATGACTACTATCAACTTGAGGGGGGGGAAATGCCATGCATACTTTTGGCCAGAGTAAAAGTCTCATATTTCTATATTGGAATGTGAATGCACATGTCCAGAACCTGACCATAATGTCCTGTTGGAGAATGTGATTAATGACCTCAACCAGAGGGGAGGGGGACACAGGGGTAAAGTTCAGACACCGTTAAGTGGGATTTAGTTTTGGCTCCACAGAAGTCTGTGCCAAGATGTTAGTCCTAATAAATGAATGGGTTTTTTTTAACCTTTTTTGAACCTCGAGGCTCGTAAATTAATTAGGCCAACTCTTGGAAACTTCACAGAGATCCAAAACTGACTTTTAAAAATCTATCAAGATTTCCAGGCTTCCTGAATCCTGGGCTCTCCAGTCACTCTCCAATATTTGGAGTGCTTGGAGGGAAAGTCAGGCAACCATGGCAGAAGGTGGATTATCGGAAGAAAGCCTGATTTCAGCTGCAGGAGTTAAACCAGTCCTCGACATCAGGGCTCCAGTCTTTCAACCTGTGATAACTTTTCCAGTGGCAGAAGCAAGAAAAGATGAGTACTGGTGGAAATTAGCCCCTAAAGCAGCTGAACTTAGTTTCCTTACCCCAATTCCCAGATAAAGGGAAGGGTTTCAAGCGAACTGGCAAGTGTGGACTGGTTGTGGGACTGGGCACAAGCCAGGCTCCCAAAGCACCAGAGGGAACCCTTGGGGAGTTCAATAGAGCAACTGAGGTAGGAGTTTGACTGGGCCACCCTTCAGGATGAGGGGCCATTGTGCCGCCCAAAAGAGAGGGGAGGGACATCTGATCCAATTGAAGGGAGGATGTGCAGACTGGAGTGCAGCCCCCCTCTCCCACCAGATAGATGGAGAAGAAGCCCAAAAGGGCAACCAGTGCCTCTCCCACACAGCAGGCAGGCTGCCAAGAACAGGCAATCCCCTCCCTCTCTCCAAACTAGGGGTGAAGAAGATGACCAGCCATATCAGGCACAGGCATACAGAGGCCGACAGGAGGTTGGAGGAGTAGAGCTGAACGACCCACCCCAATTCAGGGGAAAGTTTGACGGAGACTCAGATCAGCTAGCCCTATTCCTTGATTTAGCTAACACCCACCTAGAATGCTGTGGGCATCTCTACCCATCCCCCAGAACCATGGTGAATGCCATCGCAGAAGGGCTAGAAGGAGAAGCAAAGGAATGGCTAGCAGCCCTTCACAAAAGGAGTGCCCCCCCAACTCTGAGACATAGATGACTTTTTGCAACTACTAGAGGCCAGGTTTGAAGAGGGGGAGGATGACCTATATGTGGAAGAGGAACTCAGCAACCTAAAGCAGCGAGGCCACCCCATCAAAGAGCACATCCATGAATTCAGGAGGGTCATAGGGAGGCTACCCCATTACCAGAGCGACGGCTGGTGCATTTTTTCAGAACAAGCCAGGACAAGCAAATTGCCCAAGTAACCACATACCACGACATCCCAAATTGACTCTCTGAGTGGTTCCGAGTAGCAACAAAAGTTGACAGTGGGCTATGCGCCAATGACATGAGAAAGCAACCAGACACAAGAGAGAGAGGTCAACCTGACTGAAACCACCCCACCGACCTACAGCACCACAATGGGCCTTGAGACCAGCCCTCCCTCAAAGTCCGCTGAAATGCTACAGATGCAGGGGGATGGGCCACATGGCAGCTGCAAGCCCAACCCCAGCCCCAAAATCAAGGCCAGACCCACCACCCAGAGCCCGACCCAAATGAGGCCCCAAACGAGCCATCAACACTCCAGAAAAGCCTTTCAGGCTGCAGAAGCCCCTTCCCCTCCAGGCGAGAGATGTGGAACCCCAGGCAATGATGACCAGTTGGCCGAATCCTATGACAGCAAGTACGAGGGAGAAAACGACCCAATGGTGAGTGAGCCAATTCACCCTTTCCTTTTTCCAATACGCCTCACAGCCTGAAAAACAGGAAACCAGGGGGATTTCCAAGCCCTAATAGACTCAGGCTGCACTAGGTGCTTGATCAATCTAACTACAGTCCTGAAACTGGGGATCAGAGCAAAAAGACTGGCCCACCCAATCTGGTTTGAACAAATCTATGGGTCCCTAATGGGGGGAACTTATGCTACCCACCTAACTGAACCAGTGAAGCTAGAGCTAGCGTATCACTGGGAAGTAATTCGATTCATAATAGCCCCCAAAATGACAGATGCAGTCATACTGGGACTCTCCTGGCTAGACAAGTGGGGACCAACCATCTAATGGCAAGGGGGTACCGGCAGACTTAGGATATCAAGGGACCCCCAACCTCTCACAAACCAGCAAACAGAAACCATGCTAGAAACTCCCCAAAAGAGGCCACAAGAACAATTAGCAACCATAGCCGACAAAACACCAGAGACCAAACTGATTCCAATGGAATATCAGGACCTTGCAGAAGTATTCAGTGAGGCCGAATGCGATGTTCTGTCTCCCCACCGGGAGACAGATTGTGCCATCGAAATCATTCCCAGGGCAAAACTACCCAAGCCCAAACTGTACACCATAACACCTCGGGAAATGCAAGAGATGCGCAAATATATAGACAAAAACCTATCAAGGGGTTTCATTGAGCCAGCCAAGCCATGAGTCGCAGCTCCAGTCCTCTTCAAAGAAAAAAAAAAGATGGCACTATGAGGTTGTGTGTGGACTTTCGAGGGATAAATGGGGTGTACGTACACAACCTATAACCCCTCCCCCTCATGAAGGACATGCTATCTCATCCGGCTAAGGGAAAAGTCTTCACGAAACTAGACCTCAGAGAAGCATACTACCGAGTACGGATCAGAAAGAGAGATTAGTGGAAAACAGTGTTCAACTGCTCCCTAGGGAGCTTTCAATTCAAAGTGATGCCTTTTGGTCTGCAGGGGGGCCCAGAGGTATTCATGAAGCTAATAAATGAGGTGTTGCATGAGCACCTCTACAAGGGGTCCTCATTTACTAGATGATATCCTTATCTACGCTGAAACCATGGATGACCACGTACCCCCAGTCCGCCAAGTACTGAAAAACTTATTTGCTTCTCTACTTTTTGGGAAATAAAGTTGTCTGCTAGGTTTGTTAGGAACCTGTTGGATCTTCCACTTGGTGCAGAGTTTGTTTCCCAGTTGATGTCAGGGTACTTAAAATCCCCCACTACTATTGTGGTATGCTTCCTACATACCTTAGTTAGCTGACTAACAAAAACTGCATCTACTTCCTCTGCTTGGTTGGGTGACCTGTAGTATAGATCTATGGCAATGTCATCCCCCCCCAACCTTTAATATTGACCCAAATGCATTTAAAATAGTCCTCATCATTGTTGTGCTCTATTTCTGTAGAGAAGTAGTTATTTCTTATATGTAGTGCAACTCCACCTCTTCTTTTATTTGGTCTATTTCTTTTAAATAATTTAAATCCTGCTAGCTGTATGTTCCATTTGTGGGTTTCATCCCACCAAGTTTCTGTAATGACAACAATATCATATCTGCCCTCATTTACTTGAATTTCTAATTCACCCTGTCTATTCTTCATACTCTGTGCATTAGTGTATAGACATTTGAGTCCATTTTGACTGACCCTGTGTTTATTGTCTACATAATCTGTGTTATGCCTGACTGCCCATATTTTCTTGCCACTTGTATGATTCATGCACATGGTAGGGCACTCACTATTAAATGCTTGGTTTTGCTTGACAGCAGGAGTGATAATCTTACCCGCACAAGCACAAGAAGAGCCGAGATGGTGCAGTGGTTAAATGCAGCACTGCAGGCTATTTCAGCTGACTGGAGTTCTGCAGTTCGGCTGTTCAAATCTCACCGGCTCAGAGTTGACTCAACCTTCCATCCTTCTGAGGTGGGTAAAATGAGGACCCGGATTGTTGTTGGGGGCAATATGCTGACTCTGTAAACCGCTTAGAGAGGGCTGAAAGCCCTATGAAGCAGTATATAAGTCTAACTGCTATCTATGTTACATGCACTGATAACCTTATGAATTTTAGATTGCTGGGGACAAAAATATTCTGTATCAATTAATTCTCTGTCCCTGCTGTTCAGTTTAAATACTTATCCATAAAATCTGTGAATTTAATGCCAAATAACTCAGTCCCTTTCTTGGATGGTGCAAACCATCTCTTTTGTACAGTTTTTCATTGGACCAGCTACAGACATCATGATTAATAAAACCAAAGCCTTCCCTTTTACACTACTCCTTTAGCCACACATTAAACTCTGCTACACTCTGGCCCTTCCCTTTTTGTTCCTTAACCTCTGAAAAGATAACCCTACAACCTCTACTACTAAGTTCATACCCCAAGTTCTGGAAATCATTCTGCACAGAAAGTACATCTTTTTGGGACAGATCATTTGTGCCAAGATGTATAAGAGCATCAACGTCACAGTCCTTACTTGCATTCTTGACTATCTTAAGAATACACCTCTTGTCTCTGCTAGCAGTAGCACCTGGCAGACACCTGACCTCTTTTAAAACCTCCATATCGGCTTCGGGGGGAGGAGCCTGCCGCCGTCGGGAGCTTAACGAAGCTCCTCTCAGGGTTCTGGTCTGTATATCTTATAAGATCTATAGATATCTCCCCTTTCTGGCAGAAAGGGGCAGGGAGAAGGTCAGTCGTTAGGATCTCTTTGTAATTCATAGCTTTTTTTTTGCTGTGAATGGAGAAGAGGTTCAACATTAGCTGAGCTTTTACTCCAGCCAGTTCTCCGCAGCTGCCTTTTTTGCAGCCCTAGGCAGATTGCCCCCCCCCCCAGGACAAAGCTAAGCTATTTAAAATTAATCCGGGCGGGGACCATTCCTGAGGAATTTCTTCTATTACTATCTAAAATACCAGCTTCAACTTTGCAAAAGGCTCCCTTTTCTAGCTGCGTCACAAGATGGCGATCTTATAGCTTTTGTGTTTGATGTGACGTACTTAGTCAGCCCTACTCTCCTGAAGGCTTCTCCGTATAACTGTTAAAAGATTAACTGAGGGGAGCAGAGACTTTGATTCTTGGCTTGCTTGATTGCTTGTCTTTTATTTTTATTCTGGAATGGCTCCCAAATCTAAGCAGAAGCGCTTCCTTAATAACATATCTCAAAAAACTGCTATGAAGCCGCTACCCTTGCCTCCTACGTCCTCCACTGGAGATTTGTTAACACAAGAATTTCTTCTCAAAACGCTTAATAATTTCAGACAGGAAATTAATCAACTGATATAGGATTTATATGATCAATTTGATGCTAAAATTGCTCAAGCAAAGGAGGATATGATCGGAGTAATGACAGTCATGACAGATTATATTGCTGAAACGGAGGATAAATTGGAACTTTTGGAAGAAACTAACTTTAATTTGACATCCAAAATTCAAACGTTACAACAGGAAATTGAAAATGCTCAAAACAACTTGTCATGATAAATTATAATAAGACTGCCTTCGCAATAAGAGTTAGAGGACTGCGTGAAAACGAACAGGAGAATTTGAAACAGATCTTCTTTGAGGCTCTTAGCCGCTCGGTGGGAAGTCCGGGACTTAACTTTGATTGGCAGATTCAAAAAATTTACCGCCAGAATTCGTGGGTAGCAAAACAGCGACAGCTTCCGAGGGACATAATTATATACTTTACCACAAGGGAATCCAGAAATGTGATAATGCAGAGGCTTTACAACAAGAGGTTGAGAATTGATGGACAGGACTTGATTGTTTTTAAAGAGATACCATCTCAAATATTAAGAGCAAGGAGAGATTACATTTTCTTAACTGAAGAACTCAGAAATTCTCAGATTCCATACAAATGGGAAGTCCCAGCTGGCATTACAGTTACATTTGGCAACCAAAAATACCGCATTAATTCTGTCTGTGAAGCCCGAGAATTTTATTACAAGACCCTGAAGGCGGGACTTCCTGACTCATCCGGACCTGGAGAGAGACAAGGAGAAGGAGAAGACAAGCAGCGAGACACGTGGCTACAAGGCGGAGGGTGTTGCTTTCCTCTTCCGGAAGGGCAGAAGAGTAAAGAATAAAGACTTAGCGATGTTCTTAAAACTTTATGATTTCTGCCTGGGATAAAATGGAAAAGTTGTATATCGATGATGAGACATGGAGACTGAAAGAAGCGTTGCTGATTGTGGACACATATTGTATATAAGATTTGTTTGAACTCTAACTCAAATTGCGCATGAATTATTTTCCTAGGTGAGGAGAGCGGAGATCGCGATCTTTTTGAGTTGTGGTCTGGGACGAACAGAGTTGGGAGGCGCGTGGGAGAGGGAAGGGTAGCGAAAGCTTAACTAGACTACTTGGGGCTAGAATGCAAGCTGATGTTTGTATGAGTTGCTATTTCAATATAAGGTTAAGAAAGATTAGTCAGAGAGTCTCCAGGAAGGTGGAGTAAATATGTGAGGAGCAATGGACGCGGATAAAATATATATGTGGATATGGATAAAGGCAGGGCGGAAGGTAAAAAAATTTACATGTGGATGTGGGTAAGGATAGAAAGGGAGGTGTTGGAAATGAAAAATGAAAGAAGTACTTGAGTTTAATGGTTTTATAGAAAGGTTTGGATATTCGGATAAAAAAGAGATAAATTAAAGGTCTGAATAGATAGATAAAGCAATGAGACTTTTAGTTGGGGAATCCTAATTGATTAACTTACCTGGCTCTAATACAGTTTGAAACCCTGCAAGTAGTAAAATAACCGAAATTTGGAATGAGCTACATTGTTTAAGATTTACAGATGATGGGAAGCTGTGTTAATGTAGTGGGTTTATTGATCTTTCTTGTTTTTCTTTTTTTTGTGTGTTTGTGTGTTTTTTTCTTTTCTATTTTTTACTATTCCTTTTTTTTTTGTTTTTCTTTTATTTTTTTTTAACTTTAAAGTTAGCTGGCTTTATTATACTCAAGTGCTTGTTAAAGAACTATACCGGGTATGGGACCTGGGAAGCCGTAAGGGGGTTAGGGAGGGGGGATTATAGGGGGGAGGGGGGAGGGTGGAATTACAGTTTCAATTCTTAGAACAATAAGAATTCACTTGTATACTGCGGCTCGTTTTCCTTTTTTTTCTTTTTCTCTTTTATTTTCTAAAAAATAAACTGAATAGATTAATTGTAGGGATACACCAAGTGAGGAGAAGAGGGAAAGAAGAGGGAGAAGTAAAGAGGGAGCGAGAGGGGAATGTAAGGAGGGTGAGATGGAGGGAGGGGGAGATGTCTGAGGGGGAAGGGAAGTAGAAGAGGGGAATGCTGAGGGGAGAAATGAAAGTTGGAGGGGGAGAAGAAAGGGTGTATGGGGGATTGAAGTATTCTTTCCTTTTTTTGTTTTTTGTTACGCACAGTATATAAGTGATTGTATAAAATGGAAATGAAAATGAAATAAATAAAATGTATTAAAAAAAAAAAAAAACCTCCATATCCTTTCCTAAATTTACATCCCTTACGATTGAATCACCAACCAGAAGGTGACTTCTCTTTTTGCATACCTTGCTCTTCTTGTGTGACTGATGTGTGATACCTGGTTCCCCATTTCGCATTTCCAAAGTAAGTTCTTCATTTGAGGCAGAAAGGTTAGAGGTTGGGAATGAATTAAGACTTGCAAAAAAATTGCCCAAAATAACAAATTTAGTTTAGTTTTTTTTAATTATTTTTTTTATTTTTTCATTTTCATAACATATAATAGTGTGTATACTATTACATAGCCAACATCGTATTGTATTATTAAATGTTTATGTTAATTCACCTTACCATCAACTCCCCAAAAGGAAAAAAACCCAATTATTGCTCTTCTGCTCTCCATACACTATATTTGTACATTCACTTTCTTCTCCCTCTCTCAAATGTGGTGTTCACATTTTTGTTACCAATGTGTAAAACATATTGTAATGTATAAGACACATGTAAGCCACACTAATTTTAGGGGTTTCTCCCCAAAATGGGCTGCAATCTGGGGCGAAACTCCTGGAGTTGGTGTGATGAGAGTTGATACCTTCCAACAACTCTCTGACTCTCTGCCTAACTAATTTTGCTCTGGCTGGTCAAGTTGTTTGAATGAGCAATGAAACATCTTGGATTAACAAAGATTGATCAAGTTGCCATGATTCAACCTTTGACACATTTGACCAGGAGGACTGAGTCTTCATTGACACATATCTCTAATGCAACCTTAGCAACTTTAAGGTGTGTGGATTTCAGCTCCCAGAATTCCCCAGCCAGCATGCTAGCTAGGAAATTACAGAATAACAGAGTTGGAAGGGACCTTGTAGGTCATCCAGTCCAAGCCCCTGCTCAAGCAGGAGACCCTGTATGATTTCTGACAGATGGCTGTCCAGTCTCTTCTTGAAAGCTTCCAGGGATGAAGCTCCCACAACTTCTGAAGGCAAGCTGTTCTTTGGTTGATTGTTCTCACTGTCAGAAAATTTCTACTTATTTCTAGGTTAAATCTCTTCTTGTTCCTTTTCCATTCATTATTCCTTGTCTGACCTTTGGTGCTTTTCCAAAATAGATTGACTGCCTCCTCTGCGGCAGCCCCTCAAATATTGGAAGACCATCATCCTCTTCACTAACTTGCCATGCCCCGTTCTTATAACCATTCTTCATATGTTTCAGCCTCCAGTCCCTAATACTTTTGTTCTCTGCACTCTTTCTAGAGTCTTAACATCATTTTTATAGTGTGGTGACCAAAACTGGATGCAGTATTCTAGGTGTGGCTTTACCAAGGCTTTATAGAGTGGGATTTGTATTTCATGTGATCTTGATTCAATCCCTAATTAATGCAAATTAGGATTGCACTGGCTTTTTTGGCTGCCACCACATACTACTAGCTCAATATTTAATTGATTGTCCACTAAGACTCCAAGATCCCTTTCACAGTTACTGCTCTTAAGCCAGATTTCACCTAATCTGTCTCTGTACTTT
Organism: Thamnophis elegans; assembly: GCF_009769535.1. Taxonomy (NCBI): domain Eukaryota; kingdom Metazoa; phylum Chordata; class Lepidosauria; order Squamata; family Natricidae; genus Thamnophis; species Thamnophis elegans. The sequence continues at coordinate 170,361,140 of NC_045542.1, read as the reverse complement.
TGGTTTTTCTTGCCTAACTGTAAAACTTTACTTTTCTCTATGTTGAATTTCATTTTGTGAACTTGGGCCTCCAGGTAGACGTAGTTAGTACCATTAAGGGCTACATATACGCATGCTATATACAAAGAGTGACTGTGTAATGTGTACATATGTATTATGTATGTGTATGAGAAAATATATACTTTCTTTTGAGAGCAGGCAACAGAATTTCATTTTAAATGTGAGCCAGTGTGCTCACAAACGTGTGTTTGTGTGTATTTGGATCTATGTTTCCCCAAAAATAAGACTGGGTCTTATATTAATTTTTGCTCCAAAATACGCATTTGGGCTTATTTTCTGATTAGGGTGTATTTGGGGGAAAATATGGTCCTAAATGTGTTTGTCTGGTTGATTATCTTAACTGGGGCTTATTTTTCGCATAGGGCTTATATTACCAGCTTTCTGAAAAATCATGCTAGGGCTTATTTCGGTTATCCAGTTAAGTCTTATTTTCAGGGAAACAATATATAAAGGTAAAGGTTCCCCTTGCACATATATGCCAGTCGTTCCTGGCTCTAGGGGGCGGTGCTCATCTCTGTTTAAAAGCCAAAGAGCCAGCACTGTCCGAAGACGTCTCCGTGGTCATGTGGCCGGCATGACTAAATGCCAAAAGTGCATGGAACGCTGTTACCTTCCCACCAAAGGTGGTCCCTATTTTTTTTGACTTCCATTTCTACATGCTTTCAAACTGCTAGGTTGGCAGCAGTTGTATATAAAGAAAACATTCTCTTCCCCAAAAGATACGCAAATTAAATATTAACCAACATTGTAATAAAGCTAAGGGCCAGATTTGGCATGTGCCAATTGGAGCTGAGTATTTTTAGCCTTGAAAAATGGCCTGGATAGATGACAGCACTTTAAATTCCCGACAGGAATCTTTCCTGTCATTAGGAACTAATGGTTTTCATTTTCAGGAAGGCATATTCCAACTGGATACTAGAAACTGTTTGTTAGAATTTGAAATCTTGCCATGCGCCAAGGAATTGACTGGATGTTCTCAAAGGTTTTTTTCTTCTCTGTATTCATAAAATGGAAAGATGTACCTGTTTGTCTGCCAAGGAGCAATTTGTTTGGTCTTTACAAAAGTCCAGACTATATTCTCATTAATTTATTTATGCTCCTAGGAAACCTTTCGAAGGAAGGAAGGAAGGAAGGAGGGAGGGAGGAAGGGAGGAAGGAAGGAAGGAAGGAATGATAGATACCGTATTTTCACAACCATAAGCCGCACCGGGTTATAAGCCGCAGTATCAGTTAACGTTAATTTTTCAAACTTTTTTCATACATAAAGCGCACCGGGTTATACGCCGCACCAATGGAGGGGCGCCCTAAAAAAAAAGAAGAAAGGAGCCAAGCCGTTCCAGAGATGTGAAGGGAAGCTCCGGGCGAGAAAGCGGCTTTCAAAGCTCCGTCGAGCCCCGCGTGTGGATTTATTTATTATTTGCTCAAGAGAGAGAGAGTATCCCTCCTTCCTTCAGCCCAACACACTCTCACTGGCATCCCGGCCAGATGAGAGGGACTGCAGAGGGTCTCCCTGAGTTTAGGGCAGCGAGTCAGGGCTGGGCCAGCTTGGGCACCGCAGAAAAGCAGCGGCAGCCAAAAGGGGAAGGGCAGGAACAGCCTGAAGCCACCCCCACACCAGCTAGAGGGGGTGCTGTGGGCTGCAGGCGGCGGCGAACAGGAAGGGAAGCGAATGGCAGCCAGCATCCCTGCCTTCTTCCTCCCAGAGCCGCTTCTTTGCCAGCCTCTCAGCTGATCGGTGCCAGGCAGCCCCCGTGGGCCAGGCAGCCCCCGCGGGGCGAGCGCTGCCGGGGGGAGATCCGGGGGAGAGGAGGGAAAAGGTGTCTCCTCCCCCTCCCGCTGGCTTCTCCCCAGCAGTGCTCGTCTCCAGCTGCAGCAACCCTGGCGGCCCCCAGGGAGACTGAAAGGGGCGCAGCGCTCTCCCAACCGCCGAGGAAGGCAGAGGAGCCGGCCCTGGGCTGTTGGGAGAAGCGCCCCAACCCTCCCTTCCCTTTGGCAGCCGCCTGGCAGAACGGGGAGATTTCTGACATTTTGCAGCTGGGGGACCAATGGGAATTCTCCCTTCTGCAGCGTCATCAGTCTCCAGGCAGTTTTCCTTGATTTCACCAATCAGAAATCAGAGTTCAGAAAGGAGGGAAGGGGGATATTTCCAGTCACATTTAAAGACATTCAAAAACACTGCGCTGCACTTTGAAACTTGTGCGCGGTGTTTCTTTGTTACCTGCGCGGCCGCTCACGCGCGCAGCTTAGAGGAAACGCTGGGTGGGGGGAGAAAACGGGGCGAGGGTCTGTCTGGTGGGTGGGCTCCGCTGGCAAATAAAACCCGGGGGGGAAATGGGTCGGTTGAACGACGCGTCAATGCAGGGGTGGAGGGAAAGCCTGGGCTGGGGCTAATGGGGCTTGTATTCCTCTACCCCAACTGGCCGGGGGCTGCTGCTGGGGCTGGTAGTCCGGCCAGTCAGCCAGCCAGACGCAGGCTTGGCTTTCGATCTGGACTTCCTACCAAGCGGGGGAGGGCTCGGAAACGGGCGCTCAGCCCAGCCGTCCTTGTGCTTCAAGTTTGAGTGTCAAATCGGGAGGGAGAGATTTTCGATCTTTTTCCATACATAAAGCACACCGGGTTATAAGCCGCACTGCCGGTTTTTTATCAAATTTTAGGATTTTCAGTGCGGCTTATAGTCGTGAAAATATGGTAGATAGGATGCACAAATGAAATTACTATCTTTAAAATAAGCACTAAATATATGTTGCAGAAATGACCCTTCCATTTTCAGCACAGGTCTTGTCTAGCATTATTTTATGTTATGTTTACTTATTTATTTTTCACATTTCTGAAGCACTCATCTTCCTCAAAGAGTATATCCTGTGCATTATACTCCAAAGTTGCCTTGCATTCTATGGGGGCCCTTCTCAGTTCAATACATAAGGTGGCTATCCCTCCACCTCCTAATGCCACCTCAGGGTCCAAAGCCAAAATGGAAATTAATCTTACAGATGTCCCAAAGGTGCTTTTGCAAGAGGCAAAGCTGAAGAAGCTTCTTGGATGAGAAGCAAAATGTCTTCAAAGAAAAACCAGAAAGTTCAGTTGTCTCTTGAAAAATCACTTTTGGGACAACCATGACCTGGATGACTGAGAAATTCCATAATATTACAGATTTCTTTTAAGGTCCCCCCGCCCAAATATCTCTGGGGCATTGCTCCTCCTTAAGTTTCCCTTTGGAAATCCTGTACTGAGAGATGCTTACTTTAAAAATAAAACAGAGCGGAGTTTAAAACCTAAATCTTTCCCAACCAAAGAAGACAGAAAAGGAAGTAAGCAGCAGAAAGAAACTTACATTTCGCGCTCAGTAACAGCTACGGTGGTCCTGAGAAGGACAGACAGGAGAAGGAGAAGGACGACATTTTTTCCACATTGCCAGCTTTCCCCCATGATATTGAAGAGAGAGGCTGGCTGCGAAGTTGTGCTGAAAAGTCTCAGCTGTTTCCTCTTCAGCTCTGACTGCCTCTCTGAAAACAGTCCGTGTGGAAGAACAGATAAATCCTAGGAAAGGGGAGAGGTCTGATTTCCCATCACAAATGTGGGTCCTTGCCAATGTTCAAGGCCAAAAGAGCACATGGGGGTGGAGGCTGAAACAACCCAACTTTATTCTGCACAGAAGGAGGATCCAGGGAGGTTTCCTTCGAATCCTATGTAATCTAGTGGTTTACAGCTGGGTTTTTTTAAACCTCCAAACCACCAAAACTCAAAAACCTCAATGTCACAGTGACATGTGTTGCTCTTTTTTGTCTTAAGTATAGTTACAAAAGTAGACATACAAGCTTTCCACCAGCTTTCATAATGTGTCACTTGTTTATCTTTCTCTGTGATATAGTTTTTTTTAAAGACCTTCATTTTGATTTTCAGTTTCCCAAGCATCCTAAATTGTTTTTCCTTTTAGGATTTCCATCCATGGAGTCCTTCCTAAGTTCTTTCTTAGTTGGTTGAAGTAGCTGTCTTAAAAGTCTAAAACACTAGTCTGACTTGGTTTAGTTACCTACATCATTATGATGAATTCCAGTACGACTTGGTCCAGTGACGTGTGGTGAGGTTTATGGCTGGTGAGGCAGTCCTCTCCCCCGACACCCCACTGACTAAAGCACTTTCTTTTGCCCGCCTGAGCTCGCGGCAGTCCGCCTGAGCTCTGCCACGAGCACAGGCGGGTGAAAGAAAGTGCTTTAGTCAATGGGATGTCGCAGGTGAGGAGAGAATGCCTGAGAATTGCATTTATTAAAGAAAAAAGAAAAAAAGGAAATTTGAAGGAAAAGAGGGAGCGTGGTGTGGGGGTGGGGGCATCAGAAATGGAGAAAGAGAGGAGGAAGAGTGAGAGTGACGCTGCAGCTTTAAACAGAATGACAGAGTTGAAGCCTCTAAAAATGTGCCCTCTACTATGAGGCAGGAGAACTGCGTGCCTCACCTACCTCGGGGATTTTTTGTGCTTTTAACCCTCGCTTAACTGCTCAAGCGCCTAAAAAGTCGGACTAGATGAGGCATGCAGTTCTCCTGCCTCATAGTAGAGGGCGCTTTTTAGAGGCTTTTTTAAACAGGCAGTCATCCACGGTGTGGCAGCAGCTAGCTAGCCTAACCTCAGCACTCGCCTTTTCCTGTTTACATTTTTTCCCTTTTCATGACATGATCCCTGACATCATGTATTTGTATGTAGCTGTAGTTATTCTTTACATACATATGTACGTACGTATGTACGTACATACGTACGTACATACATACATACATACATACATACATACATACATACATATTTTTGTGCAGCTATACAGGTAATCACAACTGAGTCAAAATCTGTGTTGTTATGAGACATTTGTTAAGTGAGTTTTGCCCCATTTTACAACATTTCTTGCCATCGTTGTTAAGTGAATCACTGTGATTGATAAGTTAGTAACACGGTTGTTAAGTGAATCTGACTTCCCTATTGATTTTGCTTGTTAAAAGATTGTAATCACATGACCTTGGGACACAGCAACAGTCATAAGTATGAACCAGTTGCCAAGCATCTACATTTTTGATCACATGATCGTGGGAATGCTACAAAGGTCATAGCTGGGGGAAATGGCCAGAAGACACTTTTTTCAGTGCAAGTGTAACTTTGAACAGTCACTAAATGGACTGTTGTAAGTCGAGGACTATCCATAATAATTTTGTACATACCTACATCTTTACATATTATGCATACATACAACTATTGCTACTCTTTTGTTGGATCTGTTTATTCTGAAAAAATTATATCCTCCTAATAATATATTATAATCATGGTCTCCATCTCATCTAGTCTCAGAGATAATAGCAATGTTCATCCTCAGGTCTCAGGACAGTTCGTGCAGGGGGAGGATTAAAATTAACTTGTCTTTCCAGTAAAACAGGTGATCAACCTGCCAACACAACCAGGGAAGCCTGCCAGGTAGGGGGGAAACCCAACAGATTTACCCTAAGCTTTGCATTCTGGCCAAGGAAACTGTGGCTCTTGTGAAAGACAGGGAGTTTTGGGAATGTAATTAATTGTTTGGTTGTTTCATCAGCCTTTTCCCGGATCTGTCAGATTAAAGAAAAAATAACTGCCTCCACCTGTGGCAAAAAAACAAATTGTTAGGGGAAGTAGGTAAATGACCAACATTCCTTAAAATAATATTTAGATTACATGGACTTTACACCAAAGCTGTTGGGAAGCTGTTGTCATCCTTCCTTCCTGATCACCGTTTAAATTCTACTTTCATTGCTCCTACTTTAAAGAAGAGACTAGATGTACCTATTAGATGTAACCACTTTTATTCTGGAGGTGAGAAGGCCCACTGGAATTGAGCAGCCAATAAATTTAAACAAATCAACATGATCATCAAAAAGTCATTAAAGACGCCATGGATGCTATACATACCAGAGTGGATGCTGCAAAGAATAGAATATCTCATTAGTAGAAGTTATCAGTGGACTTCTGTGTATTAAAGGCTAACATTTGATTTGAAAGCCAGTCATAACAAACAACATTGGCTTGTCAAAAAGAAAAAGAAAACCTAGGAATTAGAACAGTGTTGCCGAAACTGAAGCACACGGTAACTTTTTCCGCACTGAGTGCCAAAACAGGTGCATGCTTCAAACTAAAAAAGCAGATAATCGTCTGGTTTCTGGTGCAGATGCATGCACGAAGACCAACCGTCCAGTGCACATGTGCCAGCTTTGCCTTGCCTTTCAGGGGTACTTGTGCCTCCCTGCCCACCCATCTGGTCCCCGTCGGAGTAGCGGGACGTCCCCACTGACAGCTCAGTTCCGCAACCCTGGACAGGGAGGGAAAGCCGAAGCACCTTCCCAGCCTGCCAAGGGAGTGCAACCACTTCATGGGCGGTGCGGCGCTTACCGCAACCACTTTCTTGGTAGCGCGTCTCCCAGGCAGCGGCTCTTCCGCTTTCTGGCACTCCTGCACTTGTGAAGACCAGCTGACCTACACACTAGAACTCGGAAGAGCAACGGGTGATAGCTCCACGTATCCAGAACAATGGCTCTGCGTGCCATTTCTGGCACTTGTGCCATAGGTTCGCCATCGCGGAATTAGAAGAATACTTTAACTTGGAAAAATCCAATCTTCATCCACCTTTGCTTATGTCTGCACAATGCGGTGCAAAGATCTAGCTAATCCGAGAAGCTACCCAGTGGTGGGATTCAAAAACATTTCTGCTATGCTTTGAAAACTGTGCTTAGCTTCTGCTAGATCAAGGGGTTTGTCCAGGTTACCTGCTGCATTTGATGTCATGGTAAGGAAAGATCCTTAAACCTGTGCTCCATTCTCTCTACTTCATGATGGTTTTTTTTTTTCCTGCACATGCACTGATGGAGCAATGAAAGGATGGACTTTGGGTTTTTGTTTTTTTAAAAGCCAGCTGAAATCAATACAACTACCCCCAGCTGGCAGTTTCCTGACAGCACTTGTGTGTCAGCCAAAGAACTTGGGGATAATTTTTTTGCATTTTTTTTTTAATTTTTAAACATAAAAAACAACATAAAAAAATTCTCATCCATACATACTGTAGAAAGTGTATCAGTTGGTTGCAAAAGGTTTTCGTGCATCTCTTCCACATCCATCAAGCATAATTCATATTAACTCAAGTATTTTAACTCAAATATTTATACATGTTACTCTTATACCTCCATTTATGTTTGACTACAATTATTTAAACTCCTTCATCATAAACGATACCAAAATTTAATGCATAACCACATAATGGCATTTCATATACTATTTCTAAAATCCTCCAATAACACTGAATCCTTATGTCCTATTCTAGCTAAACATCCATAATATTTAATAACAGACTTTTCTAATCCTCCTTTCCAAATCACTGTTGGCAATTTTCATCTAGTTTCCTTATATTATACTCATATATATGTATATAGGTTGTCATCGTTATCCCTCCTTTATTTGACTATAGCCTGTATTATAACATTTTACCCCTAATAATCAAAACTTTACTGTATCTAGCTTGATTCTTTTTTTATTAACTTTTGTATACAATCCAAAGGGATTTCTAATCTTCCTTCCATGAGTAGCATTCAATATTCATATCCAATTATTACTTATTATAACACTACACATTGTATACATTATCATTATCAATTATTTATTTAGTTATATTTATTATTAGTAAGTTTCACTAAGTTTCACTACTGTTAAGCTATATTCTTCCATCTATCAGCCTGTATCTTTCCAATAACAAAACAATCTTACTGTATATCTTCTGCCATAGTATTATAACTCAGATATTACCCTTATACCTCCATTTTTATTTGACTATAATTGTTTAAACGTCCTTCATCATAAAATATACCAAGATTTAATACATAACCACATACTGGCATTTCATTTGATATTTCTAAAATCCTCCAATAGCAATGAATCCTTATGTCCCATTCTAGCTAAACATCCATAATATTTAATAACAAACTTTTCTAATCCTCCTTTCCAGATCACTGTTTGCAGTTTTCATCCAGTTTCTTTATATTGTACCCATACATATATATAGGTTGCCTTCATTATCCCTCCTTTATTTAACTATATCCTATATCATAACATTTTCCCCTAATAATCAAAACTTAACTATATCTAATTTAATTCTTGTTTATTAGCCTCTGTATATAATCCAAAAGGATTTCTAATCTTCCTTTCATGAGTACCATTCAATATTCATATCCAATTTTTACTTATCATAACACAACACATTGTATACATTATCATTATCAATTATTTATTTAATTATATCTATTATTACTAAATTTCACTAAATTTAACTAGTTTTAAGTTATATTCTTCCATCTATCAACCTGTATCTTTCCAATTACAAAACAATCTCATATCTTCTGCCATTTGTGGTATCAATCCTCTAGTTATCTTCTTGGTCAGCTTTGTCTGGACTTCTCTACGCATCTTCTTGCTTATAAGATCTCTCATGTAATCTTGATGCCCTCTTTCTGTTTCCTTATTCAGTTTGTCTTTGATTGTCAGCAGTGTTAGCAAAACTTTTGCTAGTAGAATTTCTTTCTTTAAGTCCATAGGTTTTTTAATTTTATCTTCTTCTATATCTTGACCCTTGAAGTAGATTTCCTCTCCATTTGATTCCTCTTTCTGTATTCCATTCTTTCCACTTCCAGCAACAAACCAATTACCATAGATATCAGAGGTTTAGTCTCTTTATATTCATTTTCCACTTCGGTGTTTTGAGTTTCAATCACCCCGTTTTGCATTTGATGAACATTTTCAATTTTTTCATCATATTTTCTTGTTATGTGCTCTAGGTATTCCAGTTGTTTCTCTTCTCTATTTAATAATTTCTGTAGCTCTGAAAATATATATGTGGGGCGTTGCCCTGTCAGCTTCAGCTCACACTGGCCAGCTGATTTTTGGCCTTGATTTTTGGCCATTTTTCTCCTCTGGAGGCTTCTTGGGGAATGAACTTGTGAGAATAGGGATGAAATCCTAATTATTTGAGTAAATTTGTTAAAGTTATTTGAGGAACCTGATAGACTCCATTTTGAATATCTGACTAGCCAGCAAGTTACCCTGGAAAATGACAGCATGGAGCCAAATCTGAAAGTTACAGTGACCTGACCAGAAATAGCCTGATGGGAATAACAGGACATGGTTTGCAGGAAGCTGGTAATGATCTTCTTGTTTACTTCTGGGAAAGTGAGGTCCTTTGGGGCTTCTGAACACTTATATTACTGGGGGGGGGGTTGGAACATTTGGGGAATTTCCATGCACTTTTCACATTGTTTTCTTTTGCACACAACTGTATTTTTGTATCCAAATTAGGAAGCATTTGATAAGTCATTTTGTGTATTTAAGGTGCGGCTGTGTACCTTCTAGGTATTCTCATTTGTGTGGGAATCCATTTGCGCAAGGGAAATAAACTAGATGCTTTTCGTTGATCATAGTCTCCTTGACCATTTCTTTGATATGTAGAAAATATATCTGGGATATTTTTCTCACAGGACTTCCGGTTTGCACATTCGGCTGTTTGTCACCACCCTGAAGCCTCTAGAAGGCGAAAAACCACCCAATGCAAAAACCGGAAGTCCATTCTCAAACTTTTGGTTTCCATGTTGGGCCATTTTTCTCCCTCCCCACACTCCTAGAAGGCTTCTAGAGCCTGGGGAGTGCAAAAACCGGACCTACTAGGTCCACCACAAGTCGGAAAACGGGCTGTTTCTGGCCCTCAGAGGGCCTCTAAGAGTGTGGGGGAGGTTGTTTGCGCCCTCCCTACCCTCCAAGAAAGCCATGTGCACATGCGCAGGGCAGTGAGGGGGCATCAAATACACATGGGGCACGGCATGGGGGGCATTAAATTATGGGGCTGGGCATGCGAGAGCATGTGATGGCGAGTGAGCGCATAATTTTGGTACCTGAGGTGAATAGCAATAGCAATAGCAGTTAGACTTATATACCGCTTCATAGGGCTTTCAGTCCTCTCTAAGTGGTTTACATAGTCACCATATTGCCCCCAACAATCCGGGTCCTCATTTTACCCACCTCAGAAGGATGGAAGGCTGAGTCAACCCTGAGCCAGTGAGATTTGAACCGCCGAACTGCCGAACTAGCAGTCAGCTAAAGTAGCCTGCAGTACTGCACTCTAACCACTGCGCCACCTCAGCTCTCCATCACTGACCTACAGTATTGTTGAATTATGACCACAGTGCAGCCCAACATTTCCATTGCTAAGCTACTTAGTTGTTAAGTGGGTTGTGCCCTTTTTTGCAAGGTGTTAAGCAAATCGTGCAATTGTTAAATGAATCTAGTTTTCCACCATTGACTGTGCTTATCGGAAGCCAGCTGGGAAGGTCGCAAATGGTGATCAGATGATCCCAGGGCAATGCAACTGTCATGAATATGAGCCAGAGCACCTGGATTTTGATCCTATGACCGTGGGGATGCTACAACCACCGCAAGTGTGAAAAATGATCATATCACTCTTTTCAGTGCCATTGTAACTTCGAACAGTCACTAAATGAAATATTGTAAGTCAAAGATTACATGTAGAAGAATTACAGGGTCAGAAAAAGAGAGAAACAATTATAATGGCAATGTCAGTATAAATATATTTGAGAAGGTCCCCCTCTCTTTGTAAGCTTCTTCAAGTCTTCTGGATTTCTTTTAAGAAGCCTGGCAACTGTGTGTGTGTGTGTGTGTGTGTGTGTGTGTGTGTGTGTGTGTGTGTGAGAGAGAGAGAGAGAGAGAGAGAGAGAGAGAGAGAGAGAGAGAGAACTGTACACATATAGATAGATACATACAGATAAACAGACATATACATACCATTATATAAACAGTATAGCTATGCCTCCTGCACCTCAAAAATAATAAGACCTCCCCAAAAATAAGGCCAAGTGCTTATTTCTGGTCAAAAGAAAATAAGACCCTGTCTTATTTTCAGGGGAAACACAGTACACACACACATACACACAATACAGCAGGTTTTGACAGGTTCTAGAGAACCAGTAGCAGAAATTTTAAGTAGTTTGGAGAACCTGCAAATACCACCTCTGGCTGGCCCCAGAGTGGGGTGGGAATGGAGATTTTGCAGTATCCTTCCCTTGCCAGGCCCACCAAGCGAGGCCCACAGAACAAGTAGTAAAAACAATGAATTTCACCACTGTACACACACACACACACACATATTGCTGCCAGTATGGTGAAAACACAGATTTGATTCTCTTTTGGGAAATAATGAATAAAGTGCCCAACTATGAGAAGAAAAACAAAGAAGCTACCTTGATTCTGAAAACATTTATTTATTTATTCAGTTTCTATAGCCACCCATTTTAGTCAATGGCTCTGGGTGGCTCTGGGTATGTAATATGTTTGTGTATAAAACCAGATTCCTCCTTAGTTTCCAGGAGATTCATTCTTTCCAAGCGTGTGCTATTCCTGGAAACATGGCTGGAATCCTTATGCTTTGACTTCCTTGGTATCATCTGTCATAGAAGAAAAGTTAGAAAGTAAGGAAGAAAGTAGGAAAGATTGGTAAAAAACAAAGTTTAGGTGGGCATGAGGCAGAAGGCCCAAATGGAATCAATCCCTCCCCATTTTGCTTATACGCAAAATAAATGGACAAATTGTCATTCTGAAAGAAGCCAGAGAAGTAACGATAGATGGTCCTCGACATAGAACCCCAATTGAGCCCCAAGCTTCTGTTGCTAAGTGAGTTAAGGGAGTTTTAAAGTGAATCTGGCTTCCCCATTGATTTTGCTCATCAGAAGGTCACAAAAGGGGATCGTGTGACCCCAGGACACTGCAACCATCATAAATATGAACCAGTGGCCAAGTGTCCAAATTTCAATCACATGAACACGGGGATTTCCATGCCGTTGTAACTTTGACCAGTCACCAAATGGTTTTGAAGTCAATTAGGGTCGTAAATTGAATACCTAAAACCATGTCCCTCAAAACATTTGAGCCAATGGAAACTCATGCTTTACCTGTACTGCAGGGGGCCGTGTACTCGGCTGTTGCAAATTCATCTGAAACATAAAAAAGGAAAATTTGTCAGGGCTGAAGTGTCTCTCCTAAACTTTGATCTCCATCATATGATTCATGATATGTTCCAGGAGTACAAAGGGGTACAATGTACAGCTTCACATGCATAGTAATAGCTACAGCTAACCAGGCTGTTGTTAAATCTTGGTCAATGATCCACCTGTGTACATGTACTGTATTTTTCAGACTATAAGACGCACCAAGATTTTGAAGAGGTAAATTTTTTAAAAAAGTTTTTGCAATCTGCGGGCCTCCCAAACCCTCTGAACACCTCCTTTTTTTCAAAAAAACAGGGCATGCTTAGGCTTTGGGAGGCTTGTAGAGTGCTCCTGGGAGTTGGGGGACAAAAACAAGCAAAATACGGCCCATTTTCACTCGTTTTTGCCCTCCCCAACCCCCAGGAGCACTTTGCAGACCTCCCAAACCCTCTGCACATCAATTTTTGTGAAGAGAACGGGGTTTCAGGAGGCCAAAAATTCTGCATTCAGTGTATAAGACCCACTCAGATTTTCACCCTCCTTTGTGGGGGGGAGGTGTCTTATACTCTGAAAAATACAGTAGTTGCAGACAAGCAGCACAACCCACATGGAGGTGTCTTGAGTCGCAACTGCCATCTTGATTTTTTGACACACATAACCACACCCACTTCCAGGCGCTTCTCTGCAAAGCGGCCTGTGGGCCAGATACGTCATGCACAGGTCACACCCACCCCACCTCTGTGAATGGGGAAAATGTTGCAAAATATCACTTGATGGCAACGTGACATGGTGAGTTTGACACCTGTGCTCCAAACCATTCCCAGAGATGCATTTTTTTAAAAAAAAAAAAAACATTCCCAGGGATAGATGAATTGACTAGAGAAACTATGTTCTGCTCAGCTTCTCTAGGATCCCAGCCAAACAACCCTTGTTGATTTGGACTTAATCATGATGCCTGGAAATTCAGTCCCTTCTCACCAGTTTCATAGTAATCGTAGACTTTCACCAAGGCAGGCTTCAGGTCCCGGACTGGTGTCTCCTGCTCCACCGTAAAGGAGAAAGTTTGCACTGTCTTGGGTACCTGCAGAGAAAAGTTGACTATGAGGTTACAAACCAGACAGAGAGCTTCTGCAGGCAACACATTGTAGAGCCCTTTTTGTTCACTGAGCTTGGTTGTTTGTGTTATACCTGACTCGGTATCATCACCAGCGCTAGCGATGTGGAATTTGTTAGCTGTTTATACCCAGTAGCTTGCTCTTCCTGTGTTGGTGGAGGGTTTTTTTGATAGTTTTTTACTTGATTGTTTTCTGCTTGATTGTTTGTCTGGTATTAGTCTCTGCTTATCTAGATGTAGGCTACTGGAGAGGATGTCTTCTGGTCATTTCGTTTCCTTCTTAGCTTTCTATTGTCTTTTCTGAATGGTGTGTAAATGTGCTTCATTTCTATGACAGTTGAAGGCTGATTTGATCCTAGAAAAGCCTGGATGTATTTTGACCATGTCTACCATAGAGGTGAAAAAACAAGCACTACTATAGGACATCTCAACAGAAATGCAATGGAAGTCTTTATGTTCTCTAGGGAGACCTCCAACCTCTTTCAGCATCCTTGGGCTGAAAGGGGATGGCCTAAAATATACTGTCAGGGGAAAGATGGACGTTGTAAAATCCTATCTATCTGGAGCTTTCAAGCTTCCTTTTTCTTTGTGTCCTAAAGCTGTGGGGTCTCTTTTTCTGCCTGAACAGACTGAAGGCGAGAAATCCTGAAGTTAGAAGAGAGCTTTGAGGTTACCCAGCCCACCACCTGCTCACTGCAGGAACCCAAATGAAAGTCATTTGAGCATCCTTAGTCTAAGAAGATACTATCTATTATTTAATATTGGAAGAATTCCAGTAGAAATATTTTCATGTAGTGCAGGGGTGTCAAACTCGATTTCATTGAGGGCCACATCAGGGTTGTGCTTGACCTCAAGGGGAAAGGTGGGTGTGGCCAAGATGGGTGTTGCCAGCTTGACGTCACTCACGTTGGGGGCACCTGTGGTAGCCCAACTGCTCTGCCAGCAAAAATGGGCACCCAAGCTCCATTTTCAGCTGAGACAGCCTCCTATAACCCTCTGCCAACAAAAACAGAGCTCAGAAGGACCATGTGCAGCCCTCCTGAGCTCTGCTTTTACTGGGAGAGGCACCATGGGCTGGTCCTTTGCTGTTTCCAGGGTGGCCCTGAGGGCTAGAGCTAAGTCCCCTGCGGGCCGGATCCAGCCCCCGAGCCATGAGTTTGACACCCCTGTTGTAGTGGAAATAAACCTCATCGTGACATATGAGAGAGATGCCATTTGTTCACATAGAACAGAGTTTATCAAACTTACGGCTTGGAAAATTCTGGGGTTTGAAGTCCATACATCTTGAAGTCACCAACGCTGAGAAACACTGACCTAGGAAAATATATCTGCCCCAGAGGGTACATCTTTGTGTAGAGAGTGGAGGCTGCCATTGACCAGAAGTAGAGGATATGGCACATTGTATCGGCCACTTGAAAAAACTCAACCCATAATAAGCTTGTAACTCCTTGCTTCCCAGAAAAATAAGGTCAAGGAGAAAAGAAGGGGTCCTGCCTTCAATTTTATCCCCTTGAGTGAATGATCTTGTCCCCTCTTTGGGCTCTGCTCCTTATCCTTACTCACCTCGTCCAAGTATAGCAGGACATGATTGATGTTCACTTCAGTCCTCTCGATCTGACTTTCCTCTTCCAGCTTCAGGAGTGGAAACATTTGAAAAACGGAAAGAGCTTTATTAGCATTCATAGTGATACTGTTGAACTAGGTGGCCATAGAAACAGAGTTAGAAGTGATCTTGTAAGTCACCAAGTTAAACCTCCCGCTCAATAAAGAATCCACCACAAAGTTGTGGCTAACTTTGGATTGGATGGATAGGTACAATTTTCCATATCATGAGAAAGAATGACAGCTGCTATTTTCATTGGAGAAAATATCAATATTCAACAAATCTGTTTTAGCATTCCTAATCCCCATTTCCAATTACAGGAAGTTCTCAACTTACAACCAGTTGCTTAGCAACCATTCAAGGTTATGACAGACCTCTGCAGGGCCACTCCGCCTGGCTGCCCTCCACCTATGGTCATGTGATCATATTTTAGGTGATTGGCAACCATCTGCCTTTCTATTTCTTTGAAGCATCCCACAGTCATGTGACCACGATTTGCAATGGTTTTTACCAGAAACCAGCATTTACTTCTGATTTCCACCAAAAAAAAACCAAATTTCAGACAATAATGCACTGAATGTTCATCAGAAAAAAGTTGATAAAAGATACATATTTATACATATACATATATACACACATATATGTAAAATGGGAGCATTTACTGCCTTTTGTTTTCAGTGCCCAGCTAAGGTGGATCCTACATGTTAAATGCTAAATTTATTTGATGACTTTTTTCCTCCTTTTTTTGTACACTATTTTATTATTAGTGTTGAATGTGTTTTGTTTTGTTTGATTTGCTTTTCTGTTTTGTATTTTATCTTTTTATGAATATATGTGTGTGTGTGTGTGTGTGTGCGTACATACATACATACATACATACATACATACATACATACATACATACATACATTCAAATCCCAGTAGGGGTATGGCTAGCTGATGAGAGCTAAATAGCTTGAAATAGATCTATACTAGTCTCTATTTATTTATCAGCACAAATAAAAAAACACAAATATAACAAAGGCAACAGTAAAAATATTGGGTTTCTGTCGTGATGGACTCTTGTGACGAGCCGATTGACAGATGATGGAAGCAGTTAGCTTCCTCCCATAATTAAGGCTTACCAGGGGTTGTAAAAATCTAATACATACATACATACATACATACATACATACATACATACATACATACATATATATGTTGTAAGATTAGGTGCAGTCAAATGTTGATCCATTTAGTGAACAGCACAACTTGCGACCACAAATTCCAAGGTTGATCGCAGTCGTAGGTCAAGAATTACCTGCATCGAGAAATACGGCACTGAAAGTTTAGCAGAAAAGGGAACCTGGGGAAAAAATACCTTTTTTACACTGGATTTCACCGGGATGTATCCGGACAGCATCTTAATCTGGACAATTGCCATGTTGGAAACCGGACGTTGGCCAGTGTAACTGAGAAACCAAGAAAGGAGAGAAGACGTGTGACTCATTTTAAAGCAAGGAATAGACAGCTTGAGGCAAAATGCTGCATGTGGGTTCATAAAAGCTTGGCCGTGCCCTCAGGGCCTCCATCCAATGTTGCCATTAAATGGAGCTTCTGGAATGTGGAAAGCAGGGGAGGTGAGTAGCAGCCTTTGGACCCTCAGACATGGTCCATCCCCGGAGGAGAAGGGCCTGTATCTGTTCACAGAAGGAAGGCTCAGCACCGATCCAAGAAATTACCTGACATTTATGGCAATGTCAAAAGTGACGTGAGCTTTGACTCCTGTGCACGTCTCAGGAATGGTGTGCACCTCCAGCCTAAATGGTGCCTCTTCTTGCTTCAAAGGGACATTGTATTTCAAGGGAATCTGGAAGAGAAAGACCATCATTTGAGGACGTTCAACACTCCCGTGACAGAAGAATGTGGAGGTTTAAAACATATGTAAAAGTGAGAAAAATCTGGATTCAAATAGACACACTGATCCAGAGGATTTAAAGATTAATATACAATTGAGACCAGAGGCTTTTCTTTGGACAAACAGTTGGAGGAAAAGTCATGGAACTTTGTTGTTGTACATAGTAACTGCAGCAAGATCATTGTATATGCAAAGATGGAAAGATTCAGCACTCCCCACATAATAGAGGAATGGTTAGTGAAGAGGATGGAATTTACAAGATGGCCAAATTGACTTATCTGATCAGAGAAAAGACAAATATCTATGTTTATTGCTGACTGGAAACCCATGATGGACTTTTTATTTATTTTATTAGGTATTTGTAAAGGTAAAGATAAAGGTTTCCCCTTTCCAGTTGTGTTCAACTCTAGTGGGTGGTGCTCATCTCAGTTTCTTAGCCAAGGGAATCAGCATTGTTCAAAGACATTTCCATGGTCATTTGGCCAGCATGATTATACGCCGAAGTACATAGAACACTTCCCACTGAAATGGTACCTATTTATCTACTTGCATTTGCATACTTTCGAACTGCTAGGTGGGCAGGAGCTGAGGCAAGAATGGGAAATCACCCCATCCTACAGCGCTCAGTTCTTGAACCCGGGCCACCAGTTTTTGAGCTGACAAGCTCAACATCTTTAACCACTGAGCCATCATGCCCCTTTGATTGTATCCCTTTATTATTTTTCAAATGAAATAGAAAAAATGAACATAATTTATGATTTTGATGATTAGACATGATAGATTATAAAAAGAAGAGAGTTGGAGTAATAGGTGCATTTACGGTTTTACTTATAACTGCTGTAAAGTTCAAAAGCTACTTCTTTCTATTTTTTCTATTTTTCTTTTACTTCTTTCTTTCTTGCAGTTTTAGCTTTCTCTTTGATTTTATTTCTTATTTTTCTTATTTTGTATTAGTTTGTATAAATTATGTAT
Organism: Thamnophis elegans; assembly: GCF_009769535.1. NCBI lineage: Eukaryota > Metazoa > Chordata > Lepidosauria > Squamata > Natricidae > Thamnophis > Thamnophis elegans. The sequence continues at coordinate 170,343,454 of NC_045542.1, read as the reverse complement.
TTTTAAAAATATTCCTATAGCTCCCCATCTTACACTCTACGCAGCTCCCAGCCAACAATTAGAATAACATCAATTATATAACAATGTAATACATATACCTATTAAAACCATAAATATTGCAAATTTCTAGTCAATCATTAATCCTTTTGTCCACATCATCCCATCTTAATATTTGGGGGGAAAGCCAGGTCTTCAGTGCTTTTCAGAAGGCTATTAGTGCTCCTGGTTCCTGTAGCCAGCAATTTTTCTCTGGAAATTCATCCCCACACAGAGGTGGCTTGCTTCCGGTCTGCACCGGTACGGGCAGACCAGTATTGGAAATCAGCCACATGTTTGCATACCAGGAGGGCTGGTGGCCTGGACACACCCCCGTACCAATACTGTCCGGGCACATCCAAGGCTGGAATGGGCTTCAATGCTGCTCTGGCCTGGGCTCATCTGAAGAAGATCTCCCTGGCTGCTTCCTTCTCTTTCAGAAGCAGCTTGGAAACACAGGTACTGTCAGCCTCTGCTTCGCTTACTTGCTATCGGCTGCCGTAGAAAAGGGGAAGGAGAGGTCATGGTATTTGGGATGGGAATAAATGGCACTGGAGGTGATATGGTAAAGGGACTTTTCTTCTCACCATCTTCTGTGCAGGCTGATGGCCAACTGATGGTCAAGGCCAACTGTCCTGCATACCAATGTGATGGTGCTGTCTGGAGATGCAACCCCAGAACATCTTAGAGAGTTGCAGATTGAACACTGGGGTGGCGATCATTGAGGGGAGGGGTTGGGAAATTGTTTGATATGCATGGGTTCGTGCCTTTGTGGCTCAGATCTTGCTTTACTTTCACTGCCATCTTTTCATAACCAGTAAAATATTTTAATTCCACGAACAATGGAGTTGGAAGTTTTCTTTCTTGGTTATTGAGGGAAGCACGCCTGACATTAAGCAAGTTGTATTGGCTTCCCCAATATAACAGCGCCAGACCAACCATGGTTCATCCAGTCATTCCGGCTAAAAACCTGGCTGCCACAATGGTTACTAGGAGCCAGGAGCCAGTGGACTTAGATGTGACCACAGACTTAATGGACAAACTTAAGAAAGGCCTCAAGACTGATTCACAAAACATTCTGATGAACGCACCATGAAAGATGGACTGGCTTGGGTGGGAGCTAAGCTGTATGTTCCTGCCAGCCTAAAAACTGTTGTCCTTCAACGGGCCCATGACTCGAGAGTGGTGGGTCATTTTGGATTTGTAAAAGCTTTGCATTTGATTAAGAGGCAATTTTGGTGGCCTTCCCTGAAAAAAGACATTGAGTCCTACATAGCCAGTTGTCCTGTCTGTGCCACCGCAAAAAGACCACAAGAGAAGCCCCAAGGTCTCCTTCAAAGTGTTGCCCGTCCTGGGACCCCATGGAAGGAGATATCGATGGATTTTATTGTCGAGTTGCTGGAAAGCCTTGGAAATACCGTCATTTGGGTAATCACCTATCTGTTCTCCAAACAGATCCATTTTGTGCCTTGCTCTAAGATCCCATCAGCGAAGTCATTGGCTAAATTGTTTATTTTACACATATATGGACTACATGGAGTCCCTGAATGCATTATTTCAGACGGGGGGGGCAATTCACCTCCCACTTTTGAAAAGAGTTCCTGAAATTGATTGGCTCCACCCAGGGAGTAAACTCCACCCACCATCCACAGACTAATGAGGCTTGTGAACGGGCTAACTCGGTTCTGGAGCAGTACCTTCGATGTTTTATCAATTATCAACAGGATAACTGGGCTGAACCTTTGCCACATGCAGAGGTGGCGTACAATAATTCAGTACATAGCAGAACCGGCATGACCCCTTTTAAAGTTGTGTTTAGCTAGGATTTGGTACCAATTCCTGAATTGCCTCAAGAGAAGCCTCAAATTTTATTCTTGTCCAAGTGGAATAATCAGCTTCAACAGTTTTGGCCGATGACTCGCAAAGCCTTAGACGCAGCTCACCATGCTCACAAAATCAGGCAGATAAAAAACGGGCTACATACCAATGTAATGATGCTGTCTGGAGATGCAACCCACATGACACCTTAGAGAGTTGCAAGCTGCTTTTCAAAGAGAAGAAAGTGGGGGGGAGTGTATGCACAGGTGGATTTAAAAATCTTCAGTGAATCCAGGAAGAGGGGAGAGAGAGGGGGGGAGAGGCTGAAGATGTGTGTAGGCACAGCAAGAGGATTTTAAAAACTTTGGAGTGAATCCAGGAAGAGGGAGTGAGTGAGTGAGTGAGTGAGAGGGAGAGAGGGAGAGAGGGAGAGAGGGAGAGAGGGAGGGAGGGAGGGAGAGAGAGAGAGAGAGAGAGAGAGAGAGAGAGAGAGAGATGGTCTTAAATGGCCTAATCTGACCTGGCTGCTCTTATGTTCTCAAAAATGTTCTCCCTCCCTTACTTAATTTGCTCACTTTCTTCATGTCTTTTCTTCTCAACTTGCATTCCCAAAAGGCCATTGAGAACCCAAAACAGATCATCGCTAGGCAGCGGCAGTGGTCTCTTCTCTCACCAGGGCACTCACCTTCATAAAGATGCAACCAGTCACCTCAGCCTTGTAGTTCCCTGGCACTTGGGGCAGATCTTGGCACTGGAGCAGCAGAGAATTGTGCCTGTCTACATGGAATTCTCTCAGGACAGCATCTCCTGAACTCAACGTCGCTCTCGCATCGATGCCATCCTTGGAATAAGTAAGTGTCTTGTATTGGGACAGAGCCTGGAGAGCCACCACTGTATCCTGCAAGAGAAAGCAAAAGAATGGAATGGAACAGAACAGAATGCTAGAAAACCTCCAGTGCTGGAGCGCCCACAATTTCTGAAGTCCAGCTGTAATTGTCCTCACTGTTAGGCAGTTATCTCTCTTGAATGATACACCTCGGCTGGTCACCCTGGGAGCTGAGACTCTGACACATCTGGAGGCCATACCAAGTCATAACATATCACATCAGGTTTGTTTCCAATTGCTCCTTCCTGCATCCTCTTGAAAATTTGTGAGGAACAAACATACCTGTGAAGAGGCGAATCCTCCACGGGAATTCTGTTGTTTGGTCAACCATTTGACAATGGCAGCTGATGACGTTAATTCTTCCTCGGAGGGGTACGGTTCTTTTTTCAGTAAAGCAAGGAGCACATAGGCGGTCATTTCTACTTCAAAGGATGGAGCACGTGTGGAGTGTGGAAAATCAGATCTCTGCCTTGGCTTCCAGGTCCTCTCCCAGTGGATAGAGCCATCCTCTTCAAAGAGAGAAGTTAACTTTGGGTTACACACACAGTCCATGCACCAAGATATACCAAGTTTCAAGTGGTATCTGTACAAAAACATTTGGCCTCCCTGTTATCAAGCCCTATGCAATTGGACAACAGGAGAAGCACATTCCAGGTGACCTCAATGTACAACCAGTTACTTAACAATTGTCCAAAGTTATGACGGGTCTCCCCACAGCTACCTATAACCAGTTTTGGAATTACAAAAGTAAACCTACCACCACAATTAAGCCCAAAACTGATGTCGCTAAGTGAGAAATTTGTTAAGTCAGTTTTGCCCCATTTTACAACTTTCCTTGCCACAGTTGTTAAGTGAATCACTGTAGCTGTTACATTAGTAAACTGGTTGTTAATTGAATCTGGTTTCCCCATTGACTCTGCTGGTCAGAAGGTCGCAAAAGGGGATCCCATGACCCTGGGACACTGCATCCGTCATAAATGTGAGTCAGCTGACAAACATCCCAATGTAAATCACATGCCCATGGGGATGGTGCAATGGTAGTGGCAGCATAATGGCCGTAAGTCACTCTTTCCAGGGCTCTTGTAACCTCCAATGGTCATTGGAAGCAAACAGTCGCTGGAATTGGGTATGTCCAATTTAATGAAAAAAAGGACTAGGGGAGACATGATAGCAGTATTCCAATATCTCAGGGGCTGCCACAAAGAAGAGGGAGTCAAGCTATTCTCCAAAGAAGGCCGGACAAAAAGCAATGGGTGGAAACTAATCAAGGAGAGAAGCACCCTAGAACTAAGGAGAAATCGTCCGGATCCAGCCGCGTGTCACCTCCCTGCTGGTCGAGACCAGCCAGGAGGGGCACGGGTCCAGTATACAAGTGGAGGCACTTGGTCCACTTCCTCAGGAGAGACAAGTTGAAACTCAATCCATGAAATACGCTCAAGACCTTCCCCCGGTACCTCGGCTGGTTCCGTGCAATTGGAGTCCAGCTCTGTCCGAATCCGAGCGACTTTATCCGTTAAATACTGAACAAATTCCTCAGCTCTACTAGCATTTTTACTTCCAGTTGCTAGCAAAAAACTAGACAACCACCGTGTTTACTTAATGACTGTCATAACAAAATGATCATAACTTTGAATCCAGTCACCTGATGCCTCAACGCATGACTGCAATGACTTTTAATCATGACTCTGGGTTCAATTACCTTGAGGACTACAATTAAACAGATTTTACTGACCCTCAAGCCAAATAAGCCACCCCATTACCACTCCATTATAAGGTGCTGAGTGTTAATACGTTGCTAATGTGAGAGACAGATTCATTCCATGATGGCCAGAAGGCATATCTTCTCCAGCTCATCTGCCCACTTATTTCCTTCCAGTGGTCATTAGGAAATTATTCATAGACTCAGTGTATGTTTCCATCCTCATATAGTGAGATGGGCAGCAAATACATTTAATTAATAAAGTATAATTCTGTATGAAAAAAAACTTGGGGTTATAGGCTTGACTGGGGGAGGAGGAGGGTCCAATGAACATTATTCTTTGCACGCCAATAAAGTTTGCTGCACATTTCCAATTTCTTTGGAGGGTACCTAATTTTCATAACAAAGAACTCATTTCTCACCATCCTTCACAGCTACTTTTAGAAGGGAGTCCAACATTTCTTGCCTCTTCTCCTCTTTCCCCGCCAAAGCAAAAGCGTACGCCAACAGAGCCCGGAGATAAACGTGCATCTCTTTTGCTTCAGTCGCATTCTCCAGGCAAACTAAAGCATTTTGCACCACGGAATGCTGCAGAGGAGAAGACGTTTAATGGAAGTCAATATAGCAGTATACAAAGCATATTCATCTCCCTCTTATATTCCTAGTGTTGTGGTCATTTGTAGTAAAACATAAGCGAAAGTTAATCATCATGGAAATGAGATGTTTGAGGAAAGCTACTGGAGTGATCAGAAGGGATAAAATAAAAAAAAACGAGATCGCAAGAGAGAGAAATGGAATAGATCCAATGTTAAACTATATGCAAAAATGGCAAATTAAGTGGTCATTTAGAGAGAATGTCTTGAGATTCTGTCTATATCATTGAAGCATATACAAAAAGAGAAGGCCAAAGAATACGATGCAGATCCAGAAGAAGATGGAGACAACAAGGGGTGGGATTCAGCCAGTTCAAACCAGTTCGGGATGCTAATTTTACATCTGGTTTGTCAAACTGGTAGTTGGGAGGACTAGCTGGCTCCACCAACCCCACCCCACCAGGAGTCTCGCCGCAGCAAGTTCATCATGCCAAGTAAATGCAGGGCCCACATAGAGGCTCTGGGAGAAATGGGCCTCCCAGAAGTCCAGAAATGAGCCTGTTTCCGGCTTACGGCTTCATTCTCCCAGAGGCTCAAGGAAAGCAGAAAAACAGGCCTCATGGGAGTCCAGAAATGGTCCTGTTTTCGACCTCCCTGATACTTGAGGAATGCCTCCACAGCCTGTGGAGGGCAAACCCACACACCCCGTCATGGCGCCAGAGGTGAAGTAGACCACACCCCATGGCCACGCCCACCCAGCAAGCAGGCAGAGAACCAGTTGCTAATTTTTTCACCCCTGGAGATAATATCAAAACCACACAACAACAGCCTCAAATAACAGGGATTGAGCCAACCAAAAATGCAAGAACCAGAACTGTGTATCTCCTTCAACACTTGAAATGGAGGAGGGGGAAGAGGAAGGTTCCTGAAAGGAGATTGTGAAGAAAAAGATCTCAGCAAAGCCCTGTGATGAAATTGGCTTTATTATTCATTTAAGTTGTTAACTTAAACAGTCTTTACAACAATACACCAACAGCAAACTGATGGTCTAATTGATGCAAGCCACTTGGTATTTTCTTCCTCCAAGGACAAGAACGAACCCATAAGCTCAGGATGAATGAAGAGCAACTGTCAATCCTTGCGCTGCTCATCTTGGTATTTCTGCTGCCTGAGCCCCTACCAGCTACTTGCTCTTCCTACCTGCTCCTGTGTTTTTGGAACGAGTCTTAGCAATTCCAAGTCCAAGATGAGAATGCTGGTGGGTCAAGCATGAGATGAGCAGGAGCAGGCAAATCAAGATTGCCTCTGTTATTTGCTAAAAGAAGCCCCTTCTTTCCAGTTCACACAAAAGCCCTTAGACAGAAAGTCAAAAAGGCTTCACCCTAATGTGTTGAAAGGCAACATGGTCCTAAAGTGAAAGCTGCTGATGTTGTCAAACACCCTTTCCTGCTCCTTTCAACAAATCTTGCTAACAAAGACTGTGAATATCTTCTTTGGAATAGGAATGCCCTGTTATAGTACACACTTGTCAAGGTACCAGCCCTGTTATAGGACACACTTGCACGCTTCCCAATGTGCACCAGAGGAGGGTGAGCTGGCTTTACACCAAAGAGAAAGTCGAGCGGTTCTTTCTGCCGCATCACCCAAGGCCCCCTTCCTTCCCGGAGTGCCTCGCAAATAGGCACCACAACCGAAAAGTTTCAAAGGCGTCAGGAATCTGATTGCCTGCACAGAGCAACAGGTTGTCTCCTCACCAAAGTAGTGCCTATCTATTTAGTTGTATAAAACATGCTTTTGAATTGTTAGGTGGATAGAAGCTAAGGCAAGTGACAGGAGCTCATCCTGCCACAGAGGGCTTCAGCTCAAACCACCAGCATTGAGACCATCTCTGAGATTAAGCCACTGAGCCACCGTGCCTCTTAATTGAGTGGAGGGAGAAAAGGACAGAATTGATTGGAGAAGAGGAGGGATAAGGAAGATGTCCTTATGGGCTTATTCAGCTTATACAGCTACATTTTGGCTTCATCAGACTATGACATGGCTTTGCATGTGCCATGAAGCTAGTCAGATACAATCTATTTCAGTAGCCTAAATGATTGTGAAATCCATGACCAAGTGGGAACTTGAACATGTTTTTCCTCACTGCTATCATGGTTGCACTTTGCACACTTACAGTGGGAGGTAGCGGCACTTCCAGCAACGCAATGATGATGTAAGTTGAAAGAGTAGTCAGGTCATCAACTCCCCCCTGCAGGAGAGAGAGAGAGAGAGAGATCAGCTGCACCTATTATACAAAGAACTTCCACCATCTTCTATCATCCCTCCAATTTTCCATATCTATATGATATCTCCCTCACAAGAAATCATGGAGTCTTGGGAACTGAGCAATAGAGAAATCCCAGTGGTGCTTTTTCAGGAGGCAACTGGACTTTCTTGTCTTTTCTTTTGAAGACGTTTCACTTCTCATCCAAGAAGCTTCTTCGGCTCTGACTGGATGGTGGAGAATGGAAGGATTTACATTCCTTGCAGACAGCTGGTCATTTGAATTCTTTTAGTGAGTCATTGAGGCCACTAGGAGGTTTATTTGTGTTCTCAGGGTCACCTGAGTAGTGCAAATGAGTGTGGAGTTTTCTTGGCTGCAGGAAGTTTTCTGCCCTGTGTCCCTTCCCTGTTGAAGGCAGGGCACAGGCTGTCTTCGAAGGTTGAGTCTGTCCTGTCTGAATCTCAAACTGAAGCACAAATGGTTCCTCTGTCTCCAAAGAAACTTGCCCCCTGAAAAAGCATCCTTGGGCTGAAGATACTCTTGTCAGTTTTTCATGTAAAATGTTAAATCCTGACTGCTGAATAGTCACGAGTCTTTTTGTTTTGTCAAAGCTGTCTTTGTTGATAAGCAGAAAGACAGCACATATTTTCTTCCAGATTAGAAATCCAAAGTAATTCCTGATCATTCCCAAACCAACTCAATCTGCCTGTATCTTCAATTCATTCAATTCAATTAATTCCAAAAAATACGTTCTTTCCTGAGCTCATTCATTTAACAACGGTCCAATGTTACAACAGCCTTGGAGAATCCAGCTTTCTATGCATCCTCAAAATGATGACTCATAACACCCACCCCATCGCCCCACCCCACAATCCCATGAACAGAATTTGTGCCCTTGGCAACTGGCTTTCATTTACGACAGTTGCAAAGTCTTGTGAGATCACAATATGCAACATTCCTGGCCAGTTTTGGACAAAAAAAGTGAATTGGGGAAACCAGATTCATTTAAAAACCATGGTGATTTGTTTAACAAGTGCCGTAAAAGTGGTCATAAAATCAGGTTGGCCACATGATGACTTGCTTAGTGACTATATCAAATTCTGGTCCGAATTGTGGTCGTAAATCGAGGAGTACCGGTAATCCCAATATACCCTATTCTCATTTCCAAAGATATGTCTCCATTTTCTCCCGTCCGCCTCTTGTACCTGGAGTTCCTTGTGAAAAAGATACCCAGTGCTCCGAAAGCATCCATTTTCCTCCTGCTGCTGTGTCAGGAATTTCTGAGCGTCGTTGATGTACTTGTCATCCACAAAGATTATGGATCTCGCCTGAGCAAAAGATTTCAGCACGAAAGCCGTCAACCTGAAAGACAGTCCAGAGCACAGGAGAACCTCATTTTTCTTTTTCTAGTACCCAAGATCCTACAATCTTCGGCCATCTTGGGATTGAAGAACCCATTGAAAGAAGGTATCAAGAAAGTTAGAAAGGCAACTATAACAGGACAATCAAAGCCCCCTTTTTCACCAGTAATCTGATGGTTGCACAGTTATAGGCAATTATCTTCACCTTTTTTAAACCATTCCTGAATATGGACGCTTGTACGCTTACCCTGTTTCTCTTCAATCCTGCACCCTTGGTAGGGAGGAATGGACCATTTCCCTGCTATATGAATTGCATCCTCCCTTTTTTAAAAACACCCCTCTAGAAATTGGGGGAGTGTCTCTTGGGGACCACATAAATATGTCTGTGTGATGTTCTTGGCAGCAACAGGGCACTCTCTTCCCATTGCTTTCTTCTGGGATGCTGTCTCAACTTCCAGGTTTAGCCTAAAGCTGTGATGGCGAACCTATGGCACAGGTGCCATAGGTGCCTTGCAGAGCCCTCTCTGTGGGCACTCATACTGTCGCTAGCTGTTGGAGCGGCGGAAAATAGCATGAAAACAGCCAAAAATGCCCCAAAACAATCTATTTTTGGCCCATTTCTGGGCCATTTTCAGGCCGCTTTTGGCCATTTTAGTTTTGGGTGCTCCAGCAGGAAAACAAAAATGGCCTGAAAATGCCTCACAAATGGCCCAAAAATGGCCTGAAAACAGCCTGAAAAATGGCCCCCAAACTGGCCAAAACACAGGCATGTGCACGCTGGCCAGCTGGTCTTCGGGTTTCAAGTTTCAACATACCCGTTTGGGCACTTGGTGTTGAAAAGGTTCGCCATCACTGGCCTAAAGCCATGGGATTTCCTAATACTAAAGGGAACCAACCTTACTTAGATTTTGGGGACAGGTGTATAGCCAAGGCCAGCTAGGTGGTGGCCCCTGCTGCCTTTCTCTCTAATACAATGTTTCTCAACCTTGGCAACTTTAGACTAGGTGGACTTCAATTTCCACAATTCCCTAGCCAACATGTTGCTGGTGGAATTCTGGAAGTTGAGGTCCACCTATCTTAAAGTTGCCAAGATTGAGAAACGCTGCTTTAAAAGGTGAGCCACAGTCTGTTCACCGTCATTCAGTTGCTGAGACTCCATTGCTGCCTCTGGCCCTCTTTCACCATTGGTGAGTTGGTTCCGGAAAGTGGAGCAATGGCTGGAAACTCCTTCCTTGAAGTTGCCAAGCAATAATACAAGGATTAGCATTCGGAGAACTGACAACAGTAAACAGGGCATGTCTGAATTGTAACTCTGTATGTGTTTTGCTAGGAGGAACTGTAATTTTACACCAGAAATCCAAATCACAAAAGCATAAAGTGGAAATACAATGATGAATATCTAAAAAATTAGACTGGGGATGCTCCTGCTCTTAGCCCTTTGGTTATGTCCTTCCAGGTCCTTTCTGGTCCTTCTAGGTAGACCAGACTTGGAAAGCCAAATTATGAATATTAAAATCACTTTGAGTATTCATAATTTTTGTGTTTTTGTGTTACAGTAACAGAATCTTGCAATTCTGAATGTTTTTGTCCCTTCCCTGCCGTAATCTACAAGAGAAGTAAGGAAGGGCCAGTCTGAGACATTTCCTAAAATTACACTTCTGCTTTGGACTCAGATTTCCTTATCTGACTGTTGTCTTGATTGCAACTTTTCCTCCTGTCCCTCAAGGTTGTTCTCATAGCCCATTATGGATAGTCCTTAATTTACAACCATTCGATTAGTGAGCATTCCAAATTACAACAGCATTGAAAACAGTGACTTTGGACCATTGCAGCAACTGCTCATATCTATGATGGTTGCGGTGTCCCAGGAGTCATGTGATCACCTTTTGCGACCTTCTGACAAGCAAAGTCACTGGGGAAGCCAGATTCACTGAACAACTATGTTCCTAATTGAACAACTGTGGCAAGAAAGGTTGTAAATGGGGGCAAAACTCACTTAACAACTGGAACAGAAGTTTTAGGCTCAATTGTAATTGTAACTCGAGGACTACCTGTGGAAATATCTACTGTATAACATTCTTCACCAGGAAAGGTAAAGGTTCCCCTCATACATATGTGCTGGTCCTTCACGACTCTAGGGGGCGGTGCTCATCTCCGTTTCAAAGCCAAAGAGCCAGCGCTGTCTGAAAACCTCTCTGTGGTCATGTGGCCAGCATGACTAAACGTCGAAGGTACACAGAACGCTGTTACCTTCCCACCAAAGGTGGTTCCTATTTTTCCATTTGCATTTTTACATGCTTTCGAACTGCTCAGTTGGCAGAAGCTGGGACAAGTAATGGGAGCTCACTCTGTTACAGAGCACTAGGGATTCAAACCACTGAACTGCCAACCTTTCTGATCGACAAGCTCAGCATCTTAAAGCTATTGTCATGATATGATCCATGGTACAGAAACTAATGTCTAATTTTTGATTAAAATTACAAAACTGAGAATGATAAGATCATAACTCATATTTTATGGAATCACAGAATCATGGAATTATAGAATTAGATTTGGAGGCCTTCATTTAATTTGGAAGGGACTTTTAATTATTTCCCATTTGATGGAAAATGTAAAGTTACAATGTGAGAAGCTGGTAGTGTGGAAGTGATATTTTGCACTTGAATGAGGGGTCCTTGGTGCTCTCTGAGGTGGCTTGTTTCCTTGCAGATGTTTCATTGCCCAACTAGATAACATCATCAGTACTGGTAAGGAGTGAGATTTGCTCTCAGTTTATATCAGGGGTCGGCAACCTTAAACACTCAAAGAGCCATTTGGACCAGTTTCCCACAGAAAAGAAAACACCGGGAGCCACAAAATCCTTCCTGTGCCTGACTATTTCCTGAGCGGCCACAAAACTATCATATGTAGTTGAATTAAACATTCTGTTTTCTTCTGAAACTTTTCTTTTCTTGGATTTATCCATGGTTGGCCTACCGGGGGTTGAAAAGTTCAATAAATTGTGTGCCGGTGGGTGTCGCACATTGCTGGTTGTGACACATATTTTGAGCAACAGGGAGCCACAGCAGAGGGATGAAAGAGCCACATGCGGCTCCAGAGTCGCAGGATGCTGATCCCTAGTTTATATTCTGGTGTCTTGTGGGTGGGGGTGGTCTTAAGAGATTCTTTGGTTGGGCTGTTTACTGAAGGCACTTTGATAGTTTCTTAATTGGGGTGTTGTTTACTTGATTGCTGGTCTGAGATTGACTTTGGAGATAATCTATGCTGATCTGAGTGCTGATTACTGGTGGAGAGGTGCCACCAGGCTTTTGGACTGGTCGTTTGTCTCTTTGGCACAATCTATAGATGTTGTTAATGTCTATGTGTCTATTGATGGGTCATTTGTCAGAGTTCCAGGCATCTAGAAATTCCCTGGCAGTTTTGGACTTGGCCAAGTAAACATCCCCAACCAAAGAATCTCTAAGACAGCCCCCCCACACACACACACACAGACAGGCAAGACACCAGAATATAAACGGACACCAAACGGACACACTCCTACTAGCACTGATGATGTTACCTAGTTAGAGTAATGAAACGTCTGCAAGAAAACAACCAAGGACTCCTCATTTCATCCCTGAGCTACAAATGTTCTCCTTTAGGGCTCCTGAATTGTTTGAATGTTGATTTGGTTAGTCCATCATTGTCGAACGTTTGAGAACCGTGACCTTAAAAACAAAGAAATCTTACCAAGTGTTCCCTGCCTCTACGATATTTTTTGCAAAAGCGCTGTAAGAACCATCGCGATGCTTGAAGTTCGTTTGCCTTTGATAGCCTGAAGCAGAGGAGGAAATTTAGAGGTGAGCTGGGCAGCCCGTGCATTTCCAAACCCAACTGAAATATTTCCTTCAAATTTGTGATTCAAGATACAGAAGGATTGTGACAGACTTGAACATTGGACGCTATCTAACAAAATGAAATTCAATGGTGATAAAAGTAAGGTTCTACGTTTAGGCAAGAAAAACAAATTACACAATTGTAATAACTGTGAAAGGGATCTCGGAGCTCTAGTGGACAATCATTTAAATAGGAGCCAGCAGTGTGCAAGAGCTGCCAAAAAAGCCAACACAGTTCTAGGCTGCATAAACAGGGGTAGAATCAAGATCATGTGAAGTGTTAATACCACTTTATAATGCCTTGGTAAGGCCACACTGGCAATACTGCATCCATTTTTGTTTACCACGATGTAAAAAAGATGTGGAGACTCTAAAAAGAGTGCAGAGAAGAGCAACAAAGATGATTAGGGGACTGGAGGCTAAAACATATAAAGAACGATTGCTGAAAGTGGGTATGTCTAGTTTAATGAGAAAAAGGAGTGGGGTGACATGATAGCAGTATTTTGATATCTCAGGGGTTGCCACAAAGAAGAGGGAGTCAAGCTATTCTCCAAAGCACCTGAGGGTAGGACAAGAAGCAATGGGTGGAAACTAAACAAGGAGAGAAGCAACTTAGAACTAAGGAGAAATTTCCGAACACTTAGAACATTTAATCAGTGGAATAAGTTGCTTCCAGAAGTTGTGAATTATCCAACACTGGAAGTTGATAAAAAGGGATTGGATAACCATTTGTCTGAAATGATGTAGGGTTTCCTGCCTAAGCAGGAGGTTGGACTAGAAGACCTCCAAGGTCCCTTCCAACTCTGTTATTCTATTCTAGTCTCTGCTATTGCAGGATAACTGGATTGTCCAGAACAGCAAGCCATTGAGCAATATTTTATTTATTTATTAGATTGTAATCCCTCATCTACTACTTTTTATAAGAAATTCAAAAGGGAGAATATGCATGATATTCCTTCCTTGTTTTATCTTCCCCACAACCCTTTTGTATTTTACCCAACCAACCTTTTGAGGTGAGTTGAACCAAGAGAGAGCAACTAACCCAAAATCACTCAGTCATTTTTTTGTGCTCAGGAAGTACTAGAACTCACAATCTCCTGGTTTCCAGGTCAGCGTACACCAAACTGGTTCTCTATATTACTAATGATTGAGACTGTCAATATCAGTGACTTATCTATCAATTGAGCCTTTGAAAGTTCCCAACTGCAGTAGGGAAAGAATGAGAGGAGAATTCCCGTGGGATGCTTCTCACCAGTCTGTATATATCCGATGGCCTTGGCTTTGATCTCCTCCGTCAGTTGTCCAGTGTTATTGAGATATTTCAGGATGTAGATATTGGGGACAAAGAGGGCCATGTTCTGCTCCCCACACCCATGGGGCATCTTGAGAAGCTGATTGAGATTCTTTATCGCTCCTCCTAAAATGTCTCCTGAGAAAGGGAAAGAAGGGGACATATGATAGAGAAGATCTTGCCAACTTTGATTCCCCCCTCAAAACATGTCACTGTTTGAATATCAAGAGAAATCTACCCAACTTTCTTGCAACCTTAGTATCAGGTCCCTGCCAGAACGCTGCCCTTCCAAGGGGGAGGGGGTTGCCATCTGGGGCAAGATACTTTACATGCTTTCACTTTTGCTGTAACCATGTGGGATTTAGGGAGGGGGACCAAGTCAACATGATGGACTCCTCCTAGCCAGTTCTAGTCTGTTACCAAGGTCGTGGCGTCCTGAGCAGTGGTGGGTTGTAGGCGGTATGCCCCAGTACAGGCATACTGGTGCCTGCCCGGAGCACCGGGTACCATTCCAGTACGATGCTCCGGAGGGCCCATCTGCCGCTCGAGCTCCTTACCTGTATTTGAGTTCTTTGGAGCTTCTGCGCACGGAGTGCACAGCACCTGCACAGCACTCTGCCAAGCAGCTGGAGCGTTGCAGAGGCTTGCGGAGGCATCACAAGAAGTAAGTACGCATATGTCAGCTTCAGGATCGGCGCACATTCATGTGGTGCACGCTGGGCCCCATTGCAACTGTACCGGTTGCAATGGGATCCGGAACCCACCACTGGTCCTGAGGATGAATCATTATCAACCTAATGCCTTGGAGTTCTCAAAACATCTTTGCGGTACTGTATTAGCTATTTTGGAACGGGGGCCATTGGGGTAAAACTTGAATGGGAAGAATAGCTTAACGCTTTGCATGGGAACTTCAGATTCCGCCTGACCTCTCTACAATCACTTTCTCTCCGTAAAAGTTCCTTTTGAAATGCCAATTGTTTCAAAAGTCATGTTTTCCCGAAGAGGTAACCGAGGCAGGTCCTTACATTTATCCCAATGCCCTAAATCTTTCAACCACAGTGATTATCCAACAGTGATTATCCAACATGCTGGAATACAAGCAGTCCTCGTCTTACGACCATAGTTGAGCCCAAGATTTCTGTTGCTGATAAGTGAATTTCCCCCCATTTTATTACCTTTCTTGCCACCATTGTTAAGTGAATCAGAGCCAGGGGTTGGCTTAGAAATCACCCAGCTCAGGCTTAATGGAAAACCGTCAACCATGAACCATACGGGTAATCCTCAGCTTATGACCACAATCGACCCCAGAATTTCCATTGCTAAATGAGATAGTTTATAGTTTATAGTTTATTTGTCTTGTATGCCGCCCACTCCCGAAGGACTCTGGGCGGCTCACAATAGACAAGGAAGGGGGATAAATAGACAAAGACAACACTTTAAAAACGCAACATTCACAATTTCCGTGGGGCTGGATGTTTCACAAGCCCCCCAGCCTGCTGGAGCAGCCAGGACTTGGTGGCTTTGCGGAAGGCCGGGAGAGTAGTAAGGGTCCGGATCTCCATGGGGAGGTCATTCCAGAGGGCTGGAGCTGCAACAGAGAAGGCTCTCCCCCGGGGGGGTCGCCAGCCGACATTGGCTGGCAGATGGAATCCGGAGGAGACATAACCTGTGAGATCTAATCGGTCTGAGGGAGGTAATCGGCAGGAGGCGGTCTCTCAGGTACCCAGGTCCGATGCCATGTAGGGCTTTATAGGTAACGACCAGCACCTTGAAGCGGGTCCGGAGACTAATGGGTAGCCAGTGCATCTCGCAGAGGATAGGTGTGACGTGGGTGTACCTGGGTGCACCCACAATCGCTCGTGCGGCTGCATTCTGGACTAACTGAAGTCTTCGAACACTCTTTAAGGGCAGCCCCATGTAGAGCGTGTTACAGTAATCCAGTCTTGAGGTCACAAGGGCGTGAGTGACTGTCTGAAGGGCCTCCCGATCCAGGTAGGGTCGCAATTGGTGCACCAGGCGAACCTGGGCAAAGGTCCCCCTGGTCACAGCCGACAAATGGTGTTCTAAAGTCAGCTGAAGATCCAGGAGGACTCCCAAATTGCGGACCCTCTCTGAAGGGCGTATAATTTCACCCCCCAGCCTGAGAGATGGAATAGTTGGCCAATCTTTGGGAGGGAAGATAGTTTCTTGCCACAGTTGTTAAGTGAATCACTGAAGTTGTTAAGTTAGTAACCGAGTTGTTAAGTGAATCTGGCTTCCCCATTGACTTTGCTTGTCAGAAGGTCGGAAAAGGTGACCACATGACCCCGGGACACTGCAACCGTCATAAATATGAGTCAGTTGCCAAGCATTTGAAATTTGATCATGTGACTTCAGGGATGCCATAACGGTAATACACTAGGTGTGAAAAGGGATCATCCCTCACTTTTTCAATGCCATTGTAACTTCGAACGTCACTAAACAAACTGTAGTAAGTTAAGGACTATTTGTCTATGGAATTGGAGCAGCTTCCAGACTGACCCAGGGACCTTATGTGGTAAGGACAGAAATAGTTTCCAAAATGTGTAGCACGGAATCTCACTTACCCAGCACACAAAAGGAGGCTTTGGCTGAGCCTTCTACAACATTCTCCGGTAACGTCAGAGGAAAAGATTTGGACTCGGGTTCTCCTATAAAAGAGAAGCGGAAGTTAGATCATGGTGTCCCTGGCAATGCTATTCTAATTGGACTCTTGGTATACATTCTGTTTAGAAAGTTAAGCTGCAATAGGGATTTTGGCAGGAATCAAATTGTTCAAGAGACCACTTCCAATATTTATATCCTTCCTCCACTCCTTCCTAAGGAAGATCTTAGAATGCACAAATTGAATGGGTTGATAGGGTTAGGGACAAATTGACGAAGGAAATACAAGGAAAGGAGGAATCAGAATACTATTTAGTTTGGGGAAAATGGTACAAATGGTTAGATGATAGAAACAAGAAATAGGGAAATGCAAAACTAAGACATAGTAGAAGAATTAGGATATAGCGATAAGAAATGAGATAGGAAAAATAAAATATATTAACAAAATAAGTATATATAAAATATATATAATATAGGCAAAATGATAGACCGATATAAACGGCTAAGTATAAATAACCAAGGAATAGTACTTGAAAAGGAGTAAGAAAGAAGGGGACCATGAACATACAATTGGAATGTATAGGAGGGGAAATATTAACTGTAAAGATACACCGATATGGAACTGTTGTACAATGGAACCTTTATATCCTGTGTTGTTTTAAGTGAAGGAGGTTCTTTTAAAAAGAGCATTTACAGTAAGTTAAAATCTGTGTCTACAGGGGCAACCTGTTGATCCTGAAGCTGACATGTGTGTAAGATAAAGGTAAAGTTTCTCCTCGCACATATGTGCTAGTCAATTCCAACTCTAGGGGGCGGTGCTCATCTCCGTTTCAAAGCCGAAGAGCCAGTGCTGTCTGAAGATGTCTCTGTGGTCATGTGGCCGGCATGCCATTTCCTATACTTTTCTATAGATATTCTGCAAAGGGATTTAACAGTGCTTCAGGCTCACCACATTTCAGTAGTAGGAAGGGGGGGTTGTGGAGATAAGGATGGTTGTTACGGCTAGGTGACATTCTTTCCTGTGGGAACTAAGAATGTGCCTGCAGATGGCTGAAGGTGGAGTTTGGAATCACCGGACAGATAGACTGTGAGCAGATTGGAAGGATGTGACTATGGGGCGAAGTTTCAAACTTTTCCTTTCTGCTGTGTGTAATTCCGGGATTTGGTCAGAGCCGGAATTACAACAATCCAATTTAATAGGCTCCTAATAAAGAGACTAAGACACTCAGCTTGTCAATTACAAAGGTCGGCAGTTCGGCGGTTCGAATCCCTAGTGCTGTGTAACGGAGTGAGCTCCCATTACTTGTCCCAGCATCTGCTAACCTAGCAGTTCGAAAGCATGTAAAGATCCAAGTAGAAAAAATAGGAACCACCTTTGGTGTGAAGGTAACAGTGTTCTGTGTTCCTTCGCCATTTAGTCATGCCAGCCACATGACCACAAAGACTTCTTTGGACAGCGCTGGCTCTTTGGCTTTGAAACGGAGATGAGCACCGCCCCCTAGTGTCAGGAACGACTAGCACATATGTGCAAGGGGAACCTTTACCTTAAAGAGACTTCTAAGAGAAAGATAGAGCCATAGTGGTTCCTACCGGTTTGCACTGGAACTGCAGAGACCCAGGCCTGCCACACCCCCAAACATGTCCCCCATCGCCAGCATGTTTCTGCGCATGCGCAGAACAGTTTCCAGTCAACTTCGCATGTGCAGCAATGCACAGTAGCGCAAAACACCCTGTCAGCGAACCAGTAGTAAACTGGTTAGGAACCCGTCACTGAGATGGATGCCTTGTATTCTTTAGGTTGACAATATATTACTTGGAACCTTGACACAACCTACCTGGTGCACAGAGAAGAGAGTTGAACACCACTTCTTTCTCGATTCCCTCAGGCTTCACCGGAACAGGAAGGGAAGGAGAAAGGGAAAGGTGAACAGGAGTGTTAGAGTCATTTAGAAAAATCACTGTGGACATAACATCTGGGTTAAGTAGATGAGCACCAGAAACAATTAACGAGAGAGGTGAACCATCAAGGGGAGCATTTAGAATTCATATCACTGGAAGCTCAAACAGAATTGCTTTGTTTTGTTTCTGAACAAGGTGATTTCTGAGGGTGAAGGTTCTTTCTCCGAGCTTGTGGGTTGGTTTCCGAACTTTTCATTGCCAGGCTAAGTAACGTCTTCAGCAGATTCTCAGGGATGTCAGTGTCATAAAAACCCTTTTTATGTAAAGTCTTGACTCCTCCCTTTTTCTGTCGTTTGCTGGCTTTCTAAAAAGATCCCCTTTTTGTTGTAGTCATTTCTGCCGCTTTGGTTGCCTTTCTTATAGCAGCCATGTTTTCTATTGTAAGATTCGTAATCCAAAGGAGAAGAAAGCGAAAAAGAGTGGGGGGGAGATAAATAGATCACTAACAAGATCCCTTCAGATCTTCTCCCAAGGAGCAGCACTCCAGAACTCAGGTAAGTGATCTCACAGCTTCTTTTCTTGGCCTGGGAACTTCTACTAACTGGGATAAATTGTTGGCTGTTAATAGTTTCCTCAGAATCATCTCTGACATTTAGCACAGATATCCACCACCGTTTTACCCAGACGTCTGTGTCCCCTCATTACCCAACCTGGGTTTAAAGCATCCCACATACCTCAACTAATAATGACTTGATCACGGTGTCTTTGGTTCCAACGTTGGGCACCTCCACTACTTCATTTCCACAGAGCTGATTTGAGGTCACGGCCTCTGCGCTTGCTTTGAGGTGTATCTCCCCTGGAACAGAAATGGTTCACCTCATTACAATATGCTACTTTTATGTAGTAATGGTATGTGAGTGGTGTGGTGGCCTAGAGGTGCAGCTCTCACCTCACAATCAGGAGGCTATGAGTTCGAGCCTAGGGAGAGGCAGATATTTCTCTCTCTGGGCATAATGAGAATATATCTGCTGAAAAGAACTCCGCATTGGTGACAGGAAGGGCATTCGTCCAGCAAATGCTCAGCTCCATTCAGTTGCCCAGACTCCACCTCACAAGGGATTATTGAAATCATTAAAAGATAAGGTCAAAGTCGATTCAGCCTTCCATCCTTCTGAGGTGGGTAAAATGAGAACCTAAAATTGTTGGGGGCAATGTGCTGACTCTGTAAACCACTTAGAGAAGGCTGTAAAGCACTGGGAAGTGGTATATAAGTCTAAGTTCTATTGCTATGATGGCGATGATGTAATAAGGATATGTAGAAAGGGCCAAGAAAAAATTGGGCAAAGAGAACCTGCCAAACGGAAGTCAGATAAGGGACAATAGACCCTGCAGCTGGATAGCAGGGAGATGCAAGACGATCAGGAGAGACTCTCTATATAGCATTGGTGGTTAACCTTTTTGGCATCAAGTGATGAAACGGGAGTGTGTGCATGCCGAAAAGGCACCAAGTGTCAAAATACGCGCATGCACATGTGCATGTGTGGGAAGCTGGAAGCTCAGTTTTCCAGCGCATGGGTGCATGCCAGCCACCTGGTCTTCCGGTTTCTCATGTGCATGTGCATACGAAGACCATCTGGCCACCACGTGCATGCATGCCAGGAAACTGCTCTTTCGGTTTCTCTCAGGGGGCAAAGACCAGCTGCCTGGCGCGTGCACCAGAACCCTGAAGACCAATGGGCAACAGTTGCATGCCAATTCCAGCATGCACATCATTGGCTCACTACAGTGGTGGATTCCAGATCCTGTTGCAACCAGTACTGTGCAACGGGGCTCGGCGACCACCACATGAAGGCGCTCAGCATGCATGCGTACACGCGCAACGTGCACCTGCATACTTACTGCCCGTGATTCTCCAGCTGCTCGACAGAGATCGCACAGGTGCCGTATGCTCCGTGTGCGTGCTCGGAAGCCCTGAACAGCTCAAATACTAGTAAGGAGAGCAGGCGGGAGAGTGGGCTCTCCAGAGCACCGTACTGGACTGGTACCTGGTGCTCCCAGCAGGCACCGGTATGCCCGTACCGCCTGAACCGCCTGAACCCGCCACTGGTTCACTATCATGGCTCTATAGTTTCTCGAGCTCTAAAGGAGGCAGCAGGAGAATTGAACTTTCAGACTTGTAAGACTCATGTCAGCCTTACTAGGTAGATCAGGCAGGAAACACAACCTGATGCACTAATTCTATTTCACTGTAAATCTACATTAGTAGAATCTTGTACGTAGAATCTAGTATAGATCTCCCACTTTACAGCCCAAGAAACTAGAGAGGATCCCTTCTGAGTCTCTTGCCCTGCCTTCTGTACACCTGTGGGTGATGCAGTCTCCTAGCTGACCATACCCTAGGCAGTGTCTCTTTGCCCAGTCTCCCACTTCTTTCTCACATGCATTACAATCCTTAGGAGGAAATGATATAATTAAAACTCTGCTCCTTGATTTACTTTACACATGGAGGGAAAAGATCATCTTCTAAGTAATGGCTCCACTATTAGAGTTGCCGCTTACCTAGAATTTTAGGGGTCATCAACCATGACACCGTTTGTCTTCCGTTTGCACAGATACAATAGGAATCCTCCATCTTCTCCATAGGAAATGCCTCAAAGTCATCAGAAGGAGTCAGAGATATTCTGACCTGTCCATTTGAAAAGAAAAAATAGTTCAATGGAGAAGCTATACATCCCCCCTGCAGTGCAGAGAAAAAGCTCATAATCATCATTTCCCATGAGGCCCCTGTGAGCCTTTCAAAAAGGCCCTGAAAACATGGTGTCTTCAACAACATTGGGGATCCCACGAAGAGCCTTCACAATAGTCATACTATCATTAGGTGAATGTTCCTCTCCCCCCAATTTTGCTTTTATTTATTTGTTAAGTTTTTAACACCTGTGATAGTGTCTGAATATTTGTTTGCTTGTTGGACTTTTATGCCACCATCTTCTCTATACATATACACACGCATACACCCACACATATACATATATGAATGAATGAATGAAAAGGATAATGTACAGCCTGTTCAAAACTCTTTTATTCTCCTAGAAACTAAGCAATATGCTTTGAAAGGTTCCATCTTTACATCTATCTTTGTCAGGCTAAGCTCAAGAACAATTCAGCCAGACTTCAAGTCTTTCTCTGCTTATACACTATAGACAGAATCTTGCCAGACTAAACCCTTACCATTCCCTGTCTAACAGGGATATAACCTGGGAGATTCTAAGGAGTGGCTATCCAAAATCTCTCTCTCCTATCCCACTCTAAGCTGTGGCGCCCATTCCCCCCACCCTTTCTAGAATATGCCCCTCTTCCTGGGAAACTGCTACTTCATGATAACTCAACTCCCCAACTCTCCCTCCATGTGCATCATCATGTCTTATAGTCTTTTGGAATAAATTATCCCTTGGAACTGGTTGAATTAAAACTTCATCATACTTCCATATTGTAGGCATGAACGTATGAGGAAGGAAACAGCCAGGCTGGTCCAAGTATTTTGTTGCAAAAGATAAAGAATTATGCATTATATAGTATTATGTCCCGAGTCTTGACATCACAGTACATACAGAGCACAGTTATTCTAGTGCTTGAAGTCTGAATCCAACCAACTTCTCTTTGCTATCCTTGGTAAAAATGAGCAATTAAATAACTGAAAAAGGGGAATCAATCCAGAGGTTGGTTCAGCCCGGATCGAATGAACCGGTAGTAGTAGCAACGGCAGGAAACTCCTCCCATCCGTCCAGACACATTGCGCAAGCGTGTGCACAAGCAAACCAGTAGTAAAAAATATGGTAACCCACCACTGGATCAACCCCATTCTGGCTAATGGTAAAGCCAACCACAATCTTCTGGATGCAACCTACACTGTAAGTTCTAGTTCATTTCCCCCTGTACACTCATTACTTTCATGGCTGTATTATTCAGTAGAGAAGCATCTGCTAGAGTAGTGTTTTCAAACTCAGCAACTTTAAATTGAGTGGACTTCAATTTGCTGGCTGGGGAATTCTGGAAGTTGAAGTCCAAACATCTTAAAATCACCAAGTATTGAAAGCCAGTTCTCTGGCAAAAATGGAAGCAAGAGAAATACACAGTGTCTTAAAGAAATATGAATGTTTGAAATTTACAGAATCCAGTGTGTAGTAAGGTTTTTTGGTTTGCAAATTGGGGCAGGAAAATTTCAAGTGATTTGGAGCCCTTGAATGCAAACAATGGACAGTTAAGAATTAAGCACCTGAAGGCAGAACAAAAAGCAATGGATGGAAACTAATCAAGGAGAGAAGCAATGCCTGAAAATGAGAGCAATCACACCCCAAAAAAGGGGTTTCAAACTTACAGGCAATGGGCTGGTTATGTCACATGCGGGCCCTACTCCCACCCGGTTTAGCGAAGAGGGAAAAAGTCCCGATATATTATGTAATGATGCCATGATGACACAAGCTTGACATCCCTGGTCCAGAATGATATAGATTCCTGCTAGAAGAGGGAGATGTCATGCCCCAGCATATAACTTTTATATACTGTTGTTGCTCTCTTGCCCCATCTAGTGGCCAGTGAGACAATTACCAATTATATTGTTTGAAGCTGATCCAATCTCTTTAGCCATCAGCCTACACTCTCAAACAAGTGCACACTGGAAAGCCAGACTCCATTTCCTTTAGCATTTGGAGAAGGCAGAAGCACAAAGAAAAATCCATCTTAATCTGTGACACATATTCATCCAAGGACAAACTCACATCCCACACATAGAGCACTATTGGTGAGATTTAAATTACTTGTACTTATAGTTATGCAGTAACTCAATACTAGCAGTAACTCAATACTACCTAACTTGTATTTGGTTCTCATTGTATGTATTCATACAATGATGCAATGTGCTCTACATGGGGCTGCCCTTGAAGAGCATCCGGCGACTTCAGCTAGTCCAGAATGCGGCCGCGCAAGTGATTGTGGGTGCACCTCAGTTCGCCCACATAACACCTATCCTCCGCGAGCTGCGCTGGCTACCTGTTGATCTCCGGGTGCGCTTCAAGGTGCTACTTACCACCTACAAAGCCCTCCATGGTAGTGCATCTAGGTACTTGAGAGACCGCCTCCTGCCAATTACCTCCTCACGACCCATTAGATCGCATAGATTGGGCCTCCTCCGAGTTCCATCTGCCAGTCAGTGTCGACTGGCAACTACGCGGAGGAGAGCCTTTTCAGTAGTAGCTCCGACCCTTTGGAACGATCTCCCCGTGGAGATTCGTACCCTCACCACCCTCCAGACCTTCCGCATAGCCCTCAAGACCTGGCTATCCCGTCAGGCCTGGGGTTAAAGAGTATAATCCATCCCCGCCTGAATGTTGAATGAATGTTGCTTTACTCTTTTAATTATGTATTGTCCTATATGTCATTGTATGTTTCCCCTTCCTATATAAATTGTAAGCCGCCCTGAGTCCCCTCAGGGAAAAGGGCGGCCTATAAATAAACTTAACCTAACCTAACCTAACCTATTCCTATTTTCTCCATTTTCATCATATCCTGTTCTTTCAATAAAGCATTCAGATCTACGCACACAGTCTGTTTTATTGGAGGATAGGTTTAGCTGCATATCTAGCTGCACAAAGACTAATATGTAGTAAGGACAGAACAGGGCTTAGAAAATCTCTGAGGTGTCTTTCAACTCAGTTATTCTGTTATTCTGAATTGGAGCAAATAGACTTGGACAGACAAAGAGGACCAAGCAATTTCAAGAGTACAAAAGGATCCCACAACAGTCATTAAACAGTCCTTACCCGGATGCAGTAAGTCAGGTAGGAGAAGACGGTGGCCTTGAGTGATAAGGCTTCTCCTCGCACCATGGAGTACGGCAAGGTGAGTTCAATGAAGAATGGCTGGAAAGCCTGCAGAAATGTGGGCTGGGCCAGGCCAAAGCCTGTGTCTGCTGAAAGACAGAAAGCTCCAGCTTTCCAGTCGGTGATGGTGTCTGGGATGGTCACAGGAACAGCAATCTCTTCGGATTCTTCAGATGCATCACTCTTTCTACTAGAACTATGGACTTGAGAATGGCTATTTCCTTGAGAACCACTGAAGGACACAAGAGAGTAGAAAGTGAGGGAAGCAGTCCACTACAGGTAATCCTCGACTTACAACCATTTGTTTACTGACCTTTCCATGTAACAACAGCATTGAAAAAAGTGGCTTATTACCTTTTTTGCATGTATCACTTCATGGTCACGTGATCAAAATTTGGACACTTCTCACAGTGAAAAACAAATGGCCTTGATATTTATTGATGTACAAAAAGCCTTTGACAATGTTAAATGAGATTTTATTTTGTTCCAGTTAAAGTAGATGGAATTTGGTGAAAACTTCATAAATATGTTTAAGGCCATTTATTGCCAGAGTGGTAATAAATGGGGATACAACACAAAGCTTAAAAATACTAAAAGGCACAAGGCAAGGATGCCCACTATCACCACTATTATTTGTATTAACGTTGGAGGTCTTGACTAGGATAACGCAGAAAGATGAGCAAATTAAGGGTCTAGAATGTAAAAAGGAAGTATTTAAGCTCCAAGCATTTGCAGACAACCTGTTGATATGGAAAAACCATTGCGGTCTGGTAGGAAGCTAATGGAAGTACTGGGAGAATATGGGGAAGCAGCCAATCTGAGAGTAAATAAAGAAAAAAACTAAGATGTTAGTGAAATATATGACTAATGGGCAGAAAAATGAATTGGTTGAGAGAATAAACATTCAAATAGGAAAGAAAGTGAGATATTTAGGAATACAATTAACGGCGAGATGTGTAACACTCAAAGCAGATAATTACAATAAACTATTTGACAAAATTAAGGCAGATTTAGAACGGTGGAAAAAGTTATAGCTCTTCTTCATGGGCAGAATAGCGACAGCCAAAATGAACATCTTACCCAAAATACTTTTTTTATTTTAAAATATACCAATAAGATTGGAGAAAGAATATTTCAGAAATGTAAACAAAATGGTGTCTAAATTTATTTGGCAAGGAAAGAGGCCCAGAATTAAATGGAAACTTTTACAGGATTCCAAGGAAAGAGGAATATTCAGATTGCCCAATTGGGAAAAATATCATCAAGCGGCAGCATTAACATGAATAAAAGAATGAATAGGACTTAAAAATAGAAGACTATTAGCATTGGGAGGTCATGGTATGCATATGGGGTGGCACACCTTCCTATGGGATGGAAAGCATAAAGTTCACCAGTACTTCCAGAGGCAGCATATAAGATGAGCTCTACTTGATATGCGTGGCACGACAAAACCGCGCTCGACTAAAGCGCGCCCGATTAAATCGCGTTGCTGACATCATCAACAGGGCAACAACAGTGAGCGCGGAGAAAGAAGGGCGCTTTAAATAGCGCTTTGAAAGCAAGCCGATTCAAGTTAAGGTAAGGGTTAGGGTTAGGTTAGGGTTAGGGTTAGGGTTAGGGTTAGGGTTAGAGTTAGGTTTAGGGTTAGGTTAAGGGTTAGGGTTAGGGTTAGGTTTAGGGTTAGGGTTAGGTTTAGGGTTAGGTTAAGGGTTAGGTTAAGGGTTAGGTTAAGGGTTAGGTTAAGGGTTAGGGTTAGGTTTAGGGTTAGGTTTAGGATTAGGTTTAGGGGGGTTAGGTTTAGGTTTAGGGGTTAATTTTAGGTTTAGCGTTTACAGCGTACTTCTGTCTCCACGCTGTTGTCGCGCTGTGATGACGTCAGCTACGCGGTTTCATCGAGCGCCCTTTAGTCGAACGCGGTTTTGTGGTGGAACCCTTGATATGTGATTAAGGATTAAACAACAAAACTACATGGAAACCCCAAACTGGTTATCGACGTTGGAGATGTTCATGTATCCAAATTTTATTAATTTAGGGAAAGTAATTACTTATAAGGAGATACTAAATGAAAGAGGTGAACTAAAATCTAGAAGAGAATTATATGAGGAATGAATAGAACTGGAATGGTGGGTTTGCTTACAAGTCCAATCTTGATATTGGTTACAGCATAGATTTGGACAATTGGAAAGACTTATTAGAAAGAAACTTTAGCCACCTCGTACAAGGAAAACTTATACAAGATGTTCTATAAGTGGCACATCCCACCCACAAGATTAGCAAAAATCAACACGGTGTTGGAAATGCTGCACTAGGAACCTTCTACCATATGTGGTGGGAGTGCACAAAAGCTAGGGCTTTTTGGCGCCAGATAAAAAAGTTTTTGGAAGAGATGCTAAATCAAAAGATGGAGTTGAGACCAGAATTATTTCTACTAGGGATCACAAAAGAAAAACATGGCAAAAGTGGGCAATATTTAATGCTACATATTTTAACGGCAGCAACACTGGTTTTTGTGCAAAAATAGAAAAATGAAGAGACTCCCTCGGAACAAGAAATAATAAATAAGATACTGACTTGCACAGAAATGGACAGACTGACTCTAGAGCTCAAAGACAAAAGTGAGACAGAAAATCTGAAACCCACCCCTGCTTAACACTTGCTTGAAGTTATGTGTCCCCCACCCCAAAGCTACACATTTTCAAAGTTATGATGGCTGCATACATGTGCATTCACACGCACAAACCCACCAATTTTGTTATAACATTTTGGGCACTTGGCAACCAGCCATCTGCTTCCTCAGGGGTCACGTGACTGAGATTTGCAGTGGGTTTTTTTGCTGATTTCTGGCATTTAGTTCTAGTCTCCAGCAAGCAACCCCCATTGGGGAAAAAATGATTTTTTTTTTAACAATCATAGTATTTGTTTAATGACCATGGCCAAAAAAATCAGGGCCAGGTCACTGTGCCTCAATTTACAACTGCAATGATTTATGACCATAATTCCATGCTCAATTAGGATTATAAATTTAGCACAAACCATACATTGGGGTGGGGGAGGATAGCAGCATAAAAAATTGCTCAGTCCTGGAGCAATGAATCAGATATCTAACACAATAATACAGGTTGTCCTCAACTTACAACAGTTAATTTAGTGACCATTCAAAATTACAATGGCACTGAAAAATGTGACTTATGACCATTTCTCAAAGTTACGACCTTCGCAGCCTCCTCATTGTCATGTGGATGAAAAGTCAGATGCAGCTGACGTCTCCTGGTGCCTTCCAGAAATATTGGATTACGACTGCCTTGGTGCTCAGCCAAGCCAGCTCAAACTTGCCATGGGGAATGATGGGAGGGGGGAATCTATAGCCCTCCATGCTTGGAAGCCCATCCCCTAGGTTGGAGAAATTGGTCTCCATGGGAATCTCTTAGGCCCGTGCCAGAGGTGGCGTGCAGAGCCTTCTTTGCAGGCACGGGAGCTGATGCCCCAGCTCTGCTGTGCATGGGCATGCGACACCCACTGGCCAGCTGGTCTTCGGGTCTCTGCTCTTCATGGAGGATGGGGTGCCTGCACGGAGGATGTGTGCAGGATGCACGTCATTGGATTTTGAGGATGCACACATGTGCACTTTGGGCACTCAGTGCTGAAACAGTTAGCCATCACAGTCTTAATCTATGCCATCCACTTACTTTATAATAACCAGGTCCCATATCCACGTTTCAGGAAAGACTTGGCGAACTGTCCTTTTAAGGGCTGCCTCAACCTGAGGAGTGGCAACCTCCGGTCGAGTGCCAGCATCAGAAGCAACTCCAGGGACTGGTTGGGACTCAGTTTTCAGAGTATAACCCCCACGAGGAACAACATCTGAAGGTTCTGGTAAACCTTCACTCTGCAACTCCATCACTGTAACACAGAGAGAAAGCCATTTGATGAGTTGTACTCAGAGGTTACTAGTCCCTCCGCTCTCAGGTCCAGTTTTGGTCTTGGTCTGCATAAATTCATGGTGGATGATTGGAGGCTTCCAGACAGTTGAGCAACGGGGAAACAATGTGCAATATTTCACCACTGGAAGCCTCAACCTTTCCACCTTCTTTGCTTCATGGGACCCCATACCAGAGTTCAAACATCACCTGCTAGATTACTCATAAACTCCACCCTCTTCGTGATGGTTAACACCAACCCCTCAATTAAAACTGTTGTTTGATGTCTAAGTATATTCATTCATGTTTTATGGCTGTGGTATTATCCTTTTCATCTTTTCTACTGCCCACTCTTATTGGCATTGTATTGTGATTATTATGTAAATGAAGACTCAATCATCCAAGCCAGAAGTATGTAAAAAAAGTTACATTGTGGCAAACTGGACCAAAGTCCTACTCAATTACTCTTTGACTTTCTGCCTAACCCAAACGTTTCCTTTTGACATAAGGAGTTAAAGCTTGATGAGTAATGAAACATCTCAGTTTAGTAAACTTTGGTCCAGTTGCCATGATTTAACCTTTTTACATATTATGATTATTGTTACTCTGTTGCTTTCATGTACGTTGAGAACTGTTATACCGCAGACAAATTACTTGTGTATCTAATCATACTTGGTCAAATGAAGTGTTCTGTTCTGTTCTACTCCATTCCATTCTGTTCTAATTAATATCAATCTCTCAGAATTCTATTCTATTCTATCTAATTGATGCGAGGAGGGGGAGGGAGGAACTCAGAAACTGTCAAGATGGTGGCTGCAATTGGGTGATCAAAGTCACACCTCTTTATGTCCACAGACATAAAAAAAAGAGAAAGGTTTCACACAGACAGATCTGGCTGCCATCTTGACTTTAAAAAAAAAACTTTTCCTCAAATATGAGGAATAATATGATGGGGGTTTTCTTAACGCTAACCCTGTGAATTATGTTTTGCTTAGTGGTGGGCTTTTTTTAGCCTATTGATGCTTCAATGGAAGGAGAATCTGTTGGTTTATATTTATCCACGGTTTTGGTTTTGCCGCTGCCCTCTGGTACGTGTCTAGGTACAAGTCAGGATTTGGGTCCTCAACAAGTTAGGAATAGCAATAGCACTTTATAAACTACTTCACAGTGCTTTACGGACCTCTATAAGTGGTTTACAGAATCATCCTCTTGCCCCCAACAATCTGGCTCCTCATTTTACTGTCCTCGGAAGGATGGAAGGTTGAACTCAACTTTGAGCTTGATGAGATTTGAACTGCTGGCAGTTGGCAGAATTAGCCTGCAATACTGCATTCTAAACACTGCACCACCAGGTCAAGGATTTTTGGGCATCAAGAGAAAGTAAATGCCACTGCCCACATGGTGACATCATTTGTAACAATGACACGGTGCAGATCATATGGATTCTAGGGTACAGAAAAAATTGGAGGTCTTCTACCTGCTGCTCAAGCAGAAGATTCTATACCATTTCAGACACGTGGTTGGCCAATCTCTTCTTAAAAATCTCCAGTGCTAGAGAACTTCTGAACACAAGCATTTCCACTGGCTAATTGTTCTGTCGGGAAAGACCTCCCTTTTCTAGGTTGGTTCTCTCCTTGATTAGTTCTCAACCACTGATTCTTGTCTTGCCTTCAGATGCTTTGGAGAATAGATTGACACCTCCCCTCTTCTCTGTGGCAGCCCCTCAAATATTGGAAGACCGCTATCATGTCAACCCTAATCCTTCTTTTCATTAGACTAGAGTAAACATACCCAATTCCTGCAACAAAGGAACAACTCCCTCTCAACCCCTCTGGAACAGAGGGACATAGAATCAAATCCCAGCTATTGAGGTCTCCATCCATGCAAGAGTTCCAGCACTCAATCCTGGACGTAGCTTGATTGTAAAAGATCCTTTATCACTTTCTCCCCATTCTAGTTCTTACCGATGTCAGAGCAGAAACGCGGGATGAGTAGCCTGGTGTTGGTAAAAATGTTCACGCCGAAGTCCTACCAGATGAAGCAAAGAGTCACTGAGGAACAGCCCTTTCTGCTCATGAAAACTAATGATCATTGTTTATTCTCAGTACGTTCAATGTACCCAACCTTAAGGAATATATTATTTTCCAAACCGATATTTTTTTTCCCATAATGCTGCATCCTCTGTACATATCGCTGCCCATTTGGGTGGTGCTTAAAGGAACAGATAAGCAACTGATGGAAATTGGCAGTACTGCATTCTAACCACTGTGCGATTACGACTCTTAACTCTTGGTGCAGTGATCCACTTAACAACTGTGGCAAGTAAAGTCATAAAATAGGGCAAAACTCACTTAACAAATGTCTCCCTTATCAATAGAATGTTGAGCCTCAGTTATGGTCATAAATTGAGGACCACCTCAGGGGTGAAATTCAGCAGGTTCTGACAGGTTCTGTACAATTGGTTAGCGGAAATTTGAGTAGTTCAAAGAACTAGCAAATATCACCTCTGGCTGGCCCCAGAGTGGGGTGGGAATGGGGAATTTGCAATAGCCAACCAAGCCACACCCACAGAACTGGTAGTGAAAAAAAATGAATTTCACCACTGGACCACCTGTAAGGTCAGATTAAATCTCAGGGCAAATGGTTAAGAAGGACAAATTATTAAGAAAATAAGGAAAGTATATCGTGAATGAAGGTGAAGATATGTATCCCAGGATAATATTGCAGGATCCAATCTCGGTCAGTTACCAGGACAAGAGATTTTGCCTTCCAAGTTTCAAGATTCATGCTTGCGCCCATCTTCATGGAACATCGCTCTACCAGAATGTGTGCTGGTTTCCTGAGGATGGGCTCCAGCACGAGACCCAGAAGACAAAATCTCTGGTCCCAGTGACTGACCCAGATTGGATCCTACAAAGAAACTATATCTCTATGGATCTGCCCAAGAATATACCAGTAGTCTACTTCAGCTCAGAAGAAAACCTACTACTCACTTCTTGCTTAATGAGAGCACCTCCCATGTGGGGAATCATAGATTTGATGCTTACCCTGAATATGTTGTAAGTATCCCCATCTTTAGGAAGAAAATGCTCTGGGCGGCCAATTCTTTCACCCCTGGATGGTTCTTCTGTAGGACAGGGATAAATATTGAACGGAGCCACAAAGAGGTCAATAGAGAAGATGTAGTCCTTCTTGGGAATGAAGTTGTAAACCTGAAATCAGAAAGGCTGCAACTGAGGATGTAGATTTGGGCTAGAGGAACTTCCAGCCCATCAAGCTATCATCCAATGAAACAGACTGTGCAATAGCAATAGCACTTAACAATAGCGCTTGTTATATATACTGCTTACATACCGCTTCATAGTGTTTTAGAGTAAGGTGACCAGATTTTCAGATTGGTAAAAAGGGACACCTTTGACCGGGGGGCGGAGGGAGCTGGCCGCGGTGGTTACCGCCAGCCCGCGGCCTCGCTAGGGACATCTGGTCACCTTAATTATACACATCCTCTCTCTCTCTATCCATCCATCCGTCTGTCTGTCTATCTGCCTGCCTATCTGTCTATCTAGTCATGGTATCCCTCTCCCTCTTTCCCCCTCTCTTTCTCCATCCATCTATCTGCCTGCCTACCTATCTCTCTCTCTTTCTCTCTATCCATCTGTCTACCTGCCTGCCTATCTGTCTATCTAGTTATGTCCCTCATCTCATTATCATCTATCTCAGTGTTTCTCCACCTTGAAGACTTGAAAGTATGTGGACTTCAACTCCCAGAATTCTGGGAGTTGAAGTCCACACACTTTCAAGTCTCCAAGGTGGAGAAACACTGATCTATCTAATTAATATAATTATTTCTCCCTCTCTTTTTCACTCTCTCTCCAGCGCACACATGCAAATGCATAGGGCAGCCCACCTCACACACAGGTAACTCCAGGCGGCTTTCAACATTATGATGCACTTCTCCCCATAGGAGAGGAGATGGGGAAGCCAGGGGCCCGGAGATCACCCAGGGGATGCCGAGGATGCCCCAACTCAGCCCCTCTTCCTGCTCCAATCATGTGCCGCTACTTCCTCCGAGCGCGGCGCTTTACTCACTCCTCAGAGCGTTCGCAACTTTGCTCCTTCCAATTTCTCGGCCTGGGAGGCTCGCCGGGCTCCGCCTACCATGGGCCCCCATTGGTCCAGCGGGCCAAAGAACGCAAGAGGGGTGCAGTTGGGAGGGGAAAGCGCTTGGTGCGAAGAAGGACTTTCTTCCAACCAGCGGAACCCCCAATCGCCAGGGGCATCGGACTCCAAATCCCATCACAGGAATCCCCACTCGCCAAGATCATAGGACTCCAAGTCCCATCCCCTCCACCCGTCCCCGCCAGCGCAGCCCTTGGCGTAATTGGGCTGCAATCGGCGGCCGTCCCTGCTGCAATCCGCACTGCCCGCCGCATCAGCCGGAATCTAATTCAAGAGATCTTAATCTTGACAGCGTTGTTGGGGTCTGCGGGTGAAGAAATTACTTTAATCAGTGGGGTAAAGTCCTTTCTCTCCCCCCCCCCCCAGCTCTGATGCGGGTGAAAGAAAAGTCCTTTCTTTCCCCGACATCAGAGCTCGGGCAAGCAAAAGAAAGAACTTTACCCCACTGATTAAAGTAATTTCTGCACACCACCATGGCTCTTGATAGAATGCAGGAATGACCTTGGGAGGTGAGGGAAGGCAGAGAGATCAGATAAAAGAAGTACAAACCTGAAGCTGAGTAATGGACAGAGAAAGAAATGTAGTGAGGATCCACCCTAATCAATCAGGTGGTAAAAAGAGACAGCAGGCGAGTTGTACTTTCAAACCTGCAAGGTTGGTATCAGCTTCTCAAGTACAGCAGACCAAACAATAAACACAATAAGATCAGTTAAGTGTAAGGCCACATTAATAGAGTCTTGCAAGTCTGAAAGTTATCTGGCCACATCTTTTTAGCAGTTGATCAATTAGGACAGGTCCCTTCCACGTTTCTTTCTCTGCTCATTACTTCGTTTTGGACTCCAGACAGCAACAAGAAATCATCCCCTGGGAACCAAGGTTGTTTAACCAGATGTTCTACTAACATCCATAACATTTAATTGGATAACATGACCTGCAATTATGGGGAGGGAGGGAGATTCTATTCTTTAATTATGTGAAAACCGTGGAAACTAGTTAGAGTTGGTTTTGCTTCAATCTGTGCTGACATGATATACTCAATAAAGTTTAGCATAGATTGGATAATCTCAAGCTTTCTTTGTTGGTTGGTTTTGTCAGTCAGAACCTTGACACTCTGAAAACTGACTCAAAGTTCCTCAGGAATTCTATTTCTAATCCATTACTTTCACCAAAGTAGTTCCACAACACACTACTTTGCATTATGGCAAAATCTCTGGACTGTGATATTGGGCTACCCTCAGTCCACATGCTTTGTCTTTCTATTTTTCCTACATTTTCTTCCCCTAAAATTAATTTATGAACAATTTTCTTTGCCTCTCCTTCCCTGCATTCCTCCCCTACCTTCTTAAATTTAGTTCTGACTGCTATCCTCTGGTGTAAATTGTAAATAAACGGCTGAAAGTGATCCTATTTGAAGTACATTTCTATGGACAAGTAAATCTTGGGATGAAACCAGCAGGAGCCGAGGTGGTGCAGTGGTTAGGGTGCAGTACTGCAGGCCACTTCAGCTGACTGTTATCTGCAGTTCAGCGGTTCTAATCTCACCGGCTCAAGGTTGACTCAGCCTTCCATCCTTCCGAGGTGGGTGAAATGAGGACCCAGACTGTGGGGGCGATATGCTGACTCTGTAAACCGCTTAGAGAGGGCTGAAAGCCCTATGAAGCGGTATATAAGTCTAATTGCTATTGCTATATCTGGACCCCAAATGAAATACAGTTAGAACTCACCTTCTCAGGGGAGAGTTCAGCTTCAGGTTTCAAGAGAAAGACACTCTGGTCAACGGCATGGATGGCACAGAGGGAACCAGGGTTGGCTGAAAGATGGAGTTGGGTTTTCTGGCCAGGCAAACCTCCTCGCTCAGAAAACCACAGTTTGGCCTGTAACGATAAACCAGGTCTTTGAAAAAGCTACTTCCTCTCGGTGTGGAATGAATGGAAGGAGAAATTATCCAGAAGGAGAAAGTTATCCAGAAGTACTTCATGAGAAAAGTCTTGCACTCTTCTGTACACAATAGAATTCCTTATGCTAGTAGGCTTGAAATTTTCAGTTTGGATAATTTAGAACTGTGTTGAGTGTGGTCAGACCGAGGTATTGCATACAAAATTATATGTAGTGATGTTTGTCAGAGTGTACACAGTGTGACTACTATTTTGAGACAACCCAGCAGCAAAATACAGTACACAGAGGTTTTTCAAGTCTCATTCCTCATCCTGACCAATTACAAGATTACGGGAAAAACATCAAACAAAGCTGGTTAATATATCAGTTGTGCCTGTGAAGCGGAAAAAGAGGGGGGGATATGTGGCAGGGAACCGGAGGGAATGCTGTTAAAGCAACATCAGACAGCTCAGAGTTATTCCTTGGGAATGAGCAGCCCAAGCTGTGCTCGATAGGGGAGGAAGGAATAGGAGCCAAGCCTCCATCGATTAACATATCTGAAGTAAAAACAACAAATAACAGGTTGGAGGCAGGTGGATGGGCCTATCACACCCGCAATGGCTAAATTGATTAATTATGTATAAAGGCAGATATCTCTTTAATGGTAATTTTTAGGTAGGTAGGTAGGTAGGTAGGTAAGTAGGTAGGTAAGTAGGTAGGTAGATGATAGATAGATAGATAGATAGATAGATAGATAGATAGATAGATAGATAGATAGATAGATAGACAGACAGACAGACAGACAGACAGATAGACAGAGTGAGTGAGTCAGGGTTCCGATGGATGCCCTAATTAAATCTTGAGCATACATGCACTAATGTGCCTATCATCCCTATCGTTGTATTTTTATTGTCTTATTCTTGTTCTCGTTTTTGTTTGACAAATTCCAATAAATAAAATGAATGGAATGAAGTAATCTTTGTCATGTATATTGTAATCTTGAGTTACCCTCGGTCACTAACCTCAAGCCACAATTTGACAGGATCAATGGAACTACTGGCTGACTCCCCAAAAATAGGCTTAAGTTTAGCCGATGTTTGGGGTTTTCTTTGCATTGCAACTTGGTTATGACCCACTGAGATACTGGCATTCAAGGGAACAGGTCTGGCAACAGCCTGGACAAGCTGATAGCAAAAGTGTAACTCAAGAACTATTTCTCAAAGGATCAGGAGCAAAGAAGACTTGGCGGATATTAGCATCAATAGAGTGGAGGAGCACCAGTTTAGAGAAGACCTGTTCTGGGTCATTAAGATTCTGCCTTTCTTTAACAGCACAGCACAAAATGCACAGCTTTACCTTGTTGGAGAAGCACTTTTCTACGGTGAAGTTTCTCGAGCCAGCAACGAGTTCTCCGCTGGGCAAAATAGTGTAGAGGAGCAAGTGGATCTTAGGAGCAGTGTCGACATCCACTGAGAGATTCAAAAGGAAGTCTCCTTTGATTTCTAAAGGATGAAAGTCCCAGTGGAGGAAAGAGAAAGAGAGTTCAAAAGAGACATATAAATTTCATTAGGTAGGTAGGTAGGTAGGTGGGTGGGTGGGTGGGTGGGTGGATGGATGGATGGATGGATGGATGGATGGATGATAGATAGTCAGGGTTCCAATGGATGCCCTAATTAAATCCTGAGCCTCAAGCCAAGCTTCAAAAGAAATCTAGTTATTTATAAGGAGCAACATGTTGGCACATTCCCAAGTGAAACCAGCTCTGGCCCCACATAATGTAAGGCCCCAATCATGACCCTGTTTCCCCCATCCCCCCATCAATCACGTTTGCTAACGGGGCAATTTTGCAGGTTGTAAAGATCACTCCCCTCCGGCTGCTGTAAGTAACCCTGGGATACAGCCTTGAGAGAGATAAGTCTGGAATGTGCATCTGCCTTTGGCTGCTGTGCCATTTCATCAGTTTCCCATCTCCCCTTTCCTATGGCAACTCAAGAGCAGGCCAGGGATGCTTTGCAAGTTGACATAGAGATAGAGATAGATAGATAGATAGATAGATAGATAGATAGATGGATGGATGGATGGATGGATGGATGGATGGATGGATGGATGGATGGATGGATGGATGGATGGATAGATAGATAGATGCATAGATAGAATTAGTTCCAGTTGGAATACATCAGACTTCACCAGGACGACCACAACAGGCTGGGAAATGTGAGTCAAAAATGGATCATTAAAAAACCAGGAGCTGAAGGACTTCAGCTGCTGTCTTCTTCTCAGTTATGAGGGCTTGTCTTCTCCTCCACAATAAATGTTAGGTTTGTGGTGGCAATGAACAAGTCCTTCTTGTTTTGGGGATCCATGAAGCAGCAGGTGAATCTCCCTCCAGTAACATCTCCCACTGCACAGGAGGGCAACGGACATAAAACAGGCCCCATGGCACATGCCATGGAGTCCTTCAACCCTTTGCCATCCTAAAAACCCTAAATGCTGCCTAAGACCCCTGAGTCAGTGCTGTTAGTAGTGCCTTCCCATGGCTCTCCAGGGTTTCTTGACTCTGGGTTGAACTTGGGGTCTTCTGGGTACCAGGTGATTGGGAACTGCATCCCATTCTCTAGCCTTCATTCTTTCACCTTGCATGTTTTGGTTATCCTTGAAAACAAAGTCACATCCAGTGTGCCAGCCTGCTGACTACAAGACACTGAGCCCCTAATCCCCTCTGTGGATCTCTGAGAAGGGCCTGTCCCAGAGGAAATGGAGCATAGGCATCTGGGCAGCCTTTTACCGTAGTTGCAAAGAGGCATCACTGCGATGCGCAGCAAAAACTCAGAGCGAAGGAAGCGGCTGCGGAAATTTGGGAGAAATGACCTGTTTCTACTGCTTGAAACCATACCTTTCTTCTGCCCAAAGATATGGCTGGTTATGTGTACCCGCCTTTCCT
Source organism: Thamnophis elegans (assembly GCF_009769535.1). Taxonomy (NCBI): domain Eukaryota; kingdom Metazoa; phylum Chordata; class Lepidosauria; order Squamata; family Natricidae; genus Thamnophis; species Thamnophis elegans. Next base: position 170,306,323 of record NC_045542.1, on the reverse strand, counting down.
TCCCTGCCAGTGTGAATTCAGATATAGTGACCCCATCTGTGAGTGGGAAAAGGAAGAGAGGTTTGTCAGACATGAAAGAGGCACCCAGCATTCAGCAAGAGAGAACTGGAGCCCTGGGTGGGATTCAGCTGATTCGGACCGGTTTGAGGGAGCCAGTTGTTAAGTGGGTTGCATCCCACCACTGACTGGAGCTCTATAGGTGGAGACACCCCGGGAACTTCTAGGAAGCTTTTTGTCAAGCAGGAGGGGGGAGGGTCATTTGGAGGGAGAACATTTACCTTCTCCCTGTTCCACTGGTTGCCTGTGTGTCCCTGTTTGTATGATGTTATCCCTAGCCTTGACCTGCAAGAGGAAAAAAATCCTGTTAGATATTCAAGGGCTTGGAGAAATCAATTAATTGGTTGATTGGTAGATAGATAGATAGATAGATATTGATTGATTGATTTTCAACTCTAACCACTGGCTGTCAGGCTAGATATGCGGCCCCCTAGAATTGCAGAGCTGCAATTGTCTAGCTTAATCTTTTGGTTAAAAGAATAAAATAATAATTAGCCCATGGTGTTGATCAGGAATCTGGTGGATTTGATGATTGCCTGAAGGGAACATATGTTGAGATGGCAAGTCTAAAATCCAGGCCTATGCAGGTCTTTGTGGCCATGGAAAATCCCAAAGGAAAAGACTAGCCTGTGGATTAGGCTTGTGACCAAAACTACACAGAAGGCATGCTTGACTATTTTTATAGTCTCACACTGTGTTTGGGTCAGGATTCCTCCACCTTTAGGGAGGACCCGTCTTTATTCAGCTGAATAAACATGTTTGGCTTATCAAGACAAATCCGGACTTTGTCTTTTATTTGGAAAAAGTGCAAAAAAGTGCAACTAAAATGATTAAAGACCTGGAGACTAGAACGTATGAAGAACAGTTGCAGGATTTGGGTTTGGCTAATCTAAAGAAAACAAGGACTAGGGGGGACATGATAGCAGTCTTCCAGTATTTGAGAGGCCAATTTATTTTCCAAAGCATCAGAAGGCAGGACAAGAAACAATGGACTGAAATTAATTAAGGAGAGAAGCCACCTGGAATTAAGGAGTAACTTCCTAACAGTGAGGACAATTAACCAGTGGAACAGTTTTGCCTTCTGGGTGCTTCATCACTGGAGGTTTTAAGAAGAGACTGGAATGGTATAGGATCTCTGAAATGGTATAGGATCTCCTGCTTGAGCAGGGGGTTGTACTAGAAGACCTCCAAGGTCCCTTCCAGCTCTCTTCTGATTGATTGATTGATAGCTGTTTAACCAAGCGAAGCAAACATGCTTTGTGAATGAAGCCTTCACCTGAAGACTCACCATGTAATAGAAGACAATCTCGTCGTCTGTCTCACCATCTCGGTTAAGGATGTAACGCACCCGAACTGGCTCACTGTGGCCGCAGCTTAATATCTCTGATGCAGGCTCAATATATAGGTAACTTTTGCTTGGAGAATAAAACATGTATGCCGTGTGACTTGCTCTACCGTGACTGGGTGTAACCCAATGCTTGCTAGTATGCGTAGGTTTGTCTTCATGCATAGCCTGAGAAGAAAAGCACAGATTTAGAGAAATTAGGTGGGAGCTGACTGAGAGTACAAGAGAGATCGATAGACGATAGATGATAGACGATAGATAGGTATAGATATACGGTAGATATTCAATAGATTTAGAAATAGATAATGCATGGGTGGATGCAGTGGTGGTATTCAACATTTTTTTCCTACTGGTTCTGTGGGTGTGGCTTGGTAGGTGTGGCTTCGTGGGGGTCATGTGACTGAGTGGGCGTGGCCAAGCGCACTCAATCACAAGACCCAACCACCAAGCCACGCCAGGGGTGGGTTTCTCGCCCCATTCCAACCGGTTCGGTTGGAACGGGGCCGGCAGCGTCCTCGTGCACGTGCGCAGTGCACGCATGTGTACTAGCGTCTGTGCGATGCTCCAGCTGCTCCTGGAGGATCGCGCAGGTGCTGTATGCGTCCTGCGCATGCGTGGAAGCGCAGAACTCGTCAAAACCGGGTAAGAAACACAGGCGGGCGGGTGGACCCTTCGGCGTTCCCGGAAGTTACTTACTTCCGGGTTTGCTGACCAACCGGTTCGCGGGGACCGCCGTGAACCACCTGAAACCCACCCCTGAGCCATGCCCACCAAACCCAGTACTCAAAAAAATTGAACATACAGCTGTTGCAGTCTTTCTACCTATTATTTTCCGCACAGGGTCTGAAGAGGCTTTGGTTCAGAATCTTTCAAAGGCCTCCTGCATGCCGCCCTCTCTCCCTTTGCAACACGTCACCCCATTTCCCCTCCTTCAGAGGCCCAACCCTTACTCAATCTCCCTGCTTCCTCCCCCATAATCACCTCTTTCTTCGTCCCGTGATCTTACCTTCATCCCATGGCTGGTGGCAGAGGGAAAGGCAAGCCAGAGCTGAGTCATCGTCGTTGTATTCCCCAACAGCCTGCATCTCACCCCTCTTGTTGCGAGATACCTGCAGCTGCCTCCTTTTTTCAGTGCAAGACAATCCTCCCAGGCTTCTTGCACTGGAAACTACTGACTTCCACTTCTCGAATGCACCAAAAAAGAGCTTTAGTCTCACAGCTGTCACCGCCCTGTTCTTCACGCTGGCCATGCACATTCACCCATTGCCTGATGTGCCAAAATCTGTTAACTCTGTTAAATTTTCCCAGTTCCCTATCCCAACGCGTGCAATTTTTTCCCCAACCAGCTCTGCGTTTACCTCTCCAAACCCCCTTAAAACCCTTCCTTAAGCAGTAAAGGACTCAAAATCCAGCTTTGGGAGAGGAAGATCACTTGCACCTCTTTTATCTAGAACAGAGCAGGGTCAGCTCTGTTCCATACACGGACAGGAGACCACAAAGAAATCTTCCAGCCTGTGGGCAATTGAAAACACATCTGGGAAAGAGCCACAGGGGACCTTTCTTGCCATGGAGATGACAGGGTCGAGCCTGTGCGGGGATCTCAATGGTGACTTTTCAAAGGATAATATACATGGTATTTTCAGAATGAGTAAGATGGAAAATCATCTTAAAGTTGGGAAGGAAGATAGCGACAATGAGAAAAGAGAGACAGAGGGGGGAAAGGGAGGAGCCCTAAGTACTTTTAACTAACTAACTAGAATAGCTTTATTGTCACTTTAAATCTATACTAATCGGCATACATTAAAACGAAATTTTATTGCATACAGCTCTCAAAGGGTCACCGTCTCCAAAATACACTGCATAAATATGACAAAAATAACAGTAAATAAATAAATAAATGATGATGATGATGATGATGATGATGATGATGATGATGATGATGATGATAGTGACCAAAGTATGCATACATACCCACAGTTTACCAGACGGATGGCATATAGGGACCAGTGACGTGCAGTCAGGGGAGGCAGGGGAGGCACAGCCTCACCACTGTCAATCATGAAAAGGGAAAAAATGTAAACAGGAAAAGGCGAGTGCTGAGGTTAGGCTAGCAAGCTGCTGCCACACTGTGAATGACTGCCTGTTTAAAAAAGCCTCTAAAAAAGCACCATCTGCTATGAGGCAGGAGAACTGCATGCCTCATCTAGTCCGACTTTTTAGGCGCTCGAGCAGAGTTAAGCAAGGGTTAAAAGCCTAAAAAATCCCGAGGTAGTTGAGGCACGCAGTTCTCCTGCCTCATAGGAGAGGGAGCATTTTTTAGAGGCTTTAACTCTGTCATTCTGTTTAAAGCTGCAGCGTCGTGCTCACTCTTCCTCCTCTCTTTCTCCATTTCTGATGCTCCCCACCCCATGCTCCCTCTTTTCCTTCAAATTTCCTTTTTTTTTCTTTTTTCTTTAATAAATGCAATGCTCAGGCATTCTCTCCTCTCCAGTGACATCCCACTGACTAAAGCACTTTCTTTCGCCCGCCTATGCTCGTGGCAGAGCTCAGTAGGACTGCCGCAAGCTCAGGCAGGTGAAAGAAAGTAACTTTCTTTCACCCGCCTGTGCTCGCGGCAGAGCTCAGGCGGGCTGCTGCAAGTTCATGCGAGTGAAAGAAAGTGCTTTAGTCAGTGGGGTGTCGGAGGAGAGGACTGCCTCACCAGCCATCAACCTCACCGCACATCACTGATAGGGACCAAAGCTCTTACAGAATCTGCTAGTCCTGCTAGACATACTTCGAAATTGAAATCTCCTCCCGGAGGGGAGCAACAAAAACAAATAGAGCTGAGGTGGCGCAGTGGTTAGGGTGCAGTACTGCAGCCACTTCAGCTGACTGTTATCTGCAGTTCGGTGGTTCAAATCTCACCGGCTCAAGGTTGACTCAGCCTTCCATCCTTCCGAGGTGGGTAAAATGAGGACCCAGACTGTGGGGGCGATATGCTGGCTCTGTAAACCGCTTAGAGAGGGCTGAAAGCCCTATGAAGCGGTATATAAGTCTAACTGCTACTGCTATTGCTATTGCTATTGCTAAATCATCAAGTGGGAATGTCATAAAATATAGCCATCGCAAATCGAGAAGACTAACCGTAAAAGACAAATCGTCGCCTCTGAAACCAGTGGTTTCTATGGAGAATTCAGCTCTTCCCTCAGCATCCGTCACTTGACTGAGCCGCTGGTGAGTTGCCGTTATCAAAATCTCCACTGTTCCATTGTTGATCGGTACCTCGTTGCTGTCTACCAGCTTTACCTGCGTAAAAAAAACACCACATAGACCCAATGGGTGCAGCCGAATATTTCAGGATTTACCAATTCTGCCTTTCCTTCAGGGACGCCAAGCTTTCCCATCAAGCCATCTTAATCTTTTCCCCATCACTACAACTCTGTGTAAAAGAAGAGACTATCAGGGGAGACTTGAGCCTGTGAGTAGGTTTTGGGGCTGTGGCTGAGAGAAAAAGGGAACGATTTCTAAACCCAAGCAAAGAGCCGCTGAGAGATGGTGTTACAGGTTGGTTTAATAAATTGACTTTTCGTTAGGGAAAAAGGGCTTTGGGAGTTTCAAAGGAGAGCATCTGCAGGGGATGATAGCAATAGTAATAGCCTTCCTATACTGCCCCATAGTGCTTTACATACTCTCTGGAAAGTTTACAATGTCGGCATGTTGTCCCCAGACATCTGGGTCCTCAGCTGCAGGCTAACTCACTACTCACCACCAGCAGTTTGATGCTCTAAGCAGCTCAATGTTGACTCAATCTTCCATCCTTCCGAGGTGGGTAAAATGAGGACCCAGATGGTTGGGGGCAATAGGCCGGCTCTGTAAACTGCTTAGAGAGAGCTATAAAGCACTTTGAAGTGGTATATGAGCCTAAGTGTTATTGCTATTGCACTGAGGCATGATTGGGACTTTTTGGGTCTACCACCATCATTTCCATGGTTACCCCTGCTTAATAATCCTGCTAATGAACTAAGACTGAAAGGCTCCTATTGTAGACTCCAGCTTGCTTCTTCCTTCCCTCCTATTTATATTCTCCTCCCTCCCTCCCTCCCTCCCTATCTATCTATCTATCTATCTATCATCTATCTGTCATCTATCTATCATCTATCTATCATCTATCTATCTATTTATCATCTGTTGGAAGAAATGACCATCTGGGTTCATTTCCAACTGGAGAGAAAGATACTGAAAACATGGAAGCTGTTTGGAAAGATGGTTTAATGTTAGACAGGACCACTTGGGGGGTTTTGGGTCCTGGGCAAATGAGCACATGGGTGAGTGAAAGAGAAAGATTTATACCCTCTCTTGGGCTTTGGATTTGAGTTTCCTGTTCTTGTAACAAGAGCCTGTACTCTGATTGGGTGTAGACTCCCATGTGGCTATGTGGGATCATAGGTAAAGTTTGATTGACACTTTGGGCTGATACAATGATGGGGCTTTGTTTGTGGCTGAATGGCTTTGCCCTGAAGGATAATCCCATCATCCTGGAGCTGAGGTCTTTTATTCCTCCTCCCTCCCTCCTTTGATTGAAATGGGATAAGATCTCCTGCTTGAGGCCTTTTGGGCACCAGAGCCCCATTCCAAGAAGAGAGAGAGGCTTTTCCATGGACCAAAGCGGGTGTGGTTTCACGTGCTGCCTGCCTCCTACGGATGGGGCTTCGCTTGTTTGTGCGGTCTTGTTTCTGACATGCTGCAGCCTGGTACTGGTCCATGGACCAGGGGACGGAGGGATCCCTGAACTACAAGACCTCCCAGGTCCCTTCCAAGTCTGTTATTCTGTATTCCTTAATGCTTTTACTCTGCTTTTGATCGTTCTAGCTCAGAGCAGCTGCTGTTAGGGTGAAGAAATGGCATTGGAGCAGACTGGAGGGGCCGGCTGGGCTGATATGGCTTAAATCCAGCTATGCAGAAAAACTACAGCTCCCATCTTACCTTAACATCATAGGGCATGCCAGGTTTATAGTAATGGTCAAGGTTTTCAAAGGTAATCTTGCTCAACGCGGACGTGATCTCAATGTGTTCTGTCACATTCGCCTCCACTCCTGTTAAAGAGAAATGTCATGCAAAAGGCTCTTCCCTTCCTCTCCAATTTCCCAGAAACTCCTTGTCTCTGGAGTGCCAGGAAGCCTGATTCTTTTGACAGAGATTCGCCCTGAGTTTATGGATTTCTGCTTTGGACAAGAAGTTGGAATGGACGATCTACAGCAGTGATTCTCAACCTAAGGGTCAGGCCCCCTTTGGGGGTCGAATGACCCTTTCACAGGAGTCACCTAAGACCATGGAAAACACATATTTTTGAAAAAATGCGGAAAACATAAAATAATTTTATGGTTGGGGGTCACCACAACATGAGGAACTGTATTAAAGGGTCGAAAGGTTGAGACCCACTGATCTACAGGGTCCCCCCCCCCCCATGTATAGATTTCTCTGACATGTCTATAGAGATTCTCAGTCATCCAGGTCAAGGTTGTCCCAAAGATGATTTTTCAAGAGGTAACTGGACTTTTTTGGTTTTTCTTTGAAAACATTTCGCTTCTCAAACCAAGAAACTCCTTCAAAGAACGGAAGAAGCTTCTTGGATGAGAAGTGAAACATCTTCAAAGAAAAACATCTTCAAAGAAAGTCCAGTTGCCTCTTGAAAAAGCACCTTATGGATTTCTCTGACATATTAATTCCCTCTGTTGGCTTGAATTTGGCAATTGGTAGCCCTTTAAAGGTTTCCCCCCATCCAGTTGTGACTGGCTCAAAGGGGAAATGCACAGCCCAGGGAATCTGTTGTCTGAGAGACACGTCCATCATCATTTGGCCAGCACAAAAGTGTGGAATGCAGTAACTTTTCCTGCTGAAGGGAGATCTATTTTTCTACCTACATTTGCATGCTTTCAAAGTGCTAGCTTGGCAGGAGCTGGGGTGAGGATGGGAGCTCACCCAATCCTGCAATGCTGGAGACTCGAACTTGAGCTGTCAGCTTTCCAGCTGATAAGCCCAGACTCTTAACCACTGAAACCACTGAGCCACCACACTCTTTATGGAATATCAAATTTGATTAGTATGTCTTAGACTGCTTGCAACCAACTGATTCCCCCCCCCCAAAAAAAATCTCATCACTTCATTTTCTGTGAAATGGGTGTTGGAGTAGAGAATAATTTTCTCATTTATAACGCGGATGCCACAACTCTCTTAGACTTAGATATAGGTGTTTTTTTTTTATCAAGGTTAACTCAGCCTTCCAGCCTTCCGAGGTGGGTAAAATGAGGACCCAGATTGTTGGGGACAATAGTCTGACTCTGTAAACCGCTTAGAGCGGGCTGCAATAGCAATAGCCCTTAAACCTATATACCGCTTCACAGTGCTTTACAGCTCTCTCTAAGTGGTTTACACAGTCAGCCTCTTGCCCCCCAACAATCTGGGTCCTCATTCTACCCACCTCTGAAGGATGGATGGCTGAGTCAATCTTGAGCCTGGTGAGATTTGAACTGCCAAATTGCAGGCAGCCGGCATTCAGCAGAAGTAGCCGGCACTACATTCTAATCACTGCATCACCAAGCACTGTAAAATTGTATACACAGTAAGTCTAAGTGCTATTACTATTGCTATCTCCCAAACCTTCCTTGTAGGAAACTGGAGCCTTAGGTCTGGTTCTGGGCCATTCTGTCAGCTCATTGATGCTCTTTTGTTTCATGAAAGTTACCTGTCCCTTCCTCTGTGATTTTGCCTTCTACCGTGATGCCCATCGAAAAGCCGCGCCACCTCAGGTGGAATGGCTCCAAGTCCACCACCTTCAAGAAACAGCCATTTCCATCTGCCTGCATGACACAACAACCAAGAAACAGTAGTCTGTGATCTCTCTTGTTCCTTGTTTTTCAGCAACACAAGTTTTTCATGCCTTCTACGGGGGTTTCGAAACCCACTCTCTGGTTCATGGACAGCAGAGTCAAGCCAAGAAAGTGGAACCCCTGTAGGACAGTGATTCACAGAACTTCGTCTCAACTTCTTAGCTCTCACCTGCTTTTTAAGTAGATAATTTAAAGATAGTCTAAACCCCGATTTGTTCTTCTTCCCATGGTCATTACTTTTACCTCAAGTAGTCCTCAACTTAAGACCATAATTTAGCCCAATGTTAGTAGGACATTTGTTAATCTGTATTTGGTATCTAAACTTTTGGTTTTCTCTTGTGAAATGCAGTAGGATCATCCCTGGGGAGATTCCAGCAAAAGCATGGATGGACTCCGTTTTCCTCGGTATCTTTTCTCCATGCCTGTGATATCCTGGTGGAAGGTCTCCCCATGCTCCTCACTCACTGCCCCACATTTCAAAGGGAAATAGCTTAGATGGGAGCGTAAGAGGTGAATTTTCAGTGACATGCTTGCACCAAGTGCTTTATAGGATCTAAGCAAATTTTCCACGTGGTTTTCATAGTCCTCTGCCTTTCTGGTCTCCAAGCGAAGGTAAATTTATACACTGCCATGTGGTACCATTTTCATTGGTCTACCGTACTTTATCAAGAAGTTACAAGGCATCATGATCATGAGATACTTCCCTCCCTTGTAGGTAAATATTCTTGGCTGTGCATAAATCTTCACTGTGAAACACATGAGTTACAACACATTTTGGGGTATTTGTTTTCCCCAGAAGAAAGAGCCTAACTAAGAAAAACTGCTATGGCTTATTGGGATAGAACCCAAATGGGAGTTGTTAACCCAAGAGCAGCTGATATCAAGTTTCCTCTGGGGGATCCAGGGTGGGATAACAATGACCGGGCAGAGAGGGGACATATGGAAGATCTAAAACGAATAGTTCTCCAAGGGGTTAGAACTGCAGTACCTCAAGAAAAGAATTTGATTAAAGCTTTTGAGGTAGGACAGCTGAAAGATGAAATGCCATCTGCTATTTTTAAATAGGATTGAGGACTGTCTGAATAAATATTCTGTTCTTTCTCCTGAAACACCAGCATATGATTCCTTGATGAAAATGCAATTTGTAACAAAGGCTTGACTGGATGTATGGGGAAAAAATTCAGATTGGGCAAATACAGATATAAAAAACACTATTAAAAGAAGCCCAAAGGGTGTATGTGAATAGGGATGAGGCAAAAAAAGTTGGCAGAAAAGCCAGATAATGTTGTCTGTCATTAAGGCAGCTAACAAGCCAAAAGAAAGGAAGGAAGGAAGGAAGGAAGGAAGGAAGGAAGGATGGATGGATTTCGCAGGGGCAGGGGAATTGGGAAACCACCTGCCATAAATCAGTGGAAACACCCTGAAACAGCGATGTGGAAGAAGTGGAGATAGTAAGAAATGTTTTGCCTGTGGTAAGGGAGAGCACTTTGCTAGAAACTGCCCAGATAAGGGAAAAACTCAGACAAGAGAGCATCTGTACACCCACATGGGAGACGAGGAAGATTAGGGAGGTCAGCGTCTATTGGTTTTAGGGTCCCACCAAGAGCCCTTGATAAATTTAAATGTGGGTCCCGAAGGAGAGGAATATGTATTTTTTAATAGATACTGGTGCAACGAAGACATCAATATGTAAAATACCAAGAGGAATTGAACAAGGTGGGGAAAGCCTGAGAACAAAGGGAGTAAAAGGGGAACCATTTGAAGTAACATTAGAGAAAAATGTGTGTTTAAAACGAAGAAAATGCAATATAAAAACAGGTGTAATACTAGTATGAGAAGTAGGGATAAATTTACTGGGAAGAGATGCCCTATCCCTACTGGGATGTGAGCTTAAATTTGCAGAAAATGCTTATGCTATAAACACGTTAACTGAGGAACAGGAGAAACAAATAGATTCTCTAGTTTGGGAGGCAAAAGGCAATTGGGAAGACTTGGATATTCCATCTTTAAAGGTAACTTTGAAGGAAGGAGCAGAAATAATAAAACAGAAGCAATATAATATCCCAAGGGAGGGTAGGTGAGGACTGAAGATAGTAATAGAGATACTTTTACAGGATGGGTTAACCAAGAAACAGAGTTTTTACTATGAGATGGTGAATGCTAGTCTCTATCATAGTAATGAGTACCAGAGGAAGACACAAGAGAGGACACTGCAGGTGAGACACAAGTGCATGAACACAATGAACACGAAGAGAAACCTAAGATAATAGAGGAGCCACATGGGGTAAGGCCACATAGGACACATATGTGAAATGGCCTATAATTCCAGCGGAATATACCTATGAAAGAATTAATGAGGGAAGATATATAAAGGTAAAAGATCTACACTCAGTACTGCAGAATGTAAGGATGAGGTGGTAATATTAACTAAGGTGCAAGCTTATTCTGTTATTCTGTTCTGTTCTATTCTGTTCCGTTCTGTTCTGTGTTCCGTTCCACTCCACTCCACTTACTCTACTCTATTTCAATGGACAGTAATTTAATTGAAAGAAACCTGTTTAAAAATGGGGCAAGAATGATGTCTCTTCTTGCTAATTTTTTGCATACAGTTTGATTTATTACATTTGATTTGATTTATTACATTTCTATGCCGCCCTATTCCCAGAGGGACTCAGGGAGGCTCACAAACCAAAGTAAGGGGAGGGGAATACAAACAGGAGTTTCTATAGAGGAAGCATCAAATATTTTCAATTGTCTGGATTATTTTCAATTGTCTCAACAATCAATTTTCTGAATGTGACCCTCCCTACTATTCAAGAAAATATAATCCCCATTTTAAAAAACAACAACAGCAATGATATCCCAGCTGTGGAAACTCGGCGACCCTTACCTTGCCTTCAAATTCTGTACACAGACTTTCATCAGTCTTACACTGGTATGGCACACTTTGGGGATGCCGGCAGAGGTTCAATATCACCAGGCCAGGCACAGGTTTCCCATAGGTGTACCTGGAGTCAGAACCCACCAATGTGGAGAAAAATACAGAGAGGGAGATGGTTTGCATAGAGAAAGAAGATCAAAGGGGACTGCAGGAGCCAAAGGAAACCACGTGGGTATTTTTTTTTTTACAGGATCCAAAGAAAGCCATGTGAGGTTTTTTTTACGGGAAAATAATTATTATTATTATTATTATTATTATTATTATTCCAATTCAAGTTAATCACCTGGACCATAGATTTAGTCTTCCAAACTTTTGGTGTTGGACTGGAGATCATCCAGGGATCAAGGGAACCTTTTTCTCTCTCTCCCTCCTCCACCCTCTCTCCCTCCCTTCTCTCTCTTTCTTTCTCCCTCTTCCTATTTCATCTTCTCCCTCTCTTTTTCTCTCTTTCTTCCTCTCCCTATTTCTCCCTCTCTCCCTCCCTCTTTCTCTCTCTCATCCTCCCTCTCTCTCTCCCTTTCTCTTTCTCTCGTTTACTCTTTCTCTCCCTTGTACTTTCTCCCACTTCCTATTTCTCCCTCTCTCCCTCCTTTTTCTCTTTCCCTCTTCCTTTCTCTCTTTCTCTCTCCATCTCTTTCTTTCTCTCTCCACCTTTCTCTTTCTCACTCTCTTTCTTTCTCTCTCCCTCCCTTTCCTTTTTCTTTCTCTCCCTCCCTCTCTCTCTCTCCCCCTCTCTTTCTCTCTCCCTCTCTTTCCCTCTCCCTCTTTCTAGTTCCCTCTCTCCCTCCCTCTCTCCCTCTTTCTCTCTCTCCCCTTCTTTCCCCCCTCCCCCTCTCTCCTCTTTCCTCCACAATGTGGCCATCGCGCTGTTCTATGTGTACTATTTATATGGTGCCCAGTTATGTGTGGCTTTTAGTTGTTAATTGATGGCCAGATATTAAGTCATTATTGTTTCCAAACAACAACCAACCAGGGAAATAATAATGTCTTAATAAGCAGAGAAACAACAACCAACAATCTAATAGCCAGATATTAGCACCCTAATTAACATCAAAAAGGCACACAGAACTAGGCACTACTTAAATACTACGCATAGAACAGTAGCCTGTGCACACATTCTGCATAGAGAGAGTAATTCCCTGAGGATGGACTCCAGCATGACTCCAAAACTCAAAAGATTGAACCTCTCGTCCCGGTGACCGACTCAGATTGGATCCTGCAACATTATCTTGGGACACATATATTTTCCTCGCATTCATTTTTTTTAAAAGCAATGTTTTAATTTATATGGCTCATATATATCTAAGTCTGGCTTTGCATTTGATTTCTTTAACCTGTAAGGTCATGTATTGTATTTCAGAACACTCCAGGAAAATCTTGCACCTTCTGCTCACAATTGGAAGAAGAGAGTAGATGAGCATCACGTACCTGCCACACAATTTGATTGCTATTGCCTCAGTCGTAACCGTGATGAGCTTCGGGGCCTTCACCAAAAGCTCAAATTTTGGCAGAACTAGAAAGAGGGAAGGGAAGGGAAGAAAATCATGAGATGAACCTTGTGGAAGCACAAACTGCCCAGTTCTCCCCTGTGACCTCCCTTGAGGGCTAAGGAGATGGGAGAAATTGGCCAGACAATTGAGGTCTGAAAGGAAAAGTAAGTTGTAAATCTAAGTAAGACAAATTAGATCTTGCTTTAATAAAGTAATAAACATTATGCCAATAACAATTGCGTTTGGACAACCTTCTAAAATGTTTGGCTTCAGTCTTAGGTAATTTGTGTTTGTTTGGTGGTTTATGTTTTGTAGAAGTTCAACCCGCTGAATTAGTTGAATTCAGGGGTGGGGGGAGTTGAGTAAAGCTTCAATCCCACTGTCCCAACCACTACCTTAAATTCCTGGCCCAGAGACTCCATACTCATCTTTGATCTGTATGTGATTAGCTGGTAAATCATAATCTCTGATCTCAGAAAATGGGTTAATTTAGCTAAGTAACCAGATCAATGTGAAATTTGTTGGAGAATGTGATTCTTAGAATTAAACTGAATAAATAGAATTGTAAAGTCTCTAAATCTCTGCTAAATCCCTCATTGCCAAATATTCGCTTCTTTGCTTGTTTGTTTGTTTATCCATCAATTCATTCTCTCCTTCCTTCCTTTCCTTTTCCCCCTCCCTCCCTCCTTTCTTTCCTTCCCTCCCTCCTTTCCTCCTTTCTTTCTTCCCCTCCCTCCCTCCTACCTTCTTTCCTTCCATTTCCATCCTGCTATTTCTATCCTTAAAAATAATCCTAAACATAAATGTTCTATGAGTAATGATTTTTTTAAAATCTACCAGCTCATCACTTACATTTTCAAACTTCAGTATGCAGATTAAGCTGCTACAACTTTATTGGGACAAATAAATCTTAATTCAACAAAACAGAATAATCTGGACTGTCAGGGAGGGAGGGAGGGAGGGAATATGGCATCCCAGATGGGACTCCAAGCTAACCTAACCAAGGATATGGTCCCCAGGTAAGTTCCCCTTGCCCGCACAGACACCATTGAGTCTGTGGGTGGATTTGTCCTGGACCTTAGCCATTTGGTACTAGGTTTTAAAGGGACTTTGAGTTTTGACCTCAAAGACTGCTTGGAAAGAAGGTGAGTACCTGTAAATTTGAATTTTAAAGCATGGAAAATGTGTGTAGGCCTGTGTGTGAGTGATAGAACCCATTTCCCAATCACAGCTGGATCTTGCTTCCACTGTGCATTTCCTAACCGCAGAAAGACCAACAGTCTGGAGGGCATGGGGGATTTGCCAGAGCACAGGACCTTGATCTCATGTCTTTCAGCCCTGCACAGATGAGCAGAGTACATGGATCCAGTTGCCTCCAGAGGAGATTTTTCATTCATATGAGCCAGAGAATTGGGTTTGGATCCAGTCCTCCACTGAAATTATCACAGCAACCAGAGTGGAGCAGACCTTCCCAAGCCTGACTGACTAGCCTTACCATCAAGCATGCCACCCAGAAGATGTGAAAGAAAGGACCCTGAGATGCACAAGTAAAGACTAAAAGACTCTTTTCAATCCCCAGAAGACAGCTAGAAAGACTATGGGGGGGGAGCGTACAAATTCATTGTAAGGTTTTCTTTCTTGTCTCATTTATATTGTAATCAGTTTAATGTACTCATGTAAGAAGAGAAAGGGAGAGGGGGAGGGAGGGAGGGAGGGAGAGAGAGAGAGACCATTCAAAATCAGGTTAAATTTTATTTCCTTCACCTACCTCCTCACAATGCTTCTCCTAGGTTGATGTTTGCTCTGTGGCATTAAAGCCTATGCAATCATTCCCTGCTAGTTCCATGGGGGAGGGGGAAATTCCCCTCAGGGAATTGCCTCACTTGAAGGGATAGCAGAAAAAAGATCTCCAAAACCCAAGCCCTGACTGTGACTCATAAACAATGCAGTCCAATTGCCCAGTAAAGCAGAATATGTTGCACTCCTGAATAGGAGTCCCATGGATCATTGTGTGTAATTCAAAAAATACTAAATAGCCTGGATTGCACACTGGCTAATCTCAATTTGGCCTCACAAAATAAGAGCTAGAGCAGGTTTAAGAACCATCCCTTGGAAATGGGTAGCCTGTATTATTTAAAAGGAAAAATCATGGCTGTGAAGAATTTTGGGATTTCTGCTCACTTGTAAACTGTCTGGAAGCTCACAGAAAGTGATATATAACATCTGAAATTAATTGACATGGAAAATTGGATACTGTAATTTTTTTCCCCAGAACTTTTGCCCTGACTGCTAGACCATAATTGAAAGCTCTCCTTTTGGGAGCCACTGAAGGCATCCTTATTCTGCTGCCTCTATCAATGCCTTCCCTTTTGCATCAGGAAAAATTAAAAGCACCCATCAAGTCTCCCTGAGCTGTTCAATTTTTAATCTTTTGCCAAGAACATGTGTATCCACTCACATGTTTTGAAAAAAGGGAGGGCTTGTAGGAAGTTAGTATCCTCCCTCCCTTTCCTAGAAAAATGAAATATTTTAGGAAACGTTTAAAAAAGCAGAATATTATATTTCCTTGAATGGGAAAAGAAGACAAACTAGATCCCTGCAGCTTCCTGTTGTTCCCCCCCCCCTTTGTCAATGAGCCATTAAGGCATGAGCCAGTCTATTCTACATAACAAATGTAGGATTAACCCTCTACCCATCTCACCACATGGCACCTGGGAAGATTACATCAACCAGCAAGGAAAACAAGTTTGGGTTTCAGGACAGTCTACAACGTTAGCTAAGACTCCCACCTCCACCCCCTGGGAGTCTGACAACCAATCAGAATGCAGTTCTTACACAAGAACAGGAAACAGAGAGGTGGGACCCCAGAGAGGGCATAAAGCCCAGGGACTCTCAGCATCTCTGCCCTTTTCTTCTCAGGAACTCAAGCCATGTGATTCTGCTCAGGAGCTCATGTCATGCAATCCTGTTCAGGAACTCAAGCAATGTGATCCTGTCCACCATTAAACCATCTTTCCAAGCAGCCTCCATGTTTCTAGTGTCTTTTTCCCCATTTGGAACTGAACCCAGAAGGACATTTCTTCCAACAGAAGGAAGTAAGGAAGGGGGAAGAAAAGAAGGAGGGAGGAAAGGGAGAGGGAGGGAGAAGGAAGAAAAGAAAGACAAACTGGATCTCCCCTTCTTACCATATTCGTCCACATCAAAGTCGTATTCTGCAACTTTCGTGGAGTCTTCCTCTACCACCACTTTGAAGGTGCCCAAGAGAGGATCGGAAGACAGAGAATAGGAAAGCTGGATTATGCCCAACGGTAACTCCACATCTCTCCACTGGAACACCCGGTTTTTTCGGGGATCCTGGAAAGAACATAACAAGTTCCAAAGTTTGTCCATATCCCAGAATTGTTTTAGAATCAGTGGTTCATTATCAGAAAAATGTAGTCCTACAATCCCATTCTCCCTGCACTATGAGCAGTGTATTTGGATATGAAAGAAGGCCACATATGTGTTGGGATTAAACTCTCAATATTGGAACCCAGCAAGGACAATTGCTCTGCTGGCTGGAAATTCAGGGAGTTTTCCCTAATTTTCTGAAGGTCCCAAGTTGGAGATGGTGGGTGTAGGACTTAGAGCCGTGGTGGTGCAGTGGTTTGAGTGCAGTACTGCAGGCTACTTCTGCTGACTGCCAGCTGCCTGCAATTTAGCAGTTCGAACCTCATTAGGCTCAAGGTTGACTCAGCCTTCCATCCTTCCAAGGTTGGTAAAATGAGGACCCAGATCGTTGGGAGCAAGATGCTGACTTTGTAAATTTGATTTTGATTTTGATTTTGATTTTATTGAACATTTATATGCCGCCCTTTTCCCTGAGGGGACTCAGGGCGGCTTACAACAATAGGGGAAGGGAGTGCAAGACAAGACTTGAGTAAGAAAAAAAAACGTGAGTAAGAAAAAAAATTAACCATAAAAACACAACATTCACTCAACATTCGGGCGGGGTGAGAATAAATCCTATCCCCAGGCCTGACGGGATAGCCAGATCTTGAGGGCTGTGCGGAAGGCCTGGACTGTGGTGAGGGTACGGATCTCCACGGGGAGGTTGTTCCATAGCGTCGGAGCTGCAACTGAGAAGGCTCTCCTCCGCGTAGTCGCCAGTCGGCACTGACTGGCGGATGGAATTCGGAGGAGGCCTACCCTGTGCGATCTGATGGGACGCAGGGAGGTAATTGGCAGAAGGCGGTCTCTCAGATAGCCAGATCCACTACCATGGAGCGCTTTATAGGTGGTAAGTAGGACCTTGAAGTGCACCCGACGATCAACAGGTAGCCAGCGCAGCTCACGGAGGATCGGTGTTATATGGGCGAACCGTGGTGCGCCCATGATCACTCGCGCAGCCGCGTTCTGGACTAGCTGAAGTCGCCGGATGCTCTTCAAGGGCAGCCCCATGTAGAGCACATTGCAGTATTCCAGCCTAGAGATCACAAGGGCTCGAGTGACTGTTGTGAGAGCCTCCCAGTTCAGGTAGGGCCGCAACTGGCGCACCAGGCGAACCTGGGTAAATGCCCCCCTGGTCACAGCTGACAGATGGTGATCAAAACTCAGCTGTGGATCCAGGAGGACTCCCAAGTTGCGGACCCTGTCTGAGGGGTATAAATTTTGCCCCCCCAGCCTGATTGATGGAACGTTAGCCGAATTTTTGGGAGGAAAACACAACAGCCACTCGGTCTTTTCCGGGTTGAGCACCAGTTTGTTAGCTCTCATCCAGTCTTTAACAGCCTCAAGGCCCCGGTTCATCACGTCCACCGGCACGGGGCGGACAGATACAACTGTGTATCGTCCGCGTATTGATGGTACTTAATCCCGTGCCTCCGAATGATCTCGCCCAGCGGTTTCATGTAAATGTTAAATAGCAGGGGGGACAGAACCGAGCCCTGCGGCACCCCATAGGTTAGGGGCCTCGGGGACGATCTCTCCCTCCCCACCAACACCGACTGCGACCTGTCCGAGAGGTAGGAGGAGAACCACTGTAAAACAGTGCCGCCCACCCCCACCTCCCGCAGTCGTCGCAGAAGGATACCATGGTCGATGGTATCGAAAGCCGCTGAGAGGTCAAGGAGAACCAGGATGGACGCATAGCCTCCATCTCTGGCTCTCCAGAGATCATCGGTCAATGCGACCAAAGCGGTTTCAGTGCTGTAACCGGGCCTGAAGCCAGACTGGAAGGGGTCAAGATAGTTAGCTTCCTCCAAGGTACGCTGAAGCTGTAAGGCCACCACCTTCTCAACAACCTTCCCCACAAAGGGGAGGTTGGAGACTGGACGATAGTTGTTAAGAACTGCTGGATCCAAGGACGGTTTCTTCAGGAGGGGCCTCACCACCGCCACCTTAAGCGCGGTGGGGAGGTGTCCCTCCCGAAGAGAGGCGGTAACAACCGCCTGGATCCAGCCTCGTGTCACCTCTCTGCTGTTGGCAGTCAGCCAAGAGGGACACGGGTCCAGTATACAGGTGGAGGAACTCACAGCTCGCATAGCCTTGTCCACATCCCCGGAGGCAACATCCTGAAACTCAACCCAGAGATGGTCTGCCAAGTTGTTCCCCTGTGTAAACCCCTTAGAGAGGGCGGTAAAGCACTGTGAAGCACTATATAAGTCTAAGTGCTATTGCTATTAGCAAGAAGGCTCTACCATTAGACAAAGGGAAGTTCAAGCTCAGATTGTACAAGCTGAGGGAGACTGGGACATAGTTCCTTGAACACTTTAACAACTTTAGAGCAACTAATTTAAGGAAGAAAGCAGCCAAACACACAAAAAAGCCTCTTGGTTGGTTGCCAGATCAGCACTGCATTACTCCAGAGGACCACTAGATGGAAAGAATGTGTTCACTGAGTAGCTCACCATTCTTCTTCCATCTAGGGGACACCTTGAGTAATTGCAGCCCAGAAATAGTAACACTAAACCTATGAAGTACTTTATGCAGGAAGTTGATTCATGTCTTTAGTTGATTTCCTTGATCGATGCTACTGTTTCTGCGATCAAATGCAAGGAGAGGGCCCAATTCAGCCCAATTCCTAGTAAAGAAGATGGGAACAGATCTTTCAAAGACAAATTATTCCTCATTTCCCAACAGCATTAATTTTGCCACTTTGTGGGACTGTGTGAAATAGCCCCGTTCTTAACAAAGTGAAATGGGACTCGGTATTAGCTACTTTAAACATCTCTCTCCCTCGCCACCAAGAGATCTGCTTGTATCATTTTATGGGCGACAATCTGGAAATGGTTGGTCATTTTGATTTCCCAAAAGCCTCAGATTTCCTGGTGGCCTCCCATCTAAAGATTAATGAGGTCCAATCAGCCATGGAGCTGCCTCTGTTATGGCCTTTCAGCACATACCTGGATGTACACAACTGGAAACTGTGGAGACAAAAAAAAAAAGCACAGGGAAATCAGACACCAAGGAATGAAAATGAGGATAGAGAAGAAAAGTAAGTAGAAAAAGGGGCATGGGAGATTCTTTTATGTTGCATTATGGTTTTGATATGTATTTATTTGTATCTTGTCTTACCTCAAGCGACTGCTCTTAGAATTCCCACCACACACACCCATAACAACCACCCTGTGAGGTTGGTTGGTTGACAGTGCCTAGCCACAAGGTCACCCAGCCAGTTTTCATGACTAAGGGTAGATTTAAGGTCAGCACTAATCCAAAGCCTTCAATTACTCCATGAGTCTTCACTAGTTTTCACCCAAGGGTATCTCCACACCAGAGGTGGGTTTCTACCGGTTCGCCCCGGATCAGGCGAACCGGTAGTTGCAAAGGTGGCAGCGGAAGGCCCCGCCCATCCACCTGGATGCTTCTGCACATGTGCAAAGGTGTTGCACGAGCGTGTGCACGCACAAGCAAACCAGTAGTAAAATAAATTGAAACCCACCACTACTCCACACATGGGCTGGGCTCAATGTGATATGTGAGGGGGGAGGGGTCCATAGAATTCCCCTGGAGGGGAATTGACCCCGGGGAGAGCATGAATTGAACGTTTTCTCACGGAGATGCCATCATCTCTGTCTGTCTTAGTACCCCTCCCCCCCAAAAAAATGTACCTTCTTCTTCAGGGGGCGTAAATCTTTATCCATAGAGACGATGCGAAACTGAACTGCAAAAGAAAGAGAGAATATGTGGGGAAAGTAGCTACTGAATATAGAAATATTAAGATACAGAAGAGATCTTGGAGATCATTTACTGTAGTCCAGTGTTTTCTCATACTGAGTATTTGAAGACGTGTGGACTTCTGCTCCTAGAATTTCTTGGCCAGGCATGGGGTCTTTCTAGAAGATTCCGTGCTGGCTGTTGAATTCTAGGAACTGAAGTCTAAATATCTTCAAGGTGCTACAGTTGAAAAACACTAATCTGACTGCTGCCCAGGGCAGTAATAGACTGTTGCAGCATTTCTGGTAGGTGGCCATCCAGCTTTTGTTTAAATCCTTCCGTCAATCCTTCCTCCTGGGTAGTCAAGCCCATCCAGCTCCATTAAGACATTTTATTTATCTGATGTCCAACCATAATGTATCTTTCTGACGTTTAGACCATTGTTTCATGTCTCCTAGAAAGACCTCCAAAATTGAGCAGCTAAGAGATACATGAAGACTGCTGTCAAACCTCCACATAGTCTTCTCTACTCCAAGGGGAAGAGCATACCCACTATCTCCCAATCATTTCTCATACATCTTTTTATCCTCCTTCCCTTTGGTTGTCCTTCTCTGGAGAAACTCTGGTTTTCTGTTTTCCTTGATGAAAAAAGGCAGGGTCCAGCCAACCAGAGAAGAACAATGAGGATTCCTGACATTGAAGAAGTCACGTGATTATGCCTATCCTGGCTCTATTCCACTCAGTAGATTGTGTTGGAAACTGATTATGGGCAGGGGTGGGATTGAAAAATTTTAGCAACTGGTTCCCTGCCCGGTTGCTGGGTGGGGGTGTGGCCTACTCTGCCTCCTGCACCACGGTGGAGAGGGGGCATTTTCAGCCTCTCCAGGCTCCGGAGGCTTTTCTTGCACCTCTGGGAAGGCAAAAACGGCCTTCCCTGGTCTCTGGAGGCTCTCCAGCGGCTGGAAATGGGCCCTTCCTGGAGGCCTATTTTTCACCCTCCCAGAGCCTCCACACATGCCCTGCACTTACCTCACATCCAAAACAGGCCACGTGGGGACTCCTGGGAGGGGTGGGGTGGGAGGAGCCAGCCAATCGTTGCAACTACTGGTTCAGCGAACCAGATGTACAATTAGCATCCGTTTCGCCCAAACCAGTCTGAACCATCTGAATCCCACCCCTGATTATGGGTCATCTCCAGGTTACATAAAGGTAATCCTCAACTCACGACCACAAATGAGCCCAAAATGTACGCTGTTCAGTGAGACATTTGTTAAGTGACGTTTGCCCCATTTTACAACCTTTCTTTCCTCTGATGTTAAGTGAACCACTGCAGTTGATAATTTAGCAACTTTGTTAAGTGAATCTGACTCTTACCTATTGACTTCGCTCATCAGAAAATCCCCAAAAGTGATCACATCACACTTGGGGACACTGCAACCGTCATAAATATGAGTCAGTTATCAAGCATCTAAATTTTGAGGAGGATACAAAGATTGTAATTGTGAAAAAATATGTCACTTTTTTCACTGCTGTTGTAACTTTGAACTGTGATTAAATGAACTATTGTAAGTCAAGAACTACCTGTAGTTTGCACACAGTAAGATTTAGATTTAGATTTTTTTTTTTTTAGATTTAACTTTATTTGTATGCCGCCCTTTTCCCTGAGGGGACTCAGGGCAGCTCACAATTCAGGGGGAGGGAAGGACAAAACAAGTTATACACATGAAGACAATACATCGTTAAAAAGCACAACAGTCATACTATTCGGGTGGGGTTGAAGTCTTTAGTCCCAGGCCTGTCGGGACAGCCAGGTTTTAAGGGCTACGCGGAAGGCCTGGAGGGTGGTGAGGGTACGAATCTCCATGGGGAGTTCATTCCATAGGGTCGGAGCAGCCACCGAGAAGGCTCTCCTCTGGGTAGTTGCCAGTCGACATTGACCGGCTGATGGAATTCGGAGGAGGCCTAATCTATGGGATCTTATTGGCCTAGTGGAGGTAATTGGCAGTAGATCAGAGCAATCCAACAAATTCTTCCACTGCTCAATCCACCTAGCAAAAATGTCCTTTGATGTTTACTTATGAAATATCAGCAAAGCGGAAAAACACTTGACTGGCCAAATTGGAAGATGCCACAGGCAAAATTGGGGACACGTGAACCATGTATAAGAATGAACCTTATTTCCATTTCTCTTGCTATACATCAAAAGGCAGAGCACCTTCCAAAGCCACTCAAAGCAATATGAGTCATTCCCAAAGTATGTTTCATGATGTTAAAGATTATTGTTATTGCTTTTATTATTAATGTTTTAAATCAGGGGTGTCAAACTCAATTTCATTGAGGGATGCATCAGGGTTGTGTTTGACCTTGAAGGGCCAGGGTGGGCGGGACCAGGGTGGGCGTGGCCAGCTCAACTTCACTCATATTGGCGCCCTGCCTGTGGTGGCCCGAGCACTCTGCCTGCAAAAATGGGCTCCTGAGCACCATTTTCGCCTGTGACGGCCTCCTGCAACCCTCTGCCAGCAGATATGGAGCTTGGGAGGGCTGCCTATGGGCCAATCCTTCACTCTTTCCAGCATAGCTCCGGGGCCCAGATCTAAACACCCTGCAGGCCAGATCTGACCTGGCTTTAAGTTTTAAATGATATGGTGCCCTTCAAAATCAAATTATTAGATATTCATCATTTGTTATCCCTATATTGTGGGTAATTGAGCAGGGTGAACGTGCTTGCTCTGATGGGCATAGGGTCTGGCATGGAGGAGATGGGGTGGGTGTGAACTAAACTGAAAATGCCCACAGTCATTTTCCAACATTTTCCGCCACAGTGGCCCATAACCGTAGCTTGAGTATAGATTTGTTCTCTGAGCTTGTGGGTTGATTCTCAAATATTTCGTTACCAGGCTGTAAAAAGTTTAACGATAAAGTTTTGAAAAGGTTAGAAAAGCCAGAATTGGGGAGCTGGAGTGGCCCTTTACCTTGTTGACCCGCTCTGTAGATTGGTTTGTCTGTCTGGATGAAAAGTAGATGCTTTGGCTTCTCAAGTTGCACCCTTTTGTTGACCGGGAAACTGTGGCTTGGGAATTTTACATACAACTGGAGAATGATTTCCGATGGGGGAAAAATGTTGCTCACTCTGGGAACCTGCAGGATGAAGAGACAAAAATCAAATAGTTTGAGAGGTATCGTTATCATGATGTTCCATTGCTTCATGTTTGCATTATGTTGAATGAAACAACCTAAGGGGAAGAGAGACAGACAGACAGACAGACAGACAGACACACAGACAGACAGACAGACAGACAGACAGACAGACTTACCTGGAAAGGAACACATTGAAATGCATCTTTCTCTTTTATTGTCATTTCATTCAGGATCAAATTCTGGACCCCAGGTTCCAGCACAAGAGTCAAGTTGACTGTTTCCTTCAGATTGTTTATCTGGATGCAGAAGTTCTCAGGGGTCTCCATGTAGATTATGCTGGGCACCACTGCCACATATTGCCTTGGAAAGAGGGGCAGGGGCTCTGATTAGGAAATACACCAAGCAAATACAAGAGGATTTCCTGAGATTTGGGCCTGTTAGTGGAGCTAGATCTGTGTCAAAAGGTTGAATCATGGCAACTGGGCCAATCTTTGTTAATCGGAAGCATTTCGTGGCTCATCCAAACAACTTCATCTGTCAGAGCAAAATTAGTCAGGAAGAGTCAAAGTGTCATTGGAATGTACCAACTTTTGCCACACCAACTTCAGGGGTTTCTCCCAAAATGAGTTGCAATCTGGGGAGAGCCCCCTGGAGTTGGTGTGGCAAGAGTTGGTGCCTTCCAATGACTCTCAGCCTAACTAATTTTGCTCTGACTGATGAAGTTGCTCGGAGGTTAATAAGGATTGGACCAGTTGCCCTGATTCAATCTTTTGACACCTTTTGCCAGGGAGACTAAGTCTTCAGTGACACATTTCTCTAAAGCAACCTTGGCATCTTTAAGGTGTGTGTATTTCAGTTCCCAGAATTCCCCAGCCAGCATACTCCCTGGAGAATTACAGGATAACAGAATTGGAAGGTCCCTGGGGAATTACAGGATAACAGAATTGGAAGGGACATTGTAGGTCATCTAGTCCAACCCCCTGCTCAAGCAGGAGACCCTATACCATTTCTGACAGGTGGCTGTCCAGTCCCTTCTTGAAGGCCTCCAGGGATGAAGCTCCCATAACTTCTGAAGGCAAGCTGTTCCATTGGTCGATTGTTCTCACTGTCAGAAGGTTTCTCCTTATTTCTAGGTTGAATCTCTCCTTGATCAGCTTCCATCCATTATTCCTTGTCTGGCCTTCAAGTGCTTTGGAAACTCTGTGACAACCCCTCAAATATTGGAATACTGCTATCATGCCACTCGTGCCACTTCTGTTCATTAGACTAGCATATGTTTTAGCCTCCAGTCCCCTAATCAGGGGTGGGCTTCAAAAACGTTAGCAAGAGGTTTTCTGCCCAGTTTCTAGGTGGGCGTGGCCATGGTGGCTGTGTCCTAGTCGGCCTTCTACACATTGGGTGGTATTTTTGACCTCCCTGGGCTTTGGAAGCTCTCTGAGCCTCCGGGAGGGCGAAAAACGGCCTCCCCATGCTCCAGAGGCTCTCTAGAGGCTGGAAATGGTTCCATTTCCTGCTTTCCCAAACTTCCAGTAGGCCTGTTTTTTGCCCTCCCTGAGCCTCCCCGTGGTGCTGGAGGCAGAGTAGGCCACACCCCCATGGCCACTCCTGCCCTGAACTTACCTGCACCGAAAACAGGCTGCGTGGGGAGGTGTGGGAGGGGCCAGCCAGGAGTGGGATCTGAGGCTTCTCTGAAATGCACAGAATCTTAACTAGAGGTTCTCCTGAACCCCTGCGAACCCCCGGCAACCCACCCTTGCCCCTAATCACCTTTCTTGTTCTTTTCTGTACTCTTTCTAGAGTCTCAACATCTTTTTTATAGTGTGGTGACCAAAACTGGAGGCAGTATTCTAGGTGTGGTCTTAGTAATGCTTTATAAAGTGATATTACTACTTCACATAATCTTGATTCAATCTCTCTGTTCATGCAATTTAGGACTGCATTGGCTTTTTTGGCTGCCGCCACACATTACTAGCGCAATATTTAATTGATTGTCCACTAAGACTCCAAGATCCCTTTCACAGTTACTGCTATTAAGACAGGTTTCACCTAATCTGCATGTGTACTTTTGGTTTTTCTTGCCTAACTGTAAAACTTTACTTTTCTCTATGATGAATTTCATTTTGTGAACTTGGGCCCAGTGTTCAAGTCTGTTGAGATGCATCTGGATCCTGGGTGTTGGCTATTTCTGCCAGGTTAGTATCATCTGCAAATTGGATGAGTTCTATTCTTCTATAGAATAGAAGAATAGAAGAGCATCCGGCGACTTCAGCTAGTCCAGAATGCGGCCGCGCGAGTGATAGTGGGCGCACCTCGGTTCGCCCACATAACACCTATCCTCCGCGAGCTGCGCTGGCTACCAGTTGATCTCCGGGTGCGCTTCAAGGTGCTACTCACCATCCATAAAGCCCTCCATGGTAGTGGGTCTGATTACTTGAGAGACCGCCTTCTGCCGATTACCTCCCTTCGACCCATCAGATCACACAGATTGGGCCTCCTCCGAGTTCCATCCGCCAGTCAGTGCCGACTGGCGACTACGCGGAGGAGAGCCTTCTCGGTAGCAGCTCCGACCCTTTGGAACGATCTCCCCGTAGAGATTCGTACCCTCACCACCGTCCAGACCTTCCGCGCAGCCCTTAAGATCTGGCTATCCCGTCAGTCCTGGGGATAAGATTTTCATCCGCCCCACCCAAATGCTGAATGAATGTTGTGTTTTATTGTTTTATTTTATTCACATATTATTTCATGTTTTGTCTTGCACTCCTTCCCCACGAATTGTAAGCCGCCCTGAGTCCCCTCAGGGAAAAGGGCGGCCTATAAATGACAATAAAATCTACAAAATCTACAAATCTATTTCCTCGTCTAAGTCGTTTACGAAGATATTGAAGAGTACTGGTCCTAAGACAGAATCTAGTGGTACCCCATTGTTTACTTCTCTCCAGGTAGACGTAGTACCATTAAGGTCTACATATAGGCATGCTGTTTATAAAGAGTGTCTGTGTAATGTGTACATATGTATTATGTATGTGTATGAGAAAATATATACTTTCTTTTGAGAGTAGGCAACAGAATTTCATTTTAAATGTGGGCCAGTGTGCTCACAAACATGTGTGTGTTTGTGTACCTATGTTTCCCCAAAAATAAGACTGGGTCTTATATTAAATTTTGCTCCAAAATACGCATTAGGGCTTATTTTCTGATTAGGGTGTATTTGCGGGGAAATATGGTACTAAATGTGTCTGTCTGGTTGATTATCTTATCTGGGGCTTATTTTTCACATACGGCTTATATTACCAGCTTTCTGAAAAATCATGCAAGGGCTTATTTCACTTATCCACTTAAGTCTTATTTTCAGGGAAACAATATATAAAGGTAAAGGTTCCCCTGCTTGCTTCCCTCCGTGTAGACATAATACGATTAAGGACTACATATATGGAAGCTATATGCGTGTGTGTGTGTGTGTGTGTGTGTGTGTGTGTGTGTAGCTTTGTTTCCCCGATAATAACATCGGTTCTTATATTAATTTCTTTGAAGACATTTCGCTTCTCATCCAAGACGCTTGTTCAGCTCTGAGCAGAAGAAGCTTCTTAGATGAGGAGCAAAATGTCTTCAAAGAAAAACCAGAAAGTTCAGTTGCCTCTTGAAAAAACACCTTTGGGACAACCATGACCTGGATGACTGAGAAGCTCCATAAATCTTACAGATTTTTTTTTAAATCCTACCTCTCCCCTCCCTCCCACCCACCACCAAATATCTCTGGGGCATTGCTCCTCCTTAAGTTTCCCTTTGGAAATATCCTGTACTGAGAGATGCTTACTTTAAAAATAAAACAGAGCGGAGTTTGAAGCCTAAATCTTTCCCAGCCAAAGAAGACAGAAAAAATCAACTTACAGTTTGGGCTCAGGAGCAGCTTCAGTGGTCCTGAGAAGGACAGACAGGAGAAGGAGAAGGAAGAAGTTTTTTCCATGTTGCCAGCTTTCCCCCATGATATTGAAGAGAGAGGCTGCCTGCAAAGCTGAGCTGAAAAGTCTCAGCTGTTCCCTCTTCAGCTCTGACTGCCTCTTTGCAAACAGTCCGTGTGGAAGAACAGGTAAAACCCAGGAACGGGGACAGTTTTAATGTCCCAGCCCAGCAGTGGGTCCTTGCCAATGTTTAAGGCCAAAAGACCACACGGGGGTGGAGACTGAAACAACACAACTTTATTCTGCACAGAACAAGGATCCGGGGAGGTTTCCTTCGAAGCTTGTGTAACCTAGTGGTTTACAGCTGGGTTTTTTTTATACCTTCAACCTCCAAAACTGAACAACCTGAATGTCATAGTGCGGTAATGGCGAACCTTTTAGAGACTGAGTGCCCAAACTGCACGTCTCGCTCCCTCTCCCTCTCCCTCTCCCTCTCCCTCTCCCTCTCTCTCTCTCTCTCTCTCTGGCGCTCACATACGCAGCAGCACCCCAAAGACCAGCTGGCTGGTGGGAGGCAGGACATCCCAACACCAGCAGCTCTGCAAGAGGTGAGATCTTTTTCTTTCATGAGCTTCTGTTTCCCTACAAACAACGGCGAGAAACGCCATGGAGAAACGCGGTGGAGCTGAGCTGGGGCAACACTACACGTACCCACAGAGAGGGCTCTGAGTGCCACCTCTAGCACATGTGCCATAGGTTCGCCACCACTGTCATAGTGACATGCATCGCTCGGTTTTCTCATACATACCATTACAAAAGTAGACATACAAGCTTTCCTAATACGGTATAACTATCATTTCAGCCAATGCTTTTGTGAGCTTTATTAAGCTTTGACTCAATATAAGACTCAGAAATAAAGTCTATAGTAAATCGGGAGAGGTAAAAGTAGGAAAGGGAGAAAAGAAAGAGTAGATAAAGGGGGAAAGAAAGAAAGAAAGAGAAAGAAAGAAAGAAAGAAAGAAAGAAAGAAAGAAAGAAAGAAAGAAAGAAAGAAAAAAGAAAAAAGAAAAAAAGAAAAGGAAGGAAAAGAAGGAAAGAAAGAAGGAAAGAAAGCAGATTCCAACTTTTTGGTGCAGTAAAATTGAGGTAGTCCTCAATTTACAACAGTTCATTTAGTAGAATAGAATAACAGATTTGGGTGGGACCTTAGAGGTCTCCTAGTCCAACCCCCTGCTCAGGCAGGAAACCTGATATTTCAGATAAATGGTTGTGCAATATCGTGTGTGTATGTGTGGTGTGTGTTATGTATGTATGAGAAAATATATACTTTCTTTGGAGAGCAGGCACCAGAATTTCATTTTAATATGGGCAAGCACCACAAAAGTGTGTGTGTGTGTGAGAGAGAGAGAGAGAGAGACTTTTTTTCTTGTGTAATGGCTAAGTGAAAAGAGGCTGTGAAGCAGTGGATATGAAAGTTTCCCAAATTCTTTGCGTGTTTTGACTTGCATTCCTGTTCTGTCTCCCACAGTGCTGCTTTTGTTAGACTGGACTATTTTTCCCCCCTTTCATGTGAAGACAAAGAAGGAATTAAGCAGTTCCACTTTCTCTCTGCTGCCCATCTTGCCATCTTGTCCCATTAGTGAATCTGTCATTTTGCTGATTTTCTTCTTATGCCTTAAAGACTAAACAAAACTTGTTATTTTGGGCATATATATATATTTTTTGCAAGTCTTAGTTCTTTCTGAACCTTTAGCATTTCTGACTCCATCCCTGCAAATTTCGGATATTTGCTGGTATTTTATTTGAGTTTATATGCCCTTATTTCCCTTTTTCATACTTGTCCTTTTTGTCTCTCAATTAGTCAGAAAGCGCTTTGTACAGCCATGCTGGTCTTGTCCTGAGTCTCTTGTTTATCTTTCTCTCTGATGTTGGTTTTTTAAAAAAAGACCTTTATCTTGGTTTTCAGTTTCTCAAGCATCCTAAATTGTTTTTCTTTTTAGGATTTCCATCCGTGGATTCCTTCCAAATTTCTTTCTTAGTTGGTTGAAGTAGCTGTCTTAAAAGTCTAAAACACTAGTCTGACTTTGTTCAGTTCCCTACATCATTATGATGAATTCAAGTACAACTTGGTCATTCTCTCCTAAAGTTCCTGCCTCTTCAACCCCCTTTATCATTTCATCTCGGTTAATAAGAATTAATCCAATAGAGCTGATCTCTAGTTCCCTCGTCTTCTTTTGGGATGATAAAAGTTGTCAGCCAGGCAGGTCAGGAATCTATTCAATCTACCACTCATGGCAGAGTTTAAGTTAAAGTCCCCTATTACTGTACTGGTGTTTCCTGCACACCTCAGGTAGCTGATTAGCAAAAAGTTCATCTATTGCCTCTGCTTCAGTGGTGGGTTGCAGGTGGTAGGCTCCGGTACAAACATACCAGAGTCGGCCGGAGCACCGGATACCGTTCCGGTATGGTGCTCTGGAGGGCCTGCCCGCCCGCCCAAGCTCCTTACTGGTGTTTAAAGGCTTCTGTGCTTCCGCACAGGTGCATGGCATCTACAGCACCTGCACGATGCTCCGCGGAGCAGCTGGAGTGTCGCAGAGGCGCTAAGATGCATGCCCGCGCCGTGCACGTGTCCATGAGGACGCTGCTGGCCCCGTTCCAACCATACTGGTTGGAACGGGATTTGAAACCCACCACTACTATGCTTGGTTGTGTGGTCTGTAATATGCATCTATAGCAATGACCTTTCTTTTTCCCTCAATATTCACCTAAATTTCATTTCATTTCCTTTATTTGTATGCCGCCCTTTTCCCTGGGGGGACTCAGGGCGGCTCACAATTCAAAAAGGGAGGGGGGGGGAAGACAAACAGTATTCCAATATGGAAACAATACAACATATTAAAAGAGAGCACAACAGTCACACAATTCGGGTGGGGTTGGAATCTTAACCCCAGGCCAGCCGGGACAGCCAGATCTTCAAAGCGGTGCGGAAGGATTGGAGGGTGGTGAGGGTCCGAATCTCCACGGGGAGTTCGTTCCAGTGGGTCGGAGCAGCCACCAAGAAGGCTCTCCTCCGGGTAGTTGCCAGTTTGCACTGGCTAGTAGATGGAATTCGGAGGAGGCCTAATCGATGCGATCGTATCGGTCTAGTGGAGGTAATTGGCAGTAGGCGGTCTCTCAAATACCCAGGCTGAATCTGAAGAAGGCTTTCTTCCCTGACATCATGTATTTGTATGTAGATGTAGCCATTCTTTACATACATACATACATACATACATACATACATACATACATACATACATACATACATTCCTTTGCAGCTATACAGGTAGTCCTCAAATTACCACAACTGAGCCCAAAATTTCTATTGTTGTGAGACTTTTCTTAAGTGAGTTTTGCTCCATGTTACAATTCTTAACATTCACTTGTTAAGTGAATCACTGCAGTGGATAGTTAGTAATATGTTTGTTAAGTGACTCGGGCTTCCCTATTTATTTTGCTTGTCAGAAGGTTGCAAAAGGTGATCACATGACCTTGGGACACAGCATAAGTCATAAGTCATAAGTATGAACCAGTTGCCAAGCACCTGAATTTTGATCACATGATCGTGGGGATGCTACAAAGGTCATAGCTGGGGAAAATGGCCATAAGTCACTTTTTTCAGTGCTGTTGTAACTTTGAACAGTCACTAATGAACTGTTGTAAGTCAAGGACTACCTGTAGTAATTTTTTACCTACATACATCTTCACATACTATGGATACATACAACTATTGCGGTGGTGGGTTGCAGGTAGTACGCCCTGGTACGGGTGTACCGAAACTTGCCTGGAGCACCGGGTACCATTCCGGTACGGTGCTCTGGAGGGCTCACCCGCTCGCCCATGCTCCTTACCTGTCTTTTAAAGCCTTTGGCACTTCCGCACAAGGCGCATACAGCGCCTTCACGATGCTCCGCCAAGCAGCTGGAGCATTGCAGAGGCTTGTGGCAGTGTCACTGGAAGATAAGATGCATGCGCATGCGCACCCCACACACGTTCATGTGGAGGACGCCAGTACAGTTGCAATGGGATCTGGAACCCACCACTGAACTATTGCTACTCTTTTGTTGGATCTGTTTCTTCTGAACAAATTATATCCTCCTAGTAATATATTATAATCATGGGCTCCATCTCATCAAATTTCAGTGATAATAGCAATTTTCACAATGGTTACATGTAATAGGTACATCTAGTCTCTTTTTTAAGTTTTTACAATAGGAGCAATGAAAGTAGAATTTAAACGGTGATCAGGAAGGAAGGATGCCAACAGCTGCCCCACTTTTGGCTGAAAGTCCATGTAATCTAAATATTATTTTAAGGAATGTTGGTTATTTACCTATTTCCCCTGAATCAATTTGTTCTTTTGCCACAGGTGGGAGGCAGTTATTTTATCTTTAATCTAATGGATCTGGAGGAAGGCTGATGAAATAACCAAACAATTAATTACATGCCAAAATGTCCCTGTCTTTCACAAGAGCCACAGTTTCCTTGGCCAGAGTACAAAGCCAAGTATTAATGTTGGTTTTTTCTACCTTTATCAAAGGGTGGATTAGTCAAAACACACAGGAAGGAAAAATAAGAAAAAGAAAGAATATCAAAAGACACCGGAAGAAGAGTAAAAAGATTACGATCAGAGCTACAAAAAGAACCACAAAATAATGTAAAAATCAAATGCAGTTAATAAAACATAAATTAAGCTTAATTTAAAAAAAGAATTAAAATTAAAAGTGTAAAACAAAATTTCTTTGGAAACGCTAACAAACCAGGGAGGTGGCTGGCATATAAATTAAAAAAGGAGAAAGAAAAGAAAGAGCTACAGATACGAAGTCTGGTAGAAACTGTAGCTCTTGAGAAAGACATGGAGGTTTTGGCATGTAATTAATTGTTTGACTATTTCATCAGCCTTCCTCTGGATTGGTCAGATTAAAGAAAAAATAATGGCTGCCCACCTATGGCCAAAGAACAAATTGATTCAGGGGGAGTAGGTAAAAAAACCAACATTCCTTAAAGTAATATTTAGATTACATGGAATTTCAGCCAAAATTGACATCTTTCCTTTTTTTTTTTGCATAGTTTTTTAATTTATAACATAAAAATTCCATTTTTGGTTAAACTGTGTTATCTGGGTACAAATAGTTTTAAGAAATACTCATCAAAGTGTTTACAACAATATTCATTGCATTGATATTCATTCTATCATAATGGTCATAATACTGATACTGATATTTGTTTATCCATTTTAACAAGCCTCCCTTTTTATTGTTCCTTTTCTTATACCATGTTTCCCCCAAAATAAGACAGGGTCTTATTTTTCTTTTTACACACAAAATATGGCTTGGGCCTTATTATGAGGGGAGGGTTTATTGTTTTGGGATTGCCGGGCAGCTGCTCTCTTGCGAGCAGGCTCCCAAAGAGCCGGGCACAGCCTCATGGGTGAATGGCTGTGTTGAAGCGACCACACTCATGAGCAGCCACCCGGCAAACCCCTTTTCCAGCCGGGCATAGCGCCATTCATTGACCTAAGGGTATCACCAAGCTGCATGAGTGCCTGTTCACCGCCACCCGGCTCCCACGGCTTGGCACCTTTGAAATGGCAGTGAATGGCACTCTGCACGGCTGGAGGGAGGTTGCATGAGTGGCTGTTATGCTCTCGCTCATGCGCCTGCCAGCCTCACAATGCCCTGGCCCAGCTCTCTCCACAGAGCCAGGGCACTCCGCCGCCACTGCTGTCCCATGGCTTTTTCTGCGGCTTCCAAACTGAGTCTTCCAGCAGTGGCCACTCTGGGCATACACTCTATGGTTGTGGGGCCAGCTGCCAACAGAGCGTACAACAATAGAGCATACACTCAGAGCGGCCACTGCCGGAAGACTTGGTTTCCATGGCTTAGCACCTTTGGGATACCGCTAGGTTGGTGAGTGGCACTCTGCCTAGTCAGAGGTGGGGGGGGGGTTGTCCAGGGGGCTTACTTGAGGGGGAGGGCTTATATTTTTGCCCACCAGAAAAATGTGACATGGCCTTATTATCAGGATATGTCATAATTTTGGGGAAACACGGTAGTTCCATGTTTCTAACTTCTGTTTTTGTCAGTTAACTATTGATAAAATAAGTCTCAAAAAGCATTCAGTTTCTTCCTTTTCCTTAATTGTAAGTGTTAATCCATTTCTGCTCATTGTAATATTTTTTTTATTGCATTTTCATCTGTAGGGGTTTCTTCACTTTTCCATTGTTGTGCAAATACAATTCTGGCTTCAGTCAGTACATGTAAAATCAAATATGATTTCCTCGTTATACTTGTCACTTCCTGTTAGAATCTGGTGCAATTCTATTGGTCTTTTATAAAAAGCATATAATTTAACATCTTTTTCATATCTTGATTGTATTTGTACCTGTGCCCCCGACGTGGGTTGTTCCTGTACCTGTAGTGATGGCAGCAGAAGGCTCGACCACCTGCCTGGACGCTTCTGCACATGTGCAGAAGTATCATGTGTGCGCGCACATGAGCAAACCAGTAGTAAAATAAATAGAAATCCACCATGCTAAAGTTATCCCTTGATTATTCAATTCATTTACTTTTCAATTGCCCTTCCTTATTCAAAATATCTTTATATCTTATGATTTTTTCCATATCAATCACATCTGGATGTATCAATGCCTCCATCGTAGAGAGCCAGACTGGTATTTTCAAATAGTGTTTTTCCTTAATTGTTTCCCATATTGAAAACAGGGCATTTCTAATGGAATGTCGTTGGAAATAACTATACTTTATTTTTCCCATACCATTGAAAGGAATGCCACCCCAGTTGCAAATTGAGATCTTCAAGAGATAATCATGGTCTATGTCTTAAGGTTATCCATTCTCTAGCACATAAGTACAGATGCCTAGTAATATAACTCCCAATCTGGCAGCCCAAAGCCTCCTCTAATCTTAGACTCTTGTAACAGTTTCAGACTTATTCTTGCTTTTTTACCTTGCAAATAAATTGTTACTAAAATCTGTTTAATTCCCCAAAATATTTCTTTTCCAGTTTTATTGGAATTATTTGGAACAGGTATAATAATCTCGATATTTATTTTAATGGCAGCTATTCTTCCTAATAGTAACAGTTGCAAGTTTTTCCACTTTTCCAAGTCAAGTTTAATTTACTGTATCAATTTAACATCATTATCTTATAGTTTCACATCTTGCTGATAGATGAATGCCCAGATGTTACTTTCTTCACTTTCTGAATGTCTATTTTCTCTATTAACTCTTTTTTCTGTTTATTTGTAAAGTTTTGTGTTTTCTCTTTGTTTACTTTCAATCCTGCAAGTTCCCCAGTCTTCTATTTTCTTCATTAATTTGGATCCAGTTGTTTGCAGTTCCTCTATGATAAATAACAGGTCAGCTGCAAATGCCTGTAGTTTGTATTTTTCTTTTTTAATCTCTATCCCTTTTATTTCTATATCCTGCCATATCTCTCTATTTAACACTTCCAATGTCAAAATGAATAGTAATGCAGAGAGTGGGCATCTCTGTCTTGTGCCTTTTTTAATATTAACATTCACTGTTATTCTCCATTTACAATCACTTTTGCAGTCTGTTTGCTGTATATTGCCTTGATCATATTAGTAATTTTTTTCACCAAATTCCATATATTCATATTGCCATATGATAAATTGCCAATTTACATTATCAAATGCTTTCTGCGTGTCTAAAAAGATCAGTACCATTTATTTTTCAGGTTGTGCTTCATAATATTACAACGTGTTCAAAATTATTATCTTATTACTTTTAATTTGTCTCTTAGGCAAAAATCCATTTGGATCAGTATGTATAAATTCATTCAAAAATCTCTTAAATCTTTCAGCTATTAATGATGCATAAATTTTATAGTCCTCATTTAGAAGTGAGATTGGTCTATAATTTTAAATTTGCAATAAATCTGCATCTTTCTTTAATATAAGTGCATTATTTGTTTCCATCCAGGATTTTGGTACCTTAGCTTCTAGCAAGACTTCATTCTATACTTCCAGCATTGACAGTCCTAGGATACTTGTAATTGTTTGCAAACTTCTGCCGGTAGACCATCTGGTCCTGGTGTTTTATTGTTCTTCTGTCTCTTAATCACCTGTTAATTCAAACATTGTTATCTTTTCATTTAACATAGTTCTTCCTGCTTCAGGCACTTTAAGCAACCTGGCTTCTTCCAAATATTTTATTTTATCCTGATAGCTCCTCTTGATCATACAAATTTTCATAATAATTCTAGATTATTTTCTTTTTTTATCATTTTGGTGTTGAAGGATACCCTTCTCATCACCAGACTTCGTAGCTGTTTCTTTTCTTTCTCCTTTTTTAATTTATATGCCAGCCACCTCCCTGGTTTGTTAGCATTTCCAAAGAAATTTTGTTTTACACTTTTAATTTTTTGTGCCAATTTTTCTTTTTCAATTAAGCATAATTTATGTTTTATTAATTGCATTTGATTTCTTAAATTTCTTTTTTGTGGTTCTTTCTGTAGTTCTAATCTTAATCTTTTTACTCTTCTTCCGGTGTCTTTTGATATTCTTTCTTTTTCTTATTTTTTCTTCCTGTGTGTTTTGACTAATCCACCCTTTGATAAAGGTAGAAAAAACCAACATTTATACTTGGCTTTGCACTCTGGCCTAGGAAATTGTGGCTCTTGTGAAAGTCAGGGAGTTTTTGGCATGTAATTAATTGTTTGGTTATTTCATCAGCCTTCCTCCAGATCCATCAGATTAAAGATAAAAGAATTGCCTCCCACCTGTGGCAAAAGAACAAATTGATTCAAGGGAAATAGGTAAATAACCAACATTCCTTAAAATAATATTTAGATTACATGGACTTTCAGCCAAAAGTGGGGCAGCTGTTGGCATCCTTCCTTCCTGATCACCGTTTAAATTCTACTTTCATTGCTCCTACTTTAAAGAACTTTAAAGAAGAAACTAGATGTACCTATTAGATGTAACCATTTTTATTCTGGAGGTGAGAAGGCCCACTGGAATTGAGCAGCCAATAAATTTAAACAAATCAACATTATCATCAAAAAGCCATTAAAGACACCATGGATGCTATAAATATCAGATTGGATGATGTGAAGAATGGAGTATCTCATTAGCAGAAGTTATCAGTGGACTTCCGTGTATTAAAGGTTAACATTTTATTTGAAAGACAATGATTTTGACAATCATTGCCAAAAAAAAAAACCAAAATTCAGAAAGTAGAATATTTTAACTTGGAAAAATGCAATCTTTTCATCCACTTTTGCTTATGTGTGCAAAAAGTAATGCAAAGATCTATCTAATCTGAGAGCTATCCATGCATGAGTAGTTCTAATAGAACAGAGGCTATCTTATTCTGGCTCCTAATAATCAGTAGTTAAATAACCATCTCTACATTTATTTATAGCCTGATGTAGATTGTGTGCATGAGTACATGAGGAAGGCAGCAAAATCCCTTCCAGTTGCACATTCTATCCATACATAAATATATGTGTGATGTTTTGATCCAGAAACCATCCCATAATACTCTGGCATGATTTCCTTTTACAAAGCCCACTGGACAGTAAACACCCCCTTTCATGTTGAATCAAATAACCTGGGAAAATGGAAGGCAGAGAAAATAACAGGTAGTACGAATACTGCTACCACTCAAAAAAAAACATTATTCATCAGGGACAAAAAGAGGATTGGCTCCCGCTTCATCTCTCCTGCTTCGTCTCTCCTGCCTCTGTGCTTCTCCGTTTGGTCTTTGGGCGGCAGATCGCAAGCGGAAGCCAATCTGGGTCATTCCTTCCAAGAGGCAGCTTTCCGAGAGAGAGAGAGAGAAAGAGAGAGAGAGACAGAGAGAGAGACACAGAGACACAGAGAGAGAGACAGACAGACAGACAGACAGAGACAGAGAAAGAGAGAGAGAGAGGGGGGGAGGGAAAGAGAAAGTTAAGCAGGCAATAGGCAATTACAAAAAGGGAAGCCAACTTTCTGAATTCTGTTTCTTTGACTTAGTGACTTATAAATAGTAGACTAATGTTCTGAAAACATGACCTAAATTTCTATATATTTTAAATAGCAGTAAAGCTATGCTGTAAAATTTGTTCTCAAGGTATTGTGATAAATTAAGTAAAAAGAAGGAAATTCTTGATGAACTTAAGGAGGAATGAGAGTATTGGATAGTAAATGGACAAATAAAATTACCAATCAAAGAGAATATTTGCACCTCAGGGTTGAAATGAGATGTTCTCTCTTACTCTTTCCTCTTCCTCTCTTCTCTCTCTGTCTCTCTCATCCTCTTTCTCTTTGTCTCTCTTCTTTCTTTCTTTTCCATTCTTCTGTCACTTTTTCTCTCCTTCTCCCTTCTCTCTCCTCTTTGTCTCCTTCTGTCTCATCCTTTCTCTTTGTCTCTCTTTCTCTCTCCTTCTTTCCCACTCTTCTGTCACTTTCTCTCTCCTTCTCTGTCTCTTTCTGTCTCTCTTCCCTCTTTTTTCTTCCTCTCTTCCTCTCTCCTACTCTTTTATCATTTTCTCTCTACCGCCCAACCTATCCCCATACTTATCTTCGACTGATCATGTTTGCAATAATTTACCTTCTTTTCTAAATAGGCACAGTTCCCTTACTGGATCCTCGCTCACTCAAACACGCACACACAGACACAGACACAGACACACACACACTAAAGCACAAAACCATTTTTCTCCATTCCAATTCAGATCCTATAAATCAATTGCTCTGTGAAACATCTGTGAAAAAAATTCAGGTGCTCAGACATGAAAATATGCCACTCAAACACTATATTTTTCCGCACACACTGAAAAAAAATTAGAGGGAACATTGGTCAGGGCCAACGCCTGGGCGCAGCTCTCCGTCCCGCACTCCCTCAGCCAGCCAGCCAACTCCAGGCGCAGCAGGGCCAGCAGCCACCGCTTCCCACCTGAAGGGGAGCCCCCCGTGACCTCCATTCGGTCTCCGGCTTCCCCGACGAGGAGAAACTCCCTACGAGGCTTTCGATCAAGGCGGACCCTCCCCCCCACTTGCCCCTTTCCTGGTTTCACGGGGGGAGAGAAGGGGGCGCTCCGCTCACTCAGCAGTTGAGGCGGAGAAGACCAGCTGCAAGTCGTTCCCGCCAAAATTTTCCCCACCCTCCTATCCCACTAGAACCTTGGTCAGAGATTGATACACCATAGAGAGGCAAAACCCTATTAAGCCCCTTGGTTTACTGATTTTGGCTAGAGCGTCTCCTAAGGGAACACCTCTCTGCCTCCGCTCTGTATGGAGGTCCACTGCGCGTGCTCTGTTCAGTGATGCTAATAATTGTGATTATTGTGATTTTTTTTACGCTTAAAAAATCTTCCCAGGTCCCGCTAGGGAAGCACAGGTAGTCCTCGACTTACAACCGCAGCGAGTGCCCCCCTTATTTGCAAATAGATTAATAAACCTTGGCTACATTTTGGTACCAGATTGCCTTCATTGCTTTATTTCTTCATTCCTATTTCCAACACCAGGGTGTGGAGAACTATGGGATCAATGATGATGGATACAGCGGAGGTAGAGCAGTGCTGGAATGAGCAAAGCAGCTTTGGATGGAACCTGGTTTGATTGCTGCTTCTCGGTACCTGGGATTTCTTTTCCCCAGAATTCTCTTGGAAATGTGGATGGGTTCCTGGGATAGGTGCAATTTCTGTGTTATATAGTTTTTGGGAGTAAATTAAGAGGGGAATCTGGTTGGAAAAGATAATGAGACGGTGATTGGCAACAGGGAGGAAACTGAAGGGCTTAATTCCAGCTGGCTGGGGAATTCTGGGAGTTGAAGTCCTCAAGTCTTAAAAGTTGCCAAGGTTGGAGAATCCTGGTCAACACAGAACCTCTGGGGTTATAAGAGCTGTGGTGACGCAGTGGTTAGAATGCAGTACTGCAGGCTACTTTTGCTGCCTGCCTGCAATTTGGCAGTTGGAATTTTACCAGGCTCAACTTCCATCCTTCCGAGGTGGGTAAAATGAGGACCCAGATTGTTGGGGGCAATAGACTGGCTTTGTAAACCACTTAGAGATGGCTGTAAAAGCACTGTGAAAGTGATCTGATTGCTAGTCCCCAGAAAACATATTTTGCAGAAACTCGATGTTAAACCAGGTGGGCACATTTAAAAAAATATATCTTATGGTCTTAGCTCACAAACACAGGTGTAGCCAGATGCTTTTATTCACAAATGATTGGTGTGTTCCATATGACCCATCTCAGGTCACCAAATCTGAAATTTGGGGAATTTTGCCCCCTCCTGATGCACTTTGATTACTGAAACCTTCTCAGTTTTAAAGAATGAGTGCCTTTCCAACAGCAAAGCCCATATGTGTTTAAGCATGGATGGATGAGCTACAGAGAATGAAGTTTCCTCCCAGAATGGGAAATAATATGATGCAGGTTTCATCTTTTCCAGGGAATGTAAATCTTACCCAAATTTGTTTAGGATTTGGATAAGATATCCTGAGTAAAGATAATAAATCCCGCAAGTAAATATTTCATTTGAGGAATAGTGGCTAAGACGCTGAGCTTGCCGATCGGAAGGTGGGCAGTTCAGGGGGTCAAATCCCTAGCGCCGCATAACAGAGTGAGCTCCTGTTACTTGCCCCACCTTCTGCCAATCTAACAGTTCGAAAGCACATAAAAATGCAAGTAGAAAAATAGGGACCACTTTGGTGGGAAGATAACAGCGCTCCATGCACCTTCGGCGTTTAGTCGTGCCGGCCACATGACCACAGAGACATCTTCAGACAGCGCTGGCTCTTCGGCTTTGAAATAGAGATGAACACCACCCCCTAGAGTTGGGAACGACTAGCACATATGTGTGAGGGGAACCTTTACCTTAAAGCACGGGTAGTCCTTGACTTAAAGCAGTTCATTTAGTGACCATCCAAAGTTACAAAGGCACTGAAAAAAGTTACTTATGACCATTTTTCATACAACTGTTGTAGCATCCTCATTGTCATGTGATCAAAATTCAGATGCTTCATAGCTGGTTCATACTTATGATGGTTACAGTATCTCAGGGTCATGCAATGACCTTTTGTAACCTTCTGACAAGCAGAATCAATGGGAAAGCCAGATTCATTTAACAGCAGTGTTAATAACTTAACAACTGCAATGATTCACTTAACAAATGTGGCCAGAAGAGTTGCAAAATGGGGCGAACTCACTTAACATATGTTTTACTTAGCAACATAAATTTTGAGCTCAATTGTGATCATAACTCGAAGACTATCAGTATGTATTAGTATTTAGAAAGATTCAGAAATAAAATTATTTTTATTTTAAGATAATTTGCCAGGGCAGATATTAAATTGCTCATGCAAGCAAAATTTGTGAAAACATATCGCCAAATCCTACACGTTCTTACCTCTCTTCGAATTAATGCACTAACATCACTTTTCTAGACTTGAATAAATAATCCTATTAGCAGACACATATCAAATTATGGCCAGGTCAAGAAATCATCCAGACCTGTTCAGTCATTTTTACCACACAAATTAAAATTATAGAAACAGTTCACCCAGGGAAAAGGGACCAACATACTCGCCTCTCATCCAACTTTCCCTTTGGGTCCCAGGATTCCCCAAGCAGCCTTCCCAGGCCCTATTACAGAACATTCAGATGATTACAGAAGCAAGATTGCAGAAGATAGCCAAAAGTAGTTATCATATTCCCTTCAATGAATCCTGTTCAAAAAACCCTGGGGAGGTTCTTGCTTCTTGTTGAATTGGACTGCTGGCATCTTGGCAATATAGTTTCACCTCTGTGTGAACCCTCCAATGGGAAGTAAGATCACTGCTCCATCTAAAGCTTTCTCCACACACCTTGCATTTATATGGTTTCTTCCCTGTGTGGATTCTTAGATGGTTAGTAAGGGCACTGTTGCTACTGAAACATTTCCCACATTCTGTGCACTTGTACAGCTTCTCCCTTGTGTGAATCCTTCAATGGTTAGTAAGGGCATTGCTGCTACTGAAACTCCTTCCACACTCCATGCATTCATATGGTTTCGCATCAAGATGACAAATAAGAATACTGTTTCTATAGGTGGTCTTATTACGCTTCACACATTTATATGGTTTTTCATCCGTGTGGGTCCTTTGATGGAAAGTAAGGGCACTGCTGTTACTAAAGCTCTTCCCACACTCAGAGCATTTATGCGATTTCTGTGTTGGGTGAAATCCTTCAGAGGAACTTTGACGACTGAGGTTCAGGCTAATATTCTTTCCAGATCTTAAAAATGTATGTGACTTATTTTTCATACAGAATTTTTCAGGTCCATTAAGAGGGAAGGAAATATGTTTTTGTGCTGTCTATATTTATATTGTTTCCATTTAGTCTGGGTTTTGCAAGAGGCATTTGAATCAAATTTATGTTGAACTCTTTTGTCACATTCTGGGTATTGTCCCTTTCTTTTCGGATCTGCCTGGATTGGGAAATCATGGAGTTCAACACATAGAGGAGGAAATTTCTTCTCCCCATTCTTTGAGTAGGTTCTGTCGTGGCCTCTTTGTTTCCCTTGCTTTTCAATCATCAGTTCTTCCACCTCCTGCTTGATTATTTGCAATGGCACTTCCCATGACTCCTTGTCATGCTCATTCCCTTGTTCACAACCTTTGGAGAATAAAGAAATGTCTGTTAAAAATTGTGTGCAGAAACTGAGCTTCTAGGCAACACGGTACATTCACTGTGTCTGTAATTCATCATTATTAAGAGTTCCCCTCTTTTGTCTTGCTATTCTTTGATCAAAATAAACAGACCTAATTAACGTTGACTGAAAAAAAAACCCTTCTTATGCTTCTTGTTTTCAAGGAGCTTCTTGGTTTTATGATGTCTCTCTTGAAGAGGAACAAATACATCAAACTTTGCTGCCATCATAGCAGGAAAAAGGAGTTGTTTTTCAGCCTATACATGAAAGAAACCATTTTTATGCTAAACAATGGAGGTAGTTCTCGACTTACAACAGTTCATTTAATCACTGTTCAAAGTTACAACTGCACTGAAAAAAATGACATGACCATTTTTCACACTTACGACTGTTGCAGCGTCCCCATGGTCATGTGATCAAAATTCAGACCCTTGGCAACTGACTCATATTTTTGATGGTTGCAGTGTCCTGGGGTCATGTGATCCCATTTTGCAACCTTCTTATAAACAAAGTCCATGGGGAAACCAGATTCCCTTAACAACCGCATTACAAACCCAACAACTGCAGTGATTCACTTAACAGCTACGGCAAGAAAGGTCGTAAAAAGGGGCAGAGTCACTTAACAAATGTTTTGCTTAGCAACAGAAATGTTGGGCACAATTATGGTCGTATGTCAAGGACTACCTGTATGAATGTTCTCCCCAGTCTTTCAAAAACAAGCCTTCAAAGAACAGCCCCTGTTCAACAAAGATCATATCAAGCAATAATGAAATCTAAATGAGGGAATATATGGAAGGATAAGACCCCCACACACACCAAAGGACATTGGGATAACAATTCTGGAAGTATAGTGTTGTGGCCCACCAGCAGCCAGTGGAGCTGGCAGCAAATTTGGATAGTGAGGAGGTTGTGGAGAAACATGGGCCAGTCTTGGAGTCTGGGGAAGGCTCTGATGAGGGCTCTGTGTCAGAGGCAGAGAGGGGGCCAGAGCTGTATGCCAGTTGCCTTCAGAGTCAGACCTCAGTGAGGCAGACAAACAGCTGGAGCCTGTTCCCAGTGTGCTCATGCACAGAGTTGCCAGATGAAGGGAATAGCTAAAGAACAGGAGTCGACTTGGGAGTAAGGCCACAGGTGGACAATGAGTGGTCCCTCCCAGAGGAAATAAGAGAGAAGCAAAAGGGGAGGGGAGTTTGCAAGAGACAATTAGTTCGCTAAATTGGTTCGTGACTCTCTGAGACTCCTTGCCAACTTCTGCAGATATGACCTGGCAGCTCTCCAAGCCAGATAAGGTTTGTGACTGTAAATCCTCCCTTGAAAGACTTTGCTGAATGTGAATGAGCAGTAAATTAATAAAAGGGTTTTTTTGTTTGCTTCATGCTCTTGGGAAGCCTAGGTCAGAACATATAAGGTACAATTTAAACCCACACAATTTCACATTTGGCTTGCCACATATTAAGGAAATCATTTTTCCATGAATCTATGCCCCTAGTTAGGAACAGATACATCTGTAAATTAAGATGCTGGACAGGCCAGACTCAAAAGCTCCTCAAGCCAAAGATTAATTTGGTCTTGATAAGATTAGAGAGAAGGTCAAAGTTCATTTAGGATCATCCTCACCTGCAAGATGGGAAAGGATCCAATCATACATCTAAGGAGGGACCATTTCTTCCCTTTTTAATGCTCCAGAAAGTGTTCTTTTATCCAGATGTTCCCCTGACTACAACCCCCCTGCCTAATTTATTGAATCCAGAGCAAAGAGGGGTCTTACTGTGTCTTACCACATTCCTAGAAATCTCCTGCATGACCTCCTTGTACAAAGATTCTTGGCTAGAATCCAGCAGGGCCCACTCCTCCTCCATGAAGTACACAGCCACCTCCTCAAAGCACACAGAGATCTGAAAGAGGAAGAAAACAATCCTTTAGAGAAGGGGTCCCCAACCTTTCGGACCTCAGAGACCACTAAATTCATCATTTTAAATCCCACGGACCACTAATATG
This sequence comes from Thamnophis elegans, assembly GCF_009769535.1. Classification (NCBI taxonomy): domain Eukaryota; kingdom Metazoa; phylum Chordata; class Lepidosauria; order Squamata; family Natricidae; genus Thamnophis; species Thamnophis elegans. Next base: position 170,262,747 of record NC_045542.1, on the reverse strand, counting down.
ATCTGCCTAATGACCGGCTGGGTGGGCGTGGCTAGGTGGTCAGGTGAGTGGGTGGGCGTGGCTAACTCTATGTCACTCACATTGAGAGGTGCCTCGCCAGCCTCTACTCATCTCTCGCCTCCCCACCTGGGATCCTTAGGGCCCCAATAGGAAGCAGTTGCTGGAGCCAAGCAGCCACCACTAGAAAGAGTTGGCAAAACAGCTCAGTTCAAATTGGATATGACCAAGAAGGAGGCTCAGCAGAAGCACCTCACCGAGGACTATGAGCATAGGCTTTCCAAGTAGAGGGAAGACCTGTGGAAGTGCAAGGCCATGTACCAGCACCTGGAGGCTCAGCGGACTGAGATGGTTAGGCAGTTACAGGCCATGATGCAGTCCAACTGGAACAAGGTCCTCCAGCTCTTCGCCACCAGCAACACTTCCCTCCAGTCTTTGCCCAAAGCCCCCCACCAGGAGGCCAGAATTTCTGCCCCATCCGACGCACACAAAAATACCCCGAAGGGGTATTGCATGTATCCATCCCAGGGGGCATAGTTTGAGGACCCCTGATTTAGCGCAATATAAAAAATGCAAATAATTTTTCTGCAGACCACCAAAACTTTGTTGCGGTCCACCAGTGGTCCATGGACCACCAGTTGGTGACCACTGCTTTAGAATACAGTCCCAGAAAAGCCTTCCATGTTTTTTCCCTTTTTTTACAAAGCAGAAAAGCAGAGCTTTGTAGTAGAACTGAATGGAACTGTTACTGTAGGATGGCTCCATTCAGCTATGTCTCTGGATGCCAACTTAGTCACCATAATAGTGACTAATGCCACTGTTTTGAATGTACAATGTGTTCTGACCCCCCCCCCCTCCGTACGGTGAGTCACGCTGACACAAGATTACTGTTAGCCAATTTAGTCACAGTAATTACTCACAGACAAGACTTTGGCAGCAACCCAGAGTCCCACAGGTAAGAAATACACACAAGAGCTTCTCCAGCTTTAGTATAACGATTGTGTTCTGCAAAAGTTCTCCTCCCAAAGTCTCTTCTTACATACTCTCTTGGGAAGAGCCTAATCACAACCACCTGGGCCCGATTATCTTCTATGTCTCCGTAATTGCTGCCGGCGCTTATCTGCCCATTTCTGCCTGGCGTCCGGGACCAACTCCCTTTGGCTTTCACCGCTGCTTCATACCTCAGCCGCCTCCTGGTGGCCAAACAGCCTCTCTGGTCCCTGCAGGGTCCTCCACATCGTCCAGAGCTGACTCATAGGGTCCCTCGCTATCAGAGTCTGTCGGCAGCTTCAACGGCTCCTGCTGGGCCACAACACAATGTATAGTTTAGCTGTATCAAGATTGGAGAACAGAGGAAGCAGAACTCCATTTCGAGAGGCTCTTACTGGTACAGAATGGTGCAGCAGAGACTTTGGGTGGTGGATATTCCCTTCCCCCACTTGCCTGTGCTGAATAAATTAGATCAGTTTTACACAAGAGCAGACCTATGCTTGGAATTTGCTTCAAACAAGAATTCAGCATTGGAGATTACTTTGGAAAACTCAACTTTCTCACAACTTTCGCTTTTATATTCTTGCAACATACACTGAGTTTATGCACCGGAGACAAATTCCTTGTATGTCCAATCACACTTAACCAATAAAAAATTCCCTTCCCTTCCTTTTTCTTCCCTTCCCTAACCTATCCTAATTCTAGACACAAGAACAGTTTTTCCCCCGAACACCATCACTCTGCAAAACAAATAATTCCCTCACCACTGTCAAACTATTCACTAAGGCTGCATTACTATTATTATTAGTGTTCTCATCATTCCTTTCACCCATTTCCTTATGACTGCATGACTGTAACTTTGTTACTTGTATCCTTACAATTTATATTGATATTGTTTCCTGATTGCTTATTTGTACCCTATGGCTATCATTAAGTGTTGTACCTTATGATCCTTGACGAATGTATCTTGTCTTTCTATGTACACTGAGAGCACATGCACCAAAGACAAACTCCTTGTATGTCCAATCTATTCTATTTTATTTACACATGTGAAAAGTTAGTATAAATTACCGCAGAACACAGGAAAAGTACTCCACGCTTTCTGCAAATTAATTACAGACCTCAATATTAGCCTCTATGGCTAGTCAATAGGTTATGTCCCTCTCTTTGTAGCTCCACAACAGACTTAAAAGTAGATCAACCAGAGTCAATTTGAAATCTTCATGTTGCTCAGGAAGCGGTCCCATATTGAGTTCCATAACAAGATTTTGAACACCCCAAACTGCTTTGCTCTTTTGAAATGCCTCCTACCTGTGTTGGAGCACCAGCTGCTGTTTCTGCTCCATCCCAAAAGGGAAACATTTTGAGGATTTCCATCAATGCCCTTCGGCTCCTGTGAGAGAAAAGTGAGGAAATAGAAATTTGAAGGCCTTGTGGAGAAGCTCTGGGCAGACTTATTTAAAAACACAGACAAGCTTAGTAAAACAGACATTTGTGATATTTAGAAGGAGCCCAGATTTCTCAGAAGAAACTTTCATTTAAACAATTGAAATGGCCTAAATTCAATGCTCTTCACAGAAGCTCCTAAAAAAAGCTGTTGGGGGATTGAACAAATCTCCTCTCCCCTCAGAATCTGTTGAGGCAACCTCCACCAATAGCTCCTCCGAAAGATCAATTACCATTTTAAAAAAATCCTAATTTATGAACAATTTTCTGATGTGCATAACAGTATGACTTGCTTTTGCCTTCTCCATCAATATCCTACCAATTTCCAGTTGCCGATGTTCTCCTAACATTGATTGTTGTTAGTTGCGAAGTCATGTCCGACCCATCGCGACCCCATGGGCAATGTTCCGCCAGGCCTTCCTGCCCTCTACCATCCTCTGGAGTCCACTTAAGCTCACACCGACTTCTTCAGTGACTCCATCTAGCCACCTCATTCTCTGTTGTCCCTTTCTTCTTTTGCCCTCAGTCGTTCCCACCATCAGGCTCTTCTCCAGGGAGTATTTGAGTTTCATCTTCAGGATCTGACCTTCTAAAGAGCAGTCAGGGTTGATCTCCTCTAGAACTGACCATTTTGATCGTCTTGCAGTCCAAGGGACCCGTAGGAGTCTTCTTAACATTGATACAATTCTCCAATTCTACTGTATTTGTCTGCCTCACCATTTTTATGGTATGCTTTTATGGTAGTTATTAAATTCCTTTCTTAAGTCTATCAGTTCTTTTCCTCTAACCTGTCTATAAAGATTGCCAATCCAGATCATGGTTGTCTAAAGATGGGTCATGTCCCCCCCCCCCCAAAAAAAAAAGACAACTGGACTTTCTGGGTCCAGTTCTGAAGAGGTTTCTTGGAAGAAAAGTGAAAGTTTTTCAAAGGGGAAAAAAACAGGACAGTGCAGTTGCCATTTGGAAAAAAACACCTTTGGGTTTCCTCTGCTCCCACCTTCAATATAGGTAGTCCTTGACTCATGACCACAACTGAGCCCAAAATTTATGTTGTTAAGTGAGAATTTGTTAAGTGATTTTGTCCTGTTTTACTACATTTCTTGTCACAGTGGTTAAGTGAATCCCTGCAGTCCCTAATCTTCTATTCTCTTTCTATTCTATTCTTCAATTCTATTCTTCTATTGAATTCTATTCTATTCTTTCTATTCTTATTCTTTCTATTCTTTTCTATTCTAATTTTCTATTCTATTCTTCAATTCTATTCTTCTATTATATTCTTTCTCTTCTAATCTTCTAATCTCTTTCTATTCTAGTCTATTCTGTATTCTTTCTATTCTTCTCTTTCTAATCTATTCTATTCTTCAATTATCTTATTCTATTCTCTTATTCTGTTTCTATTCTATTCTTCTGCCATTCTTTTTTTATTTATTTATGAACTCACACATAGATGTTTAATTTCAAATATGCATTTGAATGGCACAATTTCCACTTTTCCACAACCAGAGGAGAAACCAGTAGATATTACCCATTGGGATTTTTTCCCCCCAAATCCACAACAACCCCTTAATGTCGAAGGCTGTTAAAGATAACATGTACTAGCTCTGCTTCTGTACCAGCTGACAAAAAAAGTAATGGTATTCTTCTGCTATTCTATTCCTTCCCTCCTCTCCTCTCCCCTCCTCCATTCCTATTCCATTCTAATTTAATCCCAAGATTAAATTCCTTTCCTTGCTCCTTTCCAGGGAGGGACCCTCTGGCCACGGTTATGCCCTCTATCCAGCTCTTGACAACATCACACTTTTAGCTCCCAATGATGATGAACACATATTAGGCATATTATCAGAATATATAACCAAAAAAACCCCAATATTTAATGTTACACATAATAACGGTGGCCAGAATGCTCAAAACTGGTAAAATAGAAATATACTCTCTGAGGAAATGGTAATAAAGAAAATATTAGACTGCACTGAAATGGATAGGTTGACAATGGAAATAAAAAATACTATTTAATTTGGGGTGTATGGAATAATTGGCTTGACAGGAGATGCAAAGATTAGAAAACTAATAATGAAAGACGATTAATGAATTAGAAATCAGAAATAAGTGTAAATATAATGAAAGATGAATAATATTTATTATATATAATAGCATATAAGTTGTTACAAAAATGTAAAAATATATCTAGAACAATAACTATATAATGTATAAATATAATGGTATATATAACAAAAGAAAAACTGTGGATGCAAACCACTATAGAGTTGTTGTAAAGATGAAATTGTGATATAAAATGGACTTCCGGGGGAGGGGTCTGCCATCGCCGGTGGCTCAACGGAGCTCCCCTCAGAGTTCTGGTCTGTATATCTACAAGATCTATAGATATCTCTCCTTTCAGGCAAGAAAGGAGCAGGGAGGAACTCAGTCGTTAGAATCCTCTTTGTAGTTCACAGCTTTTTGTTTTTCACTGTGAACGGAGAAGAGGTTCAACAAAAGCTGAGGTTTTTTTTTACTCCAGCCAGATCTTCTCAGCTGTTTTTTTTTTCAGCTCAAGGCAGGTCGCCACCCCCCCTCAGGACAAAACTCAGCTATTTAAAATCAATCCGAGCAGCGACCATTCCTGAGAACCCTTTTTTTATTATTATTCAAATTACCAGCTTCAATTTTATAAAAAACTCCTTTGTCTAACTGCTTTTCAAAATGGTGATTTTATAGCTTCCGCATTTGATATATGATATATTTAATTAGCCCTGTTTTCCTGAAGACTTCTCTTTACTAATTGCCAAAAGTTTATTGAAAGTATTTTATCTTAAATCAAGGTGAGCAGAGACTTTGTTCGTTTCCTTTTTATAATGGCTCCCAAATCAAAGCAGTCTAAACGTTTTTTCAACAATACATCCCAAGCAATTGCTATAAAGCCGCAGCTTTTGCCTTCTACGCCCTCTACTGGAGATTTGTTAACGAAAGAATTTCTTTTTGAAACTCTTAAAGAATTTAGAGAGGAAATGAAGCAACTTATCTCGGAATTATGTGATAAGCTTGATGCCAAGATTGCTCAAACAAAGGAGGATATGATTGGGGTCATAACTGTAATGACAGATTATATTGCAGGAATGGAAGATAAACTGGAGCTTTGGAAGAAGCTAATTCTAATCTGACATCTAAAATTGAAATGTTGCAACAGGAAGTTGAAAACACAGAAAGACAACTTGTTATGACAAATTATAAAAAGACTGCGTTTGCAATAAGAGTTAGGGGATTGCGTGAAAATGAACAGGAGAATTTGAAACAGACCTTTTTTGAGGCTTTCAGTCGTCTGGTGGGAAGTCCGGGACTCAACTTTGATTGGCAGATCCAAAAAATTTACCGCCATAATTCGTGGGCAGCAAAACAGAGACAGCTTCCGAGAGATATAATTATATATTTTGCTACAGTCGTCTGTTTGGGAAGCCCGAGACTTTTACTATAAGATCCTAAAGGAGGGACTTCCTGAATTACCCGGACTTGGACAAAGACAAGGAGAAGTAGAAGAGAAACAACAAAACACACAACTACAAGGCGGGAGGTATCGTTTTCCCCCTCTGGAAGGGCAGAGCAGAGAACAAGGATTTAGTTATGCTTCCAAAACATTTGCTTAATTTTAATTTGAATAATACTTTGTGACTTCTGTCTTGTATAAAATGGTATAGTGGTATACCGATGAAGAGACATTAAGGCTGAAAGAAATGACGCTGATTTCCTCGGAAAATATATTGTATGAGACTTAAAAAAAGACTTGATGGATAACTCTGAACTTTTATATAAATTGTTTATGATTTATTTTCTAGGGTGAGGAGGGTGAAGTTGTGGTTTAGGTTGAATAGAGTTGGGACGCCTGGTGTAGATGGGAGGGTAGTGAAGGTTCAATTAGAGCTTATTTTGAGCCAGAAAGTAAGTTGATTTTTATATAAACTGTTATTGGAATATAATGTCTGGAAGGATATACCCAGGGAGTGTGCAGGAAGGCGGAGCAAATATGAGAGGAGTACGGATGAAAATAAAATATATATATGGACATGGGTGAGGTAGGATGAGAAGAGTTGGAAAAGGAAACCACGAGAAGTATTTGAGATGTGTTTAAACTGCTTTTTAGAGAAGGAGGTAAAAGGGACAAATTAAAGGTTTGGAAATAGACAGATATTTAGACAAAGAGATAAGGTCCCTAGCTAGAGTAGAATTCTATTTGATTAACTTATTTGGTTTCAATATAGTTTGAAATCCTGCAAGTAATAAATTAATTGAGATTAGGAATGATGTACATTGTTTAAGTTTTAATAATGATGGGAAGCTGAGTTCAATGTAGAGAGTTTATTGATTTTTTTCTTTTTTTGTTTTTTCTTTTTTTATTCTTTTTTTTCCCCTTTATCTTTTAATTTTTAATCTATTTGGTTTCAATATACTCTAGACTGTGTTTGATAAAAAACTATGCCGGGCATGGGATCTGGGAAGTCGGAAGGGGGCTTGGGAGGGGGGTTTACTGGGGGGAGGGGGGGAAGTGGGAAATATAGTTTCAATTTCCAAAACAATAAGAATGCACTTGTATACTGCTGCTCTTTTTTCTTTTTTTCTCTTTTCCTTTTATTTTCCTTTTTTTTTCTTTTTTTTCAATTTTAGTATAAAATACATATTGAATAGATTAATGAATAGTAGAAATACACCGAAGCGAGGAGTAGAGGGAAAGAAGAGGGAGGAGTAGAGAGGGAGTGAGAGGGGAATGTAAAGAGGGTGAGATGGAGGGAAGGGGAGAAAGGAATGTCTGAGGGGGAGGGGAAGTAGAAGAGGGGGATGCTGGAGGGGAGAAATGAAAGTTGGAGGGGGAGAAGAAAGGGTGTGTGGAGGATGAAGTGTTATGTTGGTTTTCTATAATGGAATAGAAGATGAGTTGTGTTTATTGTTTTTTTAATTGCACAGTATATAAGTGATTGTATAAAATGAAAATGAAATAAAAGTTAATAATTAAAAAAAAAGAAATTGTGATATAAAATGAAGAAAACTGTATAATAAAAAAATTTTTTTAAAGACAAACACATAGAAAGGAACCGAATCAAAGCAGAGGCGATCAGCCTGTCTGCACGACACCCCTCCAGCAGCCACAAGGACCCTCCGGAGTCAGGAAAGACCCCAGGGAAGCTTACCCAAGAAAGGGAAAGTAAACTAAAAAATATTTCATCAAAGTATTTCAATAATGTATAATAATATTAGAATTATATATTGTGAGTAGTGAAGTGCTAGAATTAAACAAAAGGAGATTAGTAGATATAGTTCATACCTTTTTATAATGAAAATTATCAGTATCAGCCCGGACATGTCTTACCCGCCCTCCCCCCTCCCCTGTGATTCTGGGCATGCGCAAGGCGCACTTGTCATTACAAGAGCTGGTTAGTTTGCCTTAATTTCAGCAGTCTCTTGAAGATGGCAACCTCTGATTCCAAAGATGTTTTTAAAACAACAGCAAAAGCCAGCATCGAATGCTCTGGCACAAGACCCCTGCCACCAGAATGCAACAAACCCTGTATGGCAACCTCAGAAGGGGATTTGTTTGATATAAATTTGACCCCCAAACCTCCCAAGCATGGGCGTAGAATAAGAAAAAGACCTGGCTTCATTGAAGAGAATATAAAGCTTTGTTATTGGAATCAGAGGTTGCCATCTTCACTGCTGAAATTAAGGCAAACTAACCAGCTCTTGTAATGACAAGTGTGCCTTGCGCATGCCCAGAATCACAGGGGGGGTAAGACATGTCCAGGCATGTCCCACACATGTCTCTTGTGCATGCCCGGAATCACAGAGGAGTGGGGTGGGTGGGCGAGTAAGGCATGTCAGGGCATATCCCAGGCATGAATGAACAGGCTTATCCACTGCATGCAACCTGGCGGGGTTGCCTATTGTGAACATTTTAATTCCTGTTAATATTCCTTGTCTTTTCCTGTTGGCGGGCTTCAATCTACCTAGAAATAAATACCTTTTAGAGAAAAAATGGTTAAATGCAGACCCCATGTCTCAACAAAAATTAAAACCAACATTGCCTAGAAATAAATTCCTTCTAAGGAAAAAAGTGGGTTTAAATGCAGCCCTTAGGAGATTGATTACAAATAAAAAACATTTTTTATTTCACAACCCCACTCCCCCCACCCTTGAATGTCCATAGAATGAATCTAGGGTTAAACTAATCATGTACACAGAGTCTTGGCATCTTTCTTGATGGGGTAAGTTTCAACACGTCTTATCTGAAAAATAGGATTAGGATATTGCACAACAACTTATCTATTAGGGCTACTCATCATGATGGGCTTAGGCCATTACACATATCCGGCTAGGGTTATGATCTTGTGAAACCTGCACCACGTGGGGTCAATTATGCACACCCCAGCCGGGGAGGAGGGGTATGCATGTCACACCCGGAGGGTGGGGGCTGTGCACGTCACTTCGGCTTAGGGGGCATGATCTGGTGACGTAATCAGCACGTGGGTTTGTTTACTTTGATGACGTCACTGATCAAAAGTACTGATAATTTTCATTTAAAAAAGGTATGAACTATATCTACGGTGATTAGATAATGAAAGAATAGGTTTTAATGTAAAGATGAGTATTAACAGTAGAATTATATGGACTAGAGGATTGGAAAGAACATGAAAAGATGTATGAATAAGAATTAAGTTTTAATTGAAAATTAAAGTTTGAATGATATAAGAAAAAAAACATGAAATAGATATTTTAAATGCTTTAAATGATTGTTACTGATACCAGAAGTGTATATTGAGATATTGAATATTGAAAGGATGGAATTTTAATATAAACATGATAATGATACGAGAGGCGGAGTTAAAACAGACATAGAAATACGAGGGGAAATATAGTATATGTATATCAATATATTAAGATATATGAAAGAGTAAGAAGGTGGTTTAGAACTGAAGGGTGGCAGTAAAAGATGTGGGTAAATAATATGAAACAATGAAAATGAAATGTAATAGCTATGAGTAATGATGCTGTGTCTATTTGTATTGAAATGCATGATGCGCAGGTATCACACCATTCACGCATTGATTATATGTATAAACAATATGAAATTTAAAAAAAAACTTGATAAACAAAAAGGAAAGGTCGCAGGGAAGGAGGAGGAGGTGTCGAGGATGGAGAGCGAGGCAGCCACCGGCTTTCCCGACACTCAGGCGGGGTCCCTGGATCGCTGCAGACGCCGAGAGACAGCCGGGAATCCATAGAGTCTCGCCTCTCCCGACTCACCCGCCTCCCTCTCGCTCGGGAGAAAAGCCGCTACATCCGGGTCACCCTTCCGGCGGAACTCCCCTCGGCCGACAGAAAGCTCGGAAAGGGGAGAAGAGAGAGTATATTCCTATAGTGACCCTCCTTTCCTTCCGCAACCAGCTTGGGTCCCTTTCTCCCGCGCATGCTCAGTTTTGTTCGGAAGCTCAAAAGTTTTTTGTTTTTTTTCAAAGCAAGCAACGGCTGGATCCCGGCCGTTATACGGTTATTCGGAGAATCGCGGTCGGAGTTAGGGGAAAGTTGTGACCGTTGACATTTCAGACAAGAGACTGGACAGATAATACTGAAACGGTATTATCTCCTGCTTGAGCAGGGAGCTGGACTAGAAGACCTTCAAGGTCCCTTCCAGCTCTATTCTGATTCATTGATTCGTTTCTTGCAAAGCGTATTCCCACGAGAGAAGGAAATGGGAAAGTAAACCCCCCCCCAAATTCCTTTTTAAAATATTTTTTAACTTTTTATTTTGTTTCTACAAACTTTACATCTTTGCAACACTTTACATTTTTACATATCTGTTGTGATTGTTTTATCTATACAAATACATCTTTTATAACTATAACTATATATATATATGTGCATTTATATTATTTCATGCATTTTTTCATTCTGCATATAATATTCTATATATAACGGTTTACTACATTTGAGTCATTTTGTATAATATTTATTTGCTACAGTCTATCCCATATTTCTATCTTTTAATCATTTCCCGGTTTTGTAGTTGTTTATTACGGTAATTTGTGGATCTTCCTTTCTTTTTTGCTTTCCTGCTCCCCCCCCCTTTCCTCTAGCCAATTATACAATAAATCCCATACGGAGTAATATTCAGATTCTTCTTTCTCTTTTAGTTCTTTCGTGAGCCTGTCCATCTTTGCACATTCCAATATTTTTAATTACATTTTCCTTCTGTTGGTGTATAATTATTTTTTCCAGTTTTGTGCGAATGTAATTCTTGCTGCAGTGATTATGTGTAGAATTAAGTATCTAATATTTTTTTCATAATTTCCTTTTATAATGCGTAACAAAAATAATTCAGGTTTTAGTGCAATTTGGTGTGTAGTAATCTCTAGCCAATCTTTTATTTTTTTTCCAATATTTTTTCACAGATGTGCACGTCCACCACATATGGTAGCATGTTCCATGTTGTTGGTTGCGTTTCCAACAGATAGGTGAACACTCCGGGAACATTTTCACAATTCTCGCTGGTGGGAGATGCTATCTGTAGAACACTTTGTACATGTTCTATATGCTGTTGCCATCATTAATTTGTAATTTATTTCCCAATTTTTTCCCATTCTGCCAATTCTATATTATACCCAAAATTTGTCGACCATGCTATCATCGTTGCTTTCAGTTTCTTCTTCCATTTTAAATTTTAATAAATAATAATATATTTTCCTAAAGGGGGCTCCCACAAAATCTGAGCTTCAATCAATTAGAATAGAGCTGGAAGGGACCTTGGAGGTCTTCTAGTCCAACCCCCTGCTCAAGCAGAAGACTTTATACTATTGCAGACAAGTGACTGTCTAATCTCTTCTTGAAAGCCTCCAGCCCACAACTTCTGACAGCAAGCTGTTCCATTGATTCATTATCCTCGCTTTTAGGAAGTTCCTCCTTAATTCCAGGCTGCTTCTCTCCTTGATTAGTTTCCATCCATTGTTCCCTGTCTGACCTTCTGGTGCTTTGGAAATAGGCTGACATCCTCCTCTTTGTGGCAGCTCTTCAAATACTGGAATATTGCTATCATGTCCCCCCCAGTCCTTCTTTTTGCTAGACTAGCCAAACAGAAATTCTGCAACCGTTCTTAATATGTTTTCGTCTCCAGGCCTTTAGTTGCTCTTCTCTGCTCTTTTTCAAAAGTCTCAACATTTTTTGTAATGTGACCAAAACTGGATGCCATCTTCCAGGTGTGGCCTTGCTAAGGCTTTATAAAGTGGTACTAATATTTATTTGTGTATTTGTTTGTTTGTCAAACATGTACAAGATAATAAGTATAGGTCTGAAAATAAACATGAACAAAGGAAGTAAATACAGATAAATAGGAATAGTAAGACGGGGACTATATGCATGCATGCTGGTACGCTTATGCAGGCCCCCTTTACGGACCTCTTAGGAATAGGGTGAGATCTGCAGTTTAAATAGGCTTTTACTTTCGTGGAAATAGAGGTATCAATCAAACAGTCCAGGTCATCCACGAATAAGACAGTCAGTCATCAATGTCTTTCAGTTAAAGGGGTAATCCAAATAACATAGTCCAGTATCGTATAATCAGTTTGGAAAGTTGCAAAACTTACAATAGCTCAGGGCACTCAGATCAGATCAGCCCAGCATCTAACAAAGAGCTAACAATCGTTCTGGCTCCCTCTTATGGCCAGTTGAGGAAAACAGCAACCAATCACATTTTACAGTATGCTTTAAAGAAACAGGTATAGCATTGTTACATGATTTATATATTACCAACTCAACTGTTAGATTATATTCCTAACACATGGCAGACAATTTGAGATTGAAGCTGTGATTTTATTGCTTCAATACTTCACCTGATTTTGGTTCTATGCCTCTACAACCAAGGATTGTACTAGCTTTTTTGGCTGCTAACACTCAACTGTCGGCTCATATCTAAGTGACCTGCAGCACTCTCTCCTGTGACTGTTTTTTTTTTAATCATGTGAATGCCATGCCACGGAAACTAACTTGCTCGTGGTTTGCTAGACTTGTTCCCGTTTTAACCCTATGAAAGAAGTAAAGAAGTGTGAGGTTTTAAAAAAAAACCACACACGTTTTTTTTTTTTGCCTCCAACAATGATTTAAAGGGGAAAGGATGTTTTTAATCCCCCAAAGAGGCATCCTCCTGCAAGAAAGAGAGGCAGTTCTTGAAAAAGTTCAAAGACATTCGGTAAACAGAATTTTGAATGACAGCGCAACTAAGATCTGCAGGTGATTTTTGACATTTAGCGCACAGAGAGAAGTGGGTTTTTTTCGGGGCGGGGCGAAGACCAAAGAAATTTCCTTCCGTGCGAAATAACAATGGTTTAAGTTCGGGGGTGGTGTGGGGGGTGGGGAATTCCGGAGCCCGGAAACGGGAGGCGAGCGACGGGATGCACCTGCACCGCTAGAGCACATCAAAGAGCAGTGGTTGCAACGCAAAGTTGAACGTCCCACGCACACGACCGCTTCCCCTGATCTCGCACGAAAATATAAACGGTCTTCCAACCATTTCCTTCCGTGTCTCAGGCAGGCAAGCCTTCTTCTGAACCCGATTGATCCCCGGTCAACCTTGCTCCTCCCACTCCCGTTAAGCCCGGCCTCCCAGTTCCTACCAACCATCACCACCCTGGGGGTTGCATTTGGTTTGCAGAGTATGAGATCGTAGCACAGCTGAGTAATTAACCATCAACCCTTCGGCCACAAATTCCTCGACCGTGAACTTTGGGGGCGTTAGGAGGCATCGCCGATGAAGGTTCTCCCTGGGTTGGCCTTGGTCCTCACCTTGGTAGGATGCTCAGGTGAGTGGGGGGGCTTACGAACCGTATGGGACTGCAAGTCCCATCATCCCAAGTGTTAGCTTGGGACGATGGGGGTGTGACACCGCCGAAAGCTGCGAGTTGAAGGGGGGGAGAAGGTTCCGACCAGCCCCGCTTCTCCTAGGGTGTACGATGCCATGCACGAAGCAAAGCATCGAGGAACCTCATACGTTGCGGTGGAGTACACCTTGTAGGGGAGATGGGAGAACGAAAGAGAGAGAGAAAGAAAAAGGAGAAAGATTGAGGGAGGGAGGAAATAAGAAAGAAAGAAAGAAAGAAACAAAGAAAGAAAGAAAGAAAGAAAGAGGAAGAGGAAGGAAAGAACAGAAAGGAAGGGGAAAAAGAAAAAGGAAGGAAGGAAAAAAGAAAAAGAGAGAAAGGAAGAGAAAGGAGAGAAAGGAGGAGGGAAAGAGAGAGAGAGAGAAAAGAAAGAAAGAAAGAGGAAGAGGAAGGAAAGAACAGAAAGGAAGGGGGAAAAGAAAAAGGATGGAAGGAAAAAAGAAAAAGAGAGAGAAAGGAAGAGAAAGGAGAGAAAGGAGGGGGAAAGAGAGAGAGAGAGAGAGAGAGGAAAGAAAGAAAGAGAAAGGAGGAAAAAGAGAGAGAAAGACAGAGTAAGAAAGACAAAGGAAGGAGGGAAAGAGAGAAAGAGAAAGAAAGAGAAAGAGAGAAAGGAAGAGGAAGGAAGGAGAGGAAGGAGGGAAAGAGAGAGAGAAAGCAAGGAAGAAAGAGAAAGGAGGAGAGAAAAGAGGTAAAAAAGAGAAAGAAAGAAAGAAAGATAGAAAGGAAGAAAGGAAGGAAGGACTTTCGTTCGAATCCCCCTCCTCCTTCGCTAATTGTGAAGGAATTTCCCGCACTTCAGTGAACTTTCGCTTTCGGCGGTTCGGCCAAGGCTTGCCAAGCAACGACGATGCAACCCCAGCTTCTTTGGGTTTTTTTCGATTGGATGCGCGGCCAGGTGCTTTGAGGTTTCCTGCTGCCTGGCGGAGAGAACCCCCAGAAAACCCGAGCGGGAGCTGTGGGGCTCGACCGGGGCTGCCTGGTTTGGGAGGGGAGCAAGTGGTTGATAGGGCTGCCAAATTTGGGGTGCAGAACCTCGGCCAGCCACTAGATGGCATCAAAGGATTTGCATTTCCTGTATCGTTTTGCGATTCAGATCTGCCTGGAAGATTTTTAGGCAACTGAGTTGGAATTTTCTTAAGGGAAGGGGGTTTCCTTCAGTTTCATCCCGTTCAAATCCTGGCCAAAATCTGCCCAGTTCAGCATGTAGGGCCAGCGAGGAGATGGCGTTGTGGGAAATCCCGACATAATACAGCGCACAACACTGGGGGAAGAACCATGTTCATGCAATAATTATTCCATGCCTTACTAGAAAGAGGAAGTCAGAGTTTAATTTGTATACAGAGTTTTATTTGCATACAGGAAGTCTTCAACTCATGACCTCAATTCTGTTGCTAATCAAGACCCTTATTAAGTGAGTTTTGTCCTGCTTTATGACCTTTCCTGCCGCAGTTCTTAAGTGAATCACTGCAGTTGTTCAGTTGGTAAAAGTGTTGTTAAATGAATCCAGCTTCCCCATCGAATGGGCTCATCAGAAGGTCACAAAAAGAGATCACATGACCATGGGACCCTGCAACCATTATAAATACATGCCAGTTGCCAAGTGTCCAAATCTTGATCATGTGATCACGGGGGATGCTGAAACGGTTGTAAGTGTGAAAAATGATCATGTCACTTTTTTTTCAGGGCCATTATAACTGTGAATGGTCACTAAATGAATGGTTGTAAGCTGAGGACTCCCTGAAGAGTCGAGGGTTGCAAGACAAGAAATCCTAAGGAATCTGCTTTGCTGGCAAATTTGGGGAAGCTGGCAGGTTTTAGGCAGACTGGCCCTTTTAGGAATACAATAGAATAGAAAAATAATAGAATTAGAATTAGAATAGAATAAGATAGAATAAGAATTTTATTGTCATACATTAAAATGAAATTCCATTGCATTCAGCTCTCAGAAATAACCATTATACATATAACCCCCCCCCACGCACACACACATACACATCAAACACAGAGAAAATCACAGTCTAGTAGTTTGAGTGAATGGTGAAAAAAAAAGAATCCTGCAAATTTACAAGATGAATGACATAAGGAGCAATGGCTGTTACAGAATCTGGTAATCCTGCAATAGATACTTTGAAACCTCCACCCACCCACACAGAGGGGAGCAACAGAAAAAGACCATGAAGGGGGCATGGGGGAGTCTCTAACAATGCTTCGAGCTCTAAGCACATAGCGCTTATCAGCAATAACCTGAATAATGGGAAGTGAGCTTCCTATAATCTTCTCGACTGTCCTCACCACTCTCTGTATGGACTTTCTATCAGAGGCACTGCTGCTACCAAACCACACAGTGATGCAATTTGTTAAAATGCTCTCAAATATGCCTCTGTAAAAAGTGGCCAGGACAGATGGAGAAAGATATGCTCTCCTCAGCCGTGCTGGAGAAGGAGCTGGAATGTTGAGACAATGGGAGCATGTCCTGGGTGTAGGATGCAAGGTTGGGGTTTCTCAGCTTGTTTGTTTGTTCAATTTCTATGCCCGCCCATTTCAGTCAATATTCTGGGTAACTTACAATTTTAAAAAAAAACTATTATTGAAAGCATATTGAAAGGATTTTAAAACAATAATAGCAAAAGCAATAAAAACACTGAAAGCATCCAAATTGTTACTGTATGTAGCAGTTCCTTTATTAGGCTGCCTTTGCGCTGAACATATGTACAGTCCTTTAACAGCCACTCACTCAAACAGCTCTTAGCAACTGGATCTCATACTTATAGCCAGTGCAGCATCTCCACAGTCATGTGATCAAAACCTGCAACCTTTCCCACAAGCAAAGTCAATGGGGAAACCAGCAGGAAGCCGAAAGTCATGGTCACAATGAGGCACTCACTGAACAACCCATGTGATCCTTGTTCAACAATGGCAACCGGACTGCTGGAGCTGCCACTGCTAAATGGTGATTTTTTTAATGTTACATCCGTGTGTCTTAACCACAAAGTTTCTGGTCCTAAAAAAAAAATCGTAAGCTGGTAGTGTCGCTGGTATTATTTGGTTTAAATGGGATTGGAGGGGGCTTTGTCTGGTGGCAGAGAGGGTCGATTTGGGTCGGGCAAGGAGATGAGCCCGATCTGACCCAGATCACATTTAAAAGTCAGAGAGGAAAAAGAGGGCAGCCTCCATTTTATTTGCTACATATTTATTTTCTCCACACTGCTTGATAAGGAGGTCTCTCAGTATAGAGCTGTCCATTCCACATGATTTAGAACAGCAACCTTAAGACTTGTGGACTTCAACTCCCAGAATTCCTCAGGCAGACATGCTGAAGTCCATAAGGCTTAAAAGTTCGCCAAGTTTGGAGGCCCCTGATCTAGAAAAAGGAGAGTCCCTTACATGGCTTTGAGCTGTTGGAAGAAATGTCCTTCTGGGCTCAGTTCCAAGTGGGGGGAAAGACACTGGAAACACGGGGGCTGCTTGAAAAGATGGTTTAATGGTGGACAGGATCACATGGCTTGAGTTCCTGAACAGAAAAGGGGGATCACAGGCTTCCAGATGTTGGGTGAAGAAGAAAAGAGAAAGAAGGGCTTGCTGATACTTCCTGGGTTTTTAATACTCTCTGTTTGGCCCCACCTCTCTGTTTCCTGTTCCTGTCTAAGAAATGAATTCTGATTGGTTGTCATACTCCCAGGGATGGGGGTCTTAGCTAACTTTGTAGGTTGTGTGTCTTTTTGAGTCCCATGCTTGATTGAGTTCCCAGATGCCATGTGGTGAGTTTTTGTGGAAGGCTAATCCTATCTTTGTTATATAGAGTAGACTAGCTCAGGGCCCCTAATGGCCCATTGACAAAGGTGAGGGCTATTAAGAGTGAGTCTGTTTCCTGCCTAAAAACATGTTTCTCCATTTCTGATCCAGGGAAATATACCATATTTTTCAGAATATAAGACACACCAGAGTATAAGACGCAGCAAGATTTTGAAGAGGCAAATCTTTTTTTAAAAAAAATTTGCCCTTTGCAGACCTCCCAAAAATGGCCCGTTTCTCGTGAAAATAGGCCCAATTTTTTTTGTCAAAAAAAGAGCATGTATAGCCTTTAGGAGGCTTGTACAATGCTCCTGGGGGGGCAAAAACCAGCCTATTTTTGTCAAAAAAAGGGGGCATGAATAGCCTTTAGGAGGCTTGTAGAGTGCTCCTGGGGGCTTGGGGGGACAAAAGCAAGCAAAAATTGGCCCATTTTTCATTCATTTTTACCCTCCCCAGCCCTCAGGATCACTTTGGAAGCCTATGCACGGCTATGCACGGCCATTTTTGCAAAGGGGGTGGGGTTCGGAAGGCCAGAAATGCTGTATTCAGTGTATAAGACGCACCCAGTTTTTCACTCTCTTTTTTGACGGAAAAAGGTGCATCTTATACTCCAAAAAATACGATAATATTCTGCCTTTTCAATATTTCCCAGGATATTTCATTTTTCTAGGAGAGCATTGGGTGTTAACTTCCTTCAGAGCCAGACCCAATTTCTGACAGCCTTGTCACTCTGTCTCCCTGTCTTTCCCAGATTCCCGCTCCCACACATTGCACTATTTTTACACCGCAGTTTGGGAACCCAATCAGGACACCCCCTGGTTCACTGCCGTGGGCTGCTTGAATGGCCACCTCGGCGGTCACTACAACAGCAAGACGAGGCGGGCTGTACCTCTACTGCCCTGGATGAAGAAAGTGGAGGAAGAGGATCCCCAGTTCTGGAAATGGAACACGGAGAGAGCCCGGAGCGATGAGCTGAGGCTTTGGAGGGATATGGAGAGCCTCAAGAAGCAGTATAACCAAAGTGGGGGTGAGTGGATAATGGGAGGCCACTCTAGTTTACCTGCTGGTTGTACATCAACGGTCTCCAACCTTTCGGACCAGAGGGTTGGGGAAGAGGGGATGGTTCCATGTGAGCGGCAGGCGCCTCCAACTCCATTTGGGGAAGTGGTGGGCACAAGTGCTACACTCATATAAATGGAGCTTTGTGCATGAGGGCCCGCCACGCATGTAAATGGAGCTTCGTGTGCAAGGGCCTGCCGCTTGTACAAGTAGAGCTGGGCGCATGCGTGTTCGCCCATTACATGCGTGGCCTAGTTCCAAATGGGGCCGTGGCCTGGTAGTGTCTATCACTTTCCCTGATAGTGATTTGGGCCTTGATGTTTTCAGGGCTTCACACCTGGCAGAAAATGTACGGCTGTGAGCTCAGGGAAGACGGGAGCAAAAGAGGGTATGACCAGTACAGCTATGACGGGAGGGACTTCCTCAGCTTTGACAAGGAGACCCTCACTTGGACGGCAATCGATCGCGAGGCCCAGCTGATCAAGAGAACCTGGGAGGCTGACCTGGACAGGCTCCGGAGAAACAAGCTCTTCCTGGAGGAGATCTGCATCGGACTCCTGCGGAAGTTCCTGGGATATGGGAAAGAAACGTTTGCAAGGAAAGGTAAGGCTAATGTCGAGGGCGGGAAAAGCAAGAGAGGAAATTTGTTCAATTTCCTCATACCGGAGAAAAACAGGTGATTTGAAAGTTATAAAATCAAGGACTACTTGCCTATATAAAGAACATGTTTAAAAAATTTAAAAAATCAACATTTAAAGTGACGGGCTATTAAAATTAAAAATATACCAACCTCAAGCAGAGAGAGAGAGTAAATATATTCATCTCAACAGTGAAGACCATAAACCAGGGGTGTCAAACTCACATCATCACAGCAGCGTCACGTGACATATCAGGACTTTTTCCTCCTTTGCTAAACCATGTGTGGGTGTGGCCAGCACACGATGCATTCGGCCCACGGGCCCGGAGTTTGATAGCCATGCCCTAAACTCTAAATAAGTCTTAATAAGTCTAATTTCTATACCTGGTGACATACCCAGCACGAGGGATTTCCAGAATCTCAGAAAGGATGGGAGTTAACCAGTGGTGGGTTCCTACCAGTTCGGACTGGTTCAGCCGAACTGATAGTGGTTTGGCAGCCTGGGTCACTGGAACCAGCAGTGACCCAGGCCTGCCATGCCCCTGAACCAGTCCTCCGGGCAGCGCCTATGGCGCTGCCATCTTGTTTTTTGCTTCTGCGCATGTGCAGAGCAATTTTTATTGCATTGCGCATGCACACATGGTGCTCATTAAGCGCACACATGGCACACCCATGAGCGAACCGACAGTAGTGACTGCTGGAACCCACCCCTGCAGTTAACCTATTATTTTGGGAGGGGGGAGAGAATGTTTGATAAGGGGGCACCATGGCAGAGAAGGGCTGTGACCTGGGACTAGAATAACAGAGATGGAAAGTCTTCTAGTCCAACTCCCTGCTCAAGCAGGAGACCCTATTATTCCAGACAAGTGGTTGTCCAACCTCTTCCTAAAAATCTCCAATAATGGAGCACCCACAACTTATGAAGGCAAATTGTTCCCCTGACCCATCAATTGTAACTCCCTGGCAGATAGCAATAGCACTTAGACTTATATACTGCTTTACAGCCCTTTCTATGCAATTTACAGAATTAGCCTATTGCCCCCAACAATCTGGGCCCTCATTTTACCAACCTTGAGAGTTTGGAAGGCTGACTCAACCTTGAGTTGGTCAGGATCGAACACCTGGCAGTGAGCTGAATTAGCCCGCAATACTATATTCTAACCACTGAGCCACCCCGGTTTGGTGTCCACAGCATACCTTTTCTTCTGGATCTAATGGGACAGGCTAGTGTAAATGGGGAGAGATGGTCCCTCAAATAATTACCCAGAATCCTTTCCAATCCAGCTTCCCACTTTCCATAAAGGAACCGCTAAGTAGACTCACCTTCATTTCATTCCTTTGCAGAGCTCCCAACAGTGAAAGTCACACGATCGATGGATCCGTCCGGATTGCTGGAGACGTTGGTCTGCCAAGCTTTTGGTTTTTACCCCAAGGAGATCAACGCTACGTGGAGAAGGGACGGGCTCATCTGGGAGGAGGAAACCTTTTGGAAGAGCATCGCTCCCAATTCTGACGGAACCTACCATGCCTGGCTCAGCATCCGGATCAATCCCAAGGAGAGGGACCGCTACCGGTGCCACGTGGAGCACGCCAGCCTTGCAGAGCCCCTGCTTGTGGGCTGGAAGGAGAAGACAGGTGAGAGGCAGAAGTGGAGAGGAGGTTACTGGCCTTAGAGAAAAGGTGGCCAGATCTGGACAGTGATTCTTGTCCCAGGGAATAAATAGTGGCTACGTTGAGGGATGCCTCCAGCAGTCTTGATTAGACTCCTAGTGGAAATTTTGTGTGAGCGGTCCTTGGTGCTCTCTGAGCTTGCTTGTTTTCTTGCAGATGTTTCATTACCCAAACTAGGTAACATCATCAGTGCTGGTAAGGAGTGCAGTTTGCTGTCCGTTTATATTCTAGTGCCACGATGGCAAACCTATGGCACACGTGCCACAGGTGGCCCACCTAGCCCTCTCTGAGGGCACATGAGCCGTTGCCCAGGTCAGCTCCACCACGCATGTGTGCACACCTCCCACTGGCCAGCTGATTTTTGGGGCTTTGCTGAGAGACATATGCACAGACACATGCATGGGGGAATTGTGCGTGCATGCATGGGGGTAATGCGTGGGGGGCAGGGAAGCACAGGGGGCAACACACACCCCATCCTCCATTTTTGGTGCCAGGAGGCTTTAGGGAGAGCCTCCATAGGCTCAGGAGATATTGTTGTTGCCTTCCCGGAGGCTCAAGAAAAGCCTCCGGAGCCTGGGGGGAGCATAAAATGAGCCTCCTGGAAGTTCCGGAAGTCCAGAAACAGCCTGTATGTGTGAAAACACACAAATGCTGGCGTAGTGCAGGAGACTGAGTAGGCTGCCAGGGGGGGGGGATGTTTTCATGCGCGGGGGGGGGTGTGCATTGCATTGTGGGTGTGGGCACATGTGAAGACAAAAAGGTTAGCCATCTCTGTTCTAGTGGCTCGCCTGTCAATGGTGGTGGTGGTCTTAGGGATTTTTTGATTGGGCTGTTTGCTGTTGGCTTCTTCGGCAGTTTCTTGATTGGGGTTTTGTTTACTTGAGTGTTGGTCTGATGTTAATCTTGGATTTAATCTATGCTGATCTGGGTGCTGATTACTGGTGGAGAGATCCTGGGGTCTTTTTGTTATCTCTTTTGTAGTCTACAGATGTTGTTCATGTCTATGTATCTATGGATGGCTGATTTCTTAGAGTGCTGGGCGTCTAGAAATTCTCTGGCATTTGTTGGACTTGGCTTGGTCCAGGACAGGGGTCGGCAACCTTAAATACTCAACGAGCCACAAAGGTCCTTAATGGAAGCCCCCCATTCAATTCTGGAGCCGACCGGAAATCCAGTTCCCCCATCATAGAGTTTCTTCCTAGCACAGCGTTCTTTTTCCTCTGCTGACCGGAAGTCTGGTCGTCCCCCCTCCCCCTACCATAGAGTCTCCTCCTAGCACAGCATCCTTTTTTCTCTACCTGTCCTACCAAAAGCCCTATCAATTGTGGCACCAACCGGTGACAGGGAGCCGCAGCAGAGGGATGAAAGAGCCACATGCGGCTCCAGAGCCGTGAGTTGCTGACCCCTGGTCTAGGAGGGTCACTTTTTCCCCAATTGAAACTATGGTTAAATCTATCTCTACATTGTGAAATTAAAATTCTGTGCTGTCAACTGTGACGTTTTGTGCATTTGCTGCTGCAAAATGCAGGAAATACACTTCTGCATGGGAAGGAGGGAGGAATTATAGTTCAGCTCCTAAATTAGTTAATTGGTAAAGTCTCCAACAAGCTTGACTCTTGGTGATTTCCTGGACTCCTCCGTGTAAATGAGGAAGGGAAGGGGAGATTTCCCAATCACCATGCAGGATTTTTGTTGAGCTTCCCCTACAGCCCTGGGATTTCCTGATGGCCTTCCATCCAAGTAATAATGAGGCCCAAGCTTGGACAAGTTCCTGTTGCTTTCAGGGCTTGAGGATTTTTCTCGTCTCCGGCCTTGAGATCTATTGGAATTCCCCAGTTCCAACTTTAGTGAGGTTTTTAGAGATCAACCCGGATCATTCTGTGGAGCTTGAGCAACATCTGAGAGACCAAAGGGGAGGAAGATTTTAGTTGATAAGAAGCTCTGAGCCTGCTGCTCTCTTTTCCCCTTGCAGTCCCTTTCGCTGTGGGCGCCATCCTGGGAGGAGTTCTGACTGCTTCCCTGCTGGCATCAGTTGGACTCGTGGTGTGCATCAGTAAGTCTGATTTACTACTGGAAGAGAGTACAAGTAGTCCTCGACTTACAACTCACTCATTTAGTGACCATTCAAAGTTCCAACGGCACTGGAAAAAAAGTGACCGATGACCGCTTTTCACACTTATGACTATTGCAGGATCCCATAGTCATGTGATCAAAATCCAGACACTTGTCAACTAACTGGCATGTATTTATGACAGTTGCAATGTCATGGAGTCATACGGTCACCTTTTACGGTCTCCTGACAATCAAAGCCAATGGGGAAGCCAGGTTCACTTAACGACCATGTTGCTAACTTAATATCTGCAGTGATTCGCTTAACAGTGGCGGCAAGAAAGATGGTAAATTGGGACAAAACTTCCTTAGCAATGGAACGTTTTGCTTAGCAATGGAAACTGTCTTGCTTAGCAACGGAAAGTTTGGGCTCAGCTGTGGCCGTAAGTCGAGGACTACCAGCAATCATCCTGGTTTAGGATCTGGAGAAGGGCCTGCACCAAAAGATTTCAAAATCAGCTGGTGTCCACCAACATATCCTTTGTTTTTGAAATGATCTCTGGCAATGGCATTTTGGAAGGCTGACAAACACATAATTGCTTAGCAGTTTTTGGTTTCCTGAACTATCAAGTGGGGAGAAACCCTTAAGTTCAACAGTAGGTACACTTTCTCTCAGATGAGCCTGCCTTTAGTTGCCATCCTACAAGGGCTACTGTCTCTATTCGTGGGGGAGTTAAAACAGGCCTTACAATTCCATCCCCCCCCCCCCAAAAAAGGGTTTCATCAGCTTTTTAAAGCAGCTACATCTTATCCTTCCTATCTGAATACGGGATCAGAGAGTTGGGATGAGCGTTGGAGGTCTTCTAGTCTAACTCCCTGCTCAAGCAGGAGACCCCATGCCAGTCCAGAGAAATGGCTGTCCAAACTCTTCTTATAAGAACCTCTAGTGATGGAGCACCCACAACTTCTAGGAGTAACCATTCCACTGATTAATAGCTGTCACTGTCAGGAAATTCCTCCTTAGTTCTAGATTGGATCTCTCCAGTGGTGGGATTCAACTAATTTAGCAACCGGTTCTCTGCCCTTTGACTGGCTGGATGAGTGTGGCCATGGTGGGCGTGGCCAGGGGTGTGACAGGCAGCTGGGAGCAAAAATGGGCCACAGGGGAGCAAACCCCACCCCCACCCCATTTTGGGTTTAGGAGGCCTCCCTTCACTTATCTGGGAGCCAGAACAGGGCACATGGGGACTCCTGGGAGGGGTGGGGCAGGGCCAAAAAGTCATTAGAACTATTGGTTCACCGAACTAGATGTAAAATTAACATCCATTTTGCCCGAACCGGCACGTACCAGCTGAATCCCATCCTTGGATCTCTCCTTAAAAGTTTCCATCCATTATTTGTAATCCTACCCTCAGGTGCTTTAGAGAATAGGATAACGCCCTCCCCCCCCAGTCCTTCTCTTCCTTAGGTAAGACCAGGGGTGGGTTCCTGCCAGTTCTAACCTCTTCTATAGAAGAGGTTCCACAAATCTACAGTGCCATTTAGAACTGGTTCCAGCTCCCTCCCCCCGCCCGTCCGCACATCATCAAGATGAAGAGCAAGAGGAGGAATTCTGGGAGTTGAAGTCCACAAGTCTTAAAGCTGTCAAGTTTGAACACCCCTGGGGTTTTTTTTCTAAAGGGTTAGGGGTGCAAGGGTCTTGTAACTTGACAGCTTTAAGACTTGCGTGCTTCAAATGCCAGTTTCTGAGCCAACATTTTGGTTGCTAAGCAAAAGCGTTGTTAAGTGAGTTTCATCACATTTTACAAGTTGGCCGTGCCCACCCAGTCACATGACTGCCAAGCCACTCCCACTCAGTCACATGGCTGGCAAGCCACTCCCACCCAGTTACATGACTGGCAAGCCACTCCCACAAAGCAGGCCACTCCTACAGAAGAGGTTCTAAAAAAATTTGAAACCCACCACTGGGTAAGACATACCCTGTCTAGTTCTATCGATTACTGTTGAGTCCTTGAACTGATCAGAAGCTTATCTCTGCTGCTTTCTGATTTTCTGGTTTGTCCCATCGCTCCTGAGAAGTTATTGTATTCTGGAAAATAGCACCCTTGCCCCTATGGAGCTACCGATCCTGCCCAGATATTTATTATACTTCATGCATTTGTTACTCAATGAATAAACTCCATTCTGCAAATGCTGATGAATTTTCAAATAAAATCCAGTCATACAAAGCAGCGTGTTTTTTTTCTTTTAATGACTCACTAATCCCTTGAATCAGGGTAGAGTTGGGGTGACTGATCGAAGCTCGAGCATTTAAAGTTCATATGCCCTTCCTGATGTCTACACAGTGTTCATAGCAGATAATTCCTCATTGCCCTCAGAGACAGAAATACCTGTCCTTACCTATGATCGAACTCACAGCCTCTGGATTGTGAGGTGAGACCTCCACCTCTAGGCCACCATGCCAAAGCATCAAGGGCATTCTAATTGATTTGATTAAGCAATGAGTCGGGTCAGTTAAAGTGAGGATTTTTAGATAACGCAAACAAAATCAAACTAATCCATCATTTTCCTTGTCCTAATCTCAGGAATTCAGAGGAAGAAAAGAAAAACTTCTCAAACATCTCCTGAAAAAACAGTGGAGCGGGAATCAGTGGAACTGATGGCCCCTGCTCTTAGTCACGATACAGCATGAAAGTTTTCACCATCCACCAAGCCATTCCCCTCCAGTCTCGGGAATTTGGGAAGCTGCTCTTCAAATGCAAGATCTTCTCACTTGTTTTTCTTTCAATAAGTGGCTTGGTAAAACAGTCTGCGTCTTGTTGAGCTAAAACCAAATGGTTTGATTTTGTGGGAAATAATAGGTAGATAACCTTTATTGATATATTTTTTTTTACTGTGGTTAAACTGGCACACATTAACTATGAAATTCTGTTGCCTGCTCTTGAAAGTGTACCCTTACGTATGCATATACACATGCTATATACATAGGTGTGTGTGTGTGTGTCTGTGTGTGTGTGTGTGTGTGAGAGAGAGAGAGAGAGAGAAGAAGAAAAATTCTGCCTACCCGCATCCATGATATTCAGCTGACTAACTTCCTATCAGTGTGTGAGAGTTCATCGGTCAGCCAATGACTAGGCATAGCAACTAAGTCAGCCAATGAGGGCTATTTAGACTCTGAAAGAGAATTTTCTGTGTGAGCAACAAGGAAACAGGAAGGAGCCTGACTTAGCTGAGAACTGAAAGTGAAACTCCTTGTGTTTTGCTTGTATTTACTGCTATCTTAGGAAACCTGCTTTTGGTATTGTATTGTATATTATTATTATTTTGAATCCTGCTGAATTAGTTACTAGTGTGTGATTTCTGAAAGTGATTGTTGCTGCACTCTCACCAGCCAGGTCAGCTTCAGCACTTATTGCAGCCTGATTCAGCACAGCTGATTGGCAGGTGAATCGGACTGCCGGAATACCCCCAATCAGTTGTTCTAGGCTGCAGGGATTGCCACAGACCATCACTGCCTCCATGCCTCGCATTTTTGGCCTGGGGGGAGGGAGGTGGAGCTACATTTGGTGTATAACGCACACCCAAATTTTCACCCTCTTTTGGGGGGTAAAGGTGCATCTTATACTCCAAAAAATACGGTGGTGTGGAATTACTGTCCATCTTGAATACATATTGGAAAGAGAAAGCTTGAGAGTTCACAAGGTTGATACTATATGGAACAAAACTGTGACTGAATCTGGATGTTCTGCTTCAGATACCACGAATCCTCCTTCCAGAAGGTAACAAGTAAAACAGGTCATGAACAGAATGTGTAGCAGCCCGGACAATCCTGCAGACCCTGGTCAAGCATCACTTGTATGCTATATCCTGGATAGACAGAAGTGAACTGCCAATAATAGTTTCTGCCATCCTCACCACTCTCTGCACCACCGTCCTGTCTGAAGCAGTAAGGCTTCCAAACCAGGCAGTAATGCAATATGACAGGGTGCTCTAATCGTCCCTCTATAGAAAGTGATGAAGACAGGGGAAGGAAGATGTAATCCTATTTAACTGCTTTGAAAGTATTTAGAAATTATTTTTAGATGAACAATGCAACAAAAATATGCTACTGTAGAGGCTCTGGCAGTGGTGGGATACAGCCAGTTCGCACCCCCATCATTTGGGGAGAACCAGTTGTTAACTTTCTGAGCTGTTTGGTGAACTGATTGTTGAAAAAAATCATTAGGGCAGAGAACCGGTTGTTAAATTATTTGAATCCCACCACTGGTCTGGAGAGGTGTAAAAAGTCAGCTTTTTCAAGCAATCCCACTCCAAAGAATCTCTTGGCAATAGTACGTGTTCAGTGTTGTTTTGTACTAACAAGCTCTGTTACATTTAAAATGTTGGCATATTCACTCGGAAATCAATCAGGGGTTGGCCTTTAATTATTCCTCTTTTGGTCATTTTTATTCTGAAAATACTTTAAAATTGTTTTTTGTCCTGGTGGTTGGTTCTAGCTTGGAAGAACAAGCTAGAAAAAGATTTAGACAAAACACCAGACAAAGGTAGATGAGTATTTGCTCCAAAATTAGGTATGGTTTTAATGAGATGGCTGGTATTTAATTTGTATTTATGGCTTCCTGAAGGTTTGTAATGAATGCTAGCAATGCGTACTTTATTTGCATTGTTTGATTTAAATTGTTATGCTTTTGTAACGGGATGGGGGTCGTCTTGGAAATGATGTTCAGTAGAAAATGCAATGCAGCATCCTTAAAATAAGATTTCAGATTACAATAAGATGACTTTTGTGGCATGACTTTAATCAAAACATTCACAGATGAGTCATTCTTTTGATTGACTCATAATTAAGTAATAATTAACTCACTCTCAAGTTGTACCAAGAAAGGTGGGTTGTAAATTAGAAAAGCAAATAGATACGGTTAACATCAACAATAACTTAAATAAAGGATCAGTGCCTAACTAGGGTGAGGTGGGATCTTATCTAATCGACTAGCTATCTTTGGAAATGGAACATCCCTCTGAGTCCCATGCCAATTGTCAGAGCCAAGTTTAGGCCCTTACAGAAGACCAAGAGGCTGGGGACAGACCTCATTTCTAGGGGTGTGAAATTCCAAAGGGTGGGAGTCAGAGGTGGTATTCTACCAGTTCTGACCGGTTCTCCCAAACTGGTAGCGGAAATTGTGGGTGGCCCCGCCCACCCACCCCAGCTCTATGGCATCCCATTTAGGCCCCTTTTTAGCCCAAAGCGCATACGTGGAAGGCTTAGCGCATGGACGGAGGTGGCATGGGTGAGCGGAGTGAGTTCGCGCACACGCTCACATTCGCAAATCAGTAGGGAAGGTAAGTAAATACCACCCCTGGTGGGAGTCTCTTCTCCTGGAGCCTGCCGGATGCATTTCCTTGGTTGACAGGATCTGCGTTATGCCCCTTCTGACCTCCCAAGTGGACCAGAATCAGAATCAGAATAGAGCTGGAAGAGACCTTACAGCCCCATTCCCAAGCAGGAGATCCTATATATCATTTCAGACAAGTGGCTGTCCAGTGTCTTCTTAAAAGCCTCCAGCGATGAAGCACCTAATCTCTGAAGGTAAGCTATTCCATGGGTTAATTGTCCTCATTGTTAAGGACTTTCTCCTTAATTCCAGGTCCTTGATTAGTTTCCATCCATTGTCTCTTGTCCTGCCCCCTGGTGCTTTGGAAAATAAGTTGACCCCCTTCTCTTCATGGCTGCCTCTCGAAAGAGCCGAGGTGGCGCAGGGGTTAGAGTGCAGTACAGCAGGCTACTTCAGCTGACTGCTAGCTGCTGTTCAGCAGTTCAAATCTCACCAGCTCAAGGTTGACTCAGCCTTCCATCCTTCTGAGATGGGTAAAATGAGGACCCAGATTGTTGGGGGCAAGAGGCTGACTCTGTAAACCACTTTGAGGGTGCTGTAAAAGCACTATGAAGTGGTAATATAAGTCTAAAAGCTGTTGCTAATACTATCATGAGTCTGAGTCTTCCGAGATTGGGCGGCATACAAACCAAATAAATACAAATACAAATATCATGTCCCGCTTTTCCTTCTTTTCTCTAGACTGGCCAAACCCAAATCCTGCAACCGTTCTTCAAATGTTTTAGCCTTCAGGCCTTTAATCACCTTAACTGATTTTCTTTGTACTTTTTCCAAAGTTTCAACATCTTGTTTGTAATGTGGTGACCAAAACTGGATGCAGTATACTCCAAGTCTGGTCTTACTAAGGCTTTCCAAAGTGGTACTAATACTTAATGAGATTTTGATTCTATGTCTCTGTTTATACAACCAAGGACTGTATTAGCTTTTCTGGCTGTTGGCCAGACCAGACCAGTCCCATTGGGGTAAGATAGTTCCTCGGATAGCCTAAACCCATGCCAGGTGGGGCTTTAAAAGTAATAATCAACACCTTGAATTGGATCCGGAAAGAAATTGACAGCCACTGTGACTAGCACAACAGAGGTCTTACATGGGCCACCCTAGGGCCCCCAAGAATTGTTCGAATTGCTGCATTTTTTGCCAAGTGTAGCTTGCAAAGTGTTTTCCAAGGGTAGCCCCTTGTAGAGCTCATAGCAGTAGTCCAAGTGCAAAATGACCAGGGCATGAGTGACTGGTTCACACCATGAAGTTGTGGAAAAAACTCTCCTAACCACGACTGCCACTTGGCTTTTTGAACATGAGGCCCTCTCTGTTGCTCCTGTAGAGAAGCATTTACTCACACCACAGCCTGCTCCCATAAGAAGTGATTGCTCAGTTCCACAATGACTGGCTGCAAAATCAGTTGTGGTCATAAGTCGAGGACTACCTGTTTTCAACCATGAAGCTCGCCTGGCTGAAGCCATCTTGGAGCTTCAGTGATGCCACACTGGAGCTGAGGGATAGGGAGCGGGGATTAGAGATAGCCGGGGTTGTGTAGTCAAAATGAAATACTTCCTCTTGGGAACCAAGGACATTCTCATACCTGACTGGAGGAAGGAGGAGTGATGACACCAGGCAACCAGACAGCGCCTTGATTGAACCTTGTGACTGATTGTTTGGGGTTGATGGACAAAATTTTACTTTTCATTAGGTGCAAACCGCGGGAACTTTCAGAGTTGGTTTTCACCAGGTTGTGCCAATATGATATATCCAATAAAGCTATTCTTTAAGGAATTCATCTGCCTCAGAGTTTTGCTCACTATTACTTGGAACCCTGAAACCTGTATTACAATCTATGGGGTCACTACAGTGACGTGCAGTGGGGTTTATGGCTAGTGAGGCACACAGATCTTCACCATACCCTCTGTTATGAGATGTAGATCAGGAGTGTCAAACTCAAGGCCCATGAGGTGCTTAGATCTGCCTTTTGGAGCCATCGGTTGCTCACTCTTTTGCCCACCCGGATCGCTTCAGCGCCAGTCTGGCTACCTCCATCCATCCGCACCCCCAGATGCGGCGACATCGACGAAGAGTGAGAGGGAAGAGTCCGGCCAGGAGAGGGCCCCGCTGCCACTTAGGCAGGGCACCGAGGCCTCTTCGTCTCCAAGCCACTTCGTCTTGATGACGTCGCCGCAGCTGCTGGGTGCGGCTGGACGGAGGTAGCCAGAGTGGTGCCGATGCAATCCGGGCAGACGAAAGAGCACGTGAGTGATGGAGGATCAGAAAGCCTAATCCTCGCTCGCTCGCCTGCCAGACTGCCTCTCTGGCTACCTCTGTCCATGCCCGGCAGCTGTGGCGACATCATCAAGACCAGGTCCAACAAAGGCAGAAAGGTTCTCAGCGCTCCCGGACTTCGTCTTGATGCATCGCCGCAGTTGCCGGGTGCAGAAGGACGGAGGTAGCCAGAGCTGCGCTGAGGCAGCCCAGCGGGCGAGCGAGTGGGCAAGGATCAGGCAGCCTGATCCTCCCTCCCTCCCTCCCTCCCTGGGAAGCGCGGAGAAGAGCGGAAAGTCCAGTGGAGGCAGGAAGATTCTCGGTGCTCCCGAGAACTTCCTGCCTCTGCCGGTTGCTGGTTGCCCAGCTGGCACAGCCCCACGCGCAGCCCTCCTCCTCCGTCTCCCTTCTCTTCAGTCCCCAAAGGCTCTTCTCCTCCTTACTTGAGCTCAGCGGGAGCTGGGCACAAGGGATGGGTGGAAAACCACACCTTGGAAAACTTTGCCGGAAATGGAGGCGGGAAACCAGTGGTGGGTAGGGAAGCCCTGGAACACCCCCATGCTTTGCTGGTGGCCCCGCCTCCTAGGCAGGTTCGGGGAGGTTCTAGGAGGCCGGCCGCGCCAAACAAGCTACTGCCAATGAACGGCGATGGAACGGGTGGGGCAAGCGAGTAAGGTGGGAGGGGCAGGCGGTCCATGACGAGCATCTGCTACTATGAGGCAGGAGAACTGCATGTCTCACCTAATCTGACATTTTAGGTGTTTTATGATCACTCAGCACAAAAAACATGTTCCACACATAGTTGTTGACAAAAAACACTCCATTTGATATTATATACATCAGCTAAACATTTTTTTATCATAGAAAAAAAAATATTTTTCATTTTCATAGCATATAATCACATGTATACTATTACATAGTCAGTATCATGTTGTATTATTAAGTAATTACATCAATTCATCTTACCATCAACTACCAAAGAAAAAAAAACCCAGATATTAGCTCTTCTGCTCTCCATACACCATATTTATACCTTATCCGACACTTTCTTCCCCCTCACTTCTCCCCCTTTCTACATCCTTTCTTCCCTCCATCATTTTCTACTCTACTTCCCCTTCCTTTCTCCTTCTCCTCTCTCCCCTTGCCACTCCTCCTTATACACCTCATCTTCCCCCCTCACCCTCTCTCCTATCCCTCTCTTCCTATCTTTCTTCTCTCCTCTGCTTCCCACTCTTCCTCTAATTCACTTGGTGTATTTCAGCTTCTGAGCAAACTCCCTTTTGTGTTGATGGTATTTATAATTCCATTTCAATATACATAAAAAAGAAAAAATAGCTGTATACATGTACAATCATAATACATTAAAATCCAACACCCCTCCTCCAACTTAGTAAACTCCGCTCCCTCCCCCCCCCTCTGACTTCCCAGAACCAATACAAGGTCCTGTTTATAGCCTGTGCCACCTACTTATCTGACTGCCTTTCTGAAGGTAGTCCTGCTTTAGAGGTAGTCCTTGCTTAACAACCCAACTTGGACCAGAATTTCAGTTGCTGGGTGATGTCATTAAGCAAAAGATCGCATGATTGCACTATTTAGCAACATCACTTTCAAGTAATCCCAATTGTGGTCGTGAGGTCTCGTGTTTCTTGCCCTGTCAAGTTCACCTTCAATTCAATTCCCCCCCCCCCACATCTATCTCCCTCCTATCTTGGCCCTTTTGGCTGCCCTGCACTCCCATGGTCCTCTGAGCTGTTGCCCCCTGCTGGCATTTGCTAACCTTTTCTTCCTCCTACTGATGGGAGGCATGGGGCCTAATCCTCCCCAAGCTACGTCTGCCACTCCAGACTACAGAGGCACAAACACGCATGTACACAGATGTGTGTCTGTGCTGTCTGTTTGTCTCTCTGTTGCAAAGCTCTTCTCTTTTTTATCTGAAACTAGCTGATAACCGGTGTTGGCCGGGTATTTATTTATAAGGGGGGAAATGTCCAGACTGAACATAATTTCTAATGTTAGATTTCCCCCCTTACCAGAGGGAGGCCCCTTGTGGACTACTGTGAAGCCGTTACCATGGCAACTCCACTGCGCTGTACAGTAGAAGCCAGTATGGCAGTACAGCACAACAGGCTGTATCTTAACAGAATACAAACACCGAGGGGTGTTAGGGATGTCTTATCCTCACAGTATTTGTCTCCAGAGAGTAAGTCATCTGTGTAGCAAGTTTGGTTATAGAAAATCCTAGTGATGATGTTTCCTTCAATTAAATGGACCCAAAGTTCCACAGTCTCGATCTTTCTCATGGCTTAGTGGTGCAAATTCTGGTCCCAGTTTCGGTTGTAAGCCAAAGGCTACCTATTATCCTTCACTTCTTCAAGATCATCGTCTGAAGTGGTGGACTCTTCTTCTTCATCTTTTGCCTTTTTCTTCACACAATATACTGAAAAGACAAAAAGAAAAACAATAATACAATAATACAGTGGTCCACAGACTGCCAATTGGTGACCAATGAATTAGGGTGTTGGGACTAGAAAGTGAGAGATTGTGAGATCGAGTTCTCCTTTAAACCAGCAGGGGAACGTTAGATTAGCAGTCCCCAACCTTTCTGGTTTGAGGGCCTGGCCGGGGTGGGGGGGAGGGAGAGGGAAATCCGGCTGTGCAATTTGTGGGCCAACACACACAGCTCAACTTGCACAATGTGCATGCGCACAATGGCCAGCCGCTCTTGCAGCCTGGGGGCCACGCCCGGATAGTGATCCGCGGCACATAAGTTGGGGACCCCTGTTTTAGAACTCTTGTGGTCTGCAAGTCACCTTGTGGTGAGATAGGCGGCATAAATGGATGGATGGGTGGATGGATGGATGGATGGATGGATGGATGGATGGATGGATGCATAAATAAATAAACAAACAAACAAACTAATAAAACAAACAAATAAATAAATCTCTTCATTTCTTTTGAGTGGAGATTTTGGAAGCCATGAATCCTCTAAGAAGTCTCTCTCTCCTTAGAATAATATTGTTTTCCAACACCGGCAGTTTCCAATGTGCGGACTTCAACTCCCAGAATTCTACAACCAGCATGGTCATTGATGAGAATTCTGGGAGTTGAAGTCCACACACCTGGAAGTTTCCAAATTTGGAAAACAGGGCCTTCAAGTCTAAACCAGAATGGCAACCTCGTCTTTCTACAAAGCCCTCTGTAGGTGGTAGCATACTTACCAATACATCCAATGAATACCACCAATGGAATGACAGCAATCACCATTCCTCCTTCCCTTCTGAAATACACACCAGTTAAAACTGCAATGGGAGGAGAGGAAAAGAGTGTTTCCTTCCTGAAATGTGACTGAAATATTGGCATCCGTCTCTTTTTCCTAATGTTATATACCCCATTTGGCATGAAAAAGTCAAAGAATTTTAGGCATGTGATATCCATATCCTAAAGGTAAAAGGTAAAGGAACCCCTCGCATATACTTGCTAATTGTTCCTGACTCTAGGGGGCGGTGCTCATCTCTGTTTCAAAGCCGGAGCCAGATTTCTGAAGACGTCGCCAGGGTCATGTGGCTGGCATGGCTAAACGCTGAAGGTGCACGGAATGCTGTTACCTTCCCACCAGTGGTCCCTATTTTTCTACTTGCATTTTTACGGGCTTTTGAACTGCTAGGTTGGCAGAAGCTGGGACAACTAACAGGAGCTCACTCTATTATGCGGCGCTAGGGATTTCAACCACCGAACTGCTGACCTTTATGATCGATAAGCTCAGCCTCTTAGCCACTGAGCCACTGCATCCCTACAATCTATATCCTACATTCTTCTTAATATTGGAACAATATTCTTTTTCTTTTCTTTATTTATAAACCCATGTTAATAAGTCCCTTGTGTCTTTCAAGGCTTGTTCCTGTATAACATCTCTTGTACTACACATATTCCCTTGTTTAGGTTTTGTGTTGCTGTAAATATCCCCCACCCAGATTCTTCCAAGGAGAGTCTGCCAGACCCAACCCTTCCCCATCTTTCTCTAGCCTCTCACCAGCTTCTTCCATGGGTATGTCCAGCGGCTCCTGCAGGGCGTCATGCTCAACGTGACACCGGTAGTGGCTCCTCTCTTTGGGATCGATCCGGATGCTGAGCCAGTAGTGGTAGGTCCCATCTGAGTTGGGGGCCACGGACCCCTGGAGGGTGTCTTCCAGCCAGACCTCTCCATCTCTCCTCCAGAAGGCATCGATCTCTTTGGGGTAGAAGCCGTAGGCTCGGCAGAGGAGACTTTCCATGCCGTCAACCTCAGTCCTGCTGCTCATCGTCACCACTGGGGGCTCTGCTCCAGTGTAGAGAATGCAGAGAATTGTCAGGGAAAGAAAAGTCATTTGTTCACAATGTTTGATCCCAAAATTCGCCATCCCCAAATATTTGCATTCTGGTAATGCAGCTATGGGTCTGCTTCGTGGCTCAAGGGAAACCCTGGGGAACTGCTCCCAACTGGGTGTTTCCTGGACAACGGTGATGTCACTGGCTAATCCTTTCAAGCCAGAAGCACCTTTAAATAAAAGTGCTTTCAACACTACGGCGACTATCTAAGTGAGTAAGGATGTGTTTTTGTCCTTCTTTTTGTCCTATGCGTTTTTTTCAATCTCCCTAGTGGTCTCCCATCCAATTGCCAAACAGGCCCAACACCAAAGAGTAGGAGCTTTCCAATTCTTCTTTCCTTCAATAACCCGCCACCTTTTTCTCGTTATTCTGTGAATTTGTTGTGGTCCGCCAGTGGCCTGCAGAGCTAACAGCAGAGTTGGACAGTGAGGAGGTTGGGGAGGAACATGAGCCAGTCCGGGAGTCTAGGGAAGGCTCGGCCAAGGACTCTGCGTCGGAGCCAGAGAGGAGGTTAAGGACATCTAGTAGTGATGTGCGGCCTCCGGAGCCTCCGGAGTCTGACATCAGCAAGGCAGAAGAACAGTGTGAGCCTGTTCCCAGTATGTGCATGTACAGAGCTGCCAGAAGGCAAGAATAGTTAAAACAAAACGGTCGACTTGCGAGTAAGCCTTGGAGATGATTGGCCCCTCCCAAAAGAGGAGCAAACGGATGTGAGCCTTTGCAAGAAGCAATTAGTTCATTCTGTTTGGTTCAACCTCTGAGAAGCTCCGTTTGACTCTGTGCTCCGTTTGGCCTTGCAAAACTAATTGGCAATTGGGTCTCTGGCAGCATTTCAAAGGAGATAAAGATGTGTGCTTATCAGCATTACTGAACGACTGTGGCAGACATCTGAGGACTCTTCACAGACTGTTTGTGAATCATTACCGGCTGGAATGACCCTAATTCACAGCCGTTTAAATAATAGAGGGTTTTGGGGACTAAGCATGTGATTTATGTTTTATCAGGAAGCCTAGGTCAGAACAGATTTGAAACAACCTGCTCTTTCGTCAGTTGCTGTATTTTGTACCAACCAATTAAGACTCCGGACCATAAATAGACACCCTCTCCTCATATTCACTGTTGCCATCCTTACTCTTCCTTGCCCGAGTTTCTGTGCCGTAGTCCAGATATTTCTTCAGCCAGGCAAAGCACTCCCCTTCCAGGTAAATCTTCTTGCGCCAACCCCTGTCCAAGTCAGCATCCCATTTCTTCTTGGTCACTTCGGCCTCAGCGTTGGCTGCCGTCCAGTTGAGGGTGGCCTTGTTGAAACTGAGAAAGTCCTTCCCATCGTAAGCGTAGAGATCATACCCTCTCTCGCTCCCATCTTCCACCAGCTCACAGCCGTAAAGCCGCTGCCAGACGTGAAGCTCTAAAAGAGAGCAAAATTAGTGAGACATCACCGCACACTTCTGCAAGCTCTGTCGTAAAAGAAAACCTCTCCATCCCTGCTTTACCTCCAGTTTCCAGATTCCCTGACCAACCTAGAGGAAGGCAAAGGAAAGGGATAGTCATCCACTCGTCCCATCACCTACGCAGAAATGTGCCAGGTTTTTTTAAAAAAAATTATTTCAGAAATTTAAATACAAAATAAAGGGGAAAAAAGGAGGAAACAAATTAACACCCATCCGACACTAATAATCAAAATAAACAAGCAAAAAAGGAGCAAACAATGAATATCATTCACATGGATATTGAACGTAGAAGGTCCACCCTGCAAAAATATCAGATGTGTTCTCCTCCCCTTGTATAACAGGCCTGCAAACTGTTATAAACTTTCCCATCTTTCAGAGAACGTTCTAAACCCAGATAAAGGGTCTGTTTTCTAGGATCATGATGGCCTAAATCTCTCTCCTTCAAAAGGGGTAAGTGAGCGCATGTATAGAAATCCCGATACAAATGCATCCACCGTGTCCCTAGGACAAGCTTCCCGATTCTGATTGAAGCAGGACAAAGACACACGATTTGCAAAGTTTTATTCAAGCTTAGAAAGAAAGCAAAAAGCAGGTTGGGGGGGTCAGCCAAGCCTTCTCAAAGCAGGCAATTCCTTTGACTTTCCAGCCGAGCACTGCTGATTGTTTTGCATTCTCTTAGAAGTGAATCGCCTCCTTCCACCAGCTGAAGATAGTGTGACCCTTAAACCCTTTTTATTGTTTTCTCCAGACTTGGATTTGTTCTCCGGAATATTTTAAGTAAGCAAATTATAACACTGTATGATTCTGTGTCATAGCACAGGGGTCCCTAACCCCCAGGCCGTGGCCCACTCCATGCCACAACCCATTCGGAACTGGCTGGTAGGAGCAGCGGGTGAGCGCCTACCCATTAACAGCTCCACCTGCACAAGCAGTGAGCGAGCGCCTGAATGTATGCAGCTCCACTTGTGCTTGCACACAAAGCTCCATTTGTGCAAGGGGCAGGTGCATGCACCTGTCCCTTGCACACATGGAGAGGCGTTCACTTGCGGGCGCGCCTCTTGCTCACACAGAGCCACCCCCTTCCTCCTCCCCCTTCCCCGCCGGGCCACCAAGCTGGAAAAGTCGGGGACAGGTGGCATAGCATACTTGATCTCTAATTTCTGGTCCCATCCCCCATTTACCATTCTAGGGCTCAGGAAAATTTTATGAAATTAATTAGCATTACCATTCATTACCCTAGACAGGGGGGGAAATGGCAGATGACCGGCAGATAATTCTCTGGCTTGTAAACCTTTGATCTTGGTCTGGCTGTTAACCACTAACCAAGATAGTATAGTTCATCCGTCAAAAAACACACCTCACGTGCTCCATCGACTTTGTAGGATATTTAGCTGCCGGTCAGAATTTCATTGTTCAGCTTCTTCTCTCTTGGCAGATGGATTAATATCTATTATAATGGATTAAACAATTTAGCACTAGGCAGCAAACAAAATAAGAGACAACATTCCATTAAAGCAAATCAACACACACAACTAAAAAGAAGTCAGTTTAAGCCCCCATAAAATCTGAAATCCAACATTGTATACAACCCCACCAAATCGCCACATCTGAGCCCTAGTATTTGGGGGAAGAGCCTGAGATCGTAGTTAACCATAATCCTAACTATCCTAGTTTATTTTCTTATTGGCAAAGTAAATATCAACTGTTTTGGTTAATGGTGTGGAATGATTGGAAAGATGTTGGAGAGTCAACCAGAAGCCATGAGCTGGGAAGATGCAACTTCCCAGATGTCAGGGGTTCTATGGTACTAAGAACAAGTCTTGTCTAGATCAGCGGTCTACCAAACGTGGCAACTGTAAGATGTGTGGACTTCAACCAGGCTGGCTGAGGAATTCTGGGAGTTGAAGTCCACAAGTCTTAAAAGTTGTCAACTTGGGAGACCCCCAGTCTAGATCATTCCATATGGAGACAGAAAATCAGATGCAGGTACTCCTCGACTTATAACCATTTGTTTAGCAACCATTCAAAGCTACAACAGCATTGAAACAAGTGACTTTATTTAATTTACACATTTATTCATTCAATCAATTGCTATAGCCACTCAATTCAATCAAGGGACTCTGAGCAGCTTACAATTCTAAAATTATAAAACACTTTAAACAATTTAAAGGACATTAAAACAGTAAATACACCGACAAAATAAATGAGGATAAACAACAGCCATGAAGGTTGACAAACTAATAGCAAAAACAAGTAACTGGGCTCTTAACACATTCTGAGTCCCAAGTAGAGAGTCAGGTTTTTAAAGCTTTGTGAAATGCCAACAGGGTCGGGAGTCATTCTACTCTCTGATGGGAGAATATTCCATAAGGGTGCAGCAGAAAAAGCCCATTTTCTCTTTCCTGTCAGTCGACACTCTTTGGCTGACGGGATCTGCAGCATGCCCAATTTGTAGGATCTGATCGGAGGGATAGAAACTCTTGAAAAAAGACGGTCCCAAGACGGTAACCTGGTCCCTTGTCACATAAGGCTTTAAATGGGACAACCAGCGCATTGAACACAATGACAACCAGTGCAGCTCAAGGACTAATGTGTCACATGTCATGTAGCTGGCAACATTTTCCAGCAGCTGAAGTTTCCAAAGGCTCCTCAAGTTGATAGAAGTCCAATATCTAATTAGGATGTGTGTGAGCTATATTGATATTTTTAAATGTGTAAATGTGCCTCTGTTCTCCTAACCAGGGTAAGTCCAGGTTCTGCTGCTCCCTCGCTGTCCCTTCTTCCTCACCGCCAGCATGATGGCTGCAGGGACCTTTGTCTTGGTGTCTCTTGTCCCTGGGCTCCTGCAGAAGATCTATCCTTAGGGATTCTTCAGCATGGCTATTATCACTGATGTAAACACCACCACTTCTGGGCTTGGCTGGGCATCTCCAAGCTACAGCTGGAGTCTCACCTCATTGTGCCTTCGCCTTCGCCCTGCTTTGTGTCCACATTTCCCATTTGTCAGCTGTGACCAGGGGGGCATTTGCCCAGGTTCGCCTGGTACGCCAGTTGCGGCCCTACCTGAACCGGAGGCCCTCACAACAGTCACTCGAGCCCTTGTGATCTCTAGGCTGGAATACTGCAATGTGCTCTACATGGGGCTGCCCTTGAAGAGCATCCGGCGACTTCAGCTAGTCCAGAACGCAGCCGCGCGAGTGATTGTGGGCGCACCGCGGTTCGCCCACATAACACTGATCCTCCGTGAGCTGCGCTGGCTACCTGTTGATCTCCGGGTGCGCTTCAAGGTGCTACTCACCATTCATAAAGCCCTTCATGGTAGTGGATCTGACTATTTGAGAGACCGCCTTCTGCCAATTACCTCCCTTCGTCCCATCAGATCGCATAGAGTAGGCCTCCTTCGAATTCCATCCGCCAGTCAGTGCCGACTGGCGACTACGCGGAAGAGAGCCTTCTCGGTTGCAGCTCCGACGCTTTGGAACGATCTCCCCGTGGAGATTCGCACCCTGACCACCGTCCAGACCTTCCGCACAGCCCTCAAGATCTGGCTATCCCATCAGGCCTGGGGATAAGATCTTAATCTCGCCCCGCCCGAATGTCAAATGAATGTTGTGTTTTATTGGTTATTTTCCTTTATTCACATTTCTTTTGTGTCCTGTCTTACACTCCCCTCCTATGAAATGTAAGCCGCCCTGAGTCCCTTTAGGGAAAAGGGCGGCCTATAAATGTCAATAAAATCAAAATCAAATCAAATCAAATTTCTAGCCCCAGCTCTGATTCCCAGCTGGAGATCAGGTCCTGGTGTGCATTTGAACTTGCCTCAATGGCATTGGACACCAGCTCCGTGCCTTCAACCACTAGCCTTGCCTCTGGGCAAGCAGACCTGGACAAGCAAAGTAGAAGGTAGGAAGTGGGTGTGCAGTGGGATGATCAGGGTTCGTTCTCTTTTAACGACCCCATAATCTCTTGTGAGGTAGAGTCTGGGCAACTGAATGGAGCTGTCCGAATGCCCTTCCTGTCGCCAATACGGAGTTATATTCAGCAGATATATTCACAGTGTGCCCAGAGAAAGATGTATCTGCCTCCCCAACAGAATAACAGAGTTGAAAGGGACTTTGGAAGTCTTCTAGTTGAACCCCCTGCTCAAGTAGAGGAGATCTAAATTAAGATTTATTTCACTTCAGACCACTGGTTGTCCAGTCTCTTCTTAAAAACCTCCAATGACGGAGCACCTACAACTTCCTCGGGCAAGTGGCTCCACTGATTAATTGTCCTTACTGTCAGGAAGTCCCTCCTTAATTCCAAATTGCTTCTCTCCTTGACTAGTTTCCATCCATCGCTTCTTGCCTTCAGGTGTTTTGGAGAATAGCTTGACTTCCTCTTCTTTGGGGCAGCTTCTTAGATATGGGAAGACTGTTATCATGTCACCTCTTAGTCCTTCTTTTCATTAAATTAGAGCAGGGGTGTCAAACCTGCGTCGTCACATCCTCATCTTGTGACCTATTGCGACTTTTCCCCTTTGCTAAACTGGGGGCGGGCGTGGCCAGCGCGTGACGCATCTGGCCCACGGGCCATACATTTGATACCCTCTCACCCCCCTTCAAGGCAGGGAGCCTCTGCAGCGGCTCACGCGTGCCATTTTCTCTCTGATCCTCGACTTACAACCAATCCTTGCATTTACACACAGCATCCGCACAGTCACATGATCAAAATTGGGGGACTTGGCAACCGTTGTGTACTGACGACAGTATAGTAGCATCCTGGGGTCGCATCATCGCCATTTGCTGCCTTCCCAGCCGGTTTCTGACAAGCGAAGTCAATGGGGGACGTTGGATTTCTTTAAGGACCGTCATTGACTTAACAACAGCTGCAGTGATTTGCTTAACAACCGTGGTGAAAAGGTCATAAAATCGGGCGCAACCCACTCCACAATTGCTTTGCTTAGCAGCAGAAATTTTGGCCCTAATTGTGGTTGTAAGTCGAGGACTACCTGCCATCTAATGGAAGATTTGTGGCCTAGAACCGCTTTCTTATTTTATGATTCTTAGCTTATTCTTCTCATTTTATGTATTTCATGATTCATGGTGAATGTATTTATGATTATTATGATCATGATTGATCCCTTATATCTTTTATGTACACTGAGAGCTTCTGCACCAAAGACAAATTCCTTGTGTGTCCATCCACACTTGGCCAATAAGGAATTCTATTTAATTTAAACAAACAAGAGCCACTTTGGTACCGGGCTATAAGCAGGGAGGCCCTGAGTTCTAGTCCGCCTGAGGTACAAGGCCAGCTAGATAACCTTGAGCCAGTCACTCTCTCTCAGCCCTGTTAAGGAGGCAATGGCAAAGCCTAAATCTGGCCATGAAAACCGCAGCGGATTGTCCAGGCAGTCGCCGGGGTGAACAATAATACAACACCCTTTTCAGCAGATTGTCGTGACAGACCTCGTGGGTTTGCCTCCCCAAATGTTAAGATCTGGATGGGAAGAAAACATGTTTATTTATCACATTTATTTGTTGCCCATCTGGTAATGAAACAAAATAGAAGGGAAGGTTAAGATTTTCCATGCCTTTCTCCCTTTCCTGTTGCTCTACTTCTTGAGGCTGTTTTGTTTCCCTTCTGAAGATTCCTGCAACTATTTCTTTTTCCAGCTCGTCTTGCAAGGTCAGTCTCTCCTCTAGGCAGCCTTTAAATTAGAATTTATAAGCAACCCCACAGATTCATTAACTGTAAGAGATTAGCAAAAAGCCCCTTTGTGAATCACTTTATATCGAATACAAGAGGGTTAATTCCTGCCAACAACTGATTAAAGAAAAACATCTATGATGGAAGCCAAACACAACAGGATAAGCTGACTGCAAAATGGTCACCCTCTTGGCTGCTGGTGTCCTGTCCCTTTAGGACCTCCTTCTGTGATGGTGAGTTTATCATGGTTTTATCTTACGTTAATATTAAAACTTGTATATTGAACTGTCCACATATTTTTAAAGAGGGAGGAGGGGGAGGGAGAGGAGAAGAGTGTGAGACAGATGGCAAGAGAGGGATGGCAAGAGGGATGATAGGTAGGTAGGTAGGTAGGTAGGTAGGTAGGTAGGTAGATAGATAGATAGATAGATAGATAGATAGATAGATAGATAGATAGATAGATAGATAGATAGATAGATAGAAAGAAAAAGATTCTTCTTTGTGGGAGCCCCTCCAATATTGGAGTACTGCTATCATGTCACCCCTAATTCTTCTTTTCTCTAGACTAGCCAAACCCAAATCCTGCAACCATTCTACATAGGTTTTAGTCTCTAGTCTAGGCCTTTGATCATCTTAGCTGCTCTTCTCTGAACTTTTTCCAAAGACTCAACATCTAATTTGTAGTATGGTAACCGAAATTGGTGCCATATTCCAGGGATGGCCTTACTAGGGCTTCATAAAGTGGTACTAATACATCACGTCATTTTGATTCTATGCCTCGGTTTAATACAACCCAGGATTGTATTACCTTTTTTTGGCTTCTGCTGCACTTTGCTGGCTCATATTCACATGATCGTCCACTAGGATTCCAAGGTTCCTCTCACAGTTACTGTTTTTAAGTCACATCTCACCTAATCTGTACTTATACATTTGATCTTTCCCACCTAAATATAAAACTTTGCTTTTATCCACATTAAAATTCATATTGTTGCATAGGGCCCATTGTTCAAGTTTGTCAAGATCTCTTTGGACCCTGAGCTTCTCTTCTGGGTGTTGGCTGTTCCTGCCAGCTTAGTGTCATCTGCAAATTTGATGAGTTCCCCTTCTATTCTCTCATCTAAGTCATTTATAGCAATAGCAATAGCAGTAGACTTATATACCGCTTCA
Organism: Thamnophis elegans; assembly: GCF_009769535.1. Taxonomy (NCBI): domain Eukaryota; kingdom Metazoa; phylum Chordata; class Lepidosauria; order Squamata; family Natricidae; genus Thamnophis; species Thamnophis elegans. The sequence continues at coordinate 170,219,882 of NC_045542.1, read as the reverse complement.
TAGGCCTTTCAGGCCTCTCTAAGTGGTTTACAGAGAGTCAGCATATTGCCCCCAACAATCTGGGTCCTCATTTTACCCACCTCGGAAGGATGGAAGGCTGAGTCAACCCTGAGCCGGTGAGATTTGAACCGCTGACCTGCTGATCTAGCAGTAGCCTGCAGTGCTGCATTTAACCACTGCGCCACCTTGGCTCTTTATGAAGCTACTGAAGAGTACTGGGCCTAAGATGGAGCCTTGTGGTACCCCCTGTTTACTCTATGTAGATGCAGTTCCATTAAAGACTACTTGATGAGAATGAAATAAGATTGGTTTGGAGTGATCTGTTTTTGACAAACCTGTGCGGGCTATAGTGATAACTTTATTTGTTTCTAGTTCTTTGCAGGTCTGTTTTTTGATGATCTTTTCCATGCTCTTCCTGGGTTTTGATGTTAGACTGATTGGTCTGCCATTTCCTGGATCTGTTTCCCCCCCCCTTCCTTGAAGATGGGAATCACATCACCCCTTTTCCAATCCTCAAGTACTTCCCTGGTGGATGCGGTACAGTGGTTCTGAGATAACCTGCCAGTGATAGGTGGGAGATAGAGATAGAGAGGGAGGGAGAGAGATGATAGAGGGAGAGGGAGAATAGATGATTGATAGATAGATGATAGATAGATAGATAGATAGATAGATAGATAGATAGATAGATAGATAGACAGACAGACAGACAGATAGAATGTTGTTGCTCTACTTTGTGTTTGTGTGTATAATAAATTTTATCAGTGTTGTATATCAATGACTGCATGACCTCTGCAGATGCCATATGCTAAATAAATAAATAATAAATAAGACCTCTCCCAAGCCAGCCCAGCAGCGGATAGCTGTAAAAACTGAGCAGAGAGGTGGCTGGGTGTGGTGGTGTTGGAGTGGGTGAGAGAGGGAAGGTGTTTGTTTGGAAAACCAAAGCAGCCTGAATCAGCCTAAGTTAAGTAGAAGAGTTGCTGTTCTTCAGGAGGAGAGCTCACAAAGTAGTGGAGGAACAGAATTATAGTAGCTAGAGAAAGAATACTATGGTGAACAGTATTAGCCTTTGAATACTTGTAGGTGTGTTGCCTACAGGCCAGGTGGGATTATGTTGGCTCTCTGGGGTTTTGGAGTCCACTAACCTGGATATACATGAAAGAACTTGTGACACCAACTAATATGTTAAAAAAAAACAAAAGCATATGAAGGATGAGAGCTGTTAGAATATTTATGACTGGGAGAGACATGGTAACAAGGTCAGCCAATGAATAGGCATAACCAAGTCAGCCAATGGGAGATGAAGCAGATCTGAGTCTGTGCAGAGAATTGAAACAGAAATTTAAGATTGTCTGCTCTGAACTCTGAGATGAAACTGTTCTCTCCTGCTTGTGTTCTTCTTGTAACTTCTACCACGTTGAAAGAACCTACTATTGGTATTGTACATTTATTCATCTGTTATTATGTATATGAAGAAGTTAATGAATCCAGCTGAATCAGTTATCTGTGTGTGACAAGAGCATTTTTTCCCCATGTGTAAATTAGACTGGCCCAAGGATATGAGATTTCCTGGCCTTACCTCGGCTTTGGTTGTTCTGCTGCAGGATATTCTCCAGGTCCTTCCTGAAACGCTGCCCAGAATGGGAAGCTCTCTTGGTCATCCAGTTCCAGAAGTGGGGGTCTTCTTCCTCAATCTTCTTCATCCAGGGCGCTCGGGACATGGCCCGCTCGGTGATGCTGTTGTAGGAACCAGCAAGGAAGCCATCCCCATAGCCCAGAGCAGTGAACTGGGGCAGGTCCCCAATGGATTCTGATACGGCAGTGTACAGATAAAGCAGAGAATGGGTGTGTCCATCTGGAAAACAAGGGTGGAGTTTCAGATACGGCAGGAAGGAACACTTCCGTAATGTTCAATGGAGTCATTTGTTGATGGCCATCAATTCAGTCTTTTACAATCTCAAATTTTCTGGAGACAGAAAAGGTTACAGGAAGTCCTCGACTTACGACCACAACTGAGCCCAAAACATCTATTGTTAAGTGAGATGTTTGTTAAGGGAGTTTTGTCCCATTGTACGACTTTTCTTGCCACACTTGTTAAACGAATCACTGCAGTTGATAAGTTGGTAACCTGGCTGTTAAGCAAAATCAATGGGGAAACCAGATTCACTTATCAAAAAGGTTGCAATCACATGACCTCAGGACATAGCAGCAGTCGTAAGTATGAACCCATTGCCAAGCATCTGAATTTGGCTCACGTGGTCATGGAACCGCTACAAAGGTCACAAGGGTGAAAAAGTGTGGAAAATGGTCTTAAGTCTTTTTTCAGAAATACAGGATAAAAGAAGTCAAACAAAATAAATTAAATAAGTCTCAAACAGCACAAATAATAATTTCAGCCAAGATGCTTGGTATTTATTTGTGCCCCTTCCACACTGTTGTAGTATAGTGTGATAACTTTTTTATTTACCCATGCAATAAAACAATCCCTCCACCAGCTAATCTTGTGAGAAAATAATAAAGTTGCAGGCTACCCAAATCTTAACAACGCTGAGTGGCTCACAACAATCAAAGAAATTGAAATATAAGTTTGAAATGCAGAATCCCACAACCTGGGCATCATTCCTCAATTATTTTATAACCCAAAATACCATATTTTTGGAGTATAAGACACACCTCCCCCCCCCTAAAAGAGTGTGCAAATGTTGGTGCGTCTTATACATCGAATACAGCTATTTTTGGCCTCCTGAAGCCCTACCCTTCCATCCCATTTTTGTGAAAAATGGGCCGTTTTTCGCAAAAAGGGAGCCATTTTTGCCTTCTCCCATCCCCAAGAATCACTCTGCAGGCTTCAGCAGGGACGGAGTATGGGAAAATTCTCCCGTTATTGTGAAAAATGGGAGGAAAATGGGCCACTTTTTGCAAAAAACGGGAGGGGGTGTTTTTGCCTTCCCCCACCCCCCAGGAAGTGGCTTCAACAGGGCTGGGCGAAGGCAAAAATGCCCCGGTTTTCTTACTTTCCTCTTCGAAATCTTGGTGCGTCTTGTTAGGAATATAATTCTAACGGTTCGGTTGGCAATATATAAATCATGTAACAATGCTGTACCTGTTTTCTTTAAATCATACCATAAAATGTGATTGGTTGCTGTTTTCCTCAATCGGCCATAAGAGGGACTGTTAGCTCTCTGTTCGTTAGATGCTGGGCTGATCTGATCTGAGTGCCCTGAGCTATTGTAGGTTTTGCAACTGTTAGCAAACCTTGATTACTGGACTGATTATATGTTACTGGACTATGTTATTTGGATTATCCCTTAACTGAAAGACGTTGATAACTGTCTTATCCGTGTATGATTTGGACTGTTTGATGGACTCTGGTACCTCTATTTCCACGAAAGTAAAAGCCTATTGAAACTGCAATGTCTCTGTATGCTGGTTTGTGTGTTCTCCAAAAACACTCTCACAATGCTTCTCTGAACGTACTCCCTCTCCCAATGGGGAGCTTACCTAACACGTCTCATACACTGGTGTGTCTTATAGTCCGAAAAATACGGTAAGTATTATTTATGATGCTTATGACCATGTAGGATTGAAACCCTGAACCTAAAAATTCAACAATGTGTCCTAGTTGTCTGTTTAGTATTTTAAATGCAATTAAGATAGTCCTCGACTTACGACAGTTCATTTAATGGCTGTTCAAACTTACAACACTGAAAAGAGTGTCTTATGACAGTTTTTCACACTGACGACCGTTGCAGCATCCCCATGATCATGCGATCAAACTTCAGACACTTGGCAACTGTCTCATATTTGTGACACTGTTACTCCTGGAGTCACGTGATCTCCTTTTGCGGCCTTCTGACAAGCAAAGTCAGTGGGGAACCCGGATTCATTTAACGACCTTGTCACTAACTGAACAACTGCCGTGGTTCACTTAACAACTGTGTCAAGAAAGGTTGTAAAATGGGAACAAAGTTTACTTAACAAATGCTTCGCTTACCAACAGAAATTTTGGGTTGAATTGTGGTCGTAAATCAAGGATTATCTGTATATTATATGTGTTCCCTTCTAAATGGGTTGTTTCTTATACTCTTTATGCTTCTCTCTGCTAGTAGGAAGACAGGCTAAGAGGCGCTGGGGGATGTGGGGTGGAACACTATCCAACATGGAAAATAAATAGAAGAGAACAAACAAAAATATTTTCATAGCTAAGGGCGTATCTAAACATACATCTGTGTTTGTCCAAAGTCCACATCCTATTGTTCTGGCTAGATTCCCAGATTTTTTCTATACCCTTTGGGACTTTCCAAAGCCACCTGAGATCCGCCTAATAACATGTGTTCTTTTCTTCTGCTTTTCCATTGGTTGTTCCTCCAACACACCACCAACACACCTTTGGGCAAGCACCTGACTGTCAGGGAGTGCCGGTGGGCAAAGGTCCACCTTTGATCCCGCTATCAAATTTAAATGGCCACCCATCTCACCCGAAAGTTAACTGTTTGCTGCCTGCAACACCAAGATATCAGAATCAGAATCAGAATAGAGCTGGAAGGGAGCTTGGAGGACTTCTAGTCCAGCCCCCTGCTCAACCAGGAGAGCCTATACCATTTCTGGTAAAGGTACAGATGACTGGCCAGTCTCTTCTTAAAAACCTCCAGTGATGAAGCACCTACCACTTCTGGAGGCCAGCTGTTCTACTGCTTAATTGTCCTCACTGTTAGGAAGTTCTCCTTAATTCCAGGTGGCTTCTCTCCTTGATAGTTTTTCATCCATTGTTCCTTGTCTGACCTTCAGGTTCTTTGGAGAATAATTTGACTCCCTTCTCTTCTTTGTGGCAGCCCCTCAAATATTGGAATATTATTATCCTGTCTCCCCTAGAACTTCTTTTCTCTAGATTGGCCATACTCAAATATGTTTTAGCCTCCATGCCTTTAATCCTCTTAGTTGCTCTTCTCTGCACTTTTTCCAAAGTCTCAAAATATTAAAGGACATCAGTTTATAAAATGTAAGATAGCATTAAGGCATACAAAGGATTAGATGTTAACAGACCCAATGGACTTTTGCAAGATTTCCAGGGTCCCCTGAGACCTCCCTCCCCTGATGACCCAATCAGATCTTGAAAGACCTTCGGAAAATAAACTGCGTTTAAGCTAACTTCTCGGTAAGGGGGAATGTTTCCCGAAATAGACGCCAGGTTAAGAGAGATTTTTGCAAGCAGCGAAGCCAGCGCGGTGGGACGCTTGGGCTGAGAACCATGGGCGTTGCAGTCCACTTCCCTTTTGCGGGCTCTCGAGTCCCGGTCGCACCTGCCCACCTGCTCCACGGCGATCGCGGCTTTCTCGATTCGTGGCTCCTGGATTCGTCCCTTCCTCTCGCCGCGTCCACCTAGGAGTTTCATCCTTGCAGCAGCAGCAAGAATCCTGGCGGGCAGGCCAGGCGGGGCGAGAGGAGAGGAGATCGCCCCTAGGCAAACCCACGCGGCGAAGCCCCCCCTCCCCGTCCTGCTCTCCTCCGGCGCCCACGGACACTCTCCCCGCTACTCACCGGAGTAGCCGCTGCGCAAGAGGAGCAAAAGAAGCGCCGGGAGGAAGAAGATCCTGCAGTCTGAAGCCCTTCGGAGTCTAGCCACCCTCCGCTCCCCGGACCCACGGGGGATCCTTCCTTCGGCGAAGTTCCAGGGGATCCGCAGGAAAAGATCCAGGCGATCCATGATCGAGACGTCCGAGTGGCTCTCGCGAACAACCGCCCTTAGGACGAGCCTCCCGGATACGCAGATCGCGAACAGCGCTCCGGCTGATCAAAAGCCAGTGTGGGGTGATCGATCGCTCCGCCTCCCAGATTCAGCGAACCACGCCCCGAGTGGAAAGCACCTGTCCGGACACCTGAGCAGGTGCATCCGGCGGGAAAAAGGGAGGCGGCCGATTGCTGCTGCTTCTCCCAAGCTAGGCGCTTCTCCTCGGTTTCTGGCACCTTCCTGGTTCGTAAATGTGTGGATAGGTAGTCTTCGACTTCCAGTAGTTCGTTTAGTGACCGTTTCAAGTTACAACGGCGTTAAAAAAAGGGATTTATGCCCGTTTATCATCCTTAACAATTGTGGGAAGAAATATCCATCTGGTTCAGTTCCAAGCCGGGAGAAAGGCCAAACTGGAGCCTGGAGGCTGATTGGAAAGATGGTTGAATGATGATCGGAACCACCAAGCACATGTTCCTGGGCAGAGTTGAGAGGGGGGGGATTTGCACCTGGGCTTTGTATTTTTTTGGAATTATTTTTATTTTAATTGAACAAAAACACAAAAAAAGAATCATCCTTCATTACAACTTGTAGAAAGTGTATCGATTGGTTACAGATAACTTTCGTGCATTTCTTCCACAATCATTACTTATAGTTCATATTATAGTATACACTTTAAATCAAAAATCTTTGTATATCTTACTATCAATGTACCACAATTCTCATTTGACTACAATTATTTGAACATGCTTTTACCTCAAATCATTCATACTTAAAGACACAACCACATAATGGCATTCATTAGCTATTTCAAAAAATCCTCCAATAACATTACACCTTTATAACATCTTTTAAATAAAAGTCAATTAATAAAGTTTCTAAACCTCCCCCCCTTTTTTCCCAACTCACTGTTTAGAATTTATATCCAAGTTACTTTTGCCAATACCATAGCATGTATATATTGTTAAACAATGACCATTAATATTTCCTTGTTATTATTATAATTGGCTAAAAATCATTTACTATTTACATCCCATCTCTTCTCATCAGACCCCCCCCCAAAAAAAACCTTACACCTTTATAACAAGATCTAAATAAAAATTTGTTAATAAAATTTTATAGGTCTTTTTCCCAAGTCACAATTTGCAATTTATATCCAAATTTCTTTTACTAGATTACCATGCATGTATATATCATTAAGCTGTATCCATTATCATTTCCTTATTGTTATTATAGTTAATTAATTGTTGGCGAATAAACATTTGATAACAATTTAAAACAATCTAAGAGTTACAAAATTCCTACTTATTAATCACCAAAATCAACTATTTTTTTATTATCAACTTTTATTGTCAACCTGTATCTTTCCAGTAACAAAACAATCTTAATCTCTCTTGCCAATTGTGGTGTCAGTCTTCTTTTTATCTCCTTTATAAGGTTTTTATAAACTTCTCTCCGCACTTTGTTGCTTGAAGGGTCTCTCAGGTAATCTCGTTGCCCACAAGTTGTTACTAAAATTAGCTTGTCTCTGGTTGTCAATCTTGCTTCTGAAAAAAATTCTCTTCTTATGTCTATCATCATTAGTAATTTTTTTCTTCTGTGTCCTGGAATCTGGAGTAGAGCTCCAATTCACCAAATTCCCTTTTCCATATTCCCTTCTTTGCATTTGAATTTTTGGGGCTCCAACCCCATCATCTTTTGCTGTGAGAAAGACTAGTCTTTCCAACTTCTTCTCAGTTCTCCCAAATCCTTCCAATAGACTTTGAATTCCAGCCAAGATATTTTGGAATTTTAAGGTTTCCTCATCTGAATATTGATCCATGTTTCCAAAACAGAAGAAAGAAAGAAAAAAGAAAAAAACTAATAGCCAATGCCACTCTAGCCTTCCAGGCCTCTTTTATTATTTATTTTAGATTGACTTGAACACGTTCTTTTATGCTCTTCAAAGGAGAAGGGTTCTGTTCCCCCCACTTTTTTGCCTGCCAAAATAGTTCTCAGAGGCACCTGTGAAAACAATTCGTGCTCTTGGCTCTTTATCAGTTTCTGTAAACAAGTTGCAAACCTTTCAGCTACAAAGTTAGTGAAGTCAAATATGGAAAGAAAAGAGATACGTTGTTTCAAAAATTCCAGCCTCTGACCTCTGAGTGGCAGTGTACTAATTTTTCACCTTCTAATATTTATTTTATAGGAAACAACGTTCTTTAGGTTTCTTTTAGTGGGATTTAATAACAAGTAATAGGAAGAATTGTTAAAATAAGAAGGAAGGTTTTAATCCAGAAGTAAAAAAATAAAGCAACAAAAATACATATCTTGAATACATATTGGAAAGAAAGGTTGATACTATATGGAACAAAACTGTGACTGAATCTGGATGTTCTGCTTCAGATAACACGAATCCTCCTCCCAGAAGGTAACAAGGAAAACAGGTCATGAAGAGAATGTGTAGCAGCCCTGACAATCCTGCAGACCCTGGTCAAGCATCACTTGTATGCTATATCCTGGATAGACAGAAGTGAACTGCCAATAATAGTTTCTACCATCCTCACCACTCTCTGCACCACCGTCCTGTCTGAAGCAGTAAGGCTTCCAAACCAGGCAGTAAAGCAATATGACAGGGTGCTCTCAATCGTCCCTCTATAGAAAGTGATGAGGACAGGGGAAGGAAGATGTAATCCTATTTAACTGCTGTGAAAGTATTTAGAAATTATTTTTAGATGAACAATGCAACAAAAAATATGCTACTGTAGAGGCTCTGGCAGTGGTGGGATTCAGCCAGTTCGCACCCATCATTTGGGAGAGAACCGATTGTTAACTTTCTGAGCAGTTTGGTGAACTGATTGTTGAAAAAAATCATTAGGGCAGAGAACCTGTTGTTAAATTACTTGAATCCCACCACTGGTCTGGAGAGGTGTAAAAAGTTAGCTTTTTCAAGCAATCCCACTCCAAAGAATCTCTTGGCTATAGTACCTGTTCAGTGTTATCTCTGATTCCGTTTAGAAACAAATTTTGTATTCTTGCCTTCTTGGCATGAAGCCAAGAAACAGCTTGTCCAAATAATTTAAGTTTTCATCACACATTCAGTATTGGCTGACTAAGGAAAGTCTCTTTTGAGTTGAGCTCAACTCATAGAGTGATCCTTGCTGGCTGAGGAATTCTGGGAGTTGAAGTCCACCCATCTTCTGGAAGTTGATTCACACATCTTCATGTGGCCAAGGATGAGAAACACTGTCTTAGAATGCTAGTGTACATTTTTGGAAGCAATGCAGAAGTATTATGCCTTGGCCGTCTTCTTGGCGTTTTACTTTTCCAGCAGTGTTACTCAGGGAGGAAGGGAGGGGGTAGGGGAAAACTTTTCTGAAAGTGAAGGTAAAAGTACCAAGTTAAATAAAAATATTCCAAAATGGTTATAAAATAGGACAAAATCAATTAAGGTAAGCTCTTTAAGAGAAAAGCTCTTTAAAATGTCTTTAAGTCAAAAATTTTTAACTCAAATTTCTTTTAAGTCAAATTAAATTTCTCTGTGTAATTTCCTGATTTTATTTATCTCTTTGAGGTTTTGTACTAACAAGCTCAATTATATTTAAAATCAATCAGGGATTGGCCTTTAATTATCCCTCTTTTGGTCATTTTTATTCTGATAATACTTTAAATTTGTTTTTTGATTCTAGCTTGGAAGAACAAGCTAGAAAAAGATTTAGACAAAACACCAGACAAAGGTAGATGAGTATTTGCTCCAAAATTAGGTATGGTTTTAATGAGATGGCTGGTATTTAATTTGTATTTATAGCTTACTGGAGGTTTGTAATGAATGGTAGCAATGCATACTTTATTTACATTGTTTGATTTATTTACATTGTTTGATTTATTTACATTGTTTGAATTAAATTGTTATGCTTTTGTAACGGGGTGGGGGATTGTCTTGGAAATGATGTTCAATAGAAAATGCAACGCAGAATCCTTAAAATAAGATTTCAGATTACAATAAGGTGACTTTTGTGGCATGATTTTGATCAAACAATTCACAAATGGAGCCTTCATTTGATTGACTCATAGTTAAGTAATAATTAACTCACTCTCTTGTACCAAGAAAGATGGGCTGTGAATCAGAAAAGCAAATAGATACAGTACAGTTAACATCAACAATAACTTAAATAAAGGATCAGGGTGGAGGTGGGATCTTATCTAATCGACTAGCTATCTTTTGAAATGGAACTTCCCTCTGGGCCCCATGCCAATTGTCAGAGCCAAGTTTAAGCCCTTACAGAAGACCAAGAGGCTGGGGACAGACCTCATTTCAGGGGAGTGAAATTCCAAAGGGTGAGAGTCAGAGGTGGTATTCTACCAGTTCTGACCGGTTCTCCCGAACTGGTAGCGGAAATTGTGGGTGGCCCCGCCCACCCACCCCAGCTCTATGGCATCCCATTTAGGCCCTTTTTTAGCCCAAAGCACATGCGTGGAAGGCTTAGTGCATGCACGGGGTGGCATGGGTGAGTGGAGTGAGTATGCGCAGACTCTCACATTCGCAAATCAGTAGGGAAGGTAATTAAATACCACCCCTGGTGGAAGTCCCTTCTCCTGGAGCCTGCCAGATGCATTTCCTTGGTTGACAGGATCTGCGTTATGCCCCTTCTGACCTCCCAAGTGGACCAGAATCAGAATCAGAATCAGAATAGAGCTGGAAGAGACCTTACAGCCCCATTCCCAAGCAGGAGATCCTATATATCATTTCAGACAAGTGGCTGTCCAGTGTCTTCTTAAAAGCTGCCAGCGATGAAGCACCTATAATCTCTGAAGGTAAGCTATTCCACTGGTTAATTGTCCACACTGTTAAGGACTTTCTCCTTAATTCCAGGTCCTTGATTAGTTTCCATCCATTGTTTCTTGTCCTGCCCTCTGGTGCTTTGGAAAATAAGTTGACCCCCTTCTCTTTGTAGCTGCCTCTCGAATACTGCAAAGAGCCGAGGTGGCGCAGGGGTTAGAGTGAAGTACTGCAGGCTAATTCAGCTGACTGTTAGCTGCTGTTCAGCAGTTCAAATCTCACCAGCTCAAGGTTGACTCAGCCTTCCATCCCTCTGAGATGGGTAAAATGAGGACCCAGATTGTTGGGGGCAAGAGGCTGACTCTGTAAACCACTTAGAGAGTGCTGTAAAAGCACTATGAAGCAGTAATATAAGTCTAAGTGCTATTGCTGATACTATCATGTCCCGCTTTTCCTTCTTTTCTCTAGACTGGCCAAACCCAAATCCTGCAACCGTTCTTTATATGTTTTAGCCTTCCGGCCTTAAATCACCTTAGCTGATTTCTTTGCACTTTTTCCAAAGTCTCAACATCCTTTTTGTAATGTGGTGACCAAAACTGGATGCAGTATACTCCAAGTCTGGTCTTATTAAGGCTTTCCAAAGCGGTACTAATACTTAATGAGATTTTGATTCTATGTCTCTGTTTATACAACCAAGGACTGTATTAGCTTTTTGGGCTGTTGACCAGACCAGTCCCATTGGGATAAGATAGTTCCTCGGATAGCCTGAACCCATGCCATGTGGAGCTTTAAAAGTAATAATCAACACCTTGAATTGGATCTGGAAAGAAATCGGCAGCCACTGTCACTAGCACAACAGAGGTCTTACATGGGCCACCCTAGGGCCACCAAGAATTGTTCGAATTGCTGCATTTTTTGCCAAGTGTAGCTTCCAAAGTGTCTTCCAAGGGTAGCCCCTTGTAGAGCTCATAGCAGTAGTCCAAGTGCAAAATGACCAGGGCATGAGTGACTGGTTCACACCGTGAAGTTGTGGAAAAAACTCTCCTAACCACGACTGCCACTTGGCTTTTTGAACATGAGGCCCTCTCTGTTGCTCCTGCAGAGAAGCACTTACTCACACCACAGCCTTCTCCCATAAGAAGTGATTGCTCAGTTCCACAATGACTGGCTGCAAAATCAGTTGTGGTCATAAGTCGAGGACTACCTGTTTTCAACCATGAAGCTTGCCTGGCTGAAGCCATCTTGGAGCTTCAGTGATGCCACACTGGAGCTGAGGGATAGGGAGTGGGGATTAGATAGCGCCAGGATTGTATAATCAAAATAAAATACTTCCTCTTGGGAACCAAGGACATTCTCATACCTGACCGGAGGAAATAGGAGTGATGTCACCAATCAACCAGACAGCACCTTGATTGAACCTTGTGACTGATTGTTTGGGGTTGATGGACGAACTTTTACTTTTCATTAGGTGAAAACTGCGGGAACTTTCAGAGTCGGTTTTCACCAGGTTGTGCCAATGTGATATATCCAATAAAGCTATTCTTTAAGGAATTCATCTGCCTCGGAGTTTTGCTCACTATGGGTCTATTGCTTGGAACCCTGACACCTGTATTACAATCCATGGGGTCACTACAGTGATGTGCAGTGAGGTTTATGGCAGGTGAGGCACACAAGTTTCTTCAGTTTCTTCACTTTACCCTCTGTTATGAGATGTAGATCAGAAGTGTCAAATTCAAGGCCCGTGGGCCGGATCCAGCCCATGGGGTGCTTAGATCTGGCCCGTGCAGCCATCGGTCGCTCGCTCTTTCACCCACCCGAGTCGCCAGGGCGCCGCTCTGGCTACCTCCGTCCATCCGCATCCGGCAGCTGCGGCGACATCACAAAGACGAAGAGTGAGAGGTCAAAATCTGGCTGGGAGAGGGCCCCGCTGCCGCTTAGGCAAGGCATCGAGGCTCCTCCGTCTCCAAGCCACTTCGTCTTGATGACGTCACCGCAACCTCCGGGTGCGGCCAGACAGAGGTAGCCAGAAGGGTGCCGAGGCAGTCCGGGCAGACAAAAGAGTGAATGAGCGCTGGAGGATCAGGCAGCCGCTTCTGGATGTCGATTGCAGTCGTGAGGAGTGCATGAAGTCCAGCGCTCCCGAGAACCTTCCTGCCTCCACCGGTTGCCGGTTGCCCAGCTGGCACAGCCCCATGTATGGACCTCCTCCTCCTCTTCAGTCCCCAAAGGCTCTTCTCCTCCTTACCAGAGCTCAGCGGGAGCCGGGCACAAGGGATGGGAGGAAAACCACACCTTGGAAAACTTAGCCGGGAAGGGAGGCGGGGAACCAGTGGGGGGCAGGCACGCCCTGGAACGCCCCCTTGCTTTGCTGGCAGCCACGCCTACTAGGCAAGTTCAGGGAGGTCCTAGGAGGCCGGCCGTGCTGCACAAGCTACCGGCGATGGAACAAGCGGTGCAAACAAGTGAGGGGGCGGGGCAGGTGCTCCATGACAATGAGCGCCCTCTACTATGAGGCAGGAGAACTGCATGCCTCATCTAATCTGAATTTTTAGGCGTTTTATGATCGCTCAGCACAAGAAACACGTTCCACACATAGTTGTTAAAACAACACTCTATTTGATACATTGATATATACATCAGCTAAACAATTAAAAGCGACATACAGAGAAACAGCAACATGGTCCCATTACAGATCATGTAAAACAGTTACGCAGGGTGGACCGATGACATATTGAACCCTATGGATTAGGAATGGGATGTCACTTACAGTAAGTTCATATGCGAATAAAAGCAGGTGAGTGAATACTTTTGGCAATATAGTGTATGAAATGTTATTTATTCCAGAGGTCCTCAAACTTTTTAAACAGGGGGCCAATTCACGGTCCCTCACACTATTGGGGGGCCGGACCAGCTGAGTGGGCATGGCTAGTTGGTCACGCGACTGGGCGTGTTTAGGAGGTCATGTGACTGGGTGGGTGTGGCCAATTAGCAGTCCATAAACAATGCACACAAATTAAACTTTAACTTGTTTTGCTCCTGGGGATGTTTTGTTTGCTTTTGCTTGCATATTGCTCATTTGGTTGACTTTTCTTTTTACTAGATCGTTTTTTCAGTTGTTTAGGAGTCTAGTTCTTTCTCTCTCTTGTCTCTCTCTCTCTCTTTCCCTCCTCCCTCTTTCTCTCTCTGTCTCTATGTGTCTCTTGTCTCTTTCCCTCCCTCCCCCCTCTCTCTGTGTATCACTGTATCTCTCTCTCTTTCTCTCTCTGACTTTCTGTCTCTCTATCTTCTGGAGGCGGGGGAGGCAAAAAACGGGCCTTTTTGGCCTCCTGGGCATCCACATACCCCGTTTTTCACCTCCCCGCCTCCATAAGCACTCTGCAGGGCAAAAATGGGCTAAATCTGGCCAGTTTTGTCCCCCTGAGGCATCTTCGTGCCCCATTTTTCACCTCCTTTAACTCCAGAAGCACTCTGCAGCAGTGGTGAGATTCAAATTTTTTTACCACCAGTTCTGTGGCCGTGGCTTGGTGGCCGTGGCAGGGGAAGGCTACTGCAAAATCCCCATTCCCTCCCGATCAGCTGGGACTCGGGAGGCAGAGAATAGATGGAGGCGGGGCCAGTCAAAGGTGGTATTTACCGGTTCTCCGAACTACTCAAAATTTCCACTACCGATTCTCCAGAACTGGTCAGAACCTGCTGAATACCACCTCTGCTCTACAGGCCAAAAATGGACTAAAATGTAAGGTGACCAGACGTCCCGCTTTTGGTGGGACACCCCCGCTTTTTGATACATTTTCCCGCGTCCCGCCCGCTTTTTTAAAAGGCACGCTTTTTTTGGCACTCGCAGCTCCCGCCCATCAGCTGCTGGGCTGGCTCATCGTTCTGTTCTATGCTACCTACAAATTTAAGCCAGCCCAGCCTGCTGCTCACTGATTTAATTGGCCTGGACTCCAGCCAATCAGTGAGCTGGCCAACCAGCTCACTGATTGGCTGGACTCCTTAGCTGAGGACGCCTGCGCGAGTCTCCATTTTATTTCGTCTTTGTTTTGGGCAGCTGCGCTTACTCACTGGTGGTGAGTAAATCATGTTTTGTAATGTACTTATTGTCTAATTTGGTACCGTGGGAATCGGGAGGCGCTGGGGGGAGGAGACAGCCCCCTTCTCCCCCTTTGGCTTTGCGGAGTTCACAGCCAGCCCCTGTGGTTCCATCCAGAGCTTTGCCGCCCGTGCCTGTGCTGCACTGGCACGGGCGGCAAAGCTCTGGATGGAACCACGTGGAAGTTCTCTGTGGGAGTAAAAAGCCCCTGCCGGTCGCGCAGAGAAATTCCACTCAGTCACGGACGGAGCTTTGTGGCGGCGCCTGTGCTGTGCGCTTGCCTTCCCAGCGACCACGCCGCAAGTCCGCGAGGCGTGGTCGCGTCCCGCTGCCCTCCCCTGCAGCTCTCCTGCCGCAGAGTCCGTTTTTCAGCCTTGCTGCCCTTGCAGACAACTTTCACTCGCTTCCGCGGCTCTCTCGCCACCCGGCAGAAGCCACGTGGAAGTTCTCTGGGCGAGGTGAAAAACAGCCGCCGCCCCGCCCGCCCTCCCCGGCTGGGCTGGCTTAAATTTGTAGGTAGCATAACGAAACGATGAGCCAGTCTGGGCGGGGGAGCCTCCGCCGCCCATCAGCTGCTAGCTAGCTAGCTGGGCTGGCTCATCGTTTCGTTCTATGCTACCTACAAATTTAAGCCAGCCCAGCATGCCGCTCACTGATTTAATTGGCCTGGACTCCAGCCAATCAGTGAGCTGGCTGGGATGGAAAATTTTCAGCACGCCACGTGCTGAAAATTTTCCATCCCAACCAACTCACTGATTGGCTGGACTCCTTAGCTGAGGACGCCTGCGCGAGTCTCCATTTTATTTCGTCTTTGTTTTGGGCAGCTGCGCTTACTCACTGGTGGTGAGTAAATCATGTTTTGTAATGTACTTATTTGGTACCGTGGGAATCGGGAGGCGCTGGGCTGGGGGGAGGAGACAGCCCCCTTCTCCCCCTTTGCGGAGTTTGCAGCCAGCCCCTGTGCTGCGCTGGCACGGGCAGCAAAAGCTCTGGAACCACGTGGAAGTTCTCGGGCGGCTGCTCCCTCGCTCTCCTGCCCCGGAGGGAGCAGCCACCCGAGAACTTCCACATGGTTCAGGGGCTTCAGGGGACATCTCTGATATCTCTGATATCTCTAACAGTTAAGGGAGGAAGGCGAGAGCAGCTGCAAGCCAAGAGAAATTGAGAGAGAGGGAATCGGGAGGCGCTGGGGGGAGGAGACAGCCCCCTTCTCCCCCTTTGGCTTTGCGGAGTTCACAGCCAGCCCCTGTGGTTCCATCCAGAGCTTTGCCGCCCGTTCCAGCGCAGCACAGCCTGTGCTTCCTTCCGACCTTCCCGCAAATGCGCCGCGCTCTCCAGAAGGGCTAGGACGGGTCCGGCGGCTAAGCAACGCGCGGCCTTCGCTGGGACTGACAGCCGCGGCAAAAGTAGCTTTTGTCTGCTGGGTAGTGAAGGCGGCGGCGGAGGAGGAGGAGGAAGCAGCCCGGCGTCGCTGCTCGCCGCGCGCTCCCTCGCTCGCGGCCAGGCTTTGGTCCCGCCTTTCCCGCTCTGTGCGTGGGAGAATATGTGTGTGTGTGTGTGTGTGTGAGAGAGAGAGAGAGAGAGAGAGAGGTAATTCATAAAATCACTTCCCCCTCCAGCCATTCTTCCCCGGCTTTCCTACAACTGACATTTCTGCCACTGCATGGTTTTTTTTAAAAAAAAAATTGTGGCGGAGGCTGTTTGCTTCAACGTGGCTTGCCTCGTCTTTTGGGGCGGGAGGAGGGCTCTGCCTTAAGCAAGAATTGCATTAAAGACCAGAGCAACAGGTATTTCCTTATTTGCCTGGAGATAGATAATTCCTAGGGATACTTGCCATGTTCTTTCATCACCATGACGATCTTATTTTTTTGAGCTAAATGTATTTTTCCAGTTTGAATTGGGCATAATCTTTTTTTATTGATCCACTGTCAGGAAGAGGGATTATAATTTAAAACAGATGATTTCAGTGGCATCTTTTTTTATTAATTTAAATTTCTTTCCGTTCTCCATACCCATCTTCTTGTATCAAATAATAGCTGTGGATTCATTGGTATTAAGTGTATATGTTTGAAGCAGTGCAGGAAATCTTGAAAACTTATGAATTTCTCTCCCCTCTGTGGCATTAGGCCTTAGTATCTGATTTGCTATATAACACCTTGTGTCATATATAGTCAATATAGGCACAGAGTTAATTTTTTTTAACATTTTCTAATGGTGGTGTGCCTCGTGATTTTTTTCATGGAAAAAGTGTGCCTTTGCACAAAAAAGGTTGAAAAACACTGCATTAATATATCCATTTCGGCACAGTCCATAATTTTTCTTATTATTTCTTCTTCATTTAGGTTTAGTTTATTTTTCCACTTCTGGGCGAAAGCGATCCTTGCTGCTGTAAGTATATGTAGTATTAGATATTGTATTTCTTTTTTGTATTTCATCGGTATAATTCCTAATAGAAAGAGTTCAGGTTTCCAATCTAACTTAACCTTTGTTATTTCTTCCAACCAATTTTTGATCCTTTTCCAGAATTTTTTTGCCTCTTCACAAGTCCACCATAAATGATATGTGCCATGATGTATTGAATCACATTTCCAGAAATTTAGCGAGGTATTTGTTGAAATTTTGGCCAACCTTGACGGTGCCAGATGCCATCTATAATAAAGCATTTTGTACTGGTTTTCCTTGTATGGGATTGATAGTGTCATTCTTAAATTTATTCCCCAAAATTTTTCCCATTTGTCTAGTTCAATGTTATAGCCAAAGTTCTGTGCCCATTTTATCATTGGTTCTTTTACAATTTCCTCTTCCATTTGATACTTCAAGAGGAATTTGTATATTTTCCCTATCATCTTTCTGTCCAGACTTTGAATAATTTTATCCAATTCGTGTGGTTCTGTTTCAATACCATATATTTTAGTGTCTTTATTGTATTTAGTTTTAATTTGGAGGTAGGTTAGCCAATCACCTTTCATATTCTGATCTGCCAATTCTTCAATTGTTTTTAAATTTCCCTGTCTATCAATTAGATCTCTGTATCTTAGAATTTTGTTCCAATCTGTAAAATTTGGGTGTGTCGTTCTTTCTGTTGGTGATAGCCAATTTGGGGTTTTCACATAGTGTTTTTTTTTTATTTTGAGCCATTGTTGCACTAAAGTTCCAATTAAATGATTTTGAAAGTATTTGTGCGTTTTATGTTTGTCATTCCATAAGAAATTATGCCAGCCTGCCTGCAGGTCATGGCCTTCTAAGATCAGAATTCTTTTATTCTTTAACTCAATCCAATCCTTCATCATTGTCATTGTTACTGCAGTTGCGTATATACTAGGCTCCCTGTGTGCTTCCATCCATTGCTACGAAGATCTGCTGACTCTGCCTGCCTGCTGGTAAGTGAGCCGGGTTTTTTCTTTTATTTTTTTAATGTATTTTAAAATAATATTTTATTTATTGTGCATATGATTTTTTAAAATAGTGGTATTCTGTGTTGATTCTTTTTTTAAATTGTCTTAGACTATTTAAAAAAAGATTCTATCCAAAATAAATTGAAACAAGCCCTTTTTAAAATTTCTATGCACAATACTTTGAAATGGACTCAGGAGTCATGATTGACACTGAGTGAATTTGCACTTTAATAATCAGGAAGATACAATGGCATTGAAAAAAGTGACTGATGACCATTTTTCACACTTAGCGACCATTTTCACACTTAGCGACCGTTGTGGCATCCTCATGGTTTAAAATGATTTTACTTCAATTTATTCTGTGTGGAATAGTTTGAAATGGTGACAGTATAAATTATTGCTGGTGTAATACTTAACAATGGTTTTTAAGGATTTCTTTTATTTATAGAATACCTTTTTATTATTTTGGGGGGATTTTTATTTTTAAATTGTTTATAAAATGTATTTACTACAAGAAATGTTCCTTTTTGCAAATGTGATCTTTGCAAATCTTTGTGATGCAATATGTTCAGACCAGGTTATGTGTCTCAAAGTGGCTGCTATTCTATGGGCAGGCCAGGTTGGTGCAAGGCAGCTTTGCCAGATTTGGTGTGTTTCACCCTCATTGAATTTTATATCGTATAAAATCATATAATTTTAATTTTTTTTAGATTATTAACATAATGAGTAAGAAAAGAGGATGCAAATTCAACGATGATCTAAGAAGTGAATTTCCTTTTCTTAAAAAAACAAAAAGCGATCACATAGTAAGATGTGAGAAATGTAACGGTGAATTTTCTATTGCGCACAGTGGGAGGCATGATATTACAAAGCACTTGGAGACGCAGAAACATAAGAGATATGTAGATGCTGTTGCATCTTCCTCCAGAATGCAGGACTATTTTCATAAACCAACGTATGAAGACGAAGACAAGAAATTAGCATTAGCAGAGGACTTATGTCTTTTCATGCTATTAATCACAATCATTCCTTCAGATCGATGGACTGTACATCACAAGTTGTCAAAAAGTTATTCAACAAAAAATTTACCTGTGCTAGAACTAAATCCGAGGCAATTGTGCGTAATGTGCTTTCCCCATATGCATTTTCAGAATTAAGCAAAAATCTAGAGAAAATTAATTTTGTATCCATATACTCTGATGCATCTAATCATAAGGATATCAAATTATTTCCAACCCTTATTAGATTTTTTGATTCGGAAACTGGAATAAAAATTAGAATGTTAGATTTTGTTTCTTTGCCTGGCGAAACTTCGGAAATAATTTTCAGTTCCATTGTTAATATTTTGGAACAAAACAATTTAAAACACAAAATAATTGCATATTGTGGAGACAATACGAATGCAAATTTTGGAGGAAAAGTGAGAAGGGGTACAAATAATATTTTTTATAAATTAAACCAAAACCTTAATCAAAACATTATTGGTGTTGGTTGTGCAGCGCACATAATACATAATGCCATTCAAACAGCTGCTGACTTGTTGCCCATAGATGTGGAAAATATTATTGTTAAAATATATTGTTATTTTCATATATACACTGTGCGCGTTGAAAGTCTTAAAGAATTTTGTGAAGATGCGGAAGTCGAATATCGCAAAATGCTTGGATATAGTAAAACGCGCTGGTTAGCTCTTTTGCCAGCTGTCGAAAGAATTTTGAAACTATACGATCCTTTGAAGTCCTACTTTCTATCACAGGATAAATGTCCTAGAATTTTAAAAGAGCTTTTTGAAAAAGAATCTTCAAAAATTTGGCTAGAGTTTGTACACAATCAAGCAGCTCTTTTTCAAAATAGTATAAAACTTATTGAAGGTGACAAAATTTCGGCAATCGAAGTAGCAAATGAACTTAATAATTTAAAATTTCAGTGTCAACAGCGGTTAGATGCAATTTTTATTCCCATAACTATCCGTAATATTATAAGGCAGCTAGAAGAAGAAGAAGGTGCAATAAATCATGCAGATACCATGAATCATTTTAAAAACTTCTATAGTAACTGCGTAGATTATTTAGAAGAGTGGACGGTACATTTTAACAATATCGAACATTTTAATTGGGTTGAATTAAAAAAAGAACTTGATTGGCATGATGTGCAAAAATCATTCGAGCATATTCATCAAAATTTCCCAAATAGTGATATTTCCGAAACTAATCTTTTTACTGAGGTATCACATTTAAAACTATATATGAATAAGGAAAAGGTTGAATCTTGGGCATCAGCAAAAATGACAATAAATGGATAGAAATATTTAATCATTTTCAAAGAAACCATATTTCATATAATAATGTATTAAAAATTGTGGAATACGCGCTGTCCTTACCAGGAACTAATGCTGCGACTGAACGTGTTTTTTCTACGGTAAATCAAGTGTGGACATCAGAAAAATCACAATTAAGTGTTGAGACTTTGAAAGCCATTTTATGTGTCAAATATAATTTAACGAATTCGTGTGAAAAATTTCATGACCTTTTAAACAATGACAGCAATCTACTAAAAAAAATTCACTCAAGTGAGAAATATGCCAACGAGTAAAATTATTCTGTACATAATTTTTGTCAATATATTTAATAAATATAAATGTAAATAAATGTATTATATTTGTAAATTGTAGTTATGTTGAAATAAAAAAAATATTACAATACTATTTTTGTGATGTATGAAAATTTTTGTTGCTCCGTATAAAATTTTTAATCAAGCCCCCCCACCCGGCAGAAGCCCCGGGACCGAGTGGAAGTTCTCTGCACGAGGTGAAACGGCTGGCAGCCGCCTCTCCCATGAAGATGAAAGAATGGAAGGAGGAAGGAAGAGAAAAAAGGAGGAAGGGAGTGAGTGAGGAAAGAAAAGGATGGAAGGAGGGAGGAAGGAAGGAAGAGAGGGAAAGAGCAGAAGACAGATAAGGTGAAGGTAGATAAGCAAGAGGAATGAAGGAAGAAGTGAGGTGTCTCGAGGAGGGGGAAAACATTTAGTGACCAAAGTTACAATGGCATTGAAAAAAGTGACTGATGACCATTTTTCACACTTAGCGACCGTTGCGACCATTTTTCACACTTAGCGACCGTTGCAGCATCCTCATGGTCACGTGATCAAAATTTTGTTTGGAAACAGATTCGTATTTATGGTGGTTTCAGTGTCCTGGGGTGACCTTTTGACAAAAAAATTTTTTTTAAAAAAAAGCCCCCCCCCCCTCCCCCCGGTCAAGGGCGTCCCTCTTTTCCAATCTGAAAATCTGGTCACCTTACTAAAATGGGCCCATTATTGGCCTCCCACGGTGTCCATGTGCCCCGTTTTTTACCTCTCCTTCCTTCCAGTAACACTCTGCAGGCCAAAAATGTTGGCCTTGCCTTCCACTTCCAGCCTGCGGGACTCACGAAGTTTAGTTTTGCACTTGGCCTAAGGGTGGGGGCCGGTGGGCAGCCTTGTGGTCCTAAGCTGGCTGGATTAATGGCTTTGGTGTGCCGTATGTGGTCCATGGGCCATAGTTTGAGGACCCCTGATTTATTCATTTATTGATTGTATTTATATAGGTGCCCATCTCACAGACAAAATGACAAAAAAGTGCAAAAAAGCTAAAACTAATATATAACCTTTTCTTCCTCCTCCGGATGGGAGGCACGGGGCCTAATCCTCCCCAAGCTACGTATGCCACTCCAGACTACAGAGGCACAAACACGCATGTACACAGATGTATGTGCTGTCTGTCTGTCTCTCTGTTGCAAAGCTCTTCTCTTTTTTACCTAAAACTAGCTGATAACCGGCGTTGGCCGGGTATTTATTTATAAGGGGGGAAATGTCCAGACTGAACATAATTTGTAATGTTAGATTTCCCCCCTTACCAGAGGGAGGCCCCTTGTGGACTTCTGAGAAGCTGTTACTATGGCAACTCCACTGCGTCCCAGTTTCGGTTGTAAGCCGAAGGCTACCTATAATCCTTCCCTTCTTCAAAATCTGAAGTGGTGGACTCTTCTTCTTCATCATTTTACTTTTTCTTCACCTAATATACTGAAAAGACAAAAAGAAAAACAATAATACAATAGCAGAGTAGGAAGGGACCTTGGAGGTCTTCTAGTCCAACCCCCTGCCTAGGCAGGAAACCTTATACCGTTTCAGACAAATGGCTATCCAACATCTTCTTAAAGACTTCCAGTGTTGGGGCATTCACAACTTCTGGAGGCAGGTTGTTCCACTGATTAATTGTTCTGTCAGGAAACTCCTCCTCAGTTCTAAGTTGCTTCTCTCCTTGATTAGTTTCCACCCATTTCTTGTTCTACCCTCAGGTGCCTTGAAAAATAGTTTGACTCCCTCTTCTTTGTGGCAACCCCTGAGATATTGGAACACTGCTATCATGCCACCCCTAGTCCTTCTTTCTCTTAAACTAGACATACCCAGTTCCTGCAACCGTTCTTCATATGTTTAGTCTCCAGTCCCCTAATAATCTTTGTTGCTCTTCTCTGCACTCTAGTTTCTAGAGTCTCCACATCTTTTCTACATCGTAGTGACCAAAACTGGATGCAGTATTCCAAGTGTGGCCTTACCAAGGCATTAAAAAGTGGTATTTAACACTTCATGTGATCTTGATTCTATCCCTCTGTTTATGCAGCCTAGAACCGTATAGGCTTTTTTGGCAGCTGCTGCACACGGCTGGCTCATATTTAAATGGTTGTCCACTAGGACTCCAAGATCTCTTTCACAGTTACTACTATTGAGCAAGGTACCACCTATACTGTACTTGTGCATTTCGTTTTTGTTGCCTAAATGTAGAACCTTACTCTTTTCACCATTGAATTTCATTTTATTAGATAGTGCCCAATGTTCAAGTTTGTCCAGATCCTTCTGTATCTTTAGCCTATCTTCTGGAGTGTTTGGCTATTCCTGCCAGCTTGACGTCATCTGCAAATTTGATGAGTTCCCCATTTATTCCCTCATCCAAATCATTGATGAAGATGTTGAAGAGTACTGGGCCTAAAACAGAGCCTTGGGGTACCCCACTGCATACTTCCCTCCATGTAGATGCACTCAAGATGTTCTTCCACCCTTCACCTCCAAGTCTGAGAGGTCATCAGATATCCAAAAAAAGCACAGCAAAACTTTTCTTGAGCATTCCAAGAGATCCATTGTCAGTGACCAAGAAACAGGCTACAGTCCTAACCAGGAATGAAGGATGTGACACTGTGCATTAAGTAGAGGAGCCAACTTGGTGTATTGATTAAGGCAGGGATCCCCAAACTTTGGACTTCAGGGACCACTAAATTCATAATTTTAAATCCTGCAGACCACTAATATGATCTGCTTAATGACAGGCTGGGTGGATGTGGCTAGGTGGTCATGTGACTGGATGGGTGTGGCCAACTCAATGTCACTCACATCAAGGGGCACCTCTCCAGCCTCTACTCACCCCTCCCCTCCCAGCCACTCCTTGCCTCCTTGCCCGGGCTCCTTAGGGCCCCAACAGGAAGCAGTTGTTGGAGCTAAGCAGCCACCACCAGAAAGAGTTGGCAAAACAGCTGGCTCAGTTCAAAGTGGATCTGACCAAGAAGGAGGCTCAGCCGAAACACCTTCCCTCACATAGGCTTTCCAAGCAGAGGGAAGACCTGTGGGAGTGCAAGGCCAGGTACCGGCGCATGGAGGCTCAGCGGGCTGAGGTGGTCAACCAGTTCCAGGCCATGATGCCGTCCCACTGGAACATGGCCCTCTGGCTCTTTGCCACCAGCAGCACTTCCCTCCAGCCTTCGCCCAAAGCCCTGCACCAGGAGGCTGAAGCAGAGCCCAAGTTGGAATTGCTGCCCCCCTCCAGCCCCACAAAAAGGCTCTGAAGGGGAGACTCTCTGCAGCAACACAAGCGTTTGTTGCACATATCCATCCCAGGGGCCATAATTTGAGGACCCCTGATTTAGTGTAATAAAAAAAATGCAAAAACAACTTCTGCGGACCACCCAAAAAATTTTCCACAGACCACCAGTGGTCCACAGGTCACCAATTGGTGACCAATGAATTAGGGTGTTGGGACTAGAAAGTGAGAGATTGTGAGATCGAGTTCTCCTTTAAACCAGCAGCGGAACGTTAAGACTAGCAGTCTTTCTGGCTTGAGGGCCTGGCAGGGGGGGGGGGGGGGGGGAGGGAAATCAAGCTGTGAATTGGTGGGTCAGCACACACAGCTCAACTTGCACAATGTACATGCGCATAATGGCCAGTCGCTCTTGCAGCCTGGTGGCCACGCCCCGGTAGTGGTCTGCAGCCCACAAGTTGGGGATCCTTGTTTTAGAACTCTTGGGGTCTGCAAGTCACCTTGTGGTGAGATAGGCGGCAGAAATGAATGGATGGATGGATGGATGGATGGATGGATGGATGGATGGATGGATGAATGAATGAATGAATGAATGAATCTCTTCATTTCTTTTGAGTGGAGATTTTGGAAGCCGTGAATCCTCTAAGAAGTCTCTCTCTCTCCTTAGAATAATACTGTTTTCCAACACCGACAGTTTCCAATGTGCAGACTTCAACTCCCAGAATTCTACAACCAGCATGGTCATTGATGAGAATTCTGGGAGCTGAAGTCCACACACCTGGAAGTTTCCAAATTTGGAAAACAGGGCCTTCAAGTCTAAACCAGAATGGCAACCTCGTCTTTCTACAAAGCCCTCTGTAGGTGGTAGCATACTTACCAATACATCCAATGAATACCACCAATGAAATGACAGCAATCACCATTCCTCCTTCCCTTCTGAAATACACACCAGTTGAAACTGCAATGGGAAGAGAGGAAAAGAGTGTTTCCTTCCTGAAATGTGACTGAAATATTGGCATCCGTCTCTTTTTCCTAATGTTATATACCCCATTTGGCATGAAAAAGTCAAAGAATTTTAGGCATGTGATATCCATATCCTAAAGGTAAACGGTAAAGGAACCCCTTGCACATACTTGCTAATCGTTCCTGACTCTAGGGGGCGGTGCTTATCTCTGTTTCAAAGCCGGAGCCAGATTTCTGAAGACATCGCCATGGTCATGTGGCTGGCATGGCTAAACGCTGAAGGTGCACGGAATGCTGTTACCTTCCCACCAAAGTGGTCCCTATTTTTCTACTTGCATTTTTACAGGCTTTTGAACTGCTAGGTTGGCAGAAGCTGGGACAACTAACGGGAGCCCACTCCATTATGCGGCGCTAGGGATTTCAACCGCCGAACTGCTGACCTTTATGATCGATAAGCTCAGCCTCTTAGCCACTGAGCCACCGCATCACTACAATCTATATCCTACATTCTTCTTAATATTGGAACAATATTCTTTTTCTTTTCTTTATTTATAAACCCATGTTAATAAGTCCCTTGTGTCTTTCAAGGCTTGTTCCTTCCTGTATAACATCTCTTGTACTACACATATTCCCTTGTTTAGGTTTTGTGTTGCTGTAAATATCCCCCACCCTGATTCTTCCAAGGAGAGTCTGCCAGACCCAACCCTTCCCCATCTTTCTCTAGCCTCTCACCAGCTTCTTCCATGGGTATGTCCAGCGGCTCCTGCAGGCCGTCATGCTCAACGTGACACCAATAGCGACTCCTCTCTTTGGGATCGATCCGGATGCTGAGCCAGTAGTGGTAGGTCCCATCTGAGTTGGGGGCCACGGACCCCTGGAGGGTGTCTTCCAGCCAGACCTCTCCATCTCTCCTCCAGAAGGCATTGATCTCCTTGGGGTAGAAGCCGTAGGCTCGGCAGAGGAGACTTTCCATGCCGTCAACCTCAGTCCTGCTGCTCATCGTCACCACTGGGGGCTCTGCTCCAGTGTAGAGAATACAGAGAATTGTCAGGAGGGAAAAAGTCATTTGTTCATAATGTTTAATCCCGAAATTCACCATCCCCAAATATTTGCATCCTGGTAATGCAGCTATGGGTCTGCTTCGTGGCTCAAGGGAAACCCTGGGGAACTGCTTCCAACTGGGTGTTCCCTGATGTCACTGGCTAATCCTTTCAAGCCAGAAGCGCCTTTAAATAAAAGTGCTTTCAACACTACGGCAACTATCTAAGTGAGTAAGGATGTGTTTTTGTCCTTTTTGTCCTCTGCATTTTTTTCAACCTCCCTAGTGGTCTCCCATCCAATTGCCAAACAGGCCCAACACCAAAGAATAGGAGCTTTCCAATTCTTCTTTCCTTCAATAACCCGCTACCATTTTCTGGTTATTCTGTGAATTTGTTGTGGTCCGCCAGTGGCCTGCAGAGCTGACAGCAGAGTCGGACAGTGAGGAGGTTGGGGAGGAACATGGGCCAGTCCTGGAGTCTGGGGAAGGCTCGGACAAGGGCCCTGTGTTGGAGCCAGAGAGGAGGTTAAGGACATCTAGTAGTGATGTGCTGCCTCCGGAGCCTCCAGAGTTTGACATCAGCGAGGCAGAACAGTGTGAGCCTGTTCCCAGTGTGCGCATGTACAGAGCTGCCAGAAGGCAAGAACAGTTAAAACAAAAGGGTCGACTTGCGAGTAAGCCTTGGAGATGATTGGCCCCTCCCATAAGACATAAAAGAGGAGCAAACGGACATGAGCCTTTGCAAGAAGCAATTAGTTCATTCTGTTTGGTTCAAACTCTGAGAAGCTCTGTTTGACTCTGTGCTCCATTTGGCCTTGCAAAACTAATTGGCAATTAGGTCTCTGGCAGCATTTCAAGGGAGATAAAGATGTGTGCTTATTAACATTACCCGGAACAACTGTGGCAGACATCTGCCGGACTCTTCACAGACTGTTTGTGAATCGTTACGGGCTGTGAATGACCCTAATTCACAGCCATTTAAATAATAGAGGGTTTTGGGGACTAAGCATGTGATTTATGTTTTATCAGGAAGCCTAGGTCAGAACAGATTTGAAATAACCTGCTCTTTCTTCAGTTGCTGTATTTTGTACCACCCAATCAAGACTCCGGACCATAAATAGACACCCTCTCCTCATATTCACTGTTGCCATCCTTACTCTTCCTTTCCCGAGCTTCTGTGCTGTAGTCCAGACATTTCTTCAGCCAGGCCAAGCACTCCCCTTCCAGGTAAAGCTTCTTGCGCCAACCCCTGTCCAAGTCAGCATCCCATTTCTTCTTGGTCACTTCGGCCTCAGCGTTGACTGCCATCCAGTTGAGGGTGGCCTTGTTGAAACTGAGAAAGTCCTTCCCATCGTAAGCGTAAAGATCGTACCCGCTTTCGTTCCCATCTTCTGCCAGCTCACAGCCGTAAAGCCGCTGCCAGACGTGAAGCTCTAAAAGAGAGCAAAATTAGTGAGCCATCACCGCACACCTCTGTCATAAAAGAAAACCTCTCCATCCCTGCTTTACCTCCAGTTTCCAGATTCCCTGACCTAGAGGAAGGCAAAGGAAAGGGATAATCATCCACTCGTCCCATCACCAACGCAACAATGTGCCAGGTTTTTTTTTAAAAAAATTATTTCAGAAATTTAAATACAAAATAAAGGAGAAAAAAGGAGGAAACAAATTAACACCCATCTGACACTAATAATAAAAATAAAAAAAGCAAAAAAGGAACAAACAATGAATATCATTCATATGGATATTGAACATAGAAGGTCCACCCTGCAAAAATATCAGATGTGTTCTCCTCCCCTTGTATAACAGGCCTGCAAACTGTTATGAACTTTCCCATCTTTCAGAGAACGTTCTAAACCCAGATAAAGGGTTTTCTAGGATCATGATGGCCTAAATCTCTCTCCTTCAAAAGGGGTAAGTGAGCGCATGTATAGAAATCCCGATACTAATGCATCCGTGTCCCAAGGACAAGCTTCCCGATTCTGATTGAAGCAGGACACACGATTTGCAAAGTTTTATTCAAGCTTAGAAAGAAAGCTGAATTAATAGAAGCAGATTCCTTCAGAAGATATATTGCTTTAGACTTAATCCTAGAAGGGAAAAAGACATTACTTTTGGGAATTTATGCTCCCAATCAACAGCAAGATAGATTCTATAGAAATCTTCATGCTAAATTAGTACAGTGGGACTATAGTTCCTGTATACTATTGGGTGACTGGAATGGAGTGATAGACACTAAGAGAGATAAGAAGACTTCCCGCCTAAATACTAAGATGTGAGCAAAGTTACCCAAACCTTTCTTTGACATCATGGATGACTTTGAATTGAGAGATATTTGGCGAGAAAGAAATGCAGAGGAATATGACTTCACTTTCTTCTCGGACAGGCATCAATCCCTTTCAAGGATTGATTTTATACTAACCACTAATGATTTGCTTTCTAGGGTCAAGAAGACAAAGATTGCGGCTAGGGTCCTTTCGGACCATAACCCAGTTTGGATGGAGTTGGGAAGGATAGTGCAGGCAAGAAGGTCTTGGAGATTGAATGAAAACTTATTTAGATATGAAAAGTATATTAATGATTGTAAAAAATTACTATCTGAATATTTTGTTTTGAATATGAATAAGGGTACATCTATGGAATTCGTATGGGATGCAAGCAAAGCGTATATGAGAGGAGTGCTGATGAATATAAATAAAACACATAGAGATAAACAAGGGTTAAAACGAACAGAACTGGAAGAGGAAATTAAGAGAAAAAAGTTGGAGTTACCAATGAACCCAGATGATACAAAGGTTAAGGAAGCTATTAACATATTAAAATCTCAATTTGACATGTTGATCTCTGACCAGGTAGCCACTAATTTATTATATGCAAAACACAATACTTTTTGTAATGCAAACAAACCTGGCAGATGGTTAGTTTATCAGATTAGGAAAAAAAGGAAAACTCGAAATATATCTAAACTGATTTACAGAGGGAAGGAGGTGTTTCAACAGGAAGAGATTCAAAAGGCCTTTCGGGAATTTTTTACAGAACTGTATAAAGGGGATAAAATTAATGGTTTAGATATAGACAAATATTTAGATAAAGAGAAAATACCTTCAGTTAGAGAAGAGCACAGGCAAAAATTGAATCAACCAATAACCTCGGAGGAAATCTTGCAGGTAATTAAGCAATTAAAGTCAGGGAAAGCACCAGGTACAGATGGCTTGACAGCGGTTTACTATAAAAACTTACAGTTAGAAATGGTAGAACCTCTTAGAGAATTATTTAATATGATTCAAATGGAAGGTAAAGTGCCTCCATCTTGGAAGACAGCATTTATATCTTTGATACCCAAAGAAGATCAAGATACTACTCAACCTAAAAATTATAGACCTATTTCATTACTGAATGTAGATTATAAAATTTTTACTAAAATATTAGCAAATAGGTTAATGTTGGTTATTCATCAATTGATACACACAAACCAAACAGGTTTTATACAGGGGAGACAGATGAAAAGTAATGTCAGATTAATTATTAATGCATTAGAATATTTGGGAAAGAACAACCAGATCCCTGCTGCGTTTATATTTTTGGATGCTGAGAAGGCCTTTGATCGAGTTAACTGGCAATTTCTGTTGAAGATATTGCAAAAAATGCAGATAGGAGATAATTTTTTACAGTCAATTAAAGCCATATACCAACAGCAAACAGCACAAATCATAGTCAATGGAAGTTTAACAGACTCTTTTCAAATTGGAAAAGGTACAAGACAGAGCTGTCCTTTGTCCCCATTATTGTTTATTATAACTTTGGAAGTACTGTTGAATAAAATATGGGGCTTGGATGGTTTAAAAGGGATCAAGATTAGGCAGCAAGAATATAGAGTCCGCGCTTTTGCGGATGATTTGGTCATAATATTGGAACAACCGCAGGAATCCAGTATGGTCTTAATGAATACGATTAATCAATATGGTCAAGTGTCTGGCTTTAAAATAAATTTAGGAAAAACAAAAATATTAGCTATAAATATGAATACTAAACAAAAGGAAGAATTAGGAGTGGTAGTTAAAAAAGTCAAATATCTTGGAGTTAACATTTTAACTTCAAATGGGAAATTATATAAGCATAATTATGAACCACTTTGGCATAGTATACAGACGGAGATGAAAAAATAGGAGAAATTGCACTTATCTTTGCTGGGTAGGATAGCGGCAGTGAAAAAGAACATTTTACCAAAATTTTTATTTCTTTTCCAAATGTTACCTATACTTAAAAAAGATGCGAATCTTTTAGAATGGCAGAAGGGTATCAACAAATTTGTATGGGCAGGAAAGAAGCCGAGGGTAAAGATGAAAATAATGCAAGATGTACGTGAGAGAGGAGGATTGAAATTACCTAATTTAAAATTATATTATGATGCAGTGGTATTATCTGTAATTAGTGATTGGACTCATTTAACCAATGATAGAATATTGAATATTGAGGGACATGATCTGGTATATGGTTGGCATGCTTACCTGTTATTCAACAAAAAATTGGATAAGAATTTTAAAAGTCATATTTTAAGAAATGCTTTACTGCGGGTCTGGAAAAAATACCAATATAAATTAAATGACAAGATACCCATGTGGGCAATTCCTAGACACGCAATTGAAAATATGAATATAGCACAAAAACAGGATAGAATTACTTACAGACAGCTTCTTACCTCGGAAAGGGGGGTATTACAATTAAAATCTTTAGAGGTATTAAAAGAGGAGAAGGTAGTTCAAACATGGTTCCAGTATGGGCAATTACAGGCTAGGTGGAAAATAGATCAAAAAATTGGTTTTATCCAAGTTGAGGATAATTTGTTTAAACAAATAAGAGATCAAAGCTTAATGCATATAAAGAGGATATATAATGTATTAATACAGATGGATTTGGAAACAGAATTAGTTAAAGATTGTATGATAAAATGGGCTCAAAACATTGAAGAACCAATAATGTTGGATACATGGGAAAGAATCTGGGTAAGAAATGTGAAATTTACACAAGCTCAAAATCTGAGAGAAAATTTTTACAAGATGTTCTATAGATGGCACTTAGATCCTAAAAAGTTGGCTTCTATGTATCCGAATGTACAGCCTAAATGTTGGAGGTGTGGTTCTCTCGATGCTACATATTATCATATATGGTGGACCTGCCAAAAGGTTAAGGCATTCTGGATAAAAATATGGTGGGTTATGCAAAATATCTTTAAAAGAAGGATAAAGTTTATTCCTCAGTTATTTTTACTAGGTATATGTACTGAATTTACAGTGGTAGAGACTAACTTGATTCTGCACCTAATAACGGCAGCAAGACTGTTGGTGGCGCAATACTAGAAGAAGAAAGACTTGCCTACAATCCAAGAATGGACATTGAAAGTCACAAACTTAGCCGAGATGGCTAAAATATCGGCATATCTTAAAGACCACACAAATGAGAGATATAAACAAGACTGGAAAAAATGGATTGACTATATACAAAATAAATACAGGACCATGAAATTCCAGTTAGCCTATGCTTAAGATCAGAAATGATTTAAATTGTTTAAAGTTAGTTCAGCTAGGAGAAGCTAAGCTCAATGCAGAATGTCATTAATCTCTTTATTTCTTTTTTTTTTCCAATAGATTTTAGACTGTGTTTGTTAAAAATCCCTACCGTGTACGGGTTCTGGGAAGGAGGGGGGGGGAAGGAGGGGGGGTAGAGGGGATGTAGGGAGGGAGGGGCACAAAGACAAAAAAAATTGTATTTCGATGTTTTAATGATTGACGAATGATGAAATATTTGTTTTTTAAAAGAAATAAAATCTTTGAGATCTAATCCTTGCCAACTACAGATTAAAGAAAAACATCTATGATGGAAGCCAAACACGACAGGATAGGCTGACTGCAAAATGGTCACTCTCTAGGCTGCTGGTGTCCTGTCCCTTTAGGACCTCCCTCTGTGATGGTGAGTTTATCATGGTTTTATCTTACGTTAATATTAAAACTTGTATATTGAACTGTCCACATATTTTTAAAGAGGGAGGAGGGGGAGGGAGAGGAGAAGAGTGTGAGACAGATGGCAAGAGAGGGATGGCAAGAGGGATGATAGGTAGGTAGGTAGGTAGGTAGGTAGGTAGGTAGGTAGGTAGACAGACAGACAGACAGACAGACAGACAGATAGTTGCTCTACTTAAATTTATATTTGTATTTGTGTATATAATGAATTTTATCAGTGCTGTATATCAATGATTACATGACCTCTGCAGATGCCATACACTAAATCAGTGGTAGTCAACCTGGTCCCTACCGCCCACTAGTGGACGTTCCAGCTTTCATGGTGGGCGATAGGGGTTTGCTGTAACTCTGCTTTATAAATTTTATAAAGTAAAGTTACTTCCCTACTTTATAAATCACCATTACTGTGGAACCGGTGGGTGGTTAGAAAATTTTACTACTAACATACAAAAGTGGGTATAAAAAGGTTGACTACCTCTGCACTAACTAACTAACTAACTAACTAACTATAAAATAAATAAATAAATAAATAAATAAATAAATAAATAAATAAATAAATAAATAAATAAATAAATAAATAAATAAATAAGACCTCTCCCTAGCCAGCCCAGTAGCTGATAGCTATAAAAACTGAGCAGAGAGGTGGCTGGGTGTGATGGTGTTGGAGGGGGTGAGAGAGGGAAGGTGTTTGTTTGGGAAACCAAAACAGCCTGAATCAATCTAAGTTAAGTAGAAGCGTTGCTGTTCTTTAGAAGGAGGACTCACAAAGTAGTGGAGGAACAGAATTATAGTAGCTATAGAAAGAATAGTATGGTGAACAATATTAGCCTTTGAATATTTGTAGGTGTGTTGCCTAGAGGCCAGGTGGGATTATGTTGGCTCTCTGGGGTTTTGGAGTCCACTAGCCTGATTCTCCTGTGTGCTGCTTGGGGAATCCAAGCATGGGTTAACTTTGTCCATTGAGACTGAGTTATGTAAATTGGTGACCACGCCTCCACGGGCCGGATGGGCTCAGTTTTTTAACTCAGTCCAGCCGAAGAGACGTATATCAATTCTTCTCCAGACTTCTGAGACAAATTTATACCCTTTTTCTGGATTTCCCTGCAAGCACGATGGACCTACTTGGTGGAAAAGATTTGCGGTGGGGAGGCGGCAGTTTGCTGCCTGCCAGTTCCCTTTATCGCTCAGGTAATTCTCTGCCGTTTGGAGCCGTTTGGGGCTTGAGTTTCCCCGCAGGCGATTAGAGCCTTTGCAGGCGGCTGGGCGGCAAGCTCTTTGTTCCTGCCGGCATGGGACTTCCTTGCACAGCGCGGAGCTTCGGCTGGCGCTAGCGATGATATTTAAGAACCCCCGCTGCATTAAGAGCCTTGGAGCCCTTGAATTGCCTGCCGTTCGCGGCGCGGCTTCTCCTCTCTTGCCGCTGGGAGTTACCCACAGTTCGCGGCGAGGTTTGCCTTTGCAGAATGCCGATCGCATTAGGGCAGCACGCCAGCGATTCCGGCATTATTTCCCCCCTGAGAAGCTAAGGAGACTGTGCTTTGTGGCTTACGATTTGAATTTGGCGCTCGTTTGTCGGGCGCCATGCTGGGGCCGTTTCTGACGCAGGCGCTGCTGGGACCAGGAGTTGCCTCCTCTTGCAGTTGCTGATTCATCGGCCCCTCCCAATTCCTTCACTTCGGCTTTGTGTGCCTTGAGAAGGAGTTGTTTTCCTGCTGCCTTTGCTGGCCACACGGTCTCTTTGCATTACAGTGAACTCTGTGCTTTGTGCCTTTTTGGGTCTTTTCGAATTTTTTGAGTCTTTTCGAATCTCAATTCATTGCAATGGCTATTCATTCTACTGTGGGTGGTACAGTTGAATCCTCTTCTGATAATCAGGGTGCTGCCCAAGTGGGGGTTAGTTCAAGGCCTGGCAGAGCCACCTCTAGGGCCACCAATCAGAGGCCCAGGGAGACATCCGGGGCTCCGGATAAGGGCTACAAAAAGAAGGATAAATCTAAAGCACCATCTAAAGCCTCTGGAGAGGGTAGAGTTCCCCCCCCCAATGCTCTTACCTCAGCATATTTCATCAGCCCCACAACCTGCAGGCCTCCAGACCTGGTCTCCGGATCGTTCCTTGCCTGTTATCCCTGAATCTGGGGTGGGGGGGGTTGGGGATCCAGCTCCCCACAGTACTGCCTGAGGCCCAGGCTATTCCAATATACTCTATGCCATGTGCTGGGCCCTCTGCCACATTTACTCCCACTGCTGCAGGCCTACGTCCTATGGAAGGCTATGACCAGGGCCTATCCCCAGATATTTACCAAATGATATCTGCAGCTATATCCGGGGGTGGGGGGTGGGGGGGGTGTGCTGAGCTGCTTCGGAGGAATCAGGCCCCGGTAGTGGCTAGCACCCAGGGTGGGCCTTCTCTTCCAGCTCCACAGGTGGATCTGCCTGATCTGAAGACAGGGCCTGTTTCCCCCCTTCCCTCTACTTATAGCGAGGATTCGGCCTTGGTGGAGGAAGGGGAGTTGATTGATAGGGAGTTCTCTGATGATGAGGGCCTGATCTTTGATCAGCCTAATTCTTCCAGTCTGTTTCGGCCTACGCTGTTCAAGTCCTTATTGTTTAAAGCTAAGGCCACTACCCATATGGGAGAGGTAGCTCCCAAGGATAGTTCTACTGTAGGCCTGGACACCACTGAACGCCTCTTTGCTGAGCCAGTTTCATTGCAGGAGGTGATTCCTTCTCCAAAGCTTTTCATGGATCTCATTCAAAAACAATGCAGTTACCCCACCTAGCAACGGGGACAGGAAGCTGTACACTTCTACCCCTGATTTGGAGACCCTTTTGCAATTTCCAACTGTGGATCAGCCAGTAGCAGCCCTAGCTTCCCCTGCCCTGATTCCATCTGAGATATCTGAGGGTCTGAAGGCTGAGGACTGTAAGGCCAAGACGGTTATTTGTAAGACACACCAGGCCGCGGCCTGGGCTTTATGTGCTGCTACTGCGGCATCGTTCTTTAATAGGACCTCTGTGCTCTGGCTTAAGCAGTTGCAGGAGAGGCTGGCCCCTGACGAGGTGCGCCTTCACCAGGACGTAACTAAAATTATGGCTGCCTTGGAATTTTCGGCGGATGCCACGCTCAATGCTGCTAAGTTTGCTTCTCGTGCTGTAGTCTCCAATGTGGCCTCCCGTCGCCTCTTGTGGCTCCGCCATTGGCAGGCTTACATTAAATCTAAATGGTGCCTGGCATCCACGCCCTTCAAGGGCGGGGCCTTGTTTGGATCCGTTCTCGATCCCATTCTCATAGAGACTAGGGACAAGCGCAAGGTCCTCCCTTCCTCGGGGGGGGGGGGGGGCGCAATACCAGACGGCAGCAGCCATACAACAGACGGCAGGCCTTTCGGGGCGGCTATTCTGGGTATGCAGCGGCCCCCTTTGTCCCCCATTACAACAGGGGCTTTCACCAGTCACAGGACCACAGCCAGGACCATGGGGGGGGGGGGGCAGAGATAGGGGACGCCAACAGCACCAGGCGCAATCCCACAACAGAAGATCCTTTCGTGGCTCGGGAAACTGGTCCTTTTGAAGGTACCGGTGACTCGCAGGGGGAAGAGTCAGTGGGCAGGCATCTGCTGGCCTTCGCTCATCAGTGGGCGGAAACCACCTCAGACGCCTGGGCCCTTCAGGTGGTGAGGCTGGGCCTCACACTAGAATTTCTCTCCATTCCTCCAAGACGTTTCATCAGGTGCCCCATTCCCAGGTGTTCAGTAAAGCGGCGTCTCATGGAAGCCGAAATAAATCATCTCATATCCATCAAAGCAATAGAACAGGTTCCCAAGGGGCAGGAAGGTCTAGGGTTTTACTCCATCCTATTTCTGGTGCCCAAAAGCTCAGGAGGATGGCGAGCCATTCTAGATCTAAAAAGACTCAATTGGTACATCAAGTATCAGAGGTTCAAGATGCAGTCGTTAAAGAGCATCCTGGCATCCATCCGCCAAGGCGACATGATGACATCAATCGACATCAAGGAGGCGTACCTCCATGTGCCCATTCATCCGGCTCATCGACGGTTCCTGCGCTTCCAGTTTGCGGGCCGTCATTTCCAGTACAGGGCCTTGCCTTTCGGCCTTTCATCGGCGCCCCGCACCTTTACCAAGCTCCTGGCGATGGTGACGGCCTCCCTTCGCTCGGTTCCGGTGAGAGTGAATTGTTACTTAGACGACATCTTGGTCCTGTCACCATCCCGGGACCAGGCCCTATGGGATCTTCAAGTAACGATGGACTCCCTGCGGAGGGACGGTTTTGTGCTGAATCTTCCCAAGAGCCATCTGCAGCCGACTACAACGCTGCTTCACTTAGGGACCGTCATCAATTCCGCCACTTGCCAAGTTTTCCTGTCTCTGGAAAGGCGACAGAGCATCCAACAGCTGGCTTCTCAAGTATCAGCCTTGCGGCTTGTGCCGCTGGCTTTACTCTCTCAGCTGTTAGGGAAGATGATTTCTTGCATCGACATCGTTCCCTGGGCCAGGTTTCAGGCACGACCATTCCAATGGTTCCTGCTTCCTTATCAGAGATCTCACACCAGTCATTCTCAGCTCAAGGTCCGTCTTTCACCCAAAGCCCTCAGATCACTTCGATGGGGGGCGTCCTCAAAGATTCTCAAGGGGTGTCCGTTCAAACAACCGGAACGCATCCAGGTTACGACGGACGCCAGCCTATTTGGATGGGGCGGCCATGCCCTGGACAAGGTGGCACAGGGTCGCTGGTCAGATCGGGAGCTGTCTAACACAGTGATCCCCAACCCCCGGTCCGCGGACCGGTGCCGGGCCGTGGAGTACCTGGCACCGGGCCGCGCAGCGGCCGGGGGCCATGCAACGGCCGACTCTTCACTCATGCAGCGCCGTCGCCGGAGGGGGGGAGCTGCGCGGAAGCACAGGAGCAAGTGAGGCGAGGAGGAAGAATCCCCCGCTACTACACCACCTCCACCCCCTCCCCGAGTCAGCCGTCCCCTCAGTGAACGCCTCCGCCTCTTTCTCCTTTCTCGCCTCAGTCGGCTCGCCTGGAAGCGAGGCGAGGAGGGGGCGGACCATGCGCTGGAAGCGGAGCCCTTGGAGGCCCTGGCGGCTTCCCCGGCGGTCGTTGCTGGCCGCTCTCTTCTTTTTCTCGCTGTCCTCCTCGGCTCAGTCGTCTCCGAGTTGCCCAGGGAGGGGCGGCGCGCCCGGGACGGAGACGGCGCTTCCCCGCCCGGCCTTGGCTTGTGAGAAGGAACAGCGGGAGAGGTAGAGAGAGAGAGAGAGAGAGAGAGAGAACGTCGGGCAGCCGAGGGCGGGGGGGGTCTTTTGAGGGGAGATGGGGGGTGCGCGATTTTGGCGCGCGTGCGCCCTCCGCGGGTGTGGGTGGGGGGCTGAGAGGAGTCTAACGGTAGCGCAGGAAAGGGGAGGGTATGAGCGCCGCCTGAGGTGGTGAGGGGCAGTCGCCAGATTCAGGCCGCCGCTGCCGCTATTGCAGCGCACGGTGGAAAAGCGGCGGTCTTGCCCACCCCTTCCCTGCCTCCCGCCCGCTCCAGTTGCCGCAGCCAGGGGTGGGGGCTCGGTGCCTGAAGTCTCTTGCCTCTCTTCCAAAATTTCGCCAACGGGCATCGGTGAAGCGCGCTCTTTCTCTTCCACACAAAACACATTTCCTTTCCCCCCATGCGTAGTTATTGGCGATATGGACTCTTGGACTCTTACCCAGCCAGATCAGTATCAAACATTTCCCTGACCTCAGCAGAAGCGAGGTTTTTTCTTCTCCTTTCTCTCCTTAATACTGTATTCTTTTTACATTGCTATCCTCTGGCTTATTTAATTTTGCCCTTGCTCTTTTTATCTTTGACCTTGATTAATTCAGCTGTTTATTCCTTAAAATCTACATACAAAATGGAAGGTGGGATATGATTCAGGTGTTGAATTGGGAAGGTGGATTTAAAACAACGCCCCTCCACCCCTGCGTGCGCTCAGCGGGCCACGGTAAAATTATCAAAGGCTGACTGGTCCGCGGCGATAAAAAGGTTGGGGACCACTGGTCTAACAGCATCAATTGGCTAGAGCTACGGGCCATCAGATTGGCCCTGCAAGAGTTTCAGGACATTGTGACTCACAAGCACGTGCTGATCTTGACCAACAATGTGGCCTCCAAGGCACATGTCAACCGCCAGGGGGGCACGCACTCCAGAGCCCTCATGATGGAGGCGGAGAAATTGCATCATTGGGCAGAGTCCAGGCTGTTGTCCCTTCGAGCGGAACACATTTCGGGCGAATCCAACGTCCAGGCGGATTGGCCGAGCAGAGCCACGGTGAATCATGTGAAGTGACAGTTACATCCAGACCTCTTCCAGCAGATTTCCCTCCGATTCGGCCGTCCGGTGGTGGACTTGTTCACGCAGCCTCACAATGCGCAACTGCCCCGTTTCTTCTCCAGGTATGTGACCCCCGGAGCAGAGGGAGTGGATGCCTTGTGCAGCCCGTGGCCAGACAGCCTCCTTTACACCTTTCCACCTCTTCCAGTGATCCCGACGGTCATCCAGAAGATTCTGTCGGAACGTGCGGAAGTCCTCCTGGTGGCTCCAATGTGGTCCCAGCGAACCTGGTATGCTGACCTGGTGCATCTGTCGATCTCCCGCCCGTGGAGGATCCCGAACGATCAAATCCAGCTCCATCAGGGGGCCCTCATTCATCCGAACCCCCAGTTGCTACAATTAGCCATGTGGCACGTGAGCGGACTATTCTGACGAACCTTCAGTATTCCAGCGAGGTCATCAGTATGATTCAGGCGGCCCGCCGACCTTCCACCACTCGAATTTATGAGACTACTTGACAGGCCTTCTGCAGGTGGTGCCGACGGACTGGGGCAGACCCCCTCCAGGATTCAGTGCCCCGAGTGTTGGATTTTCTGCAATCTGGTCTTAACAAAGGTTTGGCACCCAACACGCTTCGCAGGCAGGTCACGGCTCTTGCCACAGTGATTGGGGGAGGTCAAGGACGTTCCTTGTCACAACATTCTCAAGTCAAGGCCTTCCTGAAGGGGGCGGCCAACATCCGACCTCTGACCGTGCACCGCTACCCTACTTGGGATCTGTCGTTAGTGCTCAGGGCACTTATGGACTCTCCTTTCGAACCTATTTCTTCCATCAGTCTTCGACTATTGACTCTTAAGACAGTGTTTTTGGTGTTTATTACATCAGCCAGGTGGGTTTCCGAGCTGGCGGCTCTTTCCGTTCGGGCGGATCTCTGTATATTCCACCCCAACAGAGTTGTTCTCTGCTTGAGCCCAGCCTTTCTACCGAAAATCAACACGCTGTTCCACAGAGCTCAGGAGCTCGTCCTTCCAGACTTTTGTCCCAACCCTTCTCATCCGCAGGAGCGCCAATGGCATCACCTGGATGTGCGCATGGTTCTTTGCCGCTACGTGAAGCGTACAGCGTCCTTCCGACGGTCTGAAGCACTCTTTGCTTCCTTTCAACCATCCTCCATGGGACAGAAAGTTTCTTCTCATACGATAGGGCGGTGGTTGAAGGCGTGCATCGCTCTTGCTTATGACAGTCAATCCCGGCAGGTTCCCAGGCGCATCACCCCTCACTCTACCAGGAGTGCGGCCACCACGGCGGCCTGGGCCACGCAAGCCTCAGTGGAAGAAATCTGTAGAGCAGCCACCTGGTCTACACCATCACCATTTATCAGACATTACAAGGTTGATGTGTATGCCTCGGCTGAGGCGTTCTTCGGGCAGCGTGTATTGCAACAGGTGCTCCCCCCTGTGGGGGACCCTGTCCAGCCTAGTTCCCGCCCTGGACCTTAATTGCTTTGGCATGTCCCATGCTTGGATTCCCCAAGCAGCACACAGGAGAACGACTGTTGACTTACCTGAACGGTCCTTCTATGTGTGCTGCGAGGGGAATCCAAACCCGCCTGCAGCTTTGGCTGGCCAGGGTGATCATGTCTTGAATTCATTGTCTTCATTGATATGTTACCGGTTTATGACAGACGTTATTTACTTGTGACTTGTGTTCTTCCTGACTATATTTGTATACCTTTTGGCTACGGCCTTCATTACTACTGTTATTGTTATGTTATCATTGTTGTTCTTGTTATACATCATTAAACGGCTGACTTCGTACAAAACTGAGCCCATTCGGCCAGTGGAGGCTTGGTCACCAATTTACATAACTCAGTCTCAAGGCTAATGGACAAAGTTAACCCATGCTTGGATTCCCCTCGCAGCACACATAGAAGGACCGTTCAGATAAGTCAACGGTCGATATACATGAAAGAACTTGTGACACCAACTAATATGATGTAAAAAAAAACAAAAGTATACGAAGGATGAGAGGTGTTAGAATATTTATGACTGGGAGAGACATGGTAACAAGGTCAGCCAATGAATAGGCATAGTAACTAAGTCAGCCAGTGGGAGATGAAAGAGATCTGAGTCTGTGCAGAGAATTGACACAGAAACTTATGATTGTCTGCTCTGAACTCTGAGATGAAACTGTTCTCTCCTGCTTGTGCTCTTCTTGTAACTTCTACCACGTGGAAAGATCCTACTATTGTTATTGTACATTTATTCAGAATGCAGCCGCGCGAGTGATAGTGGGCGCACCGCGGTTCGCCCACGTTACACCTGTCCTCCGCGAGCTGCACTGGCTACCTGTTGGTCTCCGGGTGCGCTTCAGGGTACTGATGACCACCTTTAAAGCACTCCATGGTAGTGGATCTGAGTACTTGAGAGACCGCCTTCTGCCGATTACTTCCCTAAATCGACCAATTAGATCGCACAGACTGGGCCTCCTCCGAATCCCATCTGCCAGTCAATGCCGACTGGCGACCACACGGAGGAGAGCCTTTTCTGTTGCTGCTCCGACCCTGTGGAACGAACTCCCCATGGAGATCCGTACCCTCACCACTATCCAGACCTTCCGCGCAGCCCTCAAGATCTGGCTCTCCCAGCAGGCCTGGGGATAGGCTTCCAATTCACCCGCCCGAGTGTTTGATTGTTGAATGAAAGTTGTGTTTTACTATCTTTTCTTTGTTCACATATTGTTTTGTTTTTGACCTTGCACCCCCCCCTCCCCCCCCCTGTGGTTGTAAGCCGCCCTGAGTCCCCTCAGGGAAAAGGGCGGCATATAAATCCCAATAAACCTAAACCTAAACCTATTCATCTGTTATTATGTATATGAAGAAGTTAATGTATCCAGCTGAATCAGTTATCTGTGTGTGACAAGAGCATTTTTTCCCCATGTGTAAATTAGATTGGCACAAGGATATGAGATTTCCTGGCCTTACCTCGGCTCTGGTTGTTCTGCTGCAGGATATTCTGCAGGTCCTTCCTGAAACGCTGCCCAGAATAGGAGGCTCTGTGGGTCATCCAGTTCCAGAAGTGGGGGTCTTCTTCCTCAATCTTCTTCATCCAGGGCGCTCGGGACATGGCCCGCTCGGTGATGCTGTTGTAGGAACCAGCAAGGAAGCCGCACCCATAGCCCAGAGCAGTGAACTGGGGCAGGTCCCCAATGGATTCTGATACGGCAGTGTACAGATAAAGCAGAGAATGGGTGTGTCCATCTGGAAAACAAGGGTGGAGTTTCAGATACGGCAGGAAGGAACACTTCCGCAACATTCAATGGGGTCATTTGTTGATGGCCATCAATTCAGTCTTTTACAATCTCAAATTTTCTGGAGACAGGAAAGGTTACAGGAAGTCCTCGACTTACCACCACAACTGAGCCCAAAACATCTATTGTTAAGTGAGATATTTGTTAAGAGAGTTTTGCCCCATTGTACGACTTTTCTTGCTACACTTGTTAAGGGAATCACTGCAGTTGGTAAGTTGGTTACCTGGCTGTTAAGCAAAATCAATGGGGAGACCAGATTCACTTATCAAAAAGGTTGCAATCACATGACCTCAGGACATAGCAGCGGTCGTAAGTATAAACCCATTGCCAAGCACCTGAATTTGGCTCACATGGTCATGGAACCGCTACAGAGGTCACAAGTGTGAAAAAGTGTGGAAAATGGTCATAAGTCACTTTAAGAGCCAAGGTGGCGCAGTGGTTAAATGCAGCACTGCAGGCTACTGCTAGATCAGCAGGTCAGCGGTTCAAATCTCACCGGCTCAGGGTTGACTCAGCCTTCCATCCTTCCGAGGTGGGTAAAATGAGGACCCAGATTGTTGGGGGCAATATGCTGACTCTCTGTAAACCGCTTAGAGAGACCTGAAAGGCCTATGAAGCGGTATATAAGTCTACTGCTATTGCTATTGCTACTGCTATTTCAGTGCCAGAAATACAGGATAAAAGAAGTCAAATAAAATAAAATAAATAAGTCTCAAACAGCCCAAATAATAATTTCAGCCAAGATGCTTGGTATTTATTTGTGACTTTGCTTTTGTCCCTTCCACTCTGTTGTAGTATAGTGTGGTAACTTTTTTTTATTTACCTATGCAATCTCTCCACCAGCTAATCTTGTGAATAAAGTTGCACACTATGCAAATCTTAACAACGCTGAGTGGCTCACAACAATCAAAGAAATTGAAATATAGGTTTGAAATGCAGAACCCCACAACCTGGGCATCATTCCCCAATTATTTTATAACCTCAAATACCATATAGTTGGAGTATAAGATGCACCTTCCCCCCACCCTAAAAGAGTGTGGAGATGTTGGTGAGTCTTATACATCGAATGCAACTATTTTGGGCCACCAAAAGCCCCACCCTTCCATCCCATCTCTGTGAAAAACGGGCCGTTTTTCGCAAAAAGGGGGACATTTTTGCCTTCTCCCACCCCCAAGAAGCACTCTGCAGGCTTCAGCAGGGACAGAGTAATGGAAAATTCTCCCATTATTGTGAAAAATGGGAGGAAAATGGGCCGGTTTTTGCAAAAAATGGGGGTGTTTTTGCCTTTCCCCACCTGCTGGGAACATTCCTACAGGCTTCAGCAGGGCTGGGCAAAGGCAAGAATGCCCCCGTTTTCTTACTTTCCTCTTTGTAATCTTGGTGCGTCTCATACACTGGTGTGTCTTATAGTCCGAAAAATACGGTAAGTATTATTTATGATGCTTATGACCATGTAGGATTGAAACTCTGAACCTAAAAATTCTGCAATGTGTCCCAGTTGTCTTTTTAGTATTCTAAATATAATTACAGACAGTCCTCGACTTACGACAGTCCATTTAATGGCTGTTCAAACTTACAACACTGAAAAGAGTGACTTACGACAGTTCTTCACACTTACGACCGTTGCAGCATCCCCATGATCATGCGATCAAAATTCAGACCCTTGGCAACTGTCTCATATTTGTGACACTGTTACTCCTGGAGTCACGTGATCTCCTTTTGCGGCCTTCCGACAAGCAAAGTCAATGGGGAAGTCAGATTCATTTAACGACCTTGTCACTAACTGAACAACTACTGTGGTTCACTTAACAACTGTGGCAAGAAAGGTTGTGTTAAGTCTATCCCCATTAGGAGA
Organism: Thamnophis elegans; assembly: GCF_009769535.1. NCBI lineage: Eukaryota > Metazoa > Chordata > Lepidosauria > Squamata > Natricidae > Thamnophis > Thamnophis elegans. The sequence goes on along the minus strand of NC_045542.1, from coordinate 170,176,569 downwards.
CTAGAGTTGCTCAGCAGAAGTTAGTAACTAATAAGCCGCTGAATAGTCACTCACAGCTACCGAAGGTAAAACAAATAATAGCTTTACCTGCGTAACAAAAATAGAATAGTCTTCAAACTCAACTATAAGCAGTCTTGTAGTATATAAACAGTCTATTTACAATACGTTGAAGTTACAGTTGCTCAACTCACAATTCAGGAAACATCAGGGAGCATCAGGGAGAGCGCTCTGTACTGTTTCCTACTTCCTTATATGGCTGCTCAAAGCAATAGCATCCAATTACCTCTCTCTGACATTTAAAGTAACAGATACATTTGTTACTTCCGGCCCTATGAGTCCCACTCCAAGGTCAGATGGCGTGAGCAATCAGGACCCTGGTCTCAGGCTGCTGTTGCTAAATGCCAGGTCTGTTATTCATAAGGCTCCCCTCGTCCGGGACTTGATTGTAGACGAGGGGGCAGACCTGGCATGTATTACTGAGACATGGCTGGGCACGGAGGGAGGAGTCCCCCTCGTAGAGATGTGCCCAGACGGGTTTCAGGTGCTTCATCAGCCGAGAGCCCAGGGAAGGGGTGGCGGTGTGGCTATTGTAGTCCGGGAGTCTTTAGCTCCTCATAGGATCCCTGCTCCGGAGCTTGCCGGGTGTGAGTCCCTACTAGTGAAGTTGGACCTCAAGGGTCAAGTGGGTTTGCTGCTAACGTACCTGCCTCCCAACTGTGTTGCAGCAGCCCTCCCCTCGCTCCTCGAGTCAGTAGCCGAGCTAGCAATTGAGTTCCCTAGGCCAGTGATCCCCAACCCCCGGTCCGCGGACCGGTGCCGGGCCGTGGAGTACCTGGCACCGGGCCGCGCAGCGGCCGGGGGCCATGCAACGGCCGACTCTTCACTCATGCAGCGCCGTCGCCGGAGGGGGGGAGCTGCGCGGAAGCACAGGAGCAAGTGAGGCGAGGAGGAAGAATCCCCCGCTACTACACCACCTCCACCCCCTCCCCGAGTCAGCCGTCCCCTCAGTGAACGCCTCCGCCTCTTTCTCCTTTCTCGCCTCAGTCGGCTCGCCTGGAAGCGAGGCGAGGAGGGGGCGGACCATGCGCTGGAAGCGGAGCCCTTGGAGGCCCTGGCGGCTTCCCCGGCGGTCGTTGCTGGCCGCTCTCTTCTTTTTCTCGCTGTCCTCCTCGGCTCAGTCGTCTCCGAGTTGCCCAGGGAGGGGCAGCGCGCCCGGGACGGAGACGGCGCTTCCCCGCCCGGCCTTGGCTTGTGAGAAGGAACGGCGGGAGAGGTAGAGAGAGAGAGAGAGAGAACGTCGGGCAGCCGAGGGCGGGGGGGGTCTTTTGAGGGGAGATGGGGGGTGCGCGATTTTGGCGCGCGTGCGCCCTCCGCGGGTGTGGGTGGGGGGCTGAGAGGAGTCTAACGGTAGCGCAGGAAAGGGGAGGGTATGAGCGCCGCCTGAGGTGGTGAGGGGCAGTCGCCAGATTCAGGCCGCCGCTGCCGCTATTGCAGCGCACGGTGGAAAAGCGGCGGTCTTGCCCACCCCTTCCCTGCCTCCCGCCCGCTCCAGTTGCCGCAGCCAGGGGTGGGGGCTCGGTGCCTGAAGTCTCTTGCCTCTCTTCCAAAATTTCGCCAACGGGCATCGGTGAAGCGCGCTCTTTCTCTTCCACACAAAACACATTTCCTTTCCCCCCATGCGTAGTTATTGGCGATATGGACTCTTGGACTCTTACCCAGCCAGATCAGTATCAAACATTTCCCTGACCTCAGCAGAAGCGAGGTTTTTTCTTCTCCTTTCTCTCCTTAATACTGTATTCTTTTTACATTGCTATCCTCTGGCTTATTTAATTTTGCCCTTGCTCTTTTTATCTTTGACCTTGATTAATTCAGCTGTTTATTCCTTAAAATCTACATACAAAATGGAAGGTGGGATATGATTCAGGTGTTGAATTGGGAAGGTGGATTTAAAACAATGCCCCTCCACCCCTGCGCGCGCTCAGCGGGCCACGGTAAAATTATCAAAGGCTGACTGGTCCGCGGCGATAAAAAGGTTGGGGACCACTGCCCTAGGCTAATGGTTCTGGGGGACTTCAATCTGCCTTCGCTCGGTGAACACTCTGATGGAGCGCAGGAGTTCATGGCTTCCATGACAGCCATGGGCTTGACCCAGGTAATCCGAGGCCCTACCCACTCAGCGGGGCACACACTCGACCTCGTATTCCTCTCGGAGCAGTGGAGTTATGATCTTGGTCTGAGGGGAAATGAGATCATTCCCCTGTCGTGGTCAGACCACTACCTACTGAGGCTAGACTTCCGGAGGCCAAACCCCCACCGTGGGGAGGAGGAACCGACCAGGTGGTTCCGCCCCAGGCGACTGATGGACCCTGTTAGGTTCCAGACGGAGCTTGGGGTTATTCCAGATGCTCTCGCCCACAGTCCGGCGGAGACTCTTGCTGCGGCCTGGCACTCGGCAGCATCAGGGTCTCTGGACCGGATTGCGCCACTACGGCCCCTCCGGGTCAATGGCTCGCGGAGGCCTCCTTGGTTCACCGAGGAGCTCCGCGAGATAAAGCGCCAGAGGAGACGCCTAGAGCAGTGGTCCCCAACCTTTTTATCGCCGCGGACCAGTCAGCCTTTGATAATTTTACCGTGGCCCGCTGAGCGCGCGCAGGGGTGGAGGGGCATTGTTTTAAATCCACCTTCCCAATTCAACACCTGAATCATATCCCACCTTCCATTTTGTATGTAGATTTTAAGGAATAAACAGCTGAATTAATCAAGGTCAAAGATAAAAAGAGCAAGGGCAAAATTAAATAAGCCAGAGGATAGCAATGTAAAAAGAATACAGTATTAAGGAGAGAAAGGAGAAGAAAAAACCTCGCTTCTGCTGAGGTCAGGGAAATGTTTGATACTGATCTGGCTGGGTAAGAGTCCAAGAGTCCATATCGCCAATAACTACGCATGGGGGGAAAGGAAATGTGTTTTGTGTGGAAGAGAAAGAGCGCGCTTCACCGATGCCCGTTGGCGAAATTTTGGAAGAGAGGCAAGAGACTTCAGGCACCGAGCCCCCACCCCTGGCTGCGGCAACTGGAGCGGGCGGGAGGCAGGGAAGGGGTGGGCAAGACCGCCGCTTTTCCACCGTGCGCTGCAATAGCGGCAGCGGCGGCCTGAATCTGGCGACTGCCCCTCACCACCTCAGGCGGCGCTCATACCCTCCCCTTTCCTGCGCTACCGTTAGACTCCTCTCAGCCCCCCACCCACACCCGCGGAGGGCGCACGCGCGCCAAAATCGCGCACCGCCCATCTCCCCTCAAAAGACCCCCCCCGCCCTCGGCTGCCCGACGTTCTCTCTCTCTCTCTCTCTCTCTCTACCTCTCCCGCCGTTCCTTCTCACAAGCCAAGGCCGGGCGGGGAAGCGCCGTCTCCGTCCCGGGCGCGCCGCCCCTCCCTGGGCAACTCGGAGACGACTGAGCCGAGGAGGACAGCGAGAAAAAGAAGAGAGCGGCCAGCAACGACCGCCGGGGGAAGCCGCCAGGGCCTCCAAGGGCTCCGCTTCCAGCGCATGGTCCGCCCCCTCCTCGCCTCGCTTCCAGGCGAGCCGACTGAGGCGAGAAAGGAGAAAGAGGCGGAGGCGTTCACTGAGGGGACGGCTGACTCGGGGAGGGGGTGGAGGTGGTGTAGTAGCGGGGGATTCTTCCTCCTCGCCTCACTTGCTCCTGTGCTTCCGCGCAGCTCCCCCCCCTCCGGCGACGGCGCTGCATGAGTGAAGAGTCGGCCGTTGCATGGCCCCCGGCCGCTGCGCGGCCCGGTGCCAGGTACTCCACGGCCCGGCACCGGTCCGCGGACCGGGGGTTGGGGATCACTGCTCTACACCACTTCAGACAAATCGTTATCCAACATCTTAAAAACTTCCAGTGTTGGAGCATTCACAACTTCTGGAGGTGAGTTGTTCCACTGATTAATTGTTCTAACTGTCAGGAAATTTCTCCTCAGTTCTAAGTTGCTTGATTAGTTTCCACGCATTGCTTCTCGTTCTACACTCTGGTGCCTTGGAGAATAGTTTGACTCCCTCTTCTATGTGGTAGTCCCTGAGATATTGGAACTCTGCTATCACATCTCCCCTAGTCCTTCTTTGCATTAAACTAGACTCAATTCCTGCAACCGTTCTTCATATGTTTTAGCCTCCAGTCCCCTAATCATCTTTGTTGCTCTTCTCTGCACTCTTTCTAGAGTCTCCACATCTTTTTTACAACGTTTTTGTTATGTAGGGGTCATAGCTGGCTCTATAGGCAAAAGAGGAAATACAAATCCTAGGTGTTGTTTAAGTTAAGTTTGCTTGAGGTTTGCTGAGGGTGATGCAACTGAAAGGGTATTGCACAATTCCTATTGTGGCTGAGGGCTAATCCTATGTGTTCAGATTTTACAGCAAAATATCCTGTCTTGAATGGATTTCTGCCTGCAGTATTTGCTTTGCCTACGAATAGAGCTACCTAGATACTTGTCTTCCTTTTTTTCAATAAGCTCTTTAACTCTTAAGTGCTGACATCTGCTGAGGGCTAAGAAAGGCGGGGGCTGCTTTCTGTCTCCAAGAGCATGTTTCTCCATTCCTCCTTTAAGGAAATATAATATTCTGCCTTTTTAAAAATATTCCTCCAAATGTTTCCTTCTTCTAGGAGACGGGTGGCTTCTCACACAACCATTGCGATATCTGATCAAAATTCAGATACTTGGCAACTGCTCTTATTTGTGACCATTGCAGTGTCCCGGAGATTATGCGATCCCGTTTTGCGACCTTCTGACAAGCAAAGTTAATGGGGAGCTCAGACTGACTCAACAGCCGTGTTGCTAATTTAACAACTGCCAGGATTCACTTAACAACTGTGACAGGAAAGGTCATAAAATGAATCAAAATTCACTTAACAAATGTTTCACTTAACAGCAGAAGTTGTTGTTGTCTTATGGCCCTTTTTCACACTTATGACCTTCACAGCAGCTGGTCATGTGATCAAATTTCAATTCATATTTATGACTGTTGCTCTGTCCCGTGATCCCCTTTTGTGACCTTTTGATAAGAATAATCAACGGGGAAGCCAGATTCACTTAATAACTGTCAACAACAATCCTGGTGTGCAGGCCAGGCAGGGCGAGGAGAGGCGATCGCCTCGAGCCAAGTCCCAAATCGTGATATTAACTTTTCAACTGCTGTGATTCGCTTAACTACTGGGGCAAAGAAAGGTTGTAAAGTGGGGCAAAGCTCACCTGACAATGTCTCACAACAACAGAAATTTTGGGCTCAATAAGTGGAGGGCTACTGGGTATTTCTGGGGTTGATTTCATGATCTTCGCTGCTGAAGGGTTTCCAGTCTGTGGCTGGTTGATTATATGTCATGTAGTCCATGTCGACTCCTAGCAACACATAGATTGAGTTTCTCCAAGAGGATCTGGCCCTAACATGGTCCTTTGTGCCCTCATCACCACGTTAACTGGATTCAGCTCCAATGCTGATGGGCCTCCTATTCCCAGCATCAGCGCCAGCTCCAGAGAACTGGATCCTTGTGTATGTCCCAAATAAGCTAATTAAAACCTGGTCATTGGTACCTCGAGTAACAACTCTGGGTTGATTTGTCCGGCAATCCATTTTCACGTTTTCTTTGCCATCGATAATATTCTCAGGAGTTTTCTCCAATGCTGAAGCTCAAAGGTATCCATGTTCCTCTTCTGCTTTTTCCAGTCTTGCCCTGCCCATTTTCCCTTCTGCCCTTCAATTTCCTTTAGGCTCCCATAGTGTGGGGCAAAGACCTTGCTCCTGGGGGTAAAATCAACTTACCTTACCAGTTTGCAATTGTGAGTGTGCACGCACACGCTCACACGCTCCACCTCCGCGCATGCACAGGACCTTCCGCGCATGCACAGAGTGTCAAAAACAGGACGGGATGATATCAGGGTGGGTGGGAGGAGCCTGCCACCGCTACCGGTTCACCTGAACTGGATAGAAGTGACTGAATAGCACCACTGCTTGCTCCTCTCTGTAGACTTTCCTTATAGAAAAACCTTCCTGTGTGCAACTCTCCAGTTGCAAATTCTGGAGCTTAATCGCTGAGGTAATATTTGACTTTGTCCCCATCAGGCCTTGCCTGCCCCCTCTCCTTAGAGCTGCCCTTCTCCCGGGGTGCCAGTTTTCCTTTGGAGGAAAGCTGCCACTCTGTGGACAAAATGCTTCCTTGGGATTTTGCCCCCAAGGAAGCCATTTCCATCTTGATTCCCCGCCCACCAAATGCAAATAAAACTCCTGTTTTGTTTCCAGGGACGTCCTTCTAAGTAGTTTCACTTCAACTTTGTAGTGGCTTCCACACTGGAAAGGAGCTCTTTATCAGGGCTGGGTGGAAGAGCAGTTTAATATTTACCCAGGGTAAGTGAAGATAAGACTGAATGAAGTCATTTAACATTTGCATTGCTGAAAGGTGTCTCTTTTGGGGCTGTCCTTGAAGACTGCGCAGAAGCTACAGCTGGTCCAAGATGCTGCAGGAGAATAATAATGGGCGCATTCTAGTTTACTAAGATGTTTCAATAGAATCAAATACTTTTGCTCTCCATGAATGGATTCACAAAGGAGAGAAGCCATATAAATATGCAGTGCAAGAAGTGTTTTAAAGTGAATTGTAGACTTACTGACCTCAAAGAATTCACCCAGCGGGAAAGCCATACAGTTTTGTTGAGCATGGAAGGGGAATCCTTGAGAACAGCAGTTTTATGCAACATAAATCCACAGGCAAGAAACCACGTTTATTTATTTAGAAAATGCAACAGCAGCCCACTCAGTCTCAGTGACTCAGGATACTTACAAAAAATAAAAATAATATATACAACAATAAAAACAATGACCTCTACCCCTCCGGCAACAGTAATCAGTCAAATGAGCCACTCGATGGGCTCCATCCCACTCCAGGTTCTCCAGGCCCATCCGTTGACAATATCAGGTCTCCAGGCCTTGCGAAAGAGTGTGCCGTTTAAGCAGTTTAACTTCCATGGGGTTGATGTTCTAAAGAGAGCCACCACCGTTAGAGATGGAGCCACATCCTGCCAACAAAACTGACACAACGTGCGTGTGAAGTTTTCGTGATCGGCCCCTTGGCTCTTTGCTAGCAGATGCCACAACTAGAATTGACTTTCAGCAAAAGCACAAATAAAGTGATTAAGATGGGGTCTCTCTGGCTGAAGCTAATTTATGGCTCACTTGCAAAAGCCCCTTAATATTTTGCTAATAATTAATAGGCCAGGCCCTCAAGCCCTCACCCCTCTAGTGTCCGATTTAAATCATTAGGCTGTCCATCTTTGTTATATACTTACTGTAGACAAAATAGTTCTGGTTCCTATGTAAAGCTGATTTTATTTCATATACTCCATACCAAAATTTTATAATAAAAGTTTCAAATTTCCAAATTTGGACCCTTAATTGATTTGTAACTCTCTTGCTTAAAAATGTTATTAAGCTTTTTTCCTACCCGTGTTTCCCCAAAAATAAGACTGGGTCTTATTTTATTTTGGGCCCCCAAATAAGCATTAGGGTTTATTTTTAGGGGTGTCTTATTTTCCTCCCCATATATGTGAGGCCCACTTCTTCTACTTGCTCACGGTGGGGCAGAAGGTTGCATGGCGTGCCAGTGCTCCTGCCATGAGGCAGGGAAGGGTGAAGCTGCCCCACGCGCCCTGCATCGGCTTACCTCGGGGCCCCTGCAGTCTGGCTACCCACGCCTTGACTCCTGCTGCAGTGACAGCTCTGGCAACTCTGTCCAGCAACACTCTGCTTGGACCCCAGTCCACTTCTTCGGCTTGCTCATGGCTGCAACAGAGCAGGAGGCTGAGCAACACACCACTGCCATGGCCACAAGGTGAGGCAGGGGGTTGACCTGGTCCACACGCCCCACGTGGGCTTACCTCAGGGCCCATGCAGCCAGGCCATCCACATCCTGACACCTGCCTTTCTTCACGGCTATGGCAGCAACACTCCACTCAGCCTCCTGCTCCATTGCAGCCATGAGCAAGCAGAAGAGGGCCAGAAGCCACTTGGGCTCCTGTTGCACATGGCTGCGGGTGCTGCTGCAGGTGTTGGGGTGTGGATGGCCTGGCTGCAGGGGCCCTGACAGTGGTGGGATTCAGCCAGTTGGCACCTATTCGGGAGAACCGGTTGTTAACTTTCTAAGCAGTTCGGGGAACCAGTTGTTGGAAGAAACCTCCTTTTGCTTTTTTCCCAGTTTGCAGGGCTAATCCTCTAAGGAAGGCAGGAAGGAAATAGTCTGGTGTTGTTTCTAGCTGAATCTTTATTGCTCTGCTTACAGAAACTGCCTCTCCAGTTAACCCTTATTACATTGTAACAGCTAAGACAAAGAGCCCATCAACTTGAGGAATGTTGAGTTGGCCACGCCCACATGGTCACATGGCCACTGAGCCACGCCTACCCAGCTGGTCATTAGGGCAGAGAACCGGTTGTTAAATTATTTGAGTCCCACCACTGGGCCTGAGGTAAGCTGGTGTAGGGTACATAGGGCAGCTCCACCATCCCGCCTCATGGCCGAGCAACCATAAGGAATGGGCAGGCTGCCCGCTGCACAGGCTATTAATTAGGACTTATTTTGGGGATAAGGCTGATGTTAGACACAAGTGTAAAAATATACTAGGTCTTATTTTCAGGATAGGTCTTATTTTCAGGGGAATTGTATTTATTTTAAATTCTTTCCTAATTAACCCTTGTAATTATTTTTTTCTTTTCTTCAGAAATGAAGATAGACTGGAAGGCAATTTTTCAAGCTTGTCATTCTGAAAATCCCTAGTGGCTTTAGGATGGTTAGATAAGCAATTTCTGAAAGTGATTAGGAATGAGGTTAGCACGCTCAATATCCTCCAAAAGGTTTACCACAATTCTGAGTGTGGGAAGCCCCCCCTTCCCCCGAGAAGGAAATATTTTGGGGGATATTAAAAGAGGCAGAATATTATATTTCTCCTAAAGAAGAAGAGGAAAAACATGTTCTTAAAGGGCAGAAAGCAGCCCCAGTCTTCCTGCTACAGGAAAACGGCTTGAAGCAGAAGCCTGAAATCTTTACAAATGGAGATTTTGTACCCATTCAAAAAGACTGGGCCAATCTATTCATAAGTAAAGAGACTCCAAATAAGCAATTTAATTAGGTAAGCCAAAACTGACAAGTTTAGCTCTGAACAAACACCTTCCTGATTTTGCCTGTAGAGGGGGCACATGAGCTTGATGATTACCCGTAATCATCTTTGCCTCCTGGCATTCAAACCATGGAAAACAGCTATCCTGTGATTTCTTTGTATGGAACCGCAGTCTGGAGCACGTATGGATAATCTCCCATCCTCCTTTTCTGGAGAACTGGTCTATAAGTTGAAAGCCTTCTGAGAGAAATAGCCATCTTAGGCTTTGTAATTCACCAGCATCAGCTACCAAATCAAATTTCAACATCCTATCTTCGGTTAGAAGATTTAAAATTACCATAAGTAGCTTTCATCTACTCCTTGAAGCTCCATCTGGAAATAAATGCATGATACTTTAGGATCTGCCTTACACAGTAGGACCGCCAGCCTAACAGATTCTGAAACAAAAAGTTTGTCCCTTAGGGGAATTTCTTCTGAAATGCTTTTTTTTCCCTCTGCCACCTTGTGGCTGTCTGAGTCCATTTTCGCACTCAATCTTCCTTTGGAGTGCTTCTCAAACAATATCAAATTTGATCCATTTTGAGAGTTAGATGTTTATTTGGTGGTTCTCAGGAGGTTGTTTTTCCCTCTCTGATGTCCTAGAACAACAAGATGAGAAAAATCAGAGCAAGAAGGCACCTTAATAAGTTATCCAATACCCATTTCTCTTGAACCAGCATAGTGACATGGTGAATGAAAAGAGGCAAAGATGTTTGGAGGTATAACTAACCTGAGAAGTTGGGATGTCTCCCGTGCGCTCTTCACCAGCAGTGTTGTTGAGTGGTGGAATTCCTTCTATCTCTTTCAGTGGGCATTTTTCAGCATTATCCAAGCTGGAATTGGGGTTATTCTCTGAAAGAAAAAAAAGGACACAGTCTATGTTGAGAAAAGAGAGCAGCTTTACATTCCCCTATTCTCACACTTACTGATCTGCAAGTTCTCATTGCGTTGGTCCCAGAAACACACCACCAGGGTCCCTTCTGCACCACCCATAATCCTTTCAGAGCTGACCTGCAATTGCTTTCATTACTGTGGTTCTCAATAAACAAATGAACAAGTATAATGTTTTGGATTCATTAGTTTAATTGGGCACTCTTTATTTAGTTTTAGGATTTGTGTGGAAAATTGGTCACATCTGTGGTCAGATTTATACAGTAATATTGAAAATTGAAAGAGGTTCTCAAACTTTAGGTGACTTATAGAGGGCAGATGTGTCTGTCACCTTGTGGACCACCTTTCCTGGGATTCAGGGCATTCTGCTCTTATCCCATACTTTTTCCTTTTCTGGAGAAATCTCATGGCATCACAAAGTTTATCAACCTACAATCTTAATTTAGCCTGGAATTATGATAGTAAGTAATTGCAGTCATAATGAAGGAATCAAGTGATCGGGTGCATTTTTTATTTTTTTTTACATTTCGCGGTGGTCATTAAGTGAGTGCCACGTTTAAATGATAGCAAACAGCAGTAAATGCCAGAAAGTGGCAAAAACATCAAAAATTGTGGTTATGGTTATGTGACAGTGGGAGACTACAAACAGCTGTAAGGACAACCCGGTTTCTGGGTTTTAAGTAGCTTTTGGGGGATCCATTGCAACTGTAAACATTCATTAAGGAACGAGTCGTAAGTCAAAAAGTACCTAAAAGTAGTTCCTGAAAGATTGATGGATCGTAAGGGTATTTGCTCAATACATAATACCATCTTTTTTGGTGTCTAATACGCACTCCCCCCCCTCCTCAAAAGTGGGTGGAAATGTATGTGCTTCTTATAGAGTGAGTGTTGCTGAAGCCCCGCCCACCTGCCTCTGCCTCTCAGCAAATTGCCTCCTTGCCGCAAACAGCAAACAGCCTAGTCAGCAAAGCCTGATTTAGCACGAGCAGCTGATTGGCTGTTGGATCAGCCTCCCAGAATACTGCCGATCGGCTGTTCCAGGCTGCAGTGATTGCTGCCACCCATAGCCACCGCCCATTGCTGCCTCTGTGCACCCCATTTTCTGCCTCGGCGCACCCCATTTTGGGCCTCCACATGTCCCATTTTTGACCCATTCCATTCTGATCCCCGCTGCCACTGTATTTACTTTACAATTGGGGCAAGAAAGGTCGTAAAATGGGCAAAACTCACTTAACAAATGTCTCACTTAGCAACAGAAATCTTGCACTCAATTTGTTGTGATAAATTGAGAACTACCTGTAGTTTTCCATCTACTCAAAAGTGGATAGAGGGCATTTATGGAGCCCATGCAGAAAAAACCTTATGGGAGGGTATTTGAAATATCCCAATATTGAAAAGATTCCTCTGCATGTCTTCCCGATTCTTTCACTGTCTCAGGATCATCCTCAGCATTTAAATCACAGAAATTACAGCACATCCCTAGGTTTTGCTCATATTTAACAGAATAAAATAACAAAGTTGGAAGGGATCTTGTAGGTTATCTAGTCGAACCCTCAGCTCAAGTAGGAGGCCCTGTACCATTTCAGACAAGTGCTGCCCAGCCTCTTCTTGAAAGCCTCCAGTGATGAAGAACCCACTACTTCTGAAGGCAAGCTATTTCACTGGTTGATTATTCTCACTGTCAAAAAATTATTCATTTCTAGGTTGAATCCCTCCTCAATCAGTTTCTATCCCTTGTTCCTTGTCTGGCCTTCGGGTATTTTGGAAAATAGGTTGTCCCCCTCTTCTATTTGACAGCTCCTCAAACACTGGAATACTGCTACCATCTTCCCCCTGGCCTTTTTTTCTTTAGACTAGTCATGCCCAGTTCCTGCAACCGTTCTTTGTGTGTTTTAGCTCCCAGGCCCCTAATCATCTTCCTTGTTCTTCTTTGCACTTTTTTTTCCAAAGTCTCAACATATTTTTTTTTGTTAGGTGGTGGCTTTACTAAGGCTTCAATCCAGTTTTTGATATCCAAGGTACTTTTCCACTATACCAATAGTGGAAAGAATAAGCAATATGGCTACAAAAGAGTAAGGTTCCACAATTTGGGAACCATGTCTCTGTTTATACAACCAAGGATTATATTAGCTTTTTTGGCTGCTGGCTCATATTTAAGAGATTGTCCACTAGGACTCCAAGATCCCTCTCACAGTTAACCGCTATTAAGCCAGGTTTCACATAATCGGTATTTGTACTTTTGGTTTTTCTTGCCTGTGTAAGACACTTTTCTCTACATCAGATGAAGTTTATTGATATATTAGAATTTATGCCCCCTTGATAAACAGAGCAGTATGTACTTATCTTTCCCTGCCCTTTTTACTATGTTGTGTGCAGGATTGATACTGTCCACTAACTATTTTTGCTCTACTTGTTAATGTTTGCTCCAGGACGAGCAAGTCCACCATCTGAGCTTTGGTGTGCTTTTCTGGTCTCAACCATTGACTGCAAAAGTCTTCGGGGACCTTCAACCTCCTGGTATTGGATGCTCCTGAAGTTGTAGGGCCCAACTTCTGAAGGGATGATGGTTTCCCCCTCCAGCATTTTCTACCCAGCAATGACATAGAAACCTATATATGGCATGTAGTTTTTCAGATATTGATGTTATGAGCCCTTCTGTCTCCCCACCTTTTTTTTTTGCTTCTGACTGTCATACAAACTGGCAAAGAGATCACTCACTTGTTGCTGCTCTGTTGTCACGTCGACGTTTCTCTGTAAGAACAAATACCAAAGAGTTAAAACTAAAAATAATTCACCAGAGACCATTCAATCTCTTCCTTTATGCCAGAAAAAACCCCAAGAGACCTTGCCATAGTTGATTTGTCATGACTTACCTGAGAAACTGTCTTAAGATAGTTAAACTATTTTTATAAGACCTGTGGTGGCTCAGTGGTTAGAATGCAGTACTGCATCCTAACTTACTATCCATTCCAGCAGTTCGATCCTGACTGGCTCAAGGTCGACTCATCCTTCCATCCTTCAGTAAAATGGGGACCCAGATTGTTGGAGGGAATATGCTGACTTTGTAAACTGCTTAGAGAGAGCTGTAAAGCACTGCGAAGCAGTATATAAGTTTAAGTGCTATTGCTACTAAGCAGAAATAGGAAGCTTTTCAAAATACAAATGTACTTCCTTTGCTCCATGGGAAACCTACTGCCTCTGGAAAGGATTGAATACAATTGGTAGAAACAGCTGGGTAAAAAGATATATTTTGTTGAAATATTTTTCTGTTGCTTTTTGACCCAAAATTATTGCAGGGTAGAATTGCAATGCCTCTTCCCAGTTACAGAAGAGAACCCGGAGCTTCAACTAAGTGCTAGGACCCCAACTAAGAGTTCAGATGCTCCTGAGGAGAGCCAAGGAAATGTGGAAGGAAGATTCACACAAGGAAGATGTGCCCTAAGGGGAAACTTGGAAGGAAAATAGCTTTTATATCTTACTACCCACCAGAAGCAAATATATTTATAGGATACTTACTGTAGCAAAAAATTCCAATGACTATAGACACTAGGAAAAGGATGCCAAGGACAGACACAGCAGCACAAAGGATGTGTAATGGCTGGAAATTTTCCTCGGTTTGTGGTACAACTGTTGGAACTTAATTGAGGGGGGAAAAGCAAAGTAATTAAAAGGAAACCAAAGTAGTATTAGTATTTGAATGTTTGAATGTTTGAATGTTTATTTTATTTATATGCCGCCCTTTTCCCCCGAAGGGGACTCAGGGCGGCTCACAACTCAGAGTGGATTAAAGCAGGCCTCTTGGCTTGAATTGGCTGGACAAACAGTATGGGAGACAGGCAGCTCCTCAAGGGCCCTATACCATGTCATAGGCAGGGACGTGCAGTCAGGGGAGACAGGGGAGGCGGGACCTCACCAGTGTCATGAGGAAAAGAAAAAAAATTAAAAGGAAAGGCTAAAGTAGTTGCTGCCAGACTCCAGAATCACAGTGATGACTCTGAGTCTGCTTAGTGCTAACTGCAGGGGAGAACTACAGACCTCCTTTGCATAAGGAATTTTTCGCCTTTTAACCCTTGCTCAGAGTTAAGCAAGGGTTAAAAGGCGAAAAATTCCTTATGCAAAGGAGGCACGTGGTTCTCTGCCTCCTGATCTGGCAGGAGCAAATTGTGCTTAAGTTGCCTTTTTATATTTACATTTTTTACATTTTCATCATGGCGGGCGGACAAGAGGAGAGTTGAAATCCACAGCTGGAAAAGGTATGTGCATTGGACGGAGGGAGGGGGGGGGAATTCAAAATTATTGTAATTTAATTTGTAATTTTTTATTGTGAGTAATTTGTGTGTGTGTGTGCGTGTGTTTCTTTCTTCACTTCACTCAAACAAACTCTCAATTTGAGAGAGAGTTTGTTTGAGAAGAGAGGGGCAGCCCTCTCCCCCCCACTGGGAGCCCCGTCCTACTCCCCTCTCCCTTTCCTCCTCCTCCTCTCCCCTTTCTTTGCCAGCTGCCGCCTCGCGCCCCCCGCTTCCTCCGTCCCCACCGCTGTGTCCGACAGGCATCTCAAGTTTATGGCGGACATAAACGCAAGACACCTGGCCTGTCAGACACAGTGGTGCAGTCGGAGGAGGCGAGGGGTGAGGCAGCGGAGCGGGGCAGCGGCAGGGATATCCCCACCGCTGTGTCCGACAGGCCAGGCGTCTCACATTTATGGCGGACATAAACGCGAAACACCTGGCCTGTCGGACACAGCGGCAGGGACGTTACTTCTTGCTGCTGCCGTGCTCTTGCCTCACCAACCATAATCCTCACCGCACATCACTGAATGTGAACATGCGTAGAAAAAAATGCATAGAAGACAGTAAAATCCTATCAAATACCCCATTAGTGGCAGTAAATTGGGAAGAGAACAGAGATCCAAGTACATCACATCACAATTAGCCTATATTAGTGTGATGGAATTTTTCAGCCATTTTTAAATAACTCCACACAAATTGTACAGACTATTCACTGCAAGTCCACAAACTAAAAGAAATGGGAGTATTTCAATAGAATAAAACCAACACAGGGAACTGCCAGGCCGAAATTCATCACCCACAATTCTCCCCCTCACTGCAATTTGTCACCTCCTATAGTGAATACGTCTGACATGCTGTCATGTTCAATATAGCAATGGTAGCGGTATCCCTCCAAGGGGTTAATTTCAGTGCTGATCCAGGTGCAGTAAGTCCCGTCCCAATTACGGATGGTATCCCCATGAAAAGTCCCTTGATCCCAATTCTCTTCATCCCTATACCAGGTGGCATCTATTTCTTTAGGATAAAAGTTGCAGATAGAGCAGTTCAAGAGAGTCTCATTAACATCCTGCACGTGAGTAGTTACTTCAACTGAGGGCCCTGCAGAAACAGAAGCATTAGAAGACAAGAGTCATTCCTATGGTTGGCAACGCAGGACAAAGTACATTCTGCTCCTATATTTGATATTCTTTCTCCCACATAGACAAATACTTGAGATGCAAAAAATTCCAAAGAACAAATATTCCAAAAGATATCCTTTAGAGAAATATGATTTTACATAGACTGCTGGCAAATAAACGGCGTGGCAATATTCAATGGGTGTCCAATGTCCAGAATTAGTGATATCTTGGATAGCCTAAGTCAGGGGTCCATAACCTCTGGGCTGTGGCACACTCCTTGGCTCTGAGCCGTTTGGAACTGGGCCACAGACGTGTTCAGTGAGCATGCATACCCACATCCCTATTTGCATGAGCAGTGGGTGAACATGTGCACTCTGTTCTGCCCCAGCGATGCAGATGGCTCGGGGCATGCAGTTAAACTCTACACTTAAGACGTTCTTTCAGACCAAGTTTATTATCAGGCATTCTTAATAGCAAAATTTACAGTTCAGTTGTTAAGACACTTCTGACTTTCCATGATCTGTCCCATCATGTAGTGTAAAAAGTCTGTGGTCTTTCTATTCCTTTGATGAGCGGTTGGCTGCCATCCCAGTTAACAAAGGGCGATTCAGAGAGTGACCAGTAATAAATCACTTTTCCCGGGCAGAGTACCCAGCTGCCCAATCAGGAAACACAGATGTGGTCACATGTTATGGAACTACATTTCCCACAAGGCAGTTCTGCCTACATTTCCCATAAGATGGCTACATTTCCCATGAGGTAGTTTCTTAAAGGAGACAGTTCTTAATTCCTACACATTAGCTATATACTGTTGGGGCAGCAGACTCTCCATTTGCAGGAGTAGTGGGTGTGCGTGCCTGCCATTCATGCAAATGGAGCTGCATGTGTGCCAGTGGTGGGATTCAAAAAATTCTACTACCAGTTCTCCAGAACCTGTCAGAACTGGCTGAATACACCTCTGATGCATGCCTGCTGCCCATGCAAATGAATGAATATGTGCCCACTACTTATCAAATGGAGCTGCATGTGTGTCTGCCATCCATGCGAATGGAGTTGCGTATACATTTGCTGGCTGCTTCCATGGAACCATCCCCTCTCCCTGCACCCTGCTGGCCCGCAAAGCCGGAAAGTTGGGGAACTCTGATCTAGGTGGACTCAAATATTTATCTTCCTTGGATTTAACCAAAGGATATTGGCAAATTCCACTGGAACACTATTCAAAAGAAGAAAATAGCACTTGCCTCTCCACAAGGCCTCTTTCAATTCATGCTTACCTTTTGTCACCTTTTTTAATATTCCAGAATTTTTGATCCTGAGCAGTAGCAAGGAAACTATTAAGGGTCTTTAAAAGAAATCTGAAAACTCTAGAGTCCTTTGACTATAATTCATGTACAGGTAGTCCTTGATTTGCAATGATTCATTTAGTGATTATTTAAAATTATGATGGCACTGAAAAGGAGACTTACGACCAGTCATTAAATGAACTGTTGTAAGTTGAGGACTACCTGTATATCCTGTATCTTTCCGGCTGGAATCCAGACATTTCTAGCGGACAAAGTTGCTCGGTTTCGGTCGGAGTTGGACTCCGATTCTGCAGATCCAGCCGAGGCACAAGGGGATAATCTGATAGACCATCGCTGGGTTGAGTTTCAGGATGTTGCCCCTGAGGACGTGGACAAGGCCATGAGAGCTGTGAGTGCCTCCACATGTGTACTGGACCCGTGCCCCTCCTGGCTGGTTGCTAACAGCAGGGAGGTGACACGGGGCTGGATCCAGGCAGTTGTTACCGCCTCCCTTTGGGAGGGGGTCTTTCCCCCCGCACTCAAAGCGGCGGTGGTGAGACCCCTCCTTGGATCCAGCCGTTCTTAAAGAAGAAACCATCCTTGGATCCAGCCGTTCTTAACAATTATCATCCAGTCTCCAACCTCCCCTTTGTGGGGAAGGTTGTTGAGAAGGTGGTGGCCTTTCAGCTCCAGCGGTCCTTGGAGGAAACTAGCTATCTTGACCCATTCCAGTCCAGCTTCAGGCCTGGCTACAGCACAGAAACCGCTTTGGTCGCATTGACCGATGACCTCTGGAGAGCCAGGGACGGAGGCTTTGCCTCCATCCTAGTCCTCCTTGACCTCTCAGCGGCTTTCGATACCATCGACCATGGTATCCTTCTGCGACGACTGCGGGAGGTGGGGGTGGGAGGCACTGTTTTGCAGTGGTTCTCCTCTTACCTCTCGGACAGGTCGCAGTCGGTGTTAGTTGGAGGGCAGAGATTGACCCCTAGGCCCCTAACATATGGGGTGCCGCAGGGTTCGGTCCTGTCCCCCCTACTTTTCAACATCTACATGAAACCGCTGGGCGAGATCATTCGGCGGCACGGGATAAAATACCACCAGTATGCAGACGATACTCAGTTGTATCTGTCCGCCCCGTGCCAACTCAATGAAGCGGTGGACGTGATGAACCAGGGACTTGAAGCTGTTAGGGACTGGATGAGGGCTAACAAACTTGTGCTCAACCCAGATAAGACCGAGTGGCTGTTGTGTTTCCCTCCCACCAATTCGGCAAGTATTCCATCTCTCAGGCTGGGGGGTCAAACACTACACCCCTCAGACAGGGTCCGCAACTTGGGAGTCCTCCTGGATCCACAGCTGACCTTCGAACACCATTTGTCAGCTGTGACCAGGGGGCCATTTGCCCAGGTTCGCCTGGTGCACCAGTTGCGCCCCTACCTGAACCGGGAGGCTCTCACAACAGTCACTCGTGCCCTTGTGACCTCTAGGCTGGAGTACTGCAACGTGCTCTACATGGGGCTGCCCTTGAAGAGTATTCGGCGACTTCAGCTAGTCCAGAATGCAGCCGCGCGAGCGATTGTGGGTGCACCTCTCTTCACCCACATAACACCTATCCTCCGCGAGCTGCACTGGCTACCTGTCGATCTCCGGGTACGCTTCAAGGTGCTACTTGTCACCCATAAAGCCCTTCATGGTATTGGATCTGGGTACTTGAGAGACCGCCTACTGCCAATTACCTCCACGCGACCTATTAGATCTCATTGATTAGGCCTCCTCCGAGTTCTATCTGCCAGTCAATGCCAACTGGCAACCACGCGGAGGAGAGCCTTCTCGGTGGCAGCTCCGACCCTATGGAACGATCTCCCCGTGGAGATTCGTACCCTCACCACCCTCCAGACCTTCCGCACAGCCCTCAGAATCTGGCTATCCCGTCAGGCCTGGGGCTAAGACTGTAACCCGCCCGAATGGTATGAATGTTGTGTTTTAATTATGTATTGTCTTATATGTTAAAAGTTTGTCTCCCCCCCCCTTTTGGGTTGTGAGCCGCCCTGAGTCCCCCCAGGGAAAAGGGCGGCATATAAATAAACTTCTACAATCTACAGACCTTTTCTCTATTGTGATTTCTCACCTATTTTCTGCAAGACAAAATCCAGGGGCTCACTGGAGCTGACATGTTCCACATGGCATCTGTAGAGCTTCCTCTCTTTGGGATTGATCTGAATACTCAGCCTCGCATTAAAAGTCCCATCTGAATTTGGGGCAATGTGCAGAGAACTGTTGGTTTGGTTGAAGATTTCCCCATCCTTCCTCCAACTGGCACTGATCTCCTTGGGATAGAAGCCATAGGCCTGGCAGGTGAGGGCTTGAAGGTTGTTGATGTTGACCTCCTGATGAGTCACTTTCACTATTGGAAGCACTGCAAAGTAACAACCATGGCCTGTGGTGAAGGATAGCCCTCCTCTGATACAAGAATCCTAAACACAAATGATGGAAAGTTTCCCAGAGCAAGGGTTTCCAACTTTGACAACTTTAAGACTTGTAGACAGAATTCTGGGACTTGAAGTCCACAAGTCTTAAAATTGCCAAGGTTGGAGACCTCTGTCCCAGAAGACCATCTACATTGGAGGGGAGACATGATAGCAGTATGCCAACATCTCAGGAGTTGCCACAAAGAAGAGGGAGTCAAACTATTTTCCAAGGCACCTGAGGGTAGAACAAGAAGCAAAGGGTGGAAACTAATCAAGGAGAGAAGGAACTTAGAGAACTAGGGAGGAATTTCCTGACAGTTAGAACAATTAATCAGTGGAACAGCTTGCTTCCAGAAGTTGTGAATGCTCCAACACTGGAAGTTTTTAAGAAGATGTTGGCTAACCATTTGTCTGAAGTGGTGTAGGGCTTCCTGCCTAAGCAGGGGGTTAGACTAGAAGACCTTCAAGGTCCCTTACAACTCTTATTCTATGCTATTCTATTATTTAGGAAAATTCAGTCCAGTGAAAATTTAGCCTGTGACAACATTGATTGCTTTGTAGATATTTCTGCAAATAATGTGGTGTAGTGGAGAGATACCACAGGGGAAGGTACCATTTCATACTGGATTGGCATTTTTAAATATCCTTAATATATAATAAATTATTATATAATTTAGTATATATTATATAATAAATAAATTATTTCTGCAATTAAAATGTTTTCCAGTGGAAGATAGATTTAGATCCAAAACTTTTTTGCTTTCCTAACTACATGGAATAGAAACAAAAGGGACATTTAAAAAAAAATCTGAGCTGTTTACAGCCATCATAATCTTGTTTGACTCCAGAGCCTATTTGTCAGGGCCACTTCGCTCAGTAACCAAGAAAGAAACCTTGGCGGCAAATCTTTTATCTGCCGCATGCACAGTAGATGGTGAGAACACCTCCCTTTTACAGTCACTCCTGTGCTGACACTTCCCCACCCACATACAATGCCCCTCCTCCCCATTTCAATGGCAGCCGAAAGCAAGCAGCAAAACAGATGCTGACACTATTATTGAGAGCTTAAGGAGAAAATTAAAAAAGGGAAGAATATGGAAGAGTTGCTCTCCACCTCCTGCCAATCCTACCTTTCTTTTCTGGCTTCATGTGCAGGTACCTATTCAACCATCGAATGCAACTTCCATCAAAGTAACGTCTTTCTGGGTGAAATGCCTCTCCCGTCATCTCTTTTCCATCAAAAGCTTCCTGATGAATTAGTATTTCGTCTTCATCAGCTGTGAGTTTACAGCCCTCAATGCATTGCAAGGTGTGATCTGAGAAATAGACGTTTATAAAAGATTGAGGCAGAAACAAAAGAAACAGCACTTTTTTTTCTAATTGTGGGACTAGAACATTGCCTACATTACATATGGAAGGTCATATTTATGCTAGCAAAAGTGGCATATCGAAATCAGTCCAGCTTGTAAAAAAACATTAAATTCTAGATTTTACATGATACAGGATACTGAAGGAATGTTTTATGTAAGGAATTGGAAACTTGAAAAATATAGGTAGAGCTCCACTTACAACAGTTCATCTAGTGATCCTTCGAAGTTACAATGGCACTGAAAAAAGTGACTTATGACCATTTTTCACACTTACAATCCTTGTAGCATTCCCGTAGTCATGCCACCAAAATTCAGATGCTTGGCAACTGACTCATATTTATGACATCTGCAGTGTCCTGGGGTCATGTGGTCACCTTTTGTGACCTGACAAATAAAATCAATGGGAAAGCCACATTTACTTAACAACCATGTTACTAAACAATTGCAATGATCCACTGAATAACTGTGGCAAGAAAGGTTGTAAAATGGTTCAAAATTAACAACAACTGTCTCGCATAGCAACAGAAATTTTGGGGTCAATTGTGGTCACAAATCAATAAATCTATCTTTGGAAAGGTAAAACACTTTATCTAGAGGTCTTTTGTGCTCTGAACTTGGTGGTTTTCTTGCAGACATTCATCACCAAACTAGGTAACATCATCAATGCTAGAAGGGAGTAGGGTTTCTTATTTTTATGTACTAGTAACTTGCCCTGGCAGCGTTGGTGGGACAATTCTTGGTAGTTCCAAGATTACTGTTAGCTTGTTTATCTGCGCTGATAATTCCTTGATCAGGGAATTTACTTGATTGATGGTCTAGTTCAGTGTTTTTCAACCTTTTTTGTGCAAAGGCACACTTTTTTCATGAAAAAAATCACGAGGCACACCACCATTAGAAAATGTTAAAAAAATTTATTTGCCTCTAAATAAAACTACTAAAACTACAACTGTGCTTATAATCTTACTTCAATTTTCCTTCCACCCTGACACACACACACCGAATCTACTTGCAATAGGACAACATGGGAATGTTTCCACAAGACATTTATACATGGTTAACCATGGTTTATTGAATTCATCCACTAATTTCTATTGGTTCTCATATAGATTGGGCTTACACAACACTTCTAGCTCTAGCATGGAAAAACTGTTGGCTAATGTGGAATTATGGCAGAGCCCTCCTCCCGCCCCAAAAGACAAGGCAAGCCACGTTGAAGCAAACAGCCTCCGCCACAATTTTTTTTAAAAAAAAAAACAATGTCAGTTGTAGGAAAGGGGAAGAATGGCTGGAGGGGGAAGGGATTTTATGAATTACCTCTCTCTCTCTCACACACACACACACAAACACATTCTCCCACGCACAGAGCGGGAAAGGCTAGCAGCGACGCCGGGCTGCTTCCTCCTCCGCCGCCGCCTTCACTACCCAGCAGACAAAAGCGAGGGCCGGCTGGCGGGGGCTGCTTTCGCCGCGGCTGTCAGTCCCGGCGAAGGCCGCGCGTTGCTTAGCCTTAGCCGCCGGACCCACTCCTAGCCCTTCTGGAGAGCGCAACGTGCACATTCCCTCTCTCAATTTCTCTTGGCTTGCAGCTGCAGCTGCTCTCAGGCAGGGTCAGCCCAGAGCCTGCAATGACAAGCCCCACCCTTGCGCGGCTCCCTCTTTCTCGGGCTCGTCGTCCCCTGGAGAAAATAGGATCGTGCACGTGTGCAACGGCCACGGGGCTTGCCCTAGCTCTGGTTCGGGTGAAAGGGACGACGGCGGTGGGAGATTAAGCGAATTCGCCCCAAAGGCTCCCAAGACAACAGAGGCCGAGTTCAGAAAGCGCATTTTAAAAACGATTTTTTTTGGGGGGGGGGTGAGTGTTTTTCCCACGGCACACCTCACACTGTGCCGCGGCACACTAGTGTGCCGCAGCACAGTGGTTGAAAAACACTGGTCTAGTTAATCAGTGTTAACCTTTACTTATACAGTATGGGTGGTGATTGCTGGTGAGAAGAATATTTTCTTTTGGGGTTTTTATTGTCTCCTTTAAGTGATATGTAAATGTTTGTCTCGATGTACTTATTTATGGTCTAATTGTCTGAGTGCCGGGCCTCCAGGAATTCTTTGACACTTTCATAGGTGGCTTGCTCTAGGATGTTCATAGTTTCCAGGTTAAATACTTTGTTACCTCTTTTCAAGTGCAAAATGAAGAAGAAACTATAATTGATAATATCATTGTGGAAAAAAACCCCACCAATCTAGATTTAGTACTGCATTCAAAGACAGTGCTGTTTGGAAACCAGTAAGATAGAGGTAGTCCTCAACTTACAACCACAATTGATCCCAAAATTTATGTTGCTAAACGAGAAATTTGTTAAGTGAGTTTTGTCCATTATTACAACTTTTCTTGCTGCATTTGTTAAGTGAATCGCTACAGTTGTTAAATTAATAACATGGTTGTAAAGGGAATCTGGTTTCCCCATTGATGTTGCTTGTTAGAAGGCTGCAAAAGGAGATCACATGACTCTGGAACACTGAAACGGTCATAAAACTGAGTCAGTTTTCAAACATCCGAATGTAAATCCTGTGACCATGGGATTCTGCAATGGTCATAAGTGTGAAAAATAGTCATAAATCACTTCAGTGCTGTTGTAACTTTGAATGATCACTAAGTGAAAATAAGTTGAGGAATACCTGTATGGGATTTTTTTTTTTAAAAAAATGAAGTCTATAAGTTGTACTATAATGGGGATAAAAAGAACCAATTGTCTCTATGGTCAGGCAATTCTCTGTACTTGTAAATTTGGAAACTAGCAATAAAATCTACATGGATATTCAATCTATATTTCTTTATTTCTATGTTTGTTGTAGTCATTGGTGGGTTTCAAAATTTTTAAGAACCTCTTCTGTAGGTGTGGCCTGCTTTGTGGGAGTGGCTTGGCAGTCATGTGACTGGGTGGGCATGGCCAATTTGTAAAATGTGGTGAAACTCACTTAACAACGCTCTTGCTTAACTACCAAAATGTTGGCTCAGGAACTCTGGCATTTGAAACACGCAAGTCTTAAAGCTGTCAAGTTACAAGACCTTTGCACCCCTAACCCTCTAGAAAAAAACCCCAGGGGTGTTCAAACTTGGCAGCCTTAATGCTTGTGAACTTCAACTCCCAGAATTCCTCCTCTCGCAAATACATGTATGTAACAGAGATATGCACTTTGTTTTAGGGTTGGTATAAAGAATAGAGTTCTTCCTTTTCCCTTTCCAAAAGCAATGGTCACCTTTCCTCCTAGAAAGTATGAAAGACACACAGGGTTGTCACAATCTATTTTAATCTTAACCCACTTCTGTTATGCAGAGTAGGCAGAGTGGACTGAACAACCAGAAAAGATGCATTATCCCTATCATGAGCCCACCAGAGGTTATCCAAAAGTGTAATGAATACTATTTCAGTCCCATGCCAAGGCCTGAATCCTGACTGCAAGGGGTCCAGATAATATATTCTCTCCCGGGGCCACTTGGCATCAGCCATTTTTTCTACCCAGACCCACGCAACAAAAATCTCTACCTGGTGAAAGAGAAGATGGATCATTCCTTTCTTTTCCTGATCCTAAGAGGAAAGGAAGGATAAAAGATCCACACTGGATCAGCCACTGAGCATCCGTTTCAAGCCTCTGTTTAACTTTCAACTGAATCATCAATGAATGTATGTTTAGCATCAAGCTGCTCAGTTGGATTTTTCACTTAATGGATGGAGGGCAATTAACACTGCTGTTTTGTCTTCTCACCATTGCTTTGGTTGTGTTTCTGTGGAACTGATAATTCTTGCAATTTTCTTAGGAAATATCTCTCAAAATTCCTCATAACAGTTGATTCAAAAGACTTGTAATAGTTATCAACCAGTTCGTTCCTCCACAGGGGGAAAGGCTGCATTCTTCTTGTATTGCTGTCATAATGTTGGATAGGCTGGCCGTCCAAGTAGGTCACCTCAGTAAATTGGGGCTGCCCCTCAAGGAGCACAGCATGGCGGAAGTAGAGCAGATAATGTGAAGAGGAGGCATTGCCTGCAAGATAGGAAACAAGGACATGATTAAAGGGTTGACAGCCAGGAGATTTCAAAAGTCAAATGTAACTATTTGCTCACTTATATATCCCTAGTGTCTTCTACCTTTCTTCCAAGCTCTTTGAATTCTTCCCACACATGCAATTTATTTTCCATATACCCTGGTCAATGAAAATCCACTCTTGGAGGCTTCCTGGGGGCGTGGCCTGTTGCCGAGGAGGGCTCAACCGAGCTCCTCTCAGAGATCTGGTCTGTATATCTAAATAAGATCATAGATATCACCCCTTTTTGGCTAAGAAAGGGGCAGGGAGTAGCTCTGTGTGTTAGGGTCTATTCGTAATCCACAGCCTTTCTCTTTTTTTTGGCTGTGGACAGAGATTAGATCCAGCGGGAGCGGAGCTTTCATCTCCAGCCAGTTCTTCTCAGCTGCCTTTTTTGGCAGCCCCAGACAGGCTAGCCCCCCCCCCCAGGACAAAGCAAAGTTTTTTTCAAGCTAGGTTTAATACGGGCGGGTCCCACTCCTGTGAGATTTATGCTTTTATTACTATCTTAAATACCAGCACCATTTGTCTTAGAGACTTCTTTGTCTAAATGGACTTCAAAATGGCGATTTCTCTCCGTTGGTGATTGATAGCGGATGTACTTAGCCGGTTTTACCTTCCTGCAGACCGCTCCTTAACAAAATAAACTCTTTTTCTTTGGAAACAGAGGGGAGCAAAAGCGCTGCTTATCTGTTTATTTATTATGGCACCCAGATCAAAGAAGCGTCTTGCTACAAATGTGCCTAAAGAATCTAAAGAATTTATATTGGAACCACAGCCTTTGTCTCCTATGCCCTCTACTGGAGAATTTTTAACACAGGAATACTTCTTTAAAATATTTAATGATTTTAAACAAGAAATTAAGGAATTTGTATTGGAACTATATGATGATTTAAAGTCTAAAATTAATCAAATGAAGGCGAATACGTTCGCAGCCGTGTCTGCCCTGTCAGATTATTCTGCTGAAATAGAGAATAAATTGGAAAGCTTGGAGAAGGCTAATTTTAATTTGACTACTAATATTCAAATATTACAACAAAAAATTAGAGACACTGAAGAACAGCTCGTGATGATGAATTTTAATAGGAAGACATTTGCAATAAGAGTTAGAGGATTCCGTGAAAAGGAGCAAGAGAATCTGAAACAGACCTTCGCTGAAGCCTTCAGCCATGCGGTGGGAAGCCCGGGACTTAACTTTGATTGGCAGATTCGGAAAATTTATCGCCAGAACTCATTGGTAGCGGAACAGCGACAGCTCCCGAGGGACATAATTATATATTTCTCCACAAAAGAATCCAGAAATGCGATTGTGCAAAAGTTTCATAATAACAGTCTCCGAGTTGATGACCAGGACCTGATTGTCTTCAAAGATATTCCTTTCCAGATGTTGAGAGCAAGAAGGGACTACGCCTTTTTAACCAAAGAGCTTAGGAGTCAACAGATTCGATACAGATGGGAGGCCCCTGCCGGCATTACGGTCACATTTGAGAATCAAAGATTTCGTCTTAACTCTGTTTCGGAGGCCCGAGATTTCTATCGTAGGACTTTGAAGGCGGGACTTCCTGACTCACTTGGAAGAGAGGAGAGACAAGCGGAAGGAGAAGGCAAGCGGCAGGCTGCGTGGCTGCAAGATGGAGGGGGTAGCCTTTCCTCCCTCGGAGAAGCAGAAAAACGGAGATCGAGAATTTAGACATTTTAAAATATTTGCCAAAGTTGTGGACTAAATGGGGGTTTGCGACCTCTCTCCGGTAGAAAAAGCGGACTAATTCTTATTAGAAGGGAAAGTTGGGTGAAATTACTTTGAGCTAGATCTTAAACTAATGTCAGCATAAATTTGATAGTGGTAAATATTAGACAAGCAAGGGATGAGGGTAAAATATATGCGGAATGATTTACGTTGTTTAAAGCTTATTAGAAGAGGAAAAGCCGGTTGGGATTATCTTAAGATAGATGTAAAATGAATGCGAAATGAATTATGTTGTTTAAATTTTGTTAGAAGGGACTACTTTAAAATAGAAGGTTAACTGACTCTTGCTGAAAGTATTATTTGAATATGTGGAATGATCCATGCTATTTAATTCTTATTAGAAGGGAAAGTTGGTTGAAATTACTTTGAGTTAGATCTTAAACAAATGTCTGCACAAATTTGTTGGTGGTGAATATCGGACAAGCAAGGGATGAGGGTAAAATGCATGTGGAATGATTTACGTTATTTAAATCCTATTAGAAGAGAAAGTCGGTTGGGATTATCTTAAGATAGAAAATGATTTCTGTGTAAAGTAATACTTGATCTATGCTGCTTAAACTTTACTAAGAAGGGGAAGCTTGGTTAGATTATTTTGAATTATTGTTTGGAAAGGAGGTTAAGAAAGATTATTTACGCTGTTTAAATTTTATTAGAAGGGAAAGCTTGATTATTCTTCTGTAAAGTAATATTTGAATATGTGGTATGAACCACGTTGCTTAAATTTTATTGGAAGGGATCAATTTTGGTTAGATTGTATATTGATGTCTACACAAATTTGTATAAATGTTTATCTGAACATAAGGTTAAGGAAAAGGAACGGGAGAGTCTACAGAAAGTTGGGGTAAATAACAAAGAAGTAAGAGACGAGAATAAAATATAGATAGAATGACTTATACTATTTAAATATAGATAAAGATGGGGGGCTGAGCTCAACACAAAGAGTGGTTTCTTTTTTTTCTCTCTCTCTTTTCTTTTCTTTCTTTTTTTTTGTTTTTCTTTCTTTTGATATATTATTTTTAATCCATACGTACACAAGATACTTTAGACAGAAGGTAGTGCCAGGTGTGGGCCCTGGGAAGTCGGGAGGATTAGGGATGGGGATTTGTGGGGGGGGGGGGGGGGGGGGTGTTAACATAGTCTCAATAAGAACAAGAATGTATTTATATACGGTGGTTTTTTTTCTTTTCTTTTCTTTCCTTTTTCTTTCTTTATATATATATATATTTTTTTCCCTTGGTTTATTTTACTTTTTATCAGATTAAACAATACTCGAATAAAGGCATACACCAAGGAGGGAGGTAGAGGGAAAGAAGAGGGAGGAGTAAGGAAGGAGTAAGGGGAATGTAAGGAGGGTGTGTGGGGAGTAAGGGGAGAAGGAAGGTTTGAGGGGAAAGGGAAGTAGGAGGGGAGTGTTAGAGGGAGAAAGGAAAGTTGGAAAAAGAAAAAAAGAAAAAAAAATCCACTCTTGGACAAATATCACTCAGAGCAGCCTCAGTTTTCCACTTACAAATGTGAGGATGTCAGGCATGCATCTTTCAGTATCCAAGAAAGAAAAACCTCAACTCCATTTGAATAGAGATAAAGTACTTTTACTAGATATGAATTGAAAGCAGTGAAAAGGAAAGCAAGATCTGAGCCAAAAAGGCACGAACATGTACATATCAAATGATTACCCAGCCCCCTCCCTCCAATTACCCCAGCCCAGTGTCCAATCTGCAACTCCCTAAGGCAGTGGTTCCCAAACTTGGCAACTTTAAGACTTGTGGACTTCAACTCCCAGAGTTCTCCAGCCAGAAGAGCTAGCTGGAGAATTCTGGGAGTTGAAGTCCACAAGTCTTAAAGTTGCCAAGTTTGGGAACCACTGCCCTAAGGTATCATGTGGGTGCATCTTCAAAAAGCCTCATCAGGTTGGTATGCAAGACGGTTGGCCTTGACCAAGGCCAAACATCGGCCATCAGCATGCGCAGAAGAAGGGAGAACAAAACTCCCTTCTACATACTCCTCCAGTACCATATAATTCCCTTCCCAAAGACCATGCCCCCACCCTCCCCATTTCTATGGCAGCCAATAGCAAGCAAGCGAAGCAGAGACTGACATAGGGAGTGGAACTGGGGGGGAAATAGCTGCAGCCAGGCAGAAATCCTTTTATCCCCATTTCCCTCATCCATTCAAAATTTAACTTTAGTCAAAAGCATCCAAGCCAATGTTCCAGCTGCCTGTTCTGATGGAACCACACTCTAGCATTTTCAAGGATGTTCTGGCATCCAAAGGTAGGGTGACCAGACGTCCCACATTTGGCGGGACAGGCATGCTTTGTCATAATTTTTCCCGCATCCCGGGCCGTTCCCAAAAGATCCCACTTTTTAATTTTGGCGCCTTCTTCGATCGCTTGCTCCCTCGCCCATCCGCTGCCACTCGCATGGGTGGAGTAGCATAGCGAGTGAGCGGGCAGATGGGTGGGGGAGCGAGCTCGCCTTTCCAGCCCCACTTCCGGATAAGCCGTGGGAAAGCCTCCGCCTCTCCGAAAAGAGCCACCTGTGTGTGTGGCCCTCGGCGGGGTCTGGAAGTGGCGCCTCTCCACCAAAGTATCCCTCACACACTTCGGGGGCCGGTGGGCGAGGCGAGCGCAGTGGCTGGAGACTCCTCCGCAGGACCCCTTCCGGCTCCGTCCGCTTCCCAGCCTGTCCTGGCTCTCCTGACTCCCGGGGCCACCGCTTCTCTGAACTCACCCAGAGTAAGTAACGGACGGGGTAGCGTAGCGAGTGAGCGGGCGGATGGTGGTGGGATCGCCGCCCGCTGCACTACAGCTGACTCGCCCCGGGCGGGCTGGGAGGCTTTGGGCCTCCAGGTGAGAAGAGCAGAGAGCGGATGGTGGTAGGATCACCACCCACTGCTCTGCAGCTGACTCGCCCCGGGCGGGCTGGGATGCTTTGGGCGTCCGGGAGGGAACAGCCGCGAGCGGATGGTGGTGAGATCACCACCCGCTGCACTGCAGCTGACTCGCCCCGGGTGGGCTGGGACGCTTTGGGCGTCCGGGCGGGAACAGCCGCGAGCGGATGGTGGTGGGATCGCTTCCCGGGAACCACCAGAAGCCTTCCTGCCCAACACCTACTCTCCCTGGACTTGTTTTGAGCGCAGGGCAACTGACAGTAGTTTGCGCCGGCCACACCCGCTCAAACTATCATCAGTCGCCCCGTGTTATAATCTGGGCACATTAGGCAGGCAGCTTCTGCCTCGGAACAGAAAAACTGCAACAGCAGCAACATGAAACAACCTTCACCACCGCAAGCGCCGGGGGAGGGGGAGGGACGGCATTTACCGCCCACCTTCCCTCAGGAAAGAGCATATAGGATTCCTACCAATGCCCCCCCTCCCCCCGGCGTTTTATCGCCCCAACTTCTTCCACTTCTTTTCGGCGCGGGGGTTGGCGAGCCTTGGAAGGAGGAGATCGTGTCGATCCGGGGACGGGCATTGTCGGCCTGCCGCTTTTCTTTGCCATGTTTTTGCAAGCCTCAGCTTTTAAGTCTGGAGATTCTCAGACGGCCCTGAGCTTTGTCTGGTACGTGCACCACTTTCATGCACTTAAAAGAAAGCGGGGTTTCCTTCCCGGGTGTATGCCTGCTGCCACTTTTCCCGCCTCTGTAGGTTCATCGTGTGTGCGCTACAATGCTTTCCTTGAGCGCACTTGCAAACGTGCATGACCCGGAGCTCCCTGCGCCTAGCTGCGTGGCACACACGCGCGGGCATTCAAGGAATCCGCTTGGGATGATCCGGCTATGGAGGGGCAGCGGCAGCAGCAGCAGTTAGCGTAGCAACCCTGCATTGCTCATAATCTTGAGGCTCCACGCGAAAGGGCCGAACGCGGAGGAAAGGAAGGTGCGTCAGGCATCCAGATCACAGCGAGGAGAAGGAGGAGGAAGGGGAGGAAAAAGGTGAGGGTGGAGGGAAGCAGGCAGAAGCAGCCGCAGCAGCAACAGCCACGCTGCCTGGGGTGGGTGTGTTCGGCACGAGCCTGACCGCCCGGGTCATCATCCCGCTTCTAAAGGATGAGGGCTTCGCGGTCAAGGCGCTCTGGGGCCGCACTCAGGAAGAGGCGGAAGAACTGGCCAAGGAGATGAGTGTCCCCTTCTATACCAGCCGGATACATGAGGTCCTGCTGCACCAGGATGTGGATTTGGTCTGCATCAACCTGCCGCCTCCTCTCACCAGGCAAATCGTGGTGAAAACTCTGGGTGAGTCTCCGGGGAGAGCTTGGCGGGCAGTTGGCTAGACTTCTAAGAGGTGGGGGGGGAGGTGGTGGAAGAAGCGGCAGCTCCTTGAAATGGAAAAAGGCCTGCTTTCCCCCCCCCCCAATGAGACGCCTTCCACGATAATAGGAGAGGAGAGCCTGGAGACAGCAATCACAAGGCAGAAAGTAGCTAAAAGAACAGGTGCGGGGATTGGGAGAAGGCATGGGATGGGCTCCCAGCAGCGGCTGCTCGGATTTGCCATTTGAGAGAGAGAGAGAGAGGGAGGGAGGGGGAGAACGCGAGTGTGTGTATCCCTCCTTCCTTCAGCCCAACACTCTCGCTGGCATTCTGGCCAGACGAGAGGGACTGCAGAGGGCCTAGGGCAGCGAGTCATTCAATGGGAAACTTGCCTCTTGGAAGGAATGACCCGGCTTGGCTCCCGCTTTGTCTCTCCTGCCTCTTCGCTTCTCCGTTCGATCGTTGAAAGCGGGAACCAAGCCAGGTCATTCCTTCCAAGAGGCTAGTTTCCCATTGAATGACTCGCTGCCCTGGACCCTCTGCAATCCCTCTCGTCTGGCCATAATGCCAGCAAGAGTGTTGGGCTGAAGGAAGGAAATGGCAAATCCGAGCAGCCGCTGCTGGGAGCCCGTCCCATGCCTTCTCCCAACCCCCGCACCCGTTCTCTTAGCTACTTTCTGCCTTTTGATTGCTGTCTCCAGGCTCTCCTCTCCTATTATCGTGGAAGGCGTCTCATTTGGGGGGGAGGGCAGGCCTTTCTCCATTCAACAGATCCAATATACAGTTTTGTTTTTTGGCCCTAAAAATATTGTCACTGAGGATGACAGAAATTTCTTCATCATTGCTATTGGCCTCAAGTAGCAAATAATGAAACATGGTTTTTAGTGTACTTAGTTAGCCATCTGCTTTTTAACATTACATGGTATCAGTTTCAAGAATGCATGCATTCCTGAAAACTTGTAACAAACTTGTTGAAGGGCCTATGAAATATTTTCTAGTTTAATGTAGAATAAGTATTCTTAATAAAAGAAAAAGTCATTTTTATTTAATCAATTGCATTCCTTTTTATAATGACATTAATTAACTAAACTGGAAATAAATCTATGTTTTGCTAGAGTTTTAAAATTAAAAAACCTTACATTTTGTTGCTATTATTTTAATCAGAGTTTTGCCAAGTGAAGTTATATAATGATTCCTCATGTCTCTGTAATTTTCTAAATCTCATCCAGAAGTACCACAGAATCTGGCATTTTCAGCAGAATGATGCTGATGCTAATAAAACATCCTGATTTTTGGTGAAAGGATGGAAAGAGGAAGAGAGATCTAAAGAGCAGAAAGACAGAAGGTAGATAGGCAAGAGGAAGGAAGGAAGGAGAAAGAATGGAAAGGAAGGAAGGCTAGAAGGAAGAAAGAGGGAGGGAGGGAGGGAAGGAAGGAAGGAAGGTGAAAGGAGGAAGGAAGGAAGGGGTACTTCCACTTGTAGGCCTGGGACTGAATGCAGGAGGAGTCTCTCCATAGGATCAGCTGCTCCTCTGATCATGGTCTATGAAAATGTTACTGCCTGCCTGATGCAAATTTAGACAGATGGTGCTTTGGGCTGCCCCTCAAATCCCCCCTTTACTCCTCCCCCTGTAGAATTCAGCCCCCTGAGTTTTGCCTTTGAGGGGCATGTGTGGTTATGGCGGATGGCAGAGTCAGGTGGAGGTTGAGAGGGGATTGGGGGCCTGTGGAGTTCTCCCCATGGACAGGATGGGATGTTGGCATGAAAGGGATCCGGGCACAATCTCACCTGTTCCAAGTAAAGTTGCCTTTTGCAATTGGCTACCGGTAATCCTCGACTTACGACCAGGATTGATCCCCCAATTTCTGTTGCTAAGGGAGATGTTTGTTAAATGATTTTTGCCTCATTTTGCGACCTTTTATTGCCACATTAAGTGAATCATGGTGGTTGTTAAGTCAGGAACATGGCTGTTTAGTGACCAAAATTACAATGGCATTGAAAAAAGTGACTGATGACAATTTTTCACACTTAGCAACCATTTTCACACTTAGCGACCATTGCAGCATCCTCATGGTCACGCGATCAAAATTTTGATGTTTGGCAACAGATTCGTATTTATGATGGTTTCAGGGTCCTGGGGTCATGTAATTGCTTTTTGTGACCTTTTGACAAAGTCAAATGTGGAAACCAGATTCACTTATGTTACTAACTTATCAGCTGCAGTTATTCATTTAAGAACTGTGGCAAGAAAGGTGGTATAATGGGCTTAGTGACCAAAGTTACAATGGCATTGAAAAAAGTGACTGATGACCATTTTTCACACTTAGCGACCATTTTCACACTTAGCGACCATTGCAGCATTCTCATGGTCACGTGATCAAAACTTTGATGTTTGCCAATAGTTACAATTTATATTTGTAAATTGTAGTTATGTTGAAATAAAAAAAATATTACAATACTATTTTTGCGTTGTATGAAAATTTTTGTTGCTCCGTATAAAATTTTTAATCAAGCCCCCCCTCCCCCCGGTCAAAGGTGTCCCTCTTTACCAATCTGAAAATCTGGTCACCTTATCCAAAGGCATCCTCACCTCACTGAGGGTCTGTTAAGTGACTCACTGCAGTTGTTAAGCTAGTAACAGTTGTTAATTGAACCTGGCTTCCTCATTGACTTTGGTGGACAGAAGGTCGCAAAAGGGGATCACATGATTCTGGGACATTAGAACTGTCATAAATACAGGTCAGTTTCTAAGCGTCCAGATTTTGAACACATGACCATGGGAATGCTGCAACAGTTGAAAGTGTGAAAAATGATGATGTCAACTTTTTCAGTGCCATTTTAACTTTGAATGATTACTAAATGAATGGTTGTAAGTCGAGGACTATCTGGAAGGAAGGTGGAAGCAAACAGCATATATTACTTTACTTTACTTAACTTTACTTTATTGTCATTTTATGTGTATGTGTATGTGTATGTGTATGTGTGTGTGTGTGTGTGTATATATATATATATATATATATATATATATATATATATATATATGTATGTATGTATGTATGTATGTATGTATGTATGTTATATTTATGCTGATAAATAAATAAAGGGAGATTAGTATAGATCTATTTCAAGCTATTTAGCTCTCAACAGCTAGCCATACCCTATGTTGGGAATCGAACTGTGCTCTGTTGCCTCTCAGGCAGATAACCATTGAGCTACAGAGCTCGATTCCTTATCAGCCAGCCAGGGTGAGAGGTATATATTTAAAGTCACAACCCCTGGTATGCCCAAATATGGGAGGAAGGTCACTCTTCCACTCTCTGTCTTCGGCTCGTCACAAGAGACCATTCAGACAGAAACCCAATATTTTTTACTGTTGCCTTTTTGTTACATTTGTTATATTTATGCTGATAAATAAATAAAGGGAGACTAGTATAGATCTATTTCAAGCTATTTAAGAGTCAGCCAAAGCCCTACCCAAAAGGAGCACGGATTCACTCCTTCCACAGACGACTCAAGCCCAAAGGTACCAGGGTACTTATCTGGTGAGGTTGCAGGGCCGCAGTGAGTTCTGAGCAAACTGGCTCCAGAATCTCCAGCCACACCCTGTGGAAAGTTCCAGGAGCTTTCACCAGGCGAAGCCAGAGAGACAACAGGGCCATCCGATCTGTCTAAGGTTTCAGCGCAAACTGAACTGCGCAGGTCCCACTAATCATCTTTTGGGCAATCTCAATCTTACCATCCAACTCATGGGGCTAGAAAGACCATAAGGGACCCCAAGAGTTCAACTATTTAGTTCCCAAACCTAGTCTTTTTCAACACAACTGGCAATTTTGGATTAATTCTTCTCATTTTGTGCAATCAGAATATTTCATTACCTTTTCCAATGATAGGAACTTGGTTTTAGTTTAATGCCAATAAATTAGGGTCAAAGCAGAAGTAGAGAAAATAAAGCCTGCCACTGTCTCTTGCAAAGCTTCATGTTCTTTGTGTTTAGTCTCAGGAAGTTAAAAGACAAAAAACTCTTTAACATTTTAAATAATGTTGAAGTTTGGCCAGAAGTCTAAATTCACCTGAAAGATACAGCAAGGCAGACTTTTTTCTCTCTACTTGCCCAATTCAATGAAACAATCATAAATAAGATCCAGCTGACAGTATTTTTCTGTTTCTTTCAAATCCAACTGAAATCAGCCATGGCTGCAAACTTTCTTGCCAAATCAAAATGCAATCAAGTGGCATTTTCCCTTTTCTACAACTTTCTGCCTAACACAAACTCCAGCTCAATGAAGACTTGGCAAAATTCAATTGCATGTGGAAGGCTGGAGGTGGTGGACACAACAAGTTTGGTTTAGGCTCTGAAATAAAATCTAGTAAAGATTTCATTGTTGAGGTAATGATATTCCTCTACACTGGTGAGGTGAAGAGGGGAATCCTCTGTGTCATATTTGAACATTTTCTAATATAGTTGTAAATGGCAACAGTGCATGGGGGGAGGAATAGCAACATCCCATATTCCAGTTCAAAGGCACTTTTTGTTTACTAATATCCCTCTTCTATTCTTTTTAGAAATAACTCAAGGTAGCAAACTTATGCAACACACTTTATTCCTCCTATTTTCCCCATAACACCAACCCTATGAGGTTAAGTTGGCTGAGAGAGCATGACTGGCTCACTTGACTTCCCACTTTCTAGCCTGGTGCCTTAACCACTTGACTTTTACTGGCATTATGAGATTTCTGATGCTTTCTCTACTTCTGTCCCACCTCAACTTTGCCAACCGTCCAAGTTTCTGATTGTGCAGGATGGAAAAGCACTTTTCTCTTGGGAGGGTAAAGCTCTGCTTCTACTTAGAAGACAAAAAACAAGTTCATTGCAAGGTGGAAGCAAAAAGATTCACAGGGGCTTGGAAATGAGTTCTTCCTCCCCACATCTTGGCAGACTCACATCAAATGTCATCCTATCCTTCTTCTCTGCTTCCCAGCACAGCATTAAACAATGGAACTTTTACTAACATAAGATACAGATAATCCTTGACTTACAACAGTGCATTTAGTAACCGTCCAAAGTTACAACGGCACTGAGAAAAGTGACTTAGGACGGTTTTTCACACTTACAACCATTGCAACATCCCCCATGTTCATGTGATCAAAATTTGGATGCTTGGCAGCTGATTCACATTTATGACGGTTGCAACATCCCTGGGTCATGTGATTTTGTGACCTTCTGACAACCTTCTGACAAGCAAAATCAATGGGGAAGCCAGATTCACTTAACAACTATGTTTCTAACAATAATTGCAATGATTCTCTGAACAATCGTGGCACAAACAGTTATATAATGGAGCAAAATTCACTTAATAAATGTTTCACCAAAATGTTGGGCTTAATTGTGATCATAAATTGAGGATAAAAGAAAAAAAAGAGTGCCAAATATCTGCAGTCTCCTACTTCTTGACACCCCCCCCCCAAAAAAAAACAACCCCACATACATATCTGAACAAGCTACAGTTCAGAGTTGTTGTATGGAGCAGGAATTGCTTCACTTTTGTTCCAACTTTCCCAATAGAAAATGACTCATTGAAGAGAAATGGAAAATTATGTGTGCCAAGCTATACTTTTCCAGAGAAATGCTTGTTGTTGCCTTCACATCCAGCCAAAAAAGGCAGCATGTGAAATAACTTTATTTATTTATATTCCTACTTTATTTATTATAAATAACTCCAGGCGGCAAACATGGTTAATACTCCTTCCTACTACTACTTTTCTCAGAACAACAACCCTGTGAATTGATTTGGGCTGAGAAAGAGTGGCATCTTAAAGTCACACAATAGACTTTTCATGCCAAAGGAGGGAATGGAACTCATGGTCCCATTGATTCTAACCTGGAACTTTAACCACTAGACCAAATCGGCTCCCAGTATTAACATTAATATTAAACAATATTAATGTTACACACTGACAGACAGTATGAAAGTTTCCACCAAGGTCCTCTGATGGCGGGAAAATACTCAAAGGTGATTGATTAAGAAGTCTGACAGCTCCCTATAAAAGGGCTGCTGCCAGACAGAGTCTTTGTTGGATTGTACGTAGTTGTGACTACGCCCCACCTGCTCCGTACGACCCAGCCACCAACCACTAGGACTTGTATATGATGAGGTTCGAATGCTTCCTGGAAGCTAATGACCCTCTTGGCCTGTCCAAAAGCTGGAAAAAAGCTATGTTCCTGAGCCATTATGGGCCAGAGGTATTTGACACCGCCAAGAACCTATCCAAGCCAACGCCAGTACAGTCAGTCACTTGGTCGGTGCTTCAACAGACGCTGAGGACACACTACGCTCCCAAACTGTCACAATATGTGCGGAGGCGAACCAGCTCTAGAAACTCCAGCCGCGGCCTATGGGAAGTTCCAGAAGCTTCCATTAGGTGAAGCCAGAGAGGCAACAGTTCCATCCAACCTGACCAAAGTTCCAGTGCCAACTGAACTGCGCAGGTCAGAGAGTGACTAGAAAACCTGCTTACCTGCATGAATATGTAACCAGCCGGATCAACCCAACTAAGAGGGGAGGGATGTTACATACTGGCAGACAGTATGGTAGTTTCCACCAAGGTCCTCTGATCCGGCAGGAAATACTCAAAGATGATTGGTTAAGATATCTGACAGCTCCCTATAAAAGGGCTGCTGCCAGACAGAGTCTTCGCTGAATTGTACATAGTTGTGACTAATAAAGAGCTGCTGTTACTGTTAGCCTGCCTCTTCCATTCACCCCATCTAACAATTAACATCAGCAGTTTGGCAGATGGTTATTTGTAAGAAGCCACCCTATCATTGCAGAACAGCAGCAAGTGAGGGAAAGGCATGGAGATAATCAATGGAGGAGCATCAAAAGTGGAATCTAAATAAGAAATAGTTGATTGAAAGATAGACAGGTATAGAAATGTTATTAAATGAACAAAAACTCCCTGGAGGTTCTGCAGTTGCAGGAAAGTGCAACTTGCTGTTCTCTCCCAAGGCTTTTTATAGCTCTCAGAGCAACTTCTCATTAAAATGTTGCTTCCTTTCCAATACTGTGAGGTGCGACATGAACAAAAACTATCTTATAAATATTAAATAATCATACAAATTAAAGGGAGGGAAAGATAAATAAATGTTCCAGAATTTCCTGAATAGCTCAATTCCTCCAGTAAGTGTAATCCTGTTTCACTCACTGTGTAACCTTTACCATCCATCTTGTTTGTATTAAATGTGTCCTTGACACAGAAAAATTGCCTACTCCTATCTAATTTGCTTTGGTAGGAGAAGGAAAAAGAGGAAGAGTTTCCAAGAAAGTACAATTCCCTGCTTACATAGTGAGTGAGACAGGATTACATTTTCTGGAGAAATTGAGTTATTAGGAAATTCTGGAACATTTATTAACCTTTTTTCATTTAATTTGTATGCCTATTTAGGATATGGCTAGTCTAGAGAAAGAAGGACTAGAGGGGACATGATAGCAATATTCCAGTATTTGAGAGGCTGCCGCAAAGAGGATGGGGGTTAATTTATTTCCCAAAGCATCAGAGGGCAAGACAAGAAATAATGGATAAAAACTAATCAAGAACAGAAGCAACCTGGAATTGAGGAGAAACTTTCTGACAGTGAGGACAATTAATCAGTGGAACAGCTTGTCTTAACACCTTGTAGGTGCTTCATCACTGGAGGTTTTTAAGAAAAGACTGGACAGTCACTTGTCTGAAATGTTATAGGTCTCCTGCTTAAGCAGGGGGCTGGAACAAAACACCTCCAAGGTCCCTTCCAGCTGTATCCTGATTCAGATTCTAATATCTCAAAATCAAGTCAGTGAGATTACACAATAAAAACCCTTATAGGGCTGTGATCTTTACAGGAAAGGATAGGTTTCCTTTTACTTCTCAAGGAGGCTGGTGGCTTTTGAACAATTGGGATTACAGAAGAAAAAGAAGAGGGCCCTACCAGGGAACGCTTCCAAAATCAGCTCAACCGTTGTAGGGAGAGAGAGGGTTCCTGGCTCGCGACTCCGTGCCTTGGTTTTGCAGCTACTCACCAGAAGCGTTTCCCAGCAGGAAAGTAGCTGCTCCCATCAGCCAAAGCCGCCACTGAAACTGCCCCATCGCACTCCTCTGCGGGAAGCAGCTTTCTTTGCGCCCCTTTCGCTCCAAACTTTCCGACTGGGGAGCCGGGGGAATTCGCGGAAGCCAACTCCGCTGCAAATGTGACGTAGATTAGGCGAGGAAGAAGGAATAGTTTGGCAAGTAGACAAAATGTTTCTCTGAGTCATCGAATGCTGGGCGTGTTTCTCCTGGACTGGAAAGTCTCTCCCCCCCCCCCCCCCCCGCCCTTCAATCGGCTACTTGTCTCTGAGAAAGCTGGGTTGAAACCTATCTTTATCAAGAACAAACGATGCATCATATCAGTGTATATCTCCTTGAAAGGAAGTCCAACAAAGGGCATTAGGATTTTTCTTCCAACTATATGGAGAAAGGATTCCCCGTCCAGAAGAGCTGAAAGATCCCGGTTCGAAACTCTGCCACAAAGCTTTGGAATTTAGATTTCTCACACACCCATCCAAGATTCAAACGGTTCCCATCCTGTTGGTGTTTCAAAGGACCTTAAACACACGGGTCTTCATCCAGATCTCTGAAGAGGATGAATGTTGCCAGTTTCTTCCTTACTTCCCCCCCTCCCCCCCCCCAGATATTGTCATCACTCTTCATTTGCCTTGTGCTGGTTTATTTTTAATCATTCAACAAAGATGATTGGGGGACTGCAGATGCTGAAATTGTGTACCTCTAGTTTAATGAAAAGGACTAGGGGTGACATGATAGCAGTCTTCCAATATCTCAGGGGTTGCCACAAAGAAGAGGGAGTCAAACTATTCTCCAAAGGGGAATAGTTTGAGGGCAGGACTAGAAGCAATGGGGGAAACCAAAGAGGGACTCAACCTAAAGAGAAATTTCCTGACAGTGAGAACAATAAATTGTAAACTATTCAGAGCCCCTGGGAGTCAGGCAGCATATAAAAGTAATAAGTGAGGAGTCCTTGTGCTCCCTGAGCTTGCTTGTTTTTTTGCAAATGTTTCATTACCCAAGCTAGGTTACAAACATCATCAATTAATAGAGCCTAGATGGTGCAGTGGTTAGAGTGCAATACTGCAGGCTACTTCAGCTGACTGCTTGCTACAGTTCAGCAGTTTAAAATCTCACGGGCTCAAGCTCAGCCTTCCATCCTTCGGAAGTTGGTAAAATGAGGATCCAGATTGTTTGGGGGCAATATGCTCACTCTGTAAACTGCCTAGAGAGGGCTATAAAAGCACTAAGTGCTTTTGCTATCAGTGCTAGGGGAAGCAGTGATATTGTTACCCAGATTAGGTAATGAAATGTCTGCAAGAAAACAAGCAAGCTCAGACCCCTCATTTAAATCCTGAGCTACAAATATTCTCCTTTGTTAGTAAACATAATACATTATTATAATTATTAGTTATAATATTATTAAGCAAGCCTCAGCCACTGTCTCCCAGCCTTGGAGCATCTGTGCATAAAATATGAGAGGTAACAATGCCAGCCTATGAGGACCATTGCAATCAAGCTCTGGAGAAGGCTTTCTTCCAAAACAATTTTGACACATTTATGAAGGCAGAAAATGACAAATAGATAAACCCCACACAAAAGCAGTAAGGAAGGATTTTAGTTAAAACAGAGAAAAGAAGAGAAAGGCAAAAGTTTGTTTTTAGAAGAGCAACAAGCAACACAGTGGGCATCTGAACACCTACACATAAAAAGGGAAAACCCCAAGAGACTTGAAACATATCAAAGATTAACACATTATGTTTTTTGTAGGAGACCATCTTTCCTCCTCTGTCTTGACATTCAGACTAAGCCTGCAAGAAGGGATAGTGTTACTTCTTTTTCATTCATGCTAGCTTTCTGGCTGAACAGTGGCACATTAGTGATGCCAATAAAACTCTTCCCACCCCCAGGGCTATTGAAAGGCCCACAGGGCTCTTGGAGTACTCATTCAATCAAGGTGCCTATCCCCCTGAAGCAAGAATCAAGGCCTCAGATGTTTCCACATTACAAGGAAATTGCTAAATCTCTGAAATGCTTCCTGGGAAAACCACAGCTTTCACAACTTGAAACAGGTGGAGGTTTTACGACTTAACCATGATGGTAGTACTCAGCACAAACAGAAAAATATGTACACAACACAATTTTTATATATATTGCTAGGTTGCACCATTTATTTATTTATTTATTCTGTTATATTATGTAGTGTATATTGGAGGTGGTGACTCTTTGAGAGCCATATGCAATGAAATTTCACTTTAATGTATGCCAATTAGTGTACATTCAAAGGGACAATAAAGTTAATATTCTATTCTATTAGCATTCTAGCCATCCCACCAAGGGGCTGAACTTGTGGCCTGTGGCTCTTCCCAGTTCCCACTTTACCCCCAAAACAACCCTGTGAGGTAAGAAGTGTTACCTGGTGAGTTTTGAAAATGGGAAATTGAACCTCCAGTCCCCATAAGCTTCCCTGGTCTGAGCCTTCAAGCACTACCTATACCAGTGATGGCGAAACTTTTTGGCACAAAGTGGCCAAACTGGAATGCGCATGCGCGCATGCATGTGAACCCTGGAAACTTGAAGACCTGCTGGCTGGTGCACATGTGTGCACTGGCCAGCTGGTCTGGTTTCCGGTATGCACATGCACACTGGGCAGCTGGTCTTTGGGTTTCCAGGGCTCTGGCACGTGCAAAGATCAGCTGGTACATGCTAGAATCCCAAAGAGCAGCTGGCGACGATGTGTATTCACAGAGGGGGCTCTGCATGTCACCTTTGGCATGCATGCCATAGGTTCGCCATCAAGGACCTATGTCTTCCTGCTTGGTGCTACCATTTT
This sequence comes from Thamnophis elegans, assembly GCF_009769535.1. Lineage (NCBI taxonomy): Eukaryota > Metazoa > Chordata > Lepidosauria > Squamata > Natricidae > Thamnophis > Thamnophis elegans. The sequence continues at coordinate 170,134,974 of NC_045542.1, read as the reverse complement.
GCCAGGACAAGGAATGAATGGAATTCACCACCTTCCTTTCAGAAAAACTGGGGAGGATCTGGGAAATTGGGCATCTGGAATTAAACCAGATAAACAAAGGCTTGGAACCCTGATAGCAATTTCAGCTTCCAAACTCATCACCATTTCCTAAGCACCAGGACAATTGACTCTGAAGGAAATGGGCCTTTCTCTGCTCTGCCACTGTGCCATGAGTTAGACACCTGAAGATGACACTGCCCAGAACCATAGTTTCATTGGTTTTGTCTTCTGTGAAACCATCCAATTGTGTTTACTTAGAAAGCCATGTTTCCTTTGTCCTGCTCCTATCCATTTTACTGATTCTTTTATGAAGAATCAATTGAATGGAAAGTGACTATGCTGCAAAAATCAGCCTTAGTAAGCATTAATTTATTTTTGATTTTTTTTTCCTGAATCCTGCATGTTCTCAGAGGCATCCTTAGGGCAGACCCATCTGATCAGGTTGCCCCAGCCTAAGCACAGGCTATCATCCATTTCTCAAGGGAGGGATAAGCAGCATCATGCTCTATCAAAAAGCCCACCAAAAAGGCAATTCTTCCCAATTTTTTTCTGCTACATTATCCACTTTACTTCATTGTGGCAACTTGGTTAGTTTCAAAGTCTGCATCAAAAATGATTTCTCAACAGAAATTAAGATTATTTGTTGAAGAAATATACGATAACTAGACTTGTCTATGGAGGTTCTCGATTATCCAGATCATGGTTGTCCCAAAAGTGCTTTTCCAAAAGGCAACTAGATTTTCTTGGTTTTTTTCTTTGAAAACATTTTGATTCTCATCCAAAAAGCTTCTTCAGGTTGAAAAACCCAAGAAAGGCCAGTTGCTTTTGGAAAAAGCAACTTTGGAATAAATTGACTTAAATTATAAAATGTGGTTTGTGAATGAGTTGAAAATTCTTGAAAGCTTGAATTAGTTGGAATTGAATTGAAAATTAGTTGCTGAAAGGAACTAATGGAGGTATTTAAAGAAATTAAAATATACAAGACCCAAAAAAATTAAAGGTTTGAAAATACTTCAATGCTGAGCAGGAAGTAAAACAAGGATGTGTGACACCCTCCTTCATTCTTTAACATATCTGTTTAACATAAGGAATGCCTGCAATGTCATTAGAGAAGTGTTGGATGGAGACTTGAACGTCTGTGTACTTCCACATGCAGATGAAGCTATGTTTTTGGCTTCAAATTATTCAAATCCAAATGATTTTCAGCAAATATTATATCGATTGTATGATAGAACTAGGAGTATGAATCTGAAAATTAATGTATCAAAGGCCAAAGTGCTTGTCTTTGGCAAGTGGAGATGATTAGTTATATATACATGGAAAACAGAGTAAAATTTTAAAAACTAAAGGCAATATAGGAAACAGTATATGGACTTATAAAAAGGAAATATAGTTTGCAAGAGTAGAATGGTATAGACATCCCAAAGGTGCTTTTTCAAAAGGTAAATTGTTTTTCCTTGAAGATATTCTGAACTGAAGAAGCTTCTTGGATGAGAAGCAAAACCTCTTCAAAGAAAAACTAGAAAGCCCAGTTGCCTTTTGAAAAAGCACCTTTGGGTCAAAATAATCATGACCTGGATGACTGAGAATCTCCATAGACAAAGGTATAGAGTTCTACTGAATTTTGTTGTTTTCTTTTTACAACCTATGCTCAAAGTTATAGCCATTGCAGTGTCCTTAATTACATGATAAAAATTCAGGTATTTTACAATCTGCCCTCACTCACAACCACAGAGGTGCTTCAATTCCCTTCACTGACATATCTCCACCCTGATCTATGTCATTTTGGCTCCTGCACTCTGCGGCGTGACACATCTGGCCCAGGAGCCGCCAGTTTGACATCCCTGTGGTATAGGGTCTCCTCGCTTGAGCAGAGGGCTGGACTAGAAGATCTCAAGGTCCCTTCCAGCTCTATGCTGATTCTGATTCGTTATGGGCATTATGTACATTAGATGAAAGGATGAAAGTTTAGCTGGAGTTAGAAACCTATTTGGGAAGACCATTTTGCAGCCTCCCCTTTCTGATTATGTTTTCAGAATTTTATGATGGGTAACTGATGAACGCAGTCAAATAAATATAAAGTAAATTTTCCACTAAGTTGAGCTAGACCATTTGGACATGTACCTGGGTTTTGTTCTTGCCTTTTTCTGGGATGCACTTCCAACTTCACACACTTGCTATAGTCCTGGGATTTTCTTGAAATATCCCATTCAAGTACTCACCAGGTCTGATACTACTTAGTCTTTTTGAAGGCATAACTTAACTGTACATGAGAAGGATTTTCATTTCCTTTTTTCCCCCCTTCTTCTTTCTCTGGAAAACGTATTTGCTTAATAACACTTTCAGGCATTCTTGTTTTGTTTCCTCTTTTCTGTGTATGATTGCAGAACTGATATTTCTTATAATTAACCCCTCTTTTTCTCTAGCAGACTAGGAACAGCAAGTTATCCTGATTTGTTCATCAGAAGACAGCCAATGTATGCAATTGCATTATATGCTGGTTACAATTGAACCTCAATTATGGTTTGCAATCTCCAAGGGAATTGGGTATCAATCAAGCTGGAAGAATAGAGCTGGAAGGGACCTTACAAGTCTTCTAGTCTAGCCCCCAGCTCAAGCAAGAGATCCTATACCATTTCAGACAAGTTTTAAAGATCTCCAGTGATGAAGCACCCACAACTTCTGCAGGCAAGCTGCTCCACTTCTTAATTGTTCTCACTGTTAGGAAGTGTCTCCTTAATTCCAGTTTGCTTTTCTCCTTGATAGGTTTCCATCCATTATTCCTTGTCTTACCCTTTGGTGCTTTGGAAAATAAACTTACTGCCTCCTCTTTGTAGCAGCCTCTCAAATACTGGAATACTGCTATCATATCGCCCCATGTCTTCTTTTTTCTAGACTGGCTATACCCAATTCTATACATTCTTCATATTTTCGTCTTCAGGCATTTAATTGCTCTTCTTTGCACTTTCTCCAAACTATCTGAGCCACCATTCTTCCAAAACCACATGCATGGGAGAGAGGGCAAAGCTGGGGCAGAAAGAATGTCCTGGGGGAACTAAATGTGCTCCTGTCTCCCATTTCTGGATTTAAACTGTTGGTTAGTAGGGACATTTAGACAGGAGAAAGACTGTGTATGGAGGAACACTGAAATCAGCAGGACAATTTTTATATTCTGCAGGTTGGGCCATGCATTAAACAAAATAAAAAATATTTTAGAAAATAAAATGATGATAAGAAAGCTTGAGTTACTTTGGTCTAGTATTTTAAAAAGTATTCATCCATATAATTCCAGTATTCTTTACTATCCAAGTCAACTGTATTGTTTTGGCAGGTTTTTAAATTTAACTAATTTATAGTTGCCTTTCTCACAAGCAAGCTACTCTGAGCAGCATGTGACAAAATTAAACTATAAATTATCTAAAATCATTATCAATAAAGATTAAAATATTAAAAACTATAAAAATCTAAAATAAAGTTAACAGGTGGGATATTAATAGTAATGGAGCTGCCTCTTCCCCCCAAAAAACGGAGAAGGCTGAAGTGATTAGTCTGAAAGAACTTAGTACTTGGTTATTTTTTTATAAATTTCTTTCAACATATTGGAAAAGGCCAACAGGTAAATATGCTTTTCTATGTGCTGAAAAATGATATATTAGTTACAGACTAACGGAAGGGACCTTGGAGGTAATCTAACCTCCTACCCAAGCAGGGAACCTTATATGTTGTTAGACTGTGTGAGGAAATAAATTGTTCAGGTTTTCCAGAGTCTCTCTTTTTTTTTTAACTGAGACCAAGACAAGTTTGCTTTAAGCATAGGAATTCTTCAGTCCCCCATTTTCCACCTTGTGGGCTCTTCTTCCCTCAAACTCTCCATCCTTCTTCCCTCCGTTGTGTTCTGACACTCTCTCCCTACCCCTGGTATCGTTTAACGGCTTTCCGCCAATATTCACCCTCCCTTCTTCTTCCCTCCGTCGTACTGACCGATTCCCCTCGCTCCTTTTAACTGCTTTCCCGCCAATATTCCGCGCAGGCGTTTCTTCCCTCCATCCTATTCCAGAAGCAATGATATCATTCATCTCTTCCCTTCAAACCCTCCCCCCCCGCGCGCACATTTGACTTGTAAAAAAAAAAAAAATCAGCGTTTTATCACCCTTCGGAAAGAAGTTTTTCCTCTCCTCTTAATAATTCGGAGTGTGATTTGGACAGAACAAGTTCACAGTTGTACCGAAGGACGAACCCTCCTTTAAAATTCTGTTCCCTTCAGAGACGAAGGTGGCTCCTTCGTTCTTCTCCTCATAGCGGTGCCCTAAATAGGCACCTTCCTTAGCCCTGGGCTCTTCAGAGGCCCACTAGCTCCCCTTTCCTCCCTCTGACAGGCTCTTGCCTCTCCTTCTGACAGACTCTCGCTCTTTCCCTGACAGTTTAACGGCTCTCCCGCCAAGATTCCCTGCGGGGTTTCCTCCCCTCTCTCTCATTGCAGCAGGGGCAATGACGTCATCATCTCCCGTTCATTTGAGTTATCCTTGTATTCAATTATAACATCTGTCCTATTGCAACTCTATGGCGCCATATTATACTGGTGGTCCTCAGCTCACAGCTACAATTGAGCCCCAAATTTCTGTTCTTAAGTGAGACATTTGTTAAATGAGTTTCGCCCATTTCATGATTTTTCTTGCCACCGTTGTTAACTGAATCATTGCCGTTGTTAAATGAACCTGGCTTCTCCATTGACTTCGTTGGTCAGAAGATGGCAAAAGTTGATCACATCACCCCAGGACACTGCAAGCTTCATAAATATGAACCAATTGCCAAGCATCGGAATATTGATCACATGACCATGGGGATCTTGCAGTGGTCATAATGTGAAAAATGGCCATGTCACTTTTTCAGTACCATTGTAATTTTGAATAGAGACTAAGTGAATTGTTGTAAGTCAAGGACTAGATATAGTAATTTTATTATGGTTTTACCTTAATTTAATACTTTATCTCATATATTGTATTGGCCAAATCTTACATTAGTTTCCATCCATTGCTTCTTGTCCTGCTTCCAGGTGCCTTTGGAGAACTGGGAGTCAAACTATTCTCTAAAGCACCTGAGGGCAGGACAAAAAGCAATGGATGGAAACTAATCAAGGAGAGAAGCAACCTAGAACTAAGGAGAAATTTCTTGACAGAAAAATTAATCAGTGGAGCAACTTCCCTCCAGAAATTGTGAATGCTCCAATACTAGAAGTTTTTAAGAAGAGATTGGACAACCATTTGTCTGAAATGGGCTTCTTGCCTCAGCCAGGGGGTTGGACTAGAAGACCTCTAAAGTACCATCCAACATCTTTATTCTGTTACATACATACATACATACATACATACATACATACATACATACAAACAAACAAACAAACAAACAAACAAACAAACAATATATACATACATATTTGCTGATGCTTTATTTTAAACTTATATTTGTGTATGCAAAATATGTTTTATTAGAGTTATGTATCAATGATTGCATGATTCTGTAGATGTAATAAACTAAGTAAATTAATAAATAAACCATTGTCTGTTAGAGGAAACAGGTTGACCTTAGCATAATATCACTTGTCAGAATGAAGCTTTTATTTTATCATAGTCTGTTGCTCTCTGCTCTCAAAGAAAGATGGCAATTGTTCCCTTAGGGTTAGGCCTTGCCATTGTTAGAAGGTAATTATTAAAGTAAATATTTTTCAAAAGGCAAAATTAATTCCATTTTAGAAGGCAAGTTGATGCTTTGCCATTATACAGAAGTCAGAGTGTCATTAACATAGATAAGAAAAGAACACAAGGACATTTTTATGCTGATAGTAAGATGAATAAGTTGTGTCAATTAGAAAATGAGAAATTAGTTTGTTCCTTACTAGGAAAGTAAAATTTGAAAATTATGGATCTAGACATGCGTAGATAAGTTGTTTATACTGTATTATTAAATGGCTTGACATCCCTTATAAGTGGCTGGCTGCTCTCTGTGCCAAATGCTTTTGCTTTGCGTGTGAAACAAAACTTTTGAACACTGAATTACAACATCTAGAATTTTGAGCACCATGTGAGGTGAGGAGCCTGTGCAAGGAAGCAGCTGCTTGAGTGACAGCTCTTCTGTCCAACTTCCTGTGACTCATTTGAGGTTGATAAACCCTTTCAGCCTGGAGCTTTGTCTTGTAAACCAGCCAAACCCTGCAGCAATTTAAATATTTTGAACTTGAGAGCTCTTCCTTCCCTTTCTTGTTTATATTCCTCTTTCACCAGAAATGTTATAATAACTTCTGAAGTTCCCAGGAGTGGCCCTTTGGATTGATTCCTAGTCCGTTTCTGACACTGATGAGAATTAATGGCACATTTTTTCCAGCCAGCTTAAAATAAAGAGCACAAAGAAAGGGAGTGCAAACAGTGGTGTTCTCTACTATACTAGTGAAGGAGTATAGTGATCAAACCAATATTTGCTGCTTCTGATATGATATACTGTTAAAAATCATTTATTAAGAATTAAGCTTTGTTATTGGCTTCTGCTTATATTATTGTATACTGTGAGAAATTAACCATTAGGAACTAATTTTAGCTTATTGTAGCCTTGATACTGGTTGGCGTTAGTGCAAAGTTTGTTATCTCACTTCTGTGTCTCGCTTCTGTTCTTGGCTTCAAAAGCTAGGCAAATCCTTGAAAATATAGAAGAATCTGTTACCCAGGAATAACAGGCCCATAGATAAAGGAACCAGAGTAGGGACCATTCCTGCCTCATACATTCTGAATCCTTAAAGCATTCTGCTGAATAAACAACTTGGCCAGTGGAGAAAATTGCCCCTACATAAGGCTATAGGAATGCTCCTATAAGGTGGACAGAGACAAGGGCCTGAATAAAGAGCGCTTTAAAGACCACGTAACAAACCTTTGTCCCTGATTGGGTAAACTTTGTTTCTATCCGCCTAAAATGTATATAATACTCTGAGACACTCTCGCAGGGGTTTGGCTATTCCTTACACGCATTTTGTCTGTGTTTTGGATATAGTTTTGTCATCCAGCTTTTGCTTTGGCTATAAATAAAAGCTGATAGTTTTTGCAAGCCTCATCTCGAATCTCACTCTCTTTGGCAACTCAGTGGCTTGGGAAAACGTCTGGAATCTTACACTAGATACCAGAAGAAAACATAAAATCAACGTCTTTCATTGTTTGATCACTTACTTTCTGGCATGTCACATATACTGAATGTATGTATCATTTTTTTCTGTACCCTATAAAAAGACTTGACCCTCCCCAATAGGTTTTACTTGGCGATTCATATATTTAGATGGGGGAAGAAGCCCCTTTGCAAAGCTAAAAATCTCTCAATTTCAGAGATCTTATTAGCACCACACCAGACTCCAGATGTCTGAACCTGGAGGCAAAAGTAAGACACAAAGATCTCTAGGGAGATTCTCAGCCATCCAGGTGAGGGGTCTCCAGCCTTTCTGGCTTTGAAGAGTGGGGAGGGGATGTTGCTTACATAAATGGAGCCTCCTGCTCAAGCACGTGCCCACCACTCATGCAAATGGAGCTTCCTCTGCGAGTGCTCACCGTTCACAGAAATTGAGCTGTGTGCGCTCACCTGCTTGTGCAACTCAGTTTCAAACAGGCTGTGGCCTGGTACTGGGCCATGTCTGGAGTTGGAGGCCCCTAATCCAGGTCATGGTAATCTTAAAGATGTTTTTTCAAGAGGCAGCTCGACTTTATTTTTCATTGAAGATGTTAATGCTTCTTATCCAGAACTGAAGAAGCTTCTTGGATGAGAAGCAAAACTAATCTTGGAGGAAAAAACAAATCCAGTTGCTTCTTGAAATACCACCTTTGGGATAAGACTCAAGACAGAATCCCTCTCCACCTCAAAAAGCAGGGAGAGAATGTACTGGGAAAATTGGAAGATGGGGGGAGGCAATGGCCCCATTAGGAAACACTTGTAAGAAAGAGGAGGGGGGGGAGGGAAGAGAAAGAGAAGAGGGACCTTGGAGGTCTTCTAGTCCAACCCCCTGCTTAGGCAAGAAACACTATACCATTTAGTTTCATCCACCGTCTGAAATGAGCAAAGATTCAACCGTTGGTTTCTGCTGAACTTCAACCATTTCTCGACGCAGGGAGAAGAGTTAATATGGAGCATGCCCTGGAGATCTTTTTTTAAAAGATGAAGTAGGAAATGAGTTGCGGGTCTCTGTATGAAGCAGTGTTCTCTCATTCTGATCTCAAGCTTCCTGGAAGCTGAGAAAACATGTGGAGTCATGGCAAGAGGAGGGTGAGATGCTGCTCTTCTTGCAAGCAAATGTGGGGAAGTGAATCCCCATCCTCTTGATAGGCTTTCTGGGGGAAATGGTGCAGGGGCTGGTGATGCACGGGAGGAGGAAACTTCTTGCCCCCCCAGTGGGAATATCAGAGGGAGAGGAAGCTTGAGGAGCAGTTGAAGGCACCAGACTGAACGCCTTCTCTGCTTCCCAGTTTCCTATTGGCGCCTCCAGCAATCCGACAAACTTGGGAAGTACTTTCCCACTTAATGTCTATGGAGATTCATCCAGGCCATGGTTGTCCCAAAGTTGCTTTTTCAAGAGACCACTGAATGTTCTGTTTTTTCTTTGAAGGTGTTTTGCTTCTCATCCATGAGCTGAAGAAGCTTCTTGGATGATAAGCGAAACGTCTTCAAAGAAAAACAAAAAAATCCAGTTGTCTCTTGAAAAAGGAATTTTGGGTGCTTCCCTGCTTGCTTTCCCAGGGAGAGGGGGCCTTGCTGGCAGCCCCCACACAACCTAACCCACCCCCAACTCTGGGCCCTCCATTTCCCACATAGTTCTTTAGTTGTCTCCAGAGTGTCCTTGCTGCAGCTGGAAGATGTCTCGTGCAAAGCAGGATTGCCAACGGTGGATTTTTAAGCCTACATCTGAGTTTCTGGGTGTTTTTAAAAAAAAATAAAATCTAAAGTTTTCTATACATCACATATTGTACGTATCAAATAGGTAAAAAGTAGTTTAAAGCAGATTTACAGGTAGTCTTCGACTTACAACAGTTTGTTTAATGACCATTCAAAGTTACAACCGAACTAAAAAAAGTGACCCATGGCCATTCTTCATAACTTATCACCATTGCAGCCTCCCCAGGATCATCTGATCAAAATTCAGACACTTAACAACTGACTCGTAGTTCTGACAGTTGAGGTGTTCCAGGATTCCCTTTTGCGACCTTCTGACAAGCAAAGTCAAGGGGGAAGCCAGATTCACTTAACAACCGTATTATTAACTTAACAAGATCAGTGATTCACTTAACAACTCTGGCAAGAAAGGTTGTAAAATGGGGCTAAATTCACTTAACAAATGTCTCACTTAGTTTCTTTTTAGTTTTAATGCAGTCTCCTCCACATTCTACAGAGGAATCATTGAGTCTGTCATCTGCACCTCTGTAACCGTCTTTTGGTTCTGCAACCCAACAAGACAAACACAGACTTCAGAGAATAATCAGAACTGCAGAAAAAACAATTACTACCAACCTGCCTTCCATTGAGAACCTGTATACTGCACAAGTCAAAAAGAGGGCTGTGAAAATATTTACAGACCCCTTGCATCCTGGACATAAATTGTTTCAACTCCTACCCTCAAAATGATGCTATAGAGCGCTGCACACCAAGACAACGAGACACAAGAACAGTTTTTCCCCGAACGCCATCACTCTGCTAAACAAATAATTCCCTCAACACTGTCAAACCATTCACTAAGTCTGCATTACTATTACTATTAATCTTCTCATCATTCCTATCGCCCATCTCTTCCCACTTATGACTGCAGGGCTGTAACTTTGTTGCTTGTATCCTTATGATTTATATTGATATTGATTGTTTCCTGATTGCTTATTGTACCCTATGATTATAATTAAGTGTTGTACCTTATGATTCTTGATGAATGTATCTTGTCTTTTTAGGTACACTGAGAGCATCTGCACCAAAGACAAATGCTTTCTGTGTCCAATCACATTTGGCCAATAAAGAATTCTATTCTATTCTATTCTATTCTATTTTATTCTATTCTGTTAATGTCAGGCCTGCCTCCGTTCAAAACTCAAGAAAGAAAAACCCCAACTCCATTGATTTAGAGAAGAGGTTTGAAGTGATAGCAAACCTCCCTTTCAGTTCTCATGGGACTACACCAGCTCATTTCCCCATTCCAAATACCCAAGGCTCCCTTCCCCTTTACTATGGCAGCTGATAGCAAGCACGCTGAAGAAACCCATGTTGGAGATCCGGCTGACAGTTCCTACTCCACATAGTACTTGGAAGAATGTATTTACATTGACTAGATGAGTCACAATAACTACTTCTGCTTTATTATGGTTGAATAGTAATGTGGAGTCCTTAGTGCTTTGTGAGCTTCATTGTTTACTTGCAGATGCTTCATTAAACAACTAAATAACACCTTCAATGCTAGAGATGTTACTTGAGATGTTACTAGTGAGCCATGGTGGCACAGTGGTTAGACTGCAGTACTGCAGGCTACTTCTACTGACTGCCAAGATGGCAGTTCAAATCTCACCAAGCTCAAGATTGACTCAGCCTTCCATCCTTATGAGGTGTGTAAAATGAGAAGCCAGATTGTTGGGGGCAATATGCTGACTCTGTAAACCACTATGAAGTGGTATATAAATTTAAGTGCTATTGCTACTTAATTCAGTAATGAAACATCTTCAAGAAAAAACAAAGCCCGAAGAGCATCAAGGGCTCCAAAGTTGAACCCTGAGCTATTCTTTTCTATTGAATAGTAATATTGAGAGCTTATATATAATTCCTACTCATTCACTTTTATGAGGACTATGTGTCCATCTTCATGTTCCCAGTACTTTAGGCTGATTTTAGTTGTGCCTTTTTAGTCATTAGAAGGCATATTTATGCCAGGTGCACCTCTACAAAGTATAAAACACCTCCATAACTGTAGCTACTTTGGTAAATGTGGAGACATAAATTCAGCAGGACCACGATTACTTTCTATATATTTTGATCTTTATCTCCTTCACTTAAATTTATTACCCCCTTTGCTCCTAATAACTGATAGAAACTAATACCATATATTAATGACAAGAAACCACCACAAAATTGTCCTAAAAGCCAATTGGAAGGACTGCAAAGTACCATAAACTTTACATTATTTCATAAAGCAGATGAACAGAATTGGAAAAACATAGAAATGCTGAAATAACTGATGGAACTAATGAGGGGAGGATACCTAAGTTTTTGTTTAACATTTCTAACAGGAATTTTTTTCTCTTCAAGCTACTGATGGAAAGGAGAATTAGAAATATCAAAAAAACCACAGCTAATGCCATTGCAAACAATTAACTCCGACATGGAAAAGGGGGGGATCCACAAAGGAAAGAGGGAAGTCAGAATTCCGTCCTTCACCGTATTTCAAACGACAGCCTCTTCGGCAGGGAGAGGTGGGGTCCAATTTTACCTGCCAGCAATGCCCGTTCTTTGGACGTTCCAATTATCAGTATGACAGATATCAGTCAGATAGATCAGGATATGAAATGGGAGCCAGAGGTAGACAGCAAGCTCAGGGCAAGAAACCATTTCGTGGTGGAGGCAACAATCCATATCGTAGTGACTTAGAGACATCAATACCGATAGGGGGTCAACTGACTTTTTTCTCAGAAAGGTGGAAAGAGATTATGACCGATGCTTGGGTACTACACACTGTAGCATCAGGGCTTTCCCTGGAATTTCACTCCCCTCCTCCGAAGCTTTTTCTATGCTGTCCCATGTCAAGAGACCCAGAGAGAAGAGGTCTTATGGAAGCGGCGATCCAACATTTGTTGGAGATTCAAGCAATACAACCGGTTTCTTGGGAACAGTGGAGAAAGGGATTCTATTCAATGCTGCTTGTAATCCTGAAAGCTTCGGGGGGGGGGGGGGGATTCTAAATTTACGGGGTCTCAACAGGCATCTGATTTACAGAAGATTCAAAATGCATTCCCTTTGATCTACACTGGCGGAAATCCAGTAGGGGAACCTTTTGATTTCAGTATATCTGACAGAGGCTTATCTACATATTTCCATACATCCAAAGTACAGGCAGTATCTGAGATTTTGCTACAACAGACATTTCCAGTATGCAGCCCTTCCATTCAGACTTGTCGGCCCCATTGTCGGTGAGAAAGGATCTCTGTGTTTTTCATGTGAACAGGGTGGTCTTGCGGATGGACCCTGTATTTTTGCCGAAGGTTAACTCCTTGTTTTACCGAGCGCAGGAGTTAATACTGTCCAAAACCTCAACATTCTTTAGAAAGGCAATGACATACATTAGATGTAAGAAGGGCACTCCACATTTATATTTCTAGGACCAAGGAATTCAGAAAGACCAAGGCCCTGTTTGTATCCTTTCTGCCGTCAATCTGGGACACAAGGTGACATCTTCTACAGTGGTTCAGGGCTTGTATAGCTAAGGCATATGAGAGTCAGTCTATTACTGTACCCAAAGGGATAACTGCTCATTCTACAAGAAGTAGAATGGGCCACTCAAGCATCAGTAGAAGTGATGTGTAGGATGCCGACATGGACTTTGCCAGTATCTTTCATTCATCATTATAGACTAGATGCATTTTCATCTGCAGAAGCTGCCTTTGGTAGGCATGTACTTCAAAAGGTGATAGAGGAAGACACCAAATTGGGTCAAGACCAAGCCCATAGGACTGGCAAATCTTTGGTATGTCCCATCCTGGACTGTACCATCGATACCATGGAGAAGGGGCATTGGTCTTGCCTGTGAACGCCCTTTCTCATGAGGATCAATGGTACAGTCCAGACCCAGTTAGGGCTTGGCCAATGGCTGGGGTAGGGTGAAGTTTGGACTGGATGGAGTACAAGATTCTGCTCGCTTCGTCTTCATTGATCAAGACTGAGGACCGTTGGCAAGGAGTCGTGTCTTCAGAATTTAAATTCAGTCTTCTAACTTGAGCTGAGAGCTCAAGAAAAACAGTCCTGCGAGCTGAGACTGAATTGAAAGACTGAGGACCGTTGGCAAGGAGGCACATCTTCAGAATTCAACGAGCTAGCAGACTAGAATAATCCATCCTGCACTGTCGCATCGATCCTCATGAGAAAGGGTGTTCACAGGCAAGGCCAATGCCCCTTCTCCATGGTATCGATAGTACAGTCCAGGTTGGGACATACCAAAAAGTTGGCAGTCCTACCAACGCCCCATCTAGTAGATTAGTTAGATGGAGAGCTGTAGATATCATAGACTCAATTTTAAAAAAACTTTGGACAAGTTCTTCATCAAAGTTTTTTGGATGAACTTAGCAGGCATAGAATAAAGGGCAGATCGTCTATGCAGATTTTCACTTATCCAGATCATGGTTATCCCAAGGGTGATTTTCAAAAGACAAATGGACTTTGTTTTTCCCTTTTTGCTGAAGACGTTTTCACCTCTCATCCAAAAAGACAGCAAAGTCCACATTCTGGACAGAGAGGACCACTGGTTGGAAAGGGGTCAAAGAGGCCATCTTTGTTAAAATGGAGCAGACCTCTCAACTGGGGGGAGCGATACAATACCACCTCTCCTCTTTACAACACAATCCTTTCAGCAGTTCCAAGAAGGTTCCACACCTATTTGCACTATTCAGGTGACATTGAGGGCTCTGATAAACCTCCAAGTGGCCTCATTGATTCTCAGAGTGCTAAAGACCAGGTGATTGCAAGGAATATGAATCCTTCCATCTTTTCCCATTCAGCCAGAACTGAAGACCCTTCTTGGATGAGAAGCAAAACGACTTCAAAGAAAAAAGAAGCCCAATTGCCTTTTGAAAAAGCACCTTTGGGAAAAGGGCAGGTCCTGTTTTGGATGAGTAACTGACTAAAGAATAGAAAAGAAACACTGTGAGTAAATGAATATTTCTCACAATGGAGGGTCGAAACTAATAGGGACCCACAGGGTCCCATTCTAGGACTGATGCTTTTAAGATATTTATAAATGATCTGGAAACAGGCATGACTAATAGAGGAGACAGGTTTGCTGATGACACTGTTCGAGAAAAATCTCCTTCAGCATCCTTCTTCCTTCTCAATCACCCAAACTCCAAACATCTTTATTAAGAGTCTGCAGAATCAGGTCAAACACAGAGAGTTCAGCAACAGTTTTTGAGGGCAAGATCTTGACCAGTCTAGTAAGCTTCTATAGACAGTCTGAGTACAAGGAAATAAACAGGGAAGAGACAATATAGGTTATTAAAAACAACTAGTCTGTTTCATTCATTTTTGCATATTCAGGAAGTCTACCGTAATTGTGCTTTTAGCAGTTAGGCTTTAGTTTTCTAGGAACTTATCTCTTAGCACTCGCCACAATTGGCAGTTAGCTCAAAAGATAACCACATCCTGCCATCTGCAGGGTAATTGAAGCTTTTGCCATCAGGCTTACCAATAAAGCAGCAAAGGAGGGTTGAGGAGTTCACAGCAGATGAAAATGGATTCTAGTAATTGTCCCAAAACATCTCTTGACCTCCCCCTTCAATACAATCTCAATGTCAGACTTGCCAGTTTGCTCTCTCAAGAAAATAGAACTCCTGACTCCATTTAGTTGAAGCAAAGAAATTTCTACTGAAAGAAACTGGTTGCAGCAAAGTCAAGCGGAATCTGGTGTTCCTGCGCAAAATACATAGTTATTCTTTCCAACTCTCAATCCCTCCCAGCCATGACCAGTCCCTCCCAGCCAGCCAATGTGATGTCGGAAAGATGTTTTGAGAAACTCTGAGGTGTGAAACTGGTAACATTCCATTCTCAGGGCAAACAGCCTTGAAGTTCCTGGTACAAGTCAGTTTGGTGATCTAGTCTGCTTCCATTATCATTTCCACCTCCCATTCCTCCTGGCTGGCCGCACCATTTGATGGACATTTGTGGACAGACAGACAGACAGAGATAGATGGATGGATGGATGGATGGATGGATGATAAATAGATGATAGAGATAGATGATAGAAAGACAGACAAAAATAAATAAAGTCCAGGATTTAAAATCAAGAACTTGCAGGATTTGAAAGAATGAGATAACCTAATTACTCTGAATTACTCTGCAGCTGGGCTGCTACACACAGTAGCCCTAGTTTGCTTTGCAGACTTGCTTGGTTTCTGTGTGGTTTCTCCCCACCACTCAGCTTTGCTTCTCAAAGGTTTTGCAGTTCCAAGAATTGCTGGTTTCTCTCTCTGGCAGAGGGGAGCTGTCGAGATGCTGATCTTTGACTTGAAGGTACCTCTCCCAGAGTCTTCTGTTATCTTCTTAATATAACTCTTCTTAATCTACACTCATGCTTGTTTTCAGTTTCCTTTTTATAAAATAAACCCTCCAATGAAGGAGATGATGGGGCTGTTTTAGCCTTCCTGCCCAAGTTTGAATCAAAGCTCTAGATTCCAGGAAGAAGAAGAAAAGCCTGCTTATACCAGGTGATGAGTTCACTCTTCCACAAGATCAGACACTGCCAAGGTCCAGCACGATCCGTCCCAGACAACATTAATGTTGGAGCTCCTGCTGATCCTGCTTTCCTGCTGAAGCGCTACTCTGGTGAGTATCCAAAAAGAGGGAAGGAAGGGTTTTGTCCCCACCCCAGGCCTGGCTGTTCTGTGTGTGAAATGTTGGGGGCTATCTGAAAGATGGTGGGAGGACTCAGCAGGGGATCTGAAAATCTGCCTGACCTCAGACAAGGAGACAAAGGGGATCAGTGTTTAAAGAGGGTGCACAACCTTTTCCCAATTGATGGAGAGACCCTGTCTTCGATTCCTCCTCTGTTCTCTTATAGGAGCTTCCTGGTCATTGCCTTGTTATTTGCCTCCAGAAATTGGGAGGAAAAGAAAAGGGTCTCCTAGGTGCAGCCCCACATGTATATCGCTCTCAGGCTTGTATCACTTTTTCTTTCCCCCAGTAGAATGTCTGATCCCCAGAGGCATTCTTGGAGCTTTGGGAGAGAGTGGGGAGTTCACACATGGCAAAAAGCCTGCGGGAACAACTGAGGTTTCAACAGTCAACAACTCTGATAGGAGAAAATGAAGAAGCTGGGCATTGCAGCAGTTGTTTTTGTGTGTGTGTTGTATTACTATACTAAAAACAACACACACAAAAAGGTCTACTCTTCCTTTGGGAGAATTAGCCCAAAAGGTTATCTTCTTTCTAGGTGTGGAAAGTTATCACCCAACCCTCTCCCAGAAAAATAAAATATCCTAGGAAATATTGAAAAGGCAGAATATTATATTTCCCTGGATGTGAAAAGGAGAAATGTTTTAAAGAGAAACTTACTGCAGCTTCCTGCTCCCCCCCCCTTTGTCAATGGGCCATTAAGAAGGCCAAGCCACTCCCTTTACATAATAAAGAGTTCTCCCCTTCAGCTCCAGGGGGATGGGATTAAGGCATGATAAT
This sequence comes from Thamnophis elegans, assembly GCF_009769535.1. NCBI lineage: Eukaryota > Metazoa > Chordata > Lepidosauria > Squamata > Natricidae > Thamnophis > Thamnophis elegans. The sequence goes on along the minus strand of NC_045542.1, from coordinate 170,118,510 downwards.
ATTGGCACTTTACCCAACTTTACCCCACATGGCATCTGAGAACTCAACCAAACCTGGATTCAAAACAGCCTAGAGAGTTGCCCCTGCATGGTCACATGGGAATCTGACAACCAATCAGAATACAAGGTCAAGATCAAAGGCCAGAGAGGGCATAAAACCAGGGACTCAGCATCTCAGTCCTTCCTTCTCTTTTCTCCACCAACATTGAAGCATGTGATCACCTTTTCTGTTCAGGGCTCAAGCCATGTGGTCCTGTCCACCAATAAGCCATCTTTCCAAGCAGCCTCTATGTCTCCAGTGTCTTTTTCCCCACTTGGAGCTGAATCCAGGACATTTTTTTCAACACAGGAAAGTACCATAATTGAATTATTTTACTTATCTACCCAAGACCAGTTTTCCACCACTAAAGATGTATCTTTAATCACCATTTAAATCCCCGTTCAACCATTGGAATCAGGAAACAAAGGTTTTGAAATTTATTTCACTATTGGCAAGGTGGTGATAATTTAAGGTTATTACAACTTTGCAAAACTATTGGTTCTATAGCACAGATTATTTTACTTAGTTTGGGTAATGAAATATCTGCAAGAAAACAAGCAAAGGAGCACCCTTCATTTCAATCCTGAACTACAAATATTCTCCTTTATTGGTATAAATCAAATTAAAATACAAGAAAAGCCATGCTATTTATCAATACTACAAAGTCCATGTTGGTGTGGCCTTCAATTCTCAGAGAAAAATAGCCTTTTCCTGAGTAAGCAAATTGCCAATCAGGAAGCAAAGCTCAATGCATAGGATTTTTATAACTTTTTATAAGAGCAAAGTCCTAGGGCAGACCAGGGATCAAAGCCGATGTTCAGAAAACAAGGAGTTGAATTTTCAGGGTGAGACTGGAGGAAGAGAAGCGTTTCTGGTATGGTGCAGATTTAAATTCTGCAGCTCTCAAATTCACTCTCGCTGTTGAGCTTTAAGGGACAACTCACTGAGAGTTGTCCCTTAAAGAACTTATTTTTGCAAATAAACGCATTTTGAAATTTTCAGGGAAGAGGATGAAGGGTAGCAGGTCTTTCTAGCTCCAGTGTGATCATTTTTCCCCAGGTTTCTCACATTGAGACAAAGCTGGGACAACTCCAGAGATCTGGCCAGGCTGATTCCAGCAGAGAGGACACTAAGGAGGTTTCAACCAAGTGAGCCTGAAGACGCAGGGGTGCTGAACTGGACCTACAAGAAATGTTTTGTGGGGAAGAAACCTGTGGAGAAATTCCTTGATCACAAGAAAGAGACTATAAGAAGTGAGCCTACAAAGTGTAAACATTCGGAAATTGCCAGAAAGTTTCACTAGCCTAATTCTAGTATCAAAGAAATCTCAGCGAAGTTTCACAGCAACTGATCTGATGTGGAAATGAAGCATGTCCAGGAATTCTCAGAAACCAGGAAAAGGTGAGTATGGGTCAATAGGGTGTGGGTGGGCTTCATTGATTAGGAAAACTGGGGGGGGGGGGGATGTCCAGCCCTATTCCTGCAAAATAAAGACCGGATCTTGTGAAATGGCTGAAATCAGAACTCTGCTCTTCAGATAGGAAATGAACATTTTTCTCTTGGAAAATTAAACCCAGACTTTAATGCCAAGTAAATTGACACTTAATATCAAAACAGGGGAAGACTGAGTCCACATTTGGCCCATCCCCTGGAGGCATCAAGGCTTGAACTGCTAGGAATTACCACTCAGTTTATTACTATTTTCATGTGAAGTGAAAAATAGATAAGGTTGAATGTGCATGTTGGGGAATTTTCCAAGATCACTTAAAAGGAACCAAAGTGGTATGTCTTCTATCTCTATAGAAGAGTCACAGCAAGGTCATTATTTAAATGAGCAATATTATTTGAAATGGAAGAATCCAACAGAGTTATGCAAACTTCCCTAAAGGGAAATGTGTGAATGGGCACAAGATGCCTTAATTGCAGCCTAAGAGACCAACTCAAAGTAACAGAGAACCACACATACAAGCACATTTATATATTTAATGTATTAAAAGATTTCCCCACAGTACACTCCATATAGGTTTAATTCAAACTTTTCTTTAAAAAAAGGAAGCAGATACAAAAGAAAATGTAAAAATATGAGAGATTGTTCTTGCATAGTCTGAGCTTGAATTGGGATAAAAAAATATTCTTGACAATAGAAAGAAACCATGTGGCATAATAACATGAAATGAATTAGCCAGAAGGCAGCCATTGATCCAGTGTGGGGGTGATAGTGTCACAGCTCATTAATCCAGCATCCCTGAATGGTTCTTCATGAAGAGATCTATGGGATCTCTTGGGATCAAATGGAACCAGCTTGGTTAAGTTCCAGAGGAGGATAGGGTTTCAGTGGCTATGAAGTGCACTAGTCAAGGACATTACTAACCATGGGGCATCTCACCGGCTCAGGGTTGACTCAGCCTTCCATCCTTCCGAGGTGGGTAAAATGAGGACCCGGATTGTTGTTGGGGGCAATATGCTGACTCTGTAAACCGCTTAGAGAGGGCTGAAAGCCCTATGAAGCGGTATATAAGTCTAACTGCTATTGCTATTGCTATCTGTGTTCTGAAGGATGGATTAGAGTCTCTGCAAGACTAGGAAAGGATGGGAACATAACCCTAGGGATAGAACAAGGGGTGTGCATGTGTGCAAAGGGAAAAGAAGTGCCAATTTTCACAAATGTTTATTTTGTACTGGGTGTCTCTTTTCAGCTTCTCGCATTTCCATCAACATGAGCTCATGCTTGACTGCAGAAGGCTCTCCCGGGACTCTTCTTGAGCCATTTCCACCTCTCAACTATGAAAGGAACAGAAGCTGTCGAAGCCCAGCAGGATCCTCCCAGAAACGACCAATTTTGATCCTGATATTCCTGGCTCTCCAGCTGGAGGACTGCTGTGGTGAGTATCGTGGAAGAGGGAAGGAAAGCAGATTTGTTCCTATCTCAATCCTGGTGATTCTTTATGTGAAATGCACTTGGTGGGGGCTATCAAAAAATGGAGAGTAAACTCAACAAAGATCTGAAAAACTGCCTGGTTGCTTCAGGCAACAAAGAGACAAAGGGGATCCCTGTTTAAAGAAAAATAATTAAGTCTAGTGAAAAGAAGGACTCCTGGTGAGACAATAGCAGTGTTTCAATATTTGAGGGGCTGCCACAAAGCAGAGGGGGTCAACCTATTCCCCAAAGCACCAGAAGGCAGGACAAGAAGCAATGGATGGAAACTAATCAAGGACAGATTAGTTTCAATCTAGAAATGAAAAATTTCCTAACAGTAAGAACAATTAATCAGTGGAACAACTTGCCTTCAGAAGTTGTGGGTACTCTTTTAAGCTTTTAAGAAGAGATTGGACAGCCATTTGTCTGGAATGGTACAGGCCTCCTGCTTCAGCAGGGGGTCGGACTAGAAGACCTTCAAGGTCCCTGTCCAACTGTTATTCTGTTAAGAGGATACAAGATCTCTTCCCAACCTGATGGAGAGATTCTGGCTTCACTTCATCTTCTGTTCCTTCATTGGATTTTCCTGGTCTCTCCTACCTCGCCATTTGCTTCCAGAAATTGAAGGAAAAGGAAAAAGGCTTCTCAGTGCAATTTCATCTGTTTCTCTCTCTGAGGCTTGTAATCATTATTCTTTTCCTTCCCTTCCCTTCCCTTCCCTTTGTTAGAATGGCTGATCCACAGAGCCATTCTTGGGGCATTGAGAGAGAGCGGGAGTTCACACATGGCACTAAGTCTGAGGAAACAACTGTGGTTTCAACAGACAACAACTCTGATGTGAGAAATGAAGAAGCTGGGCATTGCAGCAGTTGTGGTCATACAACTATACAAAAATATATCTACTCTTTCTTTGGGAGAATTAGCTAAAATTCAAGGTCATCTTTTCAGGGAAACACTGTAATTGGACTGTTTTATTTTTTATCTACCCATTATCAGTTTTCCACCCACTAAAGCAGTGGTCTCCAACCTTGGCAACTTTAAGACTTGTGGACTTCAACTCCACAAAGCTGGCTGAGGAACTCTGGGAGTTGAAGTCCACAAGTCTTAAAGTTGCCAAGGTTGGAGACCACTGCACTAAAGGACTTGTCTTAACCTCCATTTAAATCACTGCTCTACCACTGAACTCAGGAAATAAATGTGACTCACTAGTTTTTGAAAATAAATTTCAGTGCTGGCACAATGGTGATAATTTGAGGTTGCTATACCCTTGCAAAACTATTGGTTCCTGGATACATGTCAAAAATAGTTTCTAGTGTGTCAATCATGAAATGGAGATAGCTCCCTTCTTCACCTCACCCCAAATTCTGACATATGAAAAGTGTTTGACAACAATTCTTCTGCCTATCCCAAAGAGGAAGCTAGTTTGGAAGGGGCTCTTTGCACATTCACCTGGAGAGCAGTAAGGGAGGGAGGTTCCATTTGCAGATATCCATAACTCTGTCCTCTTTGGTCTCTCCAGCCTCCTCCTCGCACTCCCTCTATTACTCCTACACCTTTGTTTCAAAGCCCAGCCAAGGGCTGCCCCAGTTTAGCATCCTGGAGTCTGTGGATGGGCAGCCCATCGCTCACTATGACAGCAACACGAAAGAGTATCTCTCTCTAGTGCCTTGGATGGAGAAGGTGAAGAAAGAGGAGCCGCTTTGGGAGGAATACACTGGAATAGCAAAGAAGGCAGAACAGGACTTTGGGAGAAACCTGGTAACCTTACAGAAGTACTACAACCACAGTGAGGGTGAGTAATTGTGTGGGGAAGGACACAAGGTCTTCATCTCTGCAGCAGAATGGGAGGGAGGGGAATTGCTACTCCATAAAGGGAAGTCAGAAAAGTCAGGTATGCTTCTCCATTCAGAAATGCAAATCCTGCTCCTCTTTGCTATAGGGAGAGTTGGAAGAGGGTCCAGAATATGGGGTTGAGTGGTTAAGGAAAACTCTAGAGAAAACACCTTTCTCCACATTCTAATAGGGAAGAACACTTCACTGTGATAAATCTGTTACGTTTGATTTGTAGGGACCTCATTGACGTTCTTCAGGATGGTTTATCCCCAACCTGACCCTTCATATTTTCCAGTGGTGTGTTCATCACCAGTCATATCCACTCTAATCTCTCTGCTTTCTTATGTATCTCCTCAGGATTTCACACCTTGCAGTGGAGGTATGGTTGTAAACTGAGTCATGATCAGCTACGAGGAGGTTCTGACCAGGACAGTTATGATGGGAGGACTTTTATCAGCTTTGACAAGGAGACACTCAGCTGGATAGCATCTGATACGGCAGCTCAACTGTCCAAGAGGAAATTGGAAGGGAAACCATCAGTTGCCAAGCACATAAAATACTACTTGGAGGAAACTTGCATTGAAATGCTGAGGAGACGCATCACATATGGGAAGGAAGTTCTGCTGAGAAAAGGTTTGGATGAGATACTTTGGGGAGAGGAGCTTCCTGAAAATGCAACAATTCTTTACACATTTCTTCTAAAGTAGACACACTTAGGTCCTTCTTTGAGTGACTTATATTCTAAATCTGAGCCCATGACAAAGCCCACCTGTGTGATGGTATGCCCTAACTGTGACATTATATCATCTCTTTGTTCCACCATAAATGGTACTGTAGCACTGGAACAGGTGTGATAAAGGGCACTCAAAAGGATTAAGAGATTGGAGGGTTTCTTCCTCAGGGCTTGAACATAGAGAAAAGTTGAGATTATTTAGGAAGTTTTTTCCTACTAGTGAAATTCACATTCTATCCATGGAAATGCTCCATATTTACTCTGATCCTGTCATTTCTGCAGAGCCCCCATCAGTGACAGTCACAAGTAAGACAGAGGCCAGCCAAAGAGAAACCCACATCTGCCGAGTGGATGGTTTCTTTCCCAAGGATATCAAAGCAACCTGGAGGAAGGATGGAAAAATCTATCTGAAGGACACTTTGCATGGATTAGTTGCCCCCAGTTCAGATGGAACATATCACTTCTGGCTCAGCATTACGATTAATCCTGGTGAACGGAATCACTTCCAGTGTCATGTAGAGCATGACAGCCTGAAGAGTCCTCTGAAGGTGGTTTTGATGGTGCCTGGTGAGTATTTTGGAAAGATAGAAAGCTGGAAAGGCAGAGGATTTCTCACCAAATAGGAAGAAACAGTAGTCCAGAGACCTTTAGCTGTGTTGCAGTCTCATTGATAGCTCCAGGCAAAATCTGAGTCTTAGTGGATAGCTGCTAAGTTTGACTTTGTTTTGCGCAGCACTGTTTCCATTCCATAATATCCCTCCCACCTTCAAGATCCTAAAACTAATGTTGTAGTCAAAGACCCAAGCTAGGGGCTGCCTTTCCATCTCTTATCTGTGTTTGCTGTGCAATAATTTTGTCCTTAGGTAAATTTAATTTTAGGTTAAGGTAAATCTTTAGGAAGATAGTATTACCTCCAAGCTGAAACAGTAAACGGTAGGCGAGTTGTCTTTTCCTGCGATATCCCAAGTTCATGAACATGAACTAATTTATGTGCTTTGAATTCTCCATAATAGAAACACATACATATTTTCTATTTAGATTCATTTTTATTACATTTATGTGCCAGCCGTCTCACCAATAAGGCGAGTTTTTTCTTCTTCTTCTTCTTTAAGCACCCCACCCAGTGTCTATTATAATCACTGTTCTGGCAGCCATTTTCATGGTCCTAGCTATTGGATGGTTGCTGTGCTTGGGTAAGTATGTTGTAGTTGGAGAGAATTTCTTGTTGCGGGATTCACATAAGCCCACAATGCATATTTTCCTTATGAGAGATGTTGCACTGATTTATTAGGTAGAAATAATTATTCTCATCCCAAACTTCCATACCCTTAATTGTCTCATAGTGGTTATGGGTGGTGGTGGTCAGAGAGGGTGAGGTTCCATTGAAGGAATGGGGTCTTTTCTTGGTTTTTGGAAAGCCTTTCCCTTCTGCTAATGAGAATAGCTAGTGGCCCCTTCCCTTTCTGGGGCAGTGAGAAAATCCCTGAGAAACCTCTGTCCAGGAGCTCTTCTTGCCAGACTGAATGACTCTTGCAATTGGGCATAATTTCATTTCCCTCTGTCTGATTTCTTCCTTTAGCGGTACACATACAAATAAAAATTTCCCAAGCATCTCCAGGTAGGTTGGCATACATTTGATCTTGTTTTTAATAAAATATTGGTAGCTCAGGGTTGAAATGATGGGTCCTTGGTGCTCTTTAAGCTCGCTTTCTTACAGATATTTCATTACTAAGTACTTACCATTACATACCAAACTAAGTAACATCATAAGTGCTAGCAAAGAGTCGAGTTTTGCTCTATGGTTTTTACTCTTAAACAGGGGAGATGGAGATGTGATCGGTTATTAACATATGTACTTTGCTATCTTCTGGTAAGTTGCAAATGGTAGGCACTTGGATTTTCTTGGGCAAGGAACAGCAAAGAAGCTTCTTGAATGAGAGGCAAAATGTTTTAAAGGGGGGAAAATCCAAGAAAATAAAGTTGCTTTTTGAAAAAGCACCTTTAGGAGATTCTAAGAATTGTTAAGAGATTGGATAGAGAGGAACAAGGGTAGATTAAACTTTTGCAACATGAAAGTGCTAGTTATCAGAAAATATCTTAGCACTTGGAATTCTCTATCTTGGGACTGACTATAGATCTGGCTTTGAAGATATAAGTCCCTAGCTTACACATCCTGGAATCACAGCAAGAGATGACTACTTGGCAGAAGGGAGCTTGGTCCAGTTACAGTTGGTGCACCAGGGATGGCCCTACCTGAACCAAGTAGCTCTAAGAACAGTAGTGGAGGCTTATAGATATCTGCAAACCATTACTCAATGCAACTTCTAGGAGATCTCAACAGCTCTTCTGTCAGGGTTCGTGGGAAAAAGCTGGAAAAGGATATGCTTGTAAACATTACTTCCAATCCTAATTCTGATTCTTTTCCTGCAGATGAAAGAAGTTTCAATACAGGATACAGTGAGTGAACTATTCCTCCTTGTACTTTTCTGCCATAAAGTTAATGAGGATAGATGCAGATAATTATGGTACCTCTGTGAACAAGGGCAAGCACTGAACTAAAATGGGGAAGATGGTAATTTGTCTCTAGCCAGCAGACAAATCATAGCAATTTTGCTTGTGCTGGGCAAGATGGAAAAGGGGAAATTGTAGTCAAATAAAATATTTTTTTAAAAGACTCATACTTTATGTTATGCTTTTCTCCACAAATTATTTTCTCCAGAAAATGGGACCATTAACAAATCTTTTTTTTTGTTAAATGTGTTTAATTAAAAGTATCCAAGTTTTTAAACCTGGCATCCAGTGTTGAATTCTGACAGTTTTGTTTTGACCACTCACAGTAAAGGGGGAAGGGAAATGAGGGGACATTTGTTTCTGGTGCCCTCCCTGTGGCCATATTATGATCACTGCAGGCTCCTAAGGAAGAGTTGATGCACTGTCCAGAGAGAGCCCGGATGCAGGGCATCTAGAGTTGTGTTGTGAGAGATGGGGTGCCACATTTATGCTAAAGGCTATTGATGGAAGCAGGCCTAAAGCAAAAATATGTATTATATATAACTTGTGTCAGGGGATAAAAGCTGATGAATGCTTTGTTCTGGTCCACTTTCTGTGCACCCGTGTTTGCAAATACATGAATAAACTTCTTTTCTGATTTCAAGTGTGGTCTTGGGTAGTTCCACATGCAAATGTGCAGTTTACACCATATGGAAATAAATTTTCATTAATCTACTTTCAACTCTTGGTTTAACTTAGAACCTGTTTGTTGGTTGCCATCTTAGAATTACCTGGTCCAATTTCCCATTAAAAAAAAAAATCAGCTAAGATCAATTAAGTACTGTCATGAAAATGGCAGGGACAATAACACAAATGTTGCCCTTCTTGGCAAACATTTCCTGCTTTACCAGTCACATTCTGCATCCGAGGCAACATAAGCCTGCAAACACCTCAGCCCCAGGAGAGAAGAGAAACATGTGAATTCATTTCTAAGCCCAAAGGGGGTATTCAAAGAGAGGATAGAAGGAAGGGAAGCTGCTTCTGAGATGTTCCCGAAAATTATAATTTTTATATATTATTCGAAAAACAAACTTAGATCTCCTCCATCATAAGAAAAGCATATCTGGGTTTCCCTTTTAGTAATTTTCCTTCTCTCCCCCCCCCCCCCCCATGTACTTTCTTACATAAAGGGATACTCGCCTTTGTTGGACTTCTGCTTCTGATACTTAACCTTATAGATTTGCTGTATTTCTTTGGTGAGTATAGCATCATTTCCTGGGAGGTGGGAAATAATTGGACGGATGGTATTTCCAGATGGCCTCTCCTTTTCTAATTTCCAGGGAGAACTTGATCAACATAATTTGCTTTAATAACTTCATTTAATACTCCTGCTATCCTTTTACTCCCATAAAGACAAAGCTTGGTTTCAGAGACTTTTTTCTCCCCAGATTTAATTGCAGGATCCACACTGTTGCGCTTTATATACTTGGGTGTGTTTCTCAGCTGCTGTCTATTGGGGATTGTTGGATTGTCGGTGTGGATCAGTGAGTAAACAGTGTATATGTTTTTTGGAATGTGCATGGGGAGAAGGGGGGTGGGTGTCTGTATTTTTCTAATAAATTTCTTCCCAAGGAAGTGGGGTTATATAGTATTTGACTTTGTGGATGTAATCAGGTTTCTCTGCTCTTCTTTATTATTATGTATTCTCTTATTTATATATTGATCATTACTTATTTCATTATCTTGTTCAAGATCCCAAAAACTGATGCAGATGTTCCTTTGCAGAGATACTGTTACCAGGGGATTAAAAGGAAGCTCTCTGCCAGCATCTGGACAGCATGCTGGACATAGCACATTTGGCTTGTCCAGCATAGCATTACCTGGACAGGGCAGGAGACAGGAAATCTTTAAAAAGATTGTGGTCCTGTGATTTGGGTAAAAGTGGAAACAAACAATTGGTGAGAGTTGGTAGACTGTGACTGGTGTTGTGACTGAAGAATTGGAGAAAAAATGGAAAGTTCAAGACCTTTGACAAAATTTCACAGAGGTCCAGGGCCTTTAGAAGAAAGATGAAGATGATTGGGCGGAACCACTTGAATTGCAGGGCTTTGGCTACATATAATTAAAGATAAAATATCCCCTTCCTAAAATGCTGCTATCAATTAAAAAGTAGAAAAATAATTCTATTCTAACTTTTCATTTTCCCTACCTTCACTTTCACTACTTCCTCTGCAACTCTTCCCTTGCATTCAGGATGACATTAGTTAGTTCAAATTTCATTTGGCATTATTAGGGCAGCACTTCACTGACGAAGATGGGGGGATAGCATTCTTTATTTTATGAGGCATATGTAGCTGTAGTAATTGAAATACAAGTGGTCCTTGTTTAAAAAACCACTCAATTTTGCAAAGATTCAGAACAAGTGATACCTATGACTGACGTTCCAGTCACTGCAGCACCCTGCAGTTAGGAGATCATAATTTGCAACTTTTTCCAGCTTTCGACAAGTAAAATCAGTGAAGGAGATTGCAAATGGTGATATCCTCACTTTATAATGGTGTGGAATTTGGTTAATGACAAAAACTGGAAATGTCAGAATTGCTGTTGCTAAGAGTAGTGATGTGATGTCACACTTTATGATCATGCCACTTAGCAACAGCAATTCCAGTCCCACTTGCAGTTGTTAACTAAGGGCTAGCTACAATATCTTAAGTTGTCTTGAGTAAATCTTAAAATCAAGACATATATCACTAATTATAAAAAATATCTTCCACAGGGTTGAAGAAAAGAAACATAAGGCCCTTGTCATCAGGGCAGAATGCTATAGCATCAGGTGAGTGATGCTTCTTCCCAACATGTTCCCTCTTACATGCCCTTTTAATCAATGGGGACAGGAGACTCTATGAGGTAGTCTGTTGCTTTTTGTATTATGTCTGAGTTTTCCCTCTTTTCAAGTGCTCTTCTTTTTGCGGCAAATTCTCTCAAGAGAGTCAGAAGCTAAGTTAAGCAGTCTAAGGTGATGGTTACTAGTTAAAGAACAAAGCAAAAACTAGCAAATGGCAGTTTTGTCATTCTTGAAGATATAGTCCAGAAGTATCTTGGAATCTCTTCCATACTAGCAACAAGAAAACTATAGTTGTAATAAGGAAAGCTGCCTTGAAGGTTGTCCCAAGGTTCTTGGGTTAGAAGCAAAATGTTTTCAAGGAAAACACCAAGAAAGTCCAGTTACTTTTTGGAAAAGTATCTTTGGGGCAATCATGACCTGGATGACTGAGAATCTCCATAGACATTTGCCCTCAAGTTTGAATCAGCCCCTTCCTCTGAGGTATTTTGGTTCTGAGGTACCGTATTTTTCAGAGTATAAGACGTACGTTTTTCCCTCATAAAAGAGGCTGAAAATCTGGATGCATCTTATACACTGAATACAGCATTTGTAGTCTACTCTCTGTATTTTTATTATTTATTGGGGGCTCCCTCTATTATACATATTGCTCAGGATGTGCTCTGTATGATCCCAGCCTGAAGACAACTGCAGTTCAACTTTGAGCTGCCATGGAGGGACTACAGGTTTGTGGAGAAGTGGCCCTTGGGCATGTGCTCATGTGGCCAACATAGTAATGCTTAGCCTAGTGTTTCTCAAATTTGGCAACTTAAAGATGTGTAGACTTCATCTCCCAAAATTCCCCACATCTCAAATTGTCAAGGTTGAGATTTTCTGGCTTAGTAAAGGGTGTGATTCGGCAACTGGGAGCAAATATCACATCATTTCCTCATCACTGACCACCTGTCCTTTCTCTCTTCAGAGAATCACAGAGAGTCCAGCAATTCAGGCAGAAGTAACCTTGAGGAAATCCCACTGCAACAGACAGGAGTCTTCAACAATACTGCTGGTGAAGAAAACCAAAGGGAGGACCTCCGAAGTTAGTTGACCTCCAAAACTCCTTTTGTTTACATCAGAATTTTTCTAAAAAAAGTTTTAACAAATTGGAGGATTATTTTTTAAAACTGTATGCTGCTGAATTTATCAAATTCATGGCAATTCACATCATATAGATTTTTCAATCTATTTGGGGAAGTCTCAGATGCATCAAGTTTTTTGTGATGCCACCTGTCCTGTGTTTAACTATAGAAAAAAATTAAAAATATTTAATGCATTTAGTATTTCTTTGTAATACATGCATTTAATACATTATTAATACATGAATAATGACGGATCTGCTAGTCCTAATTGTGGTCACTAATGAGAATTATTGCAAGAGTTAAGATCTGATATATTTATAAAGGTCTGTGTATGCTTACAATTTTACATGCTTACCGTATCAAAACAATTCAAATAGTGATGGATGAGTTATGTGTCTTCTTCTGTTGTTATAATTCTAATTGCTCCTCCTGTAACTCCCTTGCTGCTTAACAGTCAGTGCCATTCCATTAATGCCTAATACTCCTCTGAATAATTCAATCTGCACCCATGTGCCAGTATGGCACCCACTTTGAAAAAAGTTGTGGGAGGCAGATTAAACTCTTCAAAAAAGATCTTGAAAAATGCAGATACTTGTCAGTTTTACTCACAGTAATTCTTATATTGAGCATTTTTACATGAGGAAAATCAAATCAGGGAAAATGTTAAAACTACTCTGGGAAAACTAAGGGAAAAAATAATCACATTTACATTAAAAACAGGTATCTCAATGTTATCTCCTGAATGGTTGCTTGGAGAAAACAAGCAAAACATAGAATAATTCAGAGGAGAAATAAAAGGAGATGTGATGGAAAGTTGACTGGTTTCCCAGAAATCTTATTTATTTATAAAATTTATTGCCCACCCATCTTAACCACAGGGTAATTTTTGCTGTCATGCTTACTCCACATACAATACAATATAATAGCAGAGTTGGAAGGGACCTTGGAGGTCTTCTAGTCCAACCCCCTGCCTAGGCAGGAAACCTTATACCGTTTCAGACAAATGGCTATCCAACATCTTCTTAAAGACTTCCAGTGTTGAGGCATTTGCAACTTCTGGAGGCAAGCTGTTCCACTGATTAATTGTTCTCACTGTCAGGAAATTTCTCCTCAGTTCTAAGTTGCTTCTCTCCTTGATTAGTTTCTATTCATTGCTTCTTGTTCTACCCTTAGGTGCCTTGGAGAATAGTTTGACTCCCTCTTCTTTGTGGCAACCCCTGAGATATTGGAACACTGCTATCATGTCTCCCCTAGTCCTTCTTTCTATTAAACTAGACATACCCAGTTCCTGCAACCGTTCTTCATGTTTGCGTCTCCAGTCCCCTAATCATCTTTGTTGCTCTTCTCTGCACTTTCTAGAGTCTCCACATCTTTTCTACATTGTGGTGACCAAAACTGAATGCAGTATGCCAAGTGTGGCCTTACCAAGGCATTATAAAGTGGTATTAACACTTCACGTGATGTTGATTCTACCCGTTTATGCAGCCTAGAACTGTGTTGGCTTTTTTGGCAGCTGCTGCACACTGCTGGCTCATATTTAAATGTTTGATCAATAGGACTCCAAGATCCCTTTCAGTTACTACTATTGAGCAAGGTACCACCTATACTGTACCTGTGCATTTTGTTTTTGTTGCCTAAATGTAGAACCTTACTCTTTTCACCATTGAATTTCATTTTATTAGATAGTGCCCAATGTTCAAGTTTGTCCAGATCCTTCTGTATCTTTAGCCTATCTTCTGGAGTGTTGGCTATTCCTGCCAGCTTGGTGTCATCTGCAAATTTAATGAATTTCCCATTTATTCCCTCATCCAAATCATCGATGAAGATGTTGAAGAGTACTGGGCCCAAAACAGAGCCTTGGGGTACTCCACTGCATACTTCCCTCCATGAAGATGCAGTTCTTGTAAAGCTTATTTGGGTCTCCTGCCCAAGGACTTCAACCACAAAATTATCACTTTCAGACTAGGCATTGAATTTTAAAATGTCTATGATATTTATCAATCATACTTCTTAACTGCCCATCTCCCTCAGAGTGGGGCTTATAGAGGGCCACTCTATGAATGAGATGGGAGTCTCTAAATTTAATATATGGGATATATAAATAATTAATGCAATTAATTATTGCATTAATTAATGCAATTAATATTGCATGAGGTATACTGAGGAAATTTCTAATGTTTTAATTGGGAATACTGAAGTATTCCATGGAATATTTTCAATAGACATGCATTGAGTGTGTTAATCAAGATTAATATCAGATTAGTAACACACACGAACAATGGGTGAAAATACAAACCTATCAAAGGTCTTCCTTCAAGCTCCAGGTACTAATTATTTTCCAAAGCTTTCCAAATAGGAAACTGTAATCTTTACTCAATATTGAGAAGAGAGGTTCATGTAAGAATACCCTCTTGAATACATCTACCCAAGTTGTGTGATCATCTACTGTGGACTTACATCATTTGTCTTTGGGTGCAGGAATTGGTTTGACCACTCCCAAAGAAACTGACATTTGGAGATTCTTTTGGAAAATTTATCTGTCGTTTTACACCTTTATGTCTTTATAGATGTTATTGCAATATGGCATCTCTTTTGTTAGCTTTCTGAAATTCACTATTGTTCCTTCCAAAGAGATTTTCTACATGATGGACAGTAGCATCCAAATTCTTTGGAAATAGTTTTGTAACCTTTTTCAGCATAGTGAGCATTGGTAACTATTTTTGGAACTCCTTCAAAATCTCCTTTGTTTTAGTCATAATACACTTCCACATTTCTGTATTGCAAAGATCAGACTTTGATAGTGAATGTACAGAATTCAGTTCTTTAAATATGGCAGGAATTCCCATACTCACACTTATCCATTACTCACAGCACCTTACTCTAATCTTCCCTTCAAATGAAGTGATAATCCTAGACTTTCTCTATCAATAAAGTTCAGGAGCTCCAAAGTGATTCATGTTGTTCTCCTATTGTGGAAACTGACTGGCTTTCTTCTTAAGATGAATCTTCCACATGAGACGTTCATGATCTGTTCCAGAGTCAGCATCTGGTCATTTCTTTGATGCTATAGTTGAGCTCCCCCACCAATTTACATTTAACTTTCTAAAATTTTAACTTTTTTTTCTAAAATATAAGAGGTCAGAAAATGGTGATAAAGTTGGCAACAAAGTGATCTTCTGGCAAAGGGTGGCTAAAGTTCTCAAAAAAGAGAATAATCTTACCCTTAATCTCAGTAGTCCATCTTGCAAAAGAACAGGCCAAGCATTGAACCCCATAACAACCCACAAGAATCCTGCCCTCTCTCCCAAAATAGCCACCTTATGAAATACCTCCTACCTGAGACTGAGGCTCCGTCCTCCCTTTTCTTTAATTTCCTGTGTTTGGAATACGATATGGACAGAATTGTTCACAGCTGTGCCTAAAAGACAAGGCGCCTTAATTAATTAACCCTTAATTAACCCTTCAGAGAAACGTCTTTCCTTTTCTTGTCACAGCAGTGCCTTAAAGGTGTTACTTAACCCTGTTCCCTTCAGAGGCAAATAGTGTATAACCTTTTTTTTCCTTTGAGGCTCCAGCTCAGCTTCCCTCAGACCCTCCAGCCGCCCATCCCCCCCCCCCACAATCTTGCTCTCTCTCTCTAAAAAGAGCCGAGGTGGCGCAGTGGTTAGGGTGCAGTACTGCAGGCCACTTCAGCTGACTGTTATCTGCAGTTCAGCGGTTCTAATCCCACCGGCTCAAGGTTGACTCAGCCTTCCATCCTTCCGAGGTGGGTAAAATGAGGACCCGGATTGTTGGGGGCAATATGCTGACTCTGTAAACCGCTTAGAGGGGGCTGAAAGCCCTATGAAGCGGTATATAAGTCTAATTGCTAATTGCTAATACTGTCAATTTAACTATTTTCCCACCAAAATTCCACAAGGGCTTTCCCTCCCCTCCTTCCTATTCCAGCACCCGCAATATCATACCTTTCCATTCTTCTGAATTATATTTGATTCATAGAAAAATCTACCTCAGCATTATAGAATTGTAATAGAATAGCAGAGTTGGAAGGGACCTTGCAGGTCTTCTAGTCCAACTCCCTGCAGAGGCAGGAAACCAATTACCATTTCAGACAAGTGGCCATCCAACCTCTTCTTAAAAACTTCCAGTGTTAGAGCACCCACAACCTCTGGAGGCAAGTTGTTCCACTGATTAATTGTTCTAACAGTCAGGAAATTTCTCCTTACTTCTAAATTGCTTCTCTCGATTTCACCCATTGCTTCTTGTCCTGCCCTCAGGTGCCTTGGAGAATAGTTTGACTCCCTCTTCTTTGTGGCAACCCCTGAGATATTGGAACACTGCTATCATGTCACCCCTAGTCCCTCTTTTCATCAAACTCAGTTCGGTCTTTATATGTTTTTGCCTCCAGTCCTCTAATCATCTTTGTTGCTCTTCTCTGCACTCTAGTCTATATTGTACAACCATATCATGCTCAGAGTAAAGCCTCTAGTTTAAGATGGAGCACTTGACAACTGCACCTAAAAATGAAGCCTCCTTAACTTCGTCCCTTTCATTTTTCACCCCAAGCAACGCCTTAAACAGGTCCTTTCCCTCAGCCTCCGAGGCTCTCTCCTTCCCTCTGATGTTCTCTCTCGCCTGACGGTTGACGGTTTAACCGTTTAACGGCTTCACGCCAAAATTCCACGCGGGGTTTCCTTCCCCTCCCCTCTATTCCAGCAGGGGCGTCATAACTGTCCCCCGAGTGGCCTTTCACGGTTACGCAAAGCAATTTGTTCCAATGGGGAAGACCTTATGCCAAAGCAAAGATTTTGATCCCGCAGCTCTGATTTGATACGTTGTTATGTTGATCCCAGCGCTCTGAAACACTACCTGAAATACACGAGTGAAAAGCCCGACTCTTCAAGCCAGAGACAGCCCCGCACCCCTACCCAAACTTCTCTGGACTGAGGGAAAATTTGGACTACGGGAGGCGTATAAATGGCGCTTCCCCCCCCCCCCCAAATGGCTGCCCGTCTTCAGCCCCGGGCTCTCCGTTCGAGGGGTTTTCTCCCCATGAGTCTTCCCCACTCCTTTTTCAAACTGGAGGTGTGAATTCCAGGCAAAACGACAGCACCGCAGCCCTGAAGGCACGGCCAGCTAGCTTTTAAATCCCATCCCGCTGCCGCCGCCGCCAAGCCCACTTCTCCCACACTCCCTCGCAGGGTTGGCGTGAAGATGAAATGGAGGCAGCCTTTGTTTCTTCGTCCGGAGGGGGGGGGGCGCTGCAGCACCTTTTACGTCTCTACCCAACAACCGATGACGACACAGAAGTGCTTTTTCGCTATTGGCCAGGTTATTGTTTTCCCGCCCCCATCAAAACCATCCCCGCGGGTGCCGCCTCGGCGCAACCTTTCAGTCCGCAGCCGGCTAGCGAGGAGAGCGGCTGGGAGGACGCAGGCGCAGTTTCAGCCGCGATTTTTTTCCCGCCCGGGGAGGTGGGTGGCGGTGGTGAGCAACTCCTAGTGACTAACTCGGGGTTTCAGAAAGCAGAATGCCGCCTCCGAAGATGCTGCGTCTTCTATCTAGAAGGCTCCCCATAAAGCCGAGGAAGGGATCGCTGTTTTGGGAGCGATTTGGGGCAGAGCCGTCTTCTCCCTCCTTTTCCTGCCCTCCTGTGCAGTGTTTGCCTCTCTAAAGAGCCAGGCTAACCTATTCCATAAACGTCTATAGATTCTCAGTCATCCAGGTCATGGTTGATCCAATGATGCTTTTTCAGGAGGCAACTGGACTTTATTGTTTTTCTTTAAAGACGTTTCGCTTCTCATCCAAGAAGCTTCTTCAGCTCTGACAGGATGGTGGGGAATGGAAGGATTTCTACTCCTTGAAGACCGCTGGTCATTCGCATCGTTTTAGAGGGTTGCTGAAGCACTTGCAGGTTTATCTGTGTTGTCAGGGTCATCTGGATGGTGCAACTAGTTCC
The DNA here is from genome assembly GCF_009769535.1 of Thamnophis elegans. Taxonomy (NCBI): domain Eukaryota; kingdom Metazoa; phylum Chordata; class Lepidosauria; order Squamata; family Natricidae; genus Thamnophis; species Thamnophis elegans. The sequence continues at coordinate 170,100,579 of NC_045542.1, read as the reverse complement.
TGTAGACTGCAATTGCTCTGGAAATCCATTTCTACTCCCACACCATTTGAAGGGTGTTGTTCATCCCAAATTGCATAGCTAAAAATCTGTAGAAGGGGACAACAGAGAATGAGGTGGCTCAACGGAGTCACTAAAGCAATAGGACTCCAGAGGATGATAGAGGACAGGAACGCCTGGAAGAACATTGTCCATGGGGTTGCAATGGGTCAGTGACAACTTTGCAACTAACAACAAAAGTCTAGAGATTCTCAGTCATCCAGGTCATGGTTGTCCCAAAGGTGCTTTTTCAGGAGGCAATTGGATTTTCGTGTTTTTCTTTGAAGACGTTTTGCTTCTCATCCAAGAAGCTTCTTCAGCTCTGAAGGAGAAGGGAAACGTTTTCAAAGTAAAACAAGAAAGTCCTGTTGCTTCCTGAAAAAGTGTTCCATAAAAGAGTAAGTGCACTTTCCACCATGCTGCTGCTTTTGCAATAATACTTCCAGGCAAGATGAGTTTCCTTGAATCCCTGTTATTGCTGGAGGGAGAAAGTGGGCAGAGTAAATGCAAATATAGATAAAAAATAGAAAGTGGCCTTGAATTTCTGTTGTAATTACTATATTAGGATACTGTATTAATTTGCTGGTCATTACAGAATTTAAGACCTTCCCTTTTCTGATTATTCTCCTCATCGCCTTCTAATGTTTTATCTATTTTTTTAATCTGTGAGCAGCCTTTTGGGTTCTCTCCCATCAATTGATTTTGGCTCCATCCAAGAAAGTTGGGCATATAGTTTTTCTTAATCTCTCCAACTTTAATTTCTAGAGTTACAAGATTAGGTTTTTGGTTTTAATCCAAAAGGGCAGTAGCAGGTATTTGGCGGTGGGTTAGTTTTGGCACGTCTGTGTGTGTGTGTGTGTGAGAGAGAGAGAGAGAGAGAATTCATCAGAGAGAGAGAGAGAGAGAGAGCATTGGTTCTCTGGGAGCAAAGATGGGATTATCTGGTGATGTTGAAGACATACCGTATTGTTTCTTAACAATACAAAGATAGTGATTGGTTCTTGAGTAGCTTGTTATTGCTGGAGTAGTTTGTTATTGCTTTCTTGCAGATATTTTTTAAAAAAATCTCTTCCTAAAACTAGACTGGTTCACATAGTCCAAGCATGAGCAAAGTCCCAGCCTACTTGCCTTCCAAAATTTGCTTTGTGCTACCCAGGGCCTCTTGTAAACTTGGAGGAATTGGGGGTGGGCGGGCTGTCTCACATATAACTGCTATAACTAACCAGGAGAAAGATGTCTGGACTTCACAGAAGGCAGTTAAGGCAGGGGCCCATCTTTTTCTTGGAGGATGTTCTGTTGGAGGGAACCTCTGCAGAGAAATTCCAATTCCCTCCAGTCTTTTGACCTAGAGTGGAACACTAAAAGTGCCTGCTTTTTTTTAAGAGACCACCTGGGATAGATTCTGAATTCATCAGTACAAATTTTAGTTTTTATTATATTTTGTTATGCAGATTGTTAACCATTCTCCATATTCCTTGTACATCCTTTTATTTTATTATGACCTTATTCTAATTCTAATATATAATGTTTATTTGTGTGATTCAGTAATTATGTATTGCTTCAGCTTGCCAGTGTTCCAGTGTTTTCTTCTAATTAGAGAACCATTGTGAGATTAGTACCCTACTCAACTGCAAATCAATATTCCTCACTTTATGCAACTAATTTACGAAAATACTGAATACCACGCACGGGACTGGTTCTGTGGCAACTTATTTGATACTTCATTTATTTGCTGAGGAACCATCAATGAACATAACTTGAATATAAGAATTCATCTGCCATCCTGCCAAAGATTAGCTTGGTAAGCAGAATGTTATAGGTAACTTTGTCAAATGTTTCTCCAAAATTAAAATACTTGTGTTCAAATCAATTTCTATCATTATAAAGTTACCCAATCAAAATTACAAAAGTCTGATAGAAACATTATTTTTAAGGAAATTATTGTTTCATGATTTGTGCTAGGATCTTTTCAAGTACTGATCTGTGATTGTCAAGACAAAAGCATTGTTTTATCCCAAAGCTTTTGAATTTTCTATACATTTGTGCAGGGATTGCATGAATGGATGTCGTTTATTAATTGTCATAAAAAAGTTGTATATAGTGCATAATACAGCAAGACAAAGGAATAACAATGTTTAAAGTTTAAAATAAATAGCTTAATTCCTTCTAATATGAAAATGACCTGTCCAACTCCTATTGAAAACTCTCATTTTCCTTATACTGTAATTATCAGGAGTAAATCAACTGTTTCAATCTTTGTAGCGATTTCTGAGGAATTATGTGCTAAGAGAAATAGTACATTATCTTTCATAATTAATCAGGGCAATTGAATTAACTCCAAATTTTATAAGCATAAATTTGTGCACAACCTTGGAAAGATCTCCTTGAACAGTACATTTTAATGCAACAGAAGAGGAAGTGCGTGAATGGGAAGAAATCATGACCCTTTGATTTAATTAATCTAACTTAACTAGGTAAAGGTTCCCCTCGAACATATGTGCTAGTTGTTCCAACTCTAGGGGGTAGTGCTCATCTCCATTTCAAAGCTGAAAAGCCAGTGCTGTCCAAAGATGTGTCTGGTCATGTGGCCGACATGACTAAATGCCAAAGGCACACAGAACAGTTACCTTCCCACCAAAGGTGGTTACTATTTTTCTACTTGCATTTTTTTTACATACTTTCAAACTGCTAGGTTGGCAGAAGCTGGGACAAGTAACAGGAGCTCACTCTATTATGTAGCGCTAGGTATTCAAACTGCCAGCCTTTCTGATCGAGAAGCTCAGTGTCTGAGCCACCGATTCAGTTAATTTTAGCAACTGAATGAAATCAAATGGACATTTAGCCTTTGCTTCACTTCTTCAGCCCAAAGTGTGGATTCTTTTATGTTGTATAAAATTACTGTTTCGACTGAAGGCCTTTCTGCAGTCCATACAGTTATATGATTTCCACACTCGGTGTATTTATACGGTTTCTCCCCAGTATGGATCCTTTGATGCGAAGTAAGTTCTTTCTGAATAAAGCTCTTTCCACACTGTGCACCGATACAGTTTCTCTCTGTGTGGATTCTTTTATCTTTCATAAAGCTATTTCTCTCACGAAACCATTTCCCACATGTTACACATACATATAGTTTCTTCCCAGTGTGGATCCTTTGATATGATGTAAGCCCTGGGCTGCGAACGGAGAAGAGATCCAGCGTAAATGAGCTCTTATCTCCAGCCAGTTCCTCGCAGCTGCCTTTTTGCAGCCCTAGACAGGCGACCCCCCCACTCAGGACAATGATAAATTGTTTAAAGCAACTTAAGGCTAACACGAGCGGGTCTTACTCCTGTGATGTTTTTTTTATAACTAACTAAACACCAGCCTTGTTTTTCCTTTGAAACTTCTTTGTGCAACCGCGCTATAAAATGGCGTTTTTACCGTGTTGGTGATTGATGACGTAATTAACCGGCTTTATCTCCCCGGAGACTGCTACTCATTAACAAGCAAAATCTACAAATAATTTATTGAGAACTGACCAGGTGAAGACACTGTTTATCTGTTTATTCTCAGCTTTTATCTATAATGCCTCCCAGGTCTAAGCAGGCAAAAAAATCCCCCCCGCATGTGCTTAAAGAACTTGTTAGTAAATCGCTGCCTTTGTCTCCAACACCCCCTACTGGAGATTCCTTGACACAGGAGCTTTTTTTTCAAATAATCAATGACTTTAAACAAGAAATTAAAGAATTTGTGCTGGATTTATGCGATAAAATACAGACTAAAATTGCCCAAATAAAGGCGGATATGTTTGAAGTCACGTCTACTTTGACAGATTATATCGAAGAAATGGAGACTAAACTGGAAACTTTGGAGGAGGCTAATCTTAATTTGACTTCTAACATCCAAGCATTACAACAAGAGATTAGAGATACTCAAACACAACTTATAATGATAAATTATAACAGAAAGGCGTTTGCAATAAGAGTCAGAGGACTGCCCGAAAAGAAAGGAGAGAACTTGAAACAGACGTTTGTAGAAGCCTTCAGCCAAGCGGTGGGAGGTCCTGGATTCAATTTTGATTGGAATATTCGAAAAATCTATCGCCAGAATTCGTGTCTAGCAGAACAACGACAGCTTCCAAGAGACATAATTATATACTTTTTCACAAGAGAATCCAGAAATGCGATCATCCAAAAGTTTTACAACAACAGGCTCCGAATCGATGGCCATGATTTGTTTGTCTTTAAAGAAATCCCGCTCCAGATGCTGCAAGCAAGGAGAGGCTACACTTTTTTAACCCAAGAACTAAGAAATCGTCAAATACAGTATAAATGGGAAGTTCCAGTTGGAATTACAGTTACACTCGAAAATCAAAGATTTCGTATTAATTCTGTTTCGGAAGCTCGGGACTTTTATTATAAAACTCTGAAGGCGGGGCTTCTTGACTCACTCAGAAATGCGGAAGGACAAGGTGAAGGAAAGATAAGCAGCAAGTCACTTGGTTACAAGAAAGAGGGAGTTGTTCTCCCCCTACTGGAGAGGCAGAAGAGCGGAAACTGAGGATTTAGTCATATTTTCAAAGCAGCGGGACACGTGGTTATAAGGTAGAGGGTTGCCTTTTCTTTCCGGAAGGGCAGAAGAGTAAAGAATATAGAGCCAGCGATGTCTTTAAAATACTCTCTAAGCTTTTGGACTGATTAAAACTTTAGGATTTCTGTTTGGTATGAAATGGTAAAGCTGTGTACTGATGAGGAATGGAAAGAAGCATTGCTTATTTTAGACAGATATTATACGGGACTTTTATAAGACTTATTTGAATCTCAATCCAAACTGCGCATGAAGTGTTTTCTGTGAGGAAAGCGGGGACTAAGATTTATTTGAATTGCGGTTTGGGATGAATGGAGTTGGGAGGAGTGGGGCAGAAGGGAAGGTGGAGCGGGATATCGATGATGGGATCTTGGGATTGAATGAAGTGGTATGGATTTTGGGCACATATTTTACGGATTTACATGCTTGAAGTATAACATAAAAAGCTCAGGATTTTAAAGTGAAGAGCGAGATCCTAATCTTATGCAATTTGGGCTTGGGAGGAATGGAGATGTGAAACGAAGGGTAGGAAGATGAGTAGCGAAAGTATGATTAGACTGCTCTGTATTTGAAGATAAATTGATTTTTGTATAAACTAATATTTGAATATAAGGTTAAGAAAGGCTATCTGGAGAGTCTACAGGAAGATGGGGGTAAATATCAAAGAAGTAAGGGACGAGGACAAAATATAAATGGAATGATTCACACTGTTTAAATTTTAAGAATGATGGGAGGCTGAGCATAATGCAAAAGATTTTTTAAATTTTCTTTAAATTTTTTTTTTTATTTACTTTTTCATTTTTTTTTCTTTTTCGGGGTGTTCTTTTTATTTTATTTTCATTATTATTGTTAATAAGATATTTTAGAAGGTGAATGGTACTGAACTGTGCCGGGTGTGGGACCTGGGAAGTCGGAGGGGGTTAGGGAGGGGGGTTCATTGGGGGTGGGTGGGTGGGTGGAGATATAGTTTCAATATATAAAATAAGAAGAATACACTTGTATACTGTTGATCCTTATCTTTTCTTTTTTATTTTTCTCTTTTTTTTTCTTTTTTTCTTTTCCCTTCTTTTTTCTTTTTAGCGTAACTGAATAGATTAAGGAATAGAGAAATGCACCATGTGAGAAGTAGAGGAAAGGAAGAGGGAGAAGTAAGGAGGGAGGAAGAGGGGAATGTAAGGAGGATGAGAGGGGAAGGAGGGTGAGGAAGGCGAGAAAGGAAGATAGGAGGGGAAAGGGAAGTAGGAGGGGTGATCGTTGGAGGGAGAAAGGAAAGTTGGAGGGGGAGAAGAAGGGGTGTATGAAAGTGATAAGTTGGGTTTATGAGTTGTGTTTAGGTTGGGGTTTTTCTTTTCTTATTATTATATTATTATTATTGCAAATATTCAGTATATAAGTGAATGTACAAAATTGAAAATGAAAATGAATAAAACATTTAAACTGCAAGATATGATGTAAGCATACTTTTCAGCCTAAAGCCCTTTCCACACTCAGTGCACTGATATGGTTTCTCCCCTGTGTGGATCCTTTTGTGGTAAGAAGACTTTTTCTGCTGAAACTCTTGTCACATTCCGAAAACTTAACGGTTTCTCTCCTGTGTGAATTCTTCTGTGCTGTATAAAAGTACAGTTCTGACTAAAACTCTTTCCACGCTCTGTGCATTTGTATTTTTTTTTCTCCAGTGGGGATCCTTTTATGAGAAATTAGGTAGCTGCTGCTACTAAGCCTCTTTCCACACTCAAAACATTGATATGGTTTCTGTATACTTTATGAAGCTTAAGAAACTTTTTTGTGTAAATGTTCACATAGTACATGCATTTGAGCCCTGGCCAAAACATCGCAAAACTATAGGATCCACGCTTTAACAAAATAATAGTAATGTGCTATATGTCATTATATATGCATTATCTTTTTAATGTTGAGTATTCTGTTGTCCTTGGTCTTGCATTAAAATGTCATATCATAATCAAGAGTCCAGAAACTCTCAGAATGCTATAACAGTCCAGAACAGATACAGGCATTATGTCATGCCCCTAAATGTAGAGTTTTAATGACCTTAGGTATTTTTGCATAGTGTATATATATGTCTGGAAAACTCATTAAGGTGTATCAGAAATGATCCCAGCACACACCTGAGCAGGTACCTTTCAATCTCTTTTCTCAGGAGATAAACAAGAGCACCTCCTTCAGCCAAAAGATGCTGCTGATGTATTTATAACTACAAAATTTCTTTCCCCTATAATTAATCCCAGAGCAAAAAGCCACATTCCGATTATTCTCCAACATGACTTCCCTATGCAAGGCTCTTTGGCCACAATCCGGCAGCGCCCTCTGTGAAATTCATGGCTACCTCCTCAAAGGAGACGGAATCCTGAAAGAGGAAGAATATTTTCCTTAGCAGATAGCCCCATGGAAGGACAAGCTAAATTTCCTCTTATTTCATACAATTAAAACACACAATTTTGCAATGAAACAATGCACACTTTCTTGCATTGTTGGAATAACTCTACAGAGTTGATGAAGCTATTCCAAAGTACACAGGATTATTTCAATTTATATGATTTAGCTACATTCAGGATACAAACCAGCAAAAGAGCTTCCCATGGCACAGAATGCAGCACAGATGCTTAGGGGAGTAGTATGCTCCACCCCGCTCCTGCCTGGCTGAGCAAATTACAGGGACTTTAGATAACACCTATCCAAGATAGGGGTTTTCCCCCTACAACTATTCAAATTCTTGGCAACAATAAGGGGATCTTGGTGCTTTCTGAGCTTGGTTGTTTTCTTGCATCTTGTTACCCAAACTAGATAACATCATCAGCACTGAGCTACAAATATTCTCCTTTATTGGTATCTTGGAGGCAAGCTTGGAAATCCTGTGTGACTTCACTGAAATCTTTTTATCTCACAGCTTGTTATAGTGTGACTGAAACCTTTTTATTGTATGAAATATTTTGCTTTTAATTGTGAAGAGTATTTACATGGAAACCTATATTTCACATTATTACCATATAATCAAAGCATTTTTCCTACACTTGTAGTAGTTTTTATGCTATGCTTGACTTCACTCATTCCATTTGTAACTGTTTTGAGTATTTCCATAAAATGTAAAAGCATTTTCTATTTTTACACCTGTCTTAGATACTGGATTTTGTATTTTCACACCAACTCTGTAGAGCGAATCAAGTTGTTTGAGTGTGACATGAAGACTCCATCTTGCTAAAGAACTGGCCATAATCTGAGCCTGAGGCCCCCATATGGTTCCATTCTCCGATGAAGCTTCCCCTACCTGAGTTGGGGGCATAGCTGTTGTTTCTGCTCCATTACAAAGAGGAGACTTTTCAGGGATGAATGCCTTTCCATTCCCTGTGAACAAGAGAAAATGAGGAAAACAGTTTTTAAGACTTATGAATAAGCTCTTAGGAAGCACTATACACAAAAGCCATCTCATGCACAAGCCTAGAATTCGGTGTGAAAGGAGCTCAGTCCCATTGCCTTCAGAAAAGACCCTCTCTTAGCTGACAAAGTGACCCAAACTGGATTGTCCTGGGAGATCTTCCCAAAGAGCAGTTCTTAAGAGGAACTGAATAGATGTCCCCTTTCTTTGGGATGCACTATGACCATTTCCTTCCATGGCTCCTCCACCTGAAAGACCAGCTAGTATTAGAAAGCCTGATGAGATGGATGCTACCAGCTTGGCTGGTTTCAAAAGAGTTGGACCAATTCATGGTATCTATTGTTATTAGCCTTGATGACATCTGCTGGGAGAGCAGTGGGCTTCCTTGTGTTGTTGGTGGGCCACTGTGAGAAGAGATTGCTGAACCAGATGAGCCAGAGGTCCAATACAGCAGGCCAGTTTTACATTTTTATTTATATCCTCTTTATGATGGATATCTGAGGGACCATCTCTTGCCAGTCACATCTACCTGACCCACTAGAACAGGGAGGCAAGGTATGTTGCAGGTCCCATCCCCTAAGGAGGTACATGTGGTGGGACCCAGAAGGGCCATCTCCATGGTGGTGCTCTCTCTCTGGAAGATCATCCCTCCAGAAATTAGACTGGCTTCCACTCTAACACTCTTTCAGAAGGTCCTCAAAATGTTCTGCTGGGGAACCCAGAGTGGGATGGAGCTCATTAAATAGCTAGTATGAATGTATGTTGTTGTCTGGATGGGAGGGGGGGTTGTTATTTTTTTCTTTTTCTTTCTTTTATATTGTGTTTTTATGTCCTTGTAAGCCACCTTGAGTCACCATGTGCAAGTCGGCGGCAATATACATTTTCTAAATAAATAATAGACATAAAAGGCAGTGTGATGGCTCAGAAGATGCTGGGCTTGTCATCTAGAAATATATACGGTATTTTTCAGAGTATAAGCTACACTTCCCCACTCTAAGAGGGTGAAAATTTGGGTGCATCATAAACTGAATGTAGTCTCGCCCACCTGCTGGCCACCACCGTTTGGCCTCTGCCTCCCAGCAATTTGCCTCTTTGCAGCAAACACCCTATTTCAGTTTCAGAACAGCCTGATTAGCACAAGCAGCAGATTATTGGTTGGATCGGCCTCCTGAGCACCAGCTGTTTCAGGCTGCAGGGATTGCCATTGCCTATTGTCGCCTCCATACACCCTATATTCAGCCTCCAAATCCCATTTTTGGCCTCTGCACACCGTTTTCGGCCTCCGTGTGCCACATTTTCCGCACATTCCAATCTTTGCTGCCCGGAACAGGCAGAAAATGGGGTGTAGAGAGGCCAAAGATGGGGACATACGGAGGCTAAAAATGGGATGTGGAGGCTGAAAAAGAGGCATGGGGAGGCGCCAATAGGCAATGGCAATCCCTGCAGTTTGAAACAGCTGATTATTGGGAGGCCCGACAATCAGCTGCTTGTGCTAATCAAACTGCACTGAAAGTGAAACTGGCTGTTTGCTGCAAGGAGGCAAACTGCTGGGAGGCAGAGGCAGATTTTTTCCGCCTTGTTTTCCTCCCCAACAGCTAGATGCATCTTATACTTTGGAGCATCTTATACTCCGGAAAATATGGTGTGTGTGTGTGTGTGTAATAGAAATAATGTGAGGTTTCCCCTTCTCTGGAATTATCTGATAAATGAAACAGAATCATTTGCCTAAATAAAAACTCTCCAATTATGCATTCCAAGAAAGATTAACTAGACACTTAAGAAATCATTGACATTGCTGGAACACATTATAATCCTTTTCAGCTACAAGGATGAAGTTCTCTCACCTGCTTCATCCCCAGCTCATTGTCTGCTGCCTGGCTCAGAAGGAACCCTACAGCCAAGACCACTGCCTGGGAACAGGTTTCAGTTCCACATTCCCTGACCCAGCTCTCTATCTCTGGAGGCAGGATGGCCAGGAACTTTTCCAGGACCACCAGATCCAGCATCTCAGCTTTGGTGCTCCTTTGTGGCTTCAGCCATTTACGGCAAAGCTGGTAGAGTTGGCTGCAAACTTCCAGGGCCCCTTGGCCTCCTGATAGCAGAAATTCTGGAAGCGCCAATGCTGAATGTCTGAACTGATAGTGCCATCATGGGAGATGTTCTGGCTGGTTGTTTTCCAAAATTCTCTACTGTTTCCAGTTTGAATGGTAGGAAAGACTTTTCCCACTCTCAGTTCTGCTGACCTTTGCATATCTATTTTTTAAAAGAATCTGTTCTAATGCACCTCCAACAGGAACCAAAAATTTCCTGGTCTACAGAGCAATCTTTAATCACATCTATATTTTACCAAACCAGGATTTGGCTATGATTTATTTTCCATACTAGACAAGGAGTAACTTCAAAAGCAAGTTAACAGACTTGCCTCTTGGTGAGATGGGCAGCTTATACATTTTATAATAAATTTTAAAAAGCAAGTTGACATGCTTGCATATATTCCGAACTGAAAAACAGAACAAAACAAAAATCAGAATAGCAGATTACTGTAGTCCTTGTAATCCAATTGCAGAGAATCATGTTTTTGCTTGGAGAAGTTTGTCCCATTGGATCTTTTAATTAAAATCACTCTAGAATGAAAGTCCAGGAAGATCCATAATCAGCAGTTTCTTTAGATAGGCAATAACTCCCTCCTCTCTTCCATGATAATCAACTGTCATACACATAGTCCTTGACAATGACCACAATTGAGCCCAAAATTTTTGTTAAGTGAAACATTTGTTAAGTGAGTTTTGCCCCATGTTACAACCTTTCTTGCCACAGTTAAGGGAATAACTGAAGTTGTTAAATTGGTAACCCAGTTAAGTGAATCTGCTCTTCCCATTGACTTTGCTTGTCAGAAGGTTGCAAAAAGTGATCACATGACCATGGGACACAGCAACTGTCCTAAGTACAAGTCAGTTGCCAAGCATCTGAATTGACTATGGAGATGCTGCTAAAATGGTCACTGAAAAATGGCCATAAGTCACTTCTTTCAATGCTGTTGTAAGTTTGCAATTCAATTCAAACCAATCTCAGTTTGTATACAGGTTGTGCACTGACAATGAAGGTTTGAATTATGAATTATTGAATGGTCACTAAATGAACTGTTGTTAAGTCGAGGAGGACAGTTACCTCCCCACCCACCCACCCCCGCACTCTTCTGTTCCGGAAGGTTTGGACAGAGAGAGGGCTCCTCCCCACACATCTCTCAGATACAGATCCAGCCTCTCCTCCAGATTTCCAACACAAAAGGACCCCCCCCACACACACACTCCTAACACTTGATCCCTGGAGGAGGCTGGAGAGAGACAGCCAGCCAAAGCCTCTTCCCTTCAAGTACAAGTTAGGAAGATCCTTTCCAAGTGGCTGAGTGGCTAAGAAACTAAGCTTATTGATCAGAAAGGTCGGAGGTTCGAATCCCTACTAGAGGTCTCCTGCGTGAGCAGGGGGGGGGTTGGACTAGATGACCTCCAAGGTCACTTCCAACTCTGATACTGTTAAAAAAAAGTTTCCTGGATCGCTGGAAACCCCGACAGCCAGCCAGGGAAGGGTTGCCCTTCATCCTGTTTTCCTACTGGGGTAGGAAAACAGGATGAAGGGCAATCACTCTCCCCAGTCACCCTCAACCCCTTCCCAGATTCCCAGCGATCTGTGATTTTGTTTCGTCGCTGGTTGCTCCTGGGAAGAGCGAGGGCAAAACAAGCCAGGATCCTCAATCCCACCATGACTTCCCCGCTCGCTCCTTGCCTTCCAGGAAGGGAATAAGGCCGAGCATTAGCGCTCCTTCCTAGAGAGGCGAGACGCTCTGGGAAAGGATAATGGCCGAATGAAGCTGAGCATGCGCTGTAAAGCTTCGTTGGCAAGGCTTGAGCGGAGGCCTGGAAGTGAGGGTCGCCTAACAAAAAGAAAAAAGGAAGGAGCCCTTGCCTCTCTAGGAAGAGCGCTCTCTCGCCCTCCATGCAGAGGCACCTGTAGACAAAGAGGGTGGGAGCGGCTCTTGTTTTCACCAGCAAAAAAAAAAAAAAGCGAGGAAGCCGAATTGCAAATCACCCCCCACCTCCCCCCAAAAGCGGGTTTAACCAGGAAGGCTGGGAAGAGGCTGTTGAGTGTTGGGAGAACGATCCTTTTGGGTGGAAATAGGCTGGGAAGCCCTGCACGCACCATCCTCATTGGCTATCCTGCAGGTCCCCGGGTGGATCTCGGCACCTGCAGCGATCCGGAGAGATTGGAAAGCGCCTGCGCCCTCGTTCCGCAAGTGGCCCGTTTTCTGATCCTGGAAGGTCCTGGGGGCGGCGAGGGTGGTGGCGGTGGTATTCTGGATGGCGCGTTGCTCAGAGGGGAGACAAATGGACATTTGGATTGCGGTTCTTGGTTGGTTTTTTTTCCCTCTTGAATTTGGAAGAGGAAGGCATCTGATCCTGCCTGTGATGTCTCTTAGGAGGACAAATCACAGAGAGAATATTTATGAGGCTATTCTAGAGTTATTTTCCTAATAGCTGGACTGTTATAAATTGACGTGGAATTAAGGAGGACCTTCCTACCAGTGAGGACAGTTAACTAGTTGGAACCGCTTAGTTTTGGGTTTTAAAGAGGTTTTTTAAAAAAGAGATTGGACAGCCGCCTGTCTGAAATGGTATAGGGTCTCCTGTTTGAGCAGGGGGTCGGACTAGAAGACCGCGAAGGTCCCTTCCAGCTCTCTTCTGATTTGATGGATTGAAAGTCACTTTGTGGACAAGTGACTTGACTAGGTAGAATGGATCTCCAATGGTCTGCAGGGAGAGGAGCCGCCGAAACCTGGGAGCCTGTCAATTGGCCGGGAAGCAGAGGAGATTTTGGGGGAAGAGGCAGCCCAAGAGGCATCCTCAAGGGTCCCCGCAGGTCCGAGCCTGAGAGCTATGCTCAGGCGGTGGCCCTGGCTGATGGATGCCTGGTTGGCCCTGCAGCCCCTGAGGAGCTGGCAAAGGGGCAGGTGAGAGAATTTCATTCCAGGAGCTTTCTAAGATGATAATATGACAAGCAATGACCTGAATTGCCAAATTCTTTAAAGGCCTTACCCATCTTTTCAGGAACTATTCTCAAAAGAGCATAGGTACATTGCACAGATGCAAATTAGTAGAAAGAATTATCAGACAGTGAAAAAATGATACTAAATAAGGCATGAATGCTACTGGTATTATTTGGTGCTTAAAATGGAACTTTGCCTACATATAATAGTAACTGTGTATGTAACTGTATGTAAATGTATGTAACTATGTAGTTACTACATAGTAGTAACTGTGAGAGGGATCTTGGAGTTCTAGTGGACAACCATTTAAATATGAGACAGCAGTGTGCAGCAGCTGCCAAAAAGCCAACACAGTTCTAGGCTGCATAAACAGAGGGATAGAATCAAGATCACGTGAAGTGTTAATACCACTTTATAATGCCTTGGTAAGGCCACACTTGGAATATTCATTCATTTTTGGTTGCCATGATGTAAAAAAGATGTGGAGACTCTAGAAAGAGTGTAGAGAAGAGCAACAAAGATGATTAGGAGATTGGAGGCTAAAACATATGAAGAACGATTGCAGGAACTGAGTATGTCTAGTTTGATGAGAAGGACTAGGGGAGACATGATAGTAGTGTTCCAATATCTCAGGGGCTGCCACAAAGAAGAGGGAGTCAAGCTATTCTCCAAGGCACCCGAGGGTAGAATAAGAAGCAATGGGTGGAAACTAATCAAGGAGAGGAGCAACTTAGAACTAAGGGGAAATTTCCTGACAGTTAGAACAATTAATCATTGGAATAACTTGCCTCCAGAAGTTGTTGGTGCTCCATCACTGGAGGTTTTCAAGAAGAGAATGTACAGTCAGTTATCTGAAATGGTATAGTATTTCCTGCCTAAGCAGGGAGTTGGACTAGAAGACCTCCAAGATCCCTTCCAACTCTGTTATTCTTTTCTGTTCTGTTCTAGTCTATACTTGAAAAGAATATGTAGAACTAAACATTTAAACTTAATAGGCAGTTAGAGACCCAATGAAATACATTGCTCGAATTGCCCTTCAACTGCAATTTTAATAGGCTTAGGACATGGGCCTTCCCCACCAAAGCATTACAATGCCACTATGCTTTAACTGCTAGGCCAGAGATCTCCCCGTTGCAAGAGGCAACAGAAAACCAAGCTTGTTGTTAAATCTAAATCTAAATACGCCAGGTGGAACATATACTAAGAGCACTTAGACAAATATACCACCCTATAGTGCTTTGGAGCACTCTGAGCGGTTTACAATGTCAGCCTATTGCCCCCAACAATCTGGGTGTTTGTTTTACTGACATTGGAAGAATGAATTAACCTTGAGTCAGTCAGGATCGAACTCCTGGCAGTGAGCAGAGTCAGCCTGCAATACTCCATTCTAACCACTGGGCCATCATGGCTCTAAACGGACATTATTAAAACCACAACGAAAAAAGGGGCCACATCCTTGAAGAAAAGAGCAAAAGTAAGCCACCCAGAGTTGTGATCAGATGGGCAGGAAACAAATTTGATAAAGAAACAGAAGTAGAGGAAGAACTCAGAAAAATAAAAATAAAAGAATAAAAAGAAGAAATAATCAAAAGAAGCACAGAAGCAGCAGAGCATTTATCCAGAAATAGCCAAATACAAAGATTAATCATTAGCAGTTGGATTTGGGTTGGGTAGAAGGCAAGGCAAGGAAGTTATAGTCATGGTCATCAAAAAGTGGATCATAAACCAGTTTGGGTTTTTTTAGATACAGGAACTCTTCATGGAGGAGATCTCCGCAGACTCACTTGGAAGAGGAGATCAACCCAGCCCTTCTCGAGAGCTTTTCAGGAGGATCTCACAAGAAGACCCACCTCAGGTCACTCCTCCATGTAAGTGAATGAATGTATCTTCTGAAAGCCCAGGCTCTTTCTATTCGTGAGCTGCTTTGGCAATGAAATTCTAGGCCTTTCTCCTTTATTGTGCATCCCCAGGCCTTATTCACAAATCCTACAATAATCTGTTTTCCTCCCCTTTCTCTCCTTAACAGGGCAAGGAAGAACATTAATGGAAATCCATGAAATGGTCCCTGTTTATGATGGAGCAGAAGTAGCATGTGTGCATCCAACTCAGGTAGGGGACTGAATCCCACGAGGGGACTGTTTGGTATGGGGCTCAGTGCACAACCTGCTCCTCAGCAAAAGAGGGTGTGGAGGCCACACTTCCTGTTGAGTCCTATTCAGTTTAGTATTGCCTTCAGGAGTGTTGTTGAGCTACAAAGAGAAAATGTACAAGCTGAGAGGCTGGTATTGTAATAAAGGTAACGGTAAAGACTCCCCTTGCACATATGTACTAGTCGTTCCCAACTCTAGGGGGCGGTGCTCATCTCCGTTTGGCTGAAGAGCCAACGCTGTCCAAAGATATCTCCGTGGTCATGTGGCCATGACTAAACGCCGAAGGCGCATGGAGTGCTGTTACCTCCCATCAAAGTGGTCCCTATTTTTCTACTTGCTTTTTTTACATGGTTCCGAACTGCTAGATTGGCAGAAGCTGAGACAAATAACGGGAGCTCATTCCGTTATGCAGCACTAGGGATTCAAACTGTCGACCTTTCTGATTGACAAGCTCAGCGTGTTAGCCACTGAGCCAACGTGTCCCTATTATTATTATTATTATCTGGTTAATCTTTGATGAGATTCACAGCCTTTGGGGCTGGATGGTAGCTCAACAGCTCGAGTCCTAACCAAGGACCTAGGAACTGCTAAGGTAATGTCAGAGGATATAAGTTGTTCCAAGTAGGGTGGTTTTTTTGTAGAGTCAGATTGTTCAAGTCTGATAAATTTAGAATTTCCAAATAGGGAGGTAGCCCTTTAGGTATTGCTCCAAGGGCTCCAATTACAGGTGGTACAATACTCAATTTCTTTTTCCACAGTCGCTCAACATCAATTTGCAAGTCCTGGTACATAATAATAATAATAATAATAATAATAATAATAATAATAATAATAATAATAATAATAATAATAATATGGCTGATTATTTAAAAGAAAGTCAAGAACATCTATTAATTGAAGTAAAGAACAAAAAACTACTGAAGGCCCAACAGATGAAACAAGAATATAGAAAACATGTGATAAAATCAAGAATGGAGAGTTGGCAGAACAAAGCACTGCGTGGCCAATTTCTGGAAAAAATAAAAGATAAGGTGGACAGTGAAAAAACTTGGTTATGGTTAACAATAGGTACATTAAAGAAAGAAACAGAGTCACTAATCCTGGCTGCGCAAGAACAAGCTATCCGCACAAATGCCATTAAGGCCAAAATCGAAAAATCCTCTGATGATGCCAAATGCAGACTTTGCAAAGAAGCTGATGAAACTGTTGATCACATACTCAGCTGCTGTAAAAAAATCGCGCAGACTGATTATAAATTGCGGCACAATTCAGTAGCACAAATGATCCATTGGAATTTGTGCAAAAATTATAATATTAAAACAGCAACAAACTGGTGGGAACATCAGCCTGAAAAAGTCACCGAAAATCAGATGGTCAAGATCTTGTGTGATTTCGGTATACAAACGGACAAAATACTGGCGCATAATACACCAGACATCACACTGGTTGAGAAAAATAAGGTCACAATCATAGACATCGCAATACCAGGTGATAGCAGGGTCGCCGAGAAGGAACATGAAAAAAATCACAAAATACCAGGACTTAAAAATCGAAATTCAACGACTATGGCACACACCAGCAGTGGTAATTCCAGTGGTAATTGGCACACTGGGTGCTATTCCAAAAGCACTGGAATTACATTTAAAACAGTTAAAAATTGACAAAATCACCATCAGTCAAATGCAAAAAGCCGCACTGCTTGGATCTGCACGCATATTACGAAAATATGTTACGACGTCCTAGGCCCCTGGGTGGGGCCCGACTAGCAACCAATGCCAAATCCGGCGAAACAACTGGCCGCTGTGATACAATTGTATAATAACAACAACAACAGCAGCAGCAGCAACAATAATAATATACTTTATTCATTAAACCTGAAACTCAGCCAACTGAACATTCAAAAATGCATTACAAATACGAGTAACAGGTGCTAATGGTTGATACGTTTTGCTGCCAGCGTCCTAGGTATCAACCAAGTACCTTCTTAAAATATAAGATGTTCCGAGTAGCACAGTTTTTTGCAGTTCCGCTGATGTTATTGCAGGAAGCTTCAATTTGTTGATGTATCTTGTAAAATTCTTGGACATGGTGCCAAGTGCCCCGATGACAATGGCTATCACTGTTATATGCTTCATCCATAACCGTGTAGTTTTGATTATTTATTAGTATTGTAATAAAGAAATGCGATTTGTTGTTGAGAGAAATTAATTTTTTTTCTTTTACCTGAGGTAAGTTAATACAAGTCATGAGGTAACATCCTTGTCTCATGACCATAACTGAGCTCAAGATTTCTGTTACTAAGCAAAGCAGTGGTTAAGGGGGTTTGGCTCCATTTTACCATCTTTTTGCCATAGTTGTTAAGTGAATCACTGCAGTTGTTAAGTGAATTGCACTGTTGTTAAGTGAATCCAGATTCCCTCATTTACTTTCCTTGTCGGAAGCCGGCTGAGAAGGTTACAAATCGTGATCACATGACCCTGGGACAGTGCAACTGTCATAAGTACATGTCAGTTGCCTAGGGCTGGAGTATTGATCATGTGACCAAGGGATACTGCTACATCATGTGTGAAAACTGATCATGTCATTTTTTTCAGTTCTGTTGCAGCTTTGGTCACTAAAAGAATGGTTGTAGGTCAAGGATTACCTGTATAATGAACATAAATTAAAATAGGTGAAAGAAGCAAATACTGTATATTGGCATTGTATAAGAGTGCAGCATACAATTTAAAACATTTTAAAATGTGGATGGTTTATAGCGAGATATTCAAACTCGAAATAAGGAGGAATCTCCTAACTCAAGAACTGTTAAGCAGTGGAGAAATTTTTCATTTTGGAGGTGTGGGGGCTCCATCGCAGGAGGTTTTCAAACAAAGATTAGACTGCTATTTTCTGGGATGATCTAACTCTGGAAAACCCCAAAGGTGCTTCTTCAAGAGGCAACTGGATTTTCTGTTTTTTCTTTGAAGATATTTCGCTTCTCATCCAAGAAGCTTCTTCAACTTGGACTGGACTGGATGGTGGGGAATGGGTTATACTTCTTGCAGACAGCTGGTAATTTGCATTCTTTTAGAGAGTCATTGAGGTCACCTGGAGGTTTATCTATGTCTTCAGGGTCACCTGAGTGGTGCAAATGGGTGTGGAGCCTGTGTTGTAGATTGGAAATAGATAATGTCTGCCATGACCTGGAAGACTGAGAATCTCCATAAACCCTGGAAAGTTGTTGGGCATCTATTTTAATCCTATGAGTTTATTTATCAAATTTGAATCTATAAGAAAAGCATAACACAGTTACAGAAACACAGAAGCCTATTCACCTAAAAATCAAGAACATGAAGTACAGATTTCCCAGGTGAAAAAAAACTGCACTTAAGTTGTTCCCGGCATGGTATGGTAAATGATATTGTCTGCCTCTTTTAGGGCTTTATATCCTTTGAGGAAGTGGCTGTGGACTTCACGCTGGAGGAATGGGCGCTACTCAGTGGAAGCCAAAGAGCCTTGTGGAGGGAGGTCATGTTAGAGATTTCACTGAATATAGCCACTCTGGGTAAGATACCTCTTTGCTCCATTCATTAGAGATTTTTAGGGATAGGAACATATTTCTATGCATCGGTCTAGGGTGATGCAGACTCCTACCTGACCACTGCATGAATTACCACTTTCCTAATCTCCAAAAATTAAACAGGATCTGATATGTGGTTTGTTCTTGGATGGGAAACTGCCAGGATGTCCAGAGTCTTTTGGCAAGGCCAACAAAGAAAACCATCCAGGAGGAAGACAAGATATTTCTCCATTGGCCAAGAAAAGGACTGGTGTGAATTTGTAAAGCCAGAGGAAACTACAAATAAGAACATCAATTTCTCCCCTATTTTATTTAACTGTTTTCATATCACAGATTACTTTTTTCCATTACATTAATGAAATCATACTGGGGGCCAATTGTTCTTACCTGCCTCATATAATTCTTTATTTTACTATATGAATCCAGTGGCCCTTAATAAAAATGGATCTTCATTCACAGACTCAGAGAGAGAAGAGTCCAATAGAGCCGAGGTGGCAGAGTGGTTAGAGTGCAGTACTGCAGGCTACTTCAGCTGACTGCTAGCTGTAGTTCAGCAGTTCAAATCTCATCGGCTCAAGGTTGATTCAGCCTTCCATCCTTCCGACTTTGGTAAAATGAGGACCCAGATTGTTGGGGAAAATATGCTGACTCTATAAACCGCTTAGAGAGGGCTGTTAAAGCACTATGAAGCAGTACCTAAGTCTAAGCGCTATTGCTATTGCCAATAGGCTGCTCAATGACAAAGGCATGAGTGACTGAAGGCTGCCTCCAGTTCTGAGAGGCGTTATAACAGGCATGTCTGCACATCTAGGAGCAACATTCAGTGATAACCCCAAGTTACAAACCAGTTCAATGCAGGATACAATCACCCCACCCCTCCAGAATCAAATTTTAGCAGCTGCAACCCCACCCCATTCTCAACCACCAAAAAGGGAGGTAGGAGACTCGTGTAGTTGTTCAGGATATCCAAGTTGAGTGACAGCCTCTTGAAGATGGGGCACATTCCTGCCTTTTCTGAGCAGGAAGAGAACAGCATATTACCATTATTCTATATACGGTTCTTGGTCAACTTTCTTTCCCATTAGTAGAGCAGGAATTGTAGACGGGAGAATCAAAGATGAAGAGAGAAGCATCCAGTTCCTTAGGACTGGAATTCCAAATAAGCCAGGAAGACAAACCTTTGGTCAACTCATCCTGATTTGCTCAGCTTCCTCTAATTTTGAGCAGTATTGTCTTCTGGGTGCTTGCCAAATTCTCACAGGGGTTAAATAAATGATAGTCCTACTGTATCATCTTTTCCCTTGGGAAGGTCAGGGCTGCAGTCTATAGATACAATAAGATTGGAGAACTATTGAGGGGGTCACTGTTATTGCCAGTGTATAGGCCTGAGTTATGGGCATTTGTTTGTTTGTTTATTTCCCACCTTTATTATTTTTATACATAACTCAAGGCGGTGAATATACACCATATTGCTTCCTCCTCTTATTTAACCCTTAACAACAACCCTGTGAATGAGTTGGGCCAAGAGAAAGTGACTGGCTCAAAGTCACCCAGCAGACTTTCATCCTGGAATTAGAACTCAAGTCTCCTCACTTCTAGTCTGGTTCCTTAACCACTTGATCAAAGTGGATCTACATTTTACTTTTATTAGGTTGGCTAGATTGGCCCCTTGTCCTCTGTCACACTGCTCTGGGAGTCACTGGATTTGCGACATCTCCTGCAAAATCATGGCTATATAGGCGACCCTCTGTGGAAATGTAATCCAAAATGCCATGTATACAATATATAGTGAGTATATTAAATTGCAATTGTCAAATTACCTCCCTACCATTGTCCAACAGCTGGAGTATATTCATAATAAGGAGATCCCATTCATCTTTCTAAATTCTAACAGGAACTTCTTTTTCCTTTTTTTACAAGCAGGGGATAGGCAGACCAATGAGAACGACAAGCAGCCAAGGTTGGTACCACTGGAAACAGTTGAGTATGAAGTGGAAGAACTGATGTTTGGCCATCAAGGGGGTCCAGAAAGCCAAGAGAAAAGCAACACAGAAGATGGAGGAGAGAGTTCTCCCACTTCTTTCCCCTTTGAAATCCATCAATTCCTAATCCAGGAAGAAAACACAAATGGAAAATACGCTGGATGTGACCAGAGAGAGACAAATACATTTAATTTACATGAATATTGTAGAAGTCAGGCTAAAAGGAAAGAGTATGGTTGTAGACAATATGGAAGAAATGTTAATACTTTCTTCTCTCTTGGTTTGCCCAAAAAACTCTACAGGAAACACCAACCACATACGTTTATAAAATTTGGGAGGGGTTTTAGTCTGAGCACTTACATTAATTCCCATGAAGGATTTCCCACAGAGGTGAAGCCGTGGAAATGCATGAGTTGTGGCAAGAGCTTCAGTACAAACAGTAACCTCGTTCGCCATCAAATGATCCACACAGGTGAAAAGCCATATAAATGCCTGGAGTGTGGCAAGAGCTTTATTGAAAACAGAGATCTTATGCGTCATAGAAGGATCCACACGGGAGAGAAGCCATATAACTGCATAGAGTGTGGAAAGGCCTTCAGAACCAACGGTCATCTGACTCGCCATCAAAAGGTCCATACAGGTGAAAAACCATATCAATGCATGGACTGTGGGAAGAGCTACATTGAAAGCAGAGATCTTACTTGTCATAAAAGGATCCACACGGGGGAGAAGCCATATAAATGCAGGGAGTGTGGAAAGAGCTTTCCTCGGAATAGTGCCCTGCTTTGCCATAAAAAAATCCACACTGGAGAGAAGCCTTATAAATGTATGGAATGTGAGAAGAGCTTCATTAAGAAAGGGCAGCTTATTTCCCATCAAAGGATCCACACAGGTGAAAAGCCATACAAGTGTATGGAATGTGGAAAGAGCTTCAGCAGAAACAATAACCTTACATCCCATCAAAGAATCCACACAAGGGAGAAACCGTACAAATGTATGGAGTGTGGAAAGAGCTTTAACTATAACAGTGGCCTCTCCCGCCATCAGAGGAAACACACAGGTGAGAAACCATATAAATGCACAGTGTGCGGGAGGACCTTTATTCAGAAAGGACAACTTATTTCTCATCAAAGGATCCATACAGGTGAGAAACCATATACATGCATGGAGTGCGGAAAGACCCTGAGTAGCAAGAGTGCCATTGCCTACCATCGAAGAATCCACACTGGGGAGAAACCCTATAAATGTGCTGAGTGTGGTAAGACCTTTATTCAGAAAGGGCAACTTATTTCCCATCAAAGATTTCACACGGGGGAGAAACCATATAAATGCATGAAGTGTGGAAAGAGCTTCAGTAGTACCAGTGCTGTCACCTACCATCAAAGAATCCACGCTGGTGAGGAAGCATACATTCACACATGAGGAAAGATATGATAGAGGAATTGCCTTGCCTTCACTGAACCAGACATAGAAATAGGCGAGAGGAAGGCTGAGGCAGCATAAGAGAACTTTCTTCTCACTCGCCTTATACTCCATGCATGCCCAGATATGAGGAAGAGGAGATCTTTCAATGGGATTATTCCTGTGGAACTTGGTTGCCACGTTGATGGCTAAAGGAATGTTGGAACAAAATGTGGTGGTAGTGTACCCCAGTAGAGGGAAGAAAAAGAAGAACCACCAAGCTATGGCAGTGGCTCCTAACCTTTTGGGCACCAGGGACCAGTTCCATGGAGAGAGGTTTTTCCATGGACCGGAGAGGGTCTGGTTTCATGTGCTGTCTACATCCTGCAGATGGGGCTTGTTTACACGGCCCAGTTTCTGGCATGCTGCAGCCCAGTGCAGGTCCACGGACTGGGGATTGGGGACCCCTGAGCTGTAGAAAGTGTTGAAAAGGATGTGTGCAATTTTTAAAATAATCTTTTAGCCATTCATCCGTGAGTAAAAGTCCATATTAATCATTTTTTGAGATTTACCTTAAGGAAATTTATATGGGTCTTTAACATTTAATATAACCAAGATAAATGAAATCCAATTAGCCATTTATCCTTGAGTAAAAGTCCATATTAATGCTTTTTTGAGATTTACGTACCTTAAGGTGATTTATATGGGTCTTTAACATTTAATATAACCAAGATAAATAAATTCCAAACTGCATGTCCCTCTTTCCAATCTACATTGCCCAGATTATTTTGTGTATACATTTCCCAAATTCCATGATGGAATTTGATGATTTCTTGAACATGGCCTGCTATATCCTCTGTCTAAGGGAGTCGACAATCAGGTGCAATGGTTAGAGATTTGGATTGCAAGAGAAAGGAGATTTTCCTTTTGTTTTTTCTCTTTTGTTCAGGTGTCTCTTCCCCACTTTCCCCTCCTTTTTTTCTGTTTGGCTGTATTCCCATATAGGTAATTCTCGGCGTGTGACTACAATTGATCCCAAATTTATGTTGCTAAGCAAGACAGTTTGCTACCTCAGAATTACAGGGTTCTGTGTGTGTTGCAACCATTTTGCGGGAAATGGGCCTTAAACATTTGAAAAATTGAACTGGTTACCCCATTGTACATAGAAGGAAAAATTTTGGTATGAGAGCCTACCAACAAATAATGCATGCGAGAAAAAAAATGAGGCCAATGGTGACTCATATTGTGGTCATGCTGGAGGCTCCGAATATCAGATAGAACCTTGTCACACTAAGTTACACCATAAAAATGAGAATTACAAAGTTTAATACAATTTCTTTTAAAAAAAGCACTGAATTTAACTTGATATTAACTCAAATTTGTTTTTGTGACCATAACATGCTTGTAAATTACTATTTGAAGGTTCAGCATTAAAGGTAAGAATGTAAATGCATGTCTTAATACCAAGAATTACTATTTAACCCCAGTGTTGCATAACGGTTTCTTCAAAATGGTGCAGCAATAGTCGTTATCGATTTTATGCATCCATTTGAACATACTTTCTATGTCATCTTGTTTTGTTTTGGATAGTGTGTGTATCTATAACTCTGTCTTAGGCACAAGCAATGTAACAGATGTGGCAGGCGGTGTTGCCGAAGTAGGTTTCCTGCAAACACTCCTCGTCTTCCTTTCAAAGGCACAGATGGTGACTGTGTTCCAATTTTCCATAGGGAAGGTTGCCTTGAACCTTACTGTTAATTGTGTCTGGGTGTATTTTAGTTGTGATACTTCAGTATAGATTACAGAGTTTTAACTGCAGTGCCCTGAAACATGTATATTTGAGTGTGACTCATAGCCACAATTATTACCAGAATCAAAATGCAGGGTTCCAGGATTGCATTGCAATAGAGTTAGTGAATGTTATCGACTTAAAGCACAGAATACTCACTAATTTTCAATTAAAAGTTCCATATCCGATTGGTCATCTTCAATTTCTGGAACATACTCGGATCCACTTGGTTCATATAAGTATGAACTTGCTTCCATATTGTGGAAAAGAGGCATTGTTTCGATATTCATGTCAGTGATGGGATTCAAATCTTTTTACTACCGTTTCTGTGGACGTGGCTTGGTGGGCATGGCATGGCTTGGTGGGTGTGGCTTGGAGTGGCAGGGAAAGCTTACTGTAAAATCTCCATTCCCTCTCCACTTGAGGGGAAGGTTACTGCAAAATCCCCATTCCCTCCCGATCAGCTGGGACTCAGGAGACAGAGAATAGATGGGGCAGGGGCAGTCAGAGGTGGTATTTCCTGGTTCTCTGAACTACTCAAAATTTCCGCTACCAGTTCTCCAGAACTGGTCAGAACCTGCTGAATACCACCTCTGATTCATGTGTCCAGAAACGGAGGCAACACTAGGCGCTGCAGGCTCCATCCTTGCTATGTCACATGGGAGCAACCAAGTATGTCAATTGGCTGCTGCAAATATAACCCTGTAGTTCTGAGTTTTTATGTGTTAGTGTAAATAGAACCTTGTAATTTTGCTATTTGTGGTGAATTTATTTAAAAATTTTATGAAATAAGATCTTAAAAATTTAAGTCATGGTATATAGAACCTTGTCACACTCTTAACTCATTTTCGTCGAAAATGTCAGATAGAACCCTGTAATTCTGAGGTAGCGAGTTGTTAAGTGAGTCTTGCCCCATTTTACGACCTTTCTTGCCACAATTAAGTGAATCATTGCACATTAAGTTAGTAACACAGTTGTTAACTGAAATCTGGCTTCCCCATTGACTTTGCTTGTCAGAAAGTCACAAAAGGTGATCACGTGACCTTGGGACACAGCAAATGGCATACCAGTTGCCAGTCTGAATTTTGATCACATGACCATGAGGATGCTTCAATGGTCATAATTTTTGGTGAACTTTGAATGGTCACTAAACAAATGGTTATAAATCGAGAACTACCTGCCACAAATTTATCTATCAGCAATCTTTAGCCAATTGTTAACTGAAAATATTTTTTTAATTGAATGATTTCAAAACCTGCTTAACAAGAAATTGACCAGCTGGGCTGAATTTGCCCTATTGGGCTGAAATTGTGGTAGCCCCATTTGGGGGGTGTCTGATAAGAAGAAGCCCGACCTTGTAACTTAATGCAGTTGGTTAGTAAATAACCGATTTGGTTATTGGGAATTTGGCTTACGTTCCTTCGGAAATAAGAATGCAACATTTGGGACTTTTTAGCTTAAAAGGTAAGTCTGAGATTGGGAGATAAAATATGTACAGTTGAAAGATCAGATTGATTCTCCATCCTTGATCAAAGCAGAAACCAAAGGAGAGATTTCCAGTACTGAAATTCATTATGGAAGATACTGGATGAACAGATCGATTAACTGGTTTCCTCAAAACTTCAGGTAAGAGTAAAACCCAATTGGCAATTTCTGGCACTTGGACAACCTTATCTGGATAAGCAGGATCAGCCCTAGTTAGAGATGGGACAGGAGAACACCAGGAATTCCAAGATTAATGGCCCATATTAGATTAGATTAGATTGGATTAGATTAAAGGGCACTGCACATCAGAACAACTAGACACAAGGACAGTTTTCCCCCGAATGTCATCACTCTGCTAAACTACTTCCCACAAGACTGTCAAACTATTTACTGAGACTATATTACTATTATTCTTCTCATCCTTCCTAATACCTATCTCCTCTCACTTAAGACTATAACTATGTTGCTTGTATTTTTACGATTAATGTTGTTCTGTTTGTTTCCTAATATGATTTGATTACTTATTTGTAACATTACTATCACTAAGTGTTATATCTTATGATTCTTGATGAATGCATTTTCTCTCTCTTTATATTTTTCCCTTTTATGTACACTGAGAGCATATGCACCAAAGACAAATTCCTTGTGTGTCCAATCACACTTGGCCAATAAAGAATTCTATTCTATTCTATTATCAGAGGGGGACAGAATGAAATTGCAGGGTTAAGAGTCCATCTTTGGCTTTGTATTCTTTTCCTTGGACATACTCCTTCCCTGAATATAACTTAATTATTTTATTCCCTTATCTGTAACTAACTTCTTATCTACATTATAATGTGCAGCAAAAATGTTTAATTGCTTTGTTGAATAAATTATTTCAGATTTTCATTCTGTGTATTTATTGCCTGAAACTTTTTCTCATACTTGGCTGGGGCAAAGCAATGCTAGACTGGGAAGTTTAAAACAATATGTCAAATTCAGTGTGGAAACTACAGCTGTGTCAATGCTGAGGAAATGGTGCTGTTTGAACTGAGCCATCACATAAATCATTGCTGATTGATGAGCCATCAAAGCAGTGCCAACTCTTATCAATCACCAGACCTGCCCAGTCCAGGAGACCTTCTTCTTTAGGTTTCCCAATGGTGTATTCCTGCTGTAACAAAAGCCTCCTTCCTTCCTTCCTTCCTTCCTGCCTGCCTGCCTGCCTGCCTGCCTGCTTCCCCCCTTCCTTCCTTCCTTCCTTCCTTCCTTCCTTCCTTCCTTCCTTCCTTCTATCTGATTCCCAGCAATTCTGGGCAGTCTCCTGCTTGAGCAGGGGGCTAGAATAGAAGACCGCCAAGGTCCCTTCCAACAGAGTTATTCTGTACAGGTAGTCCTCAACTTACGACCACAATTAAGCCCAAAATCTGTTGTTAAGCGAGCAATTTATTAAGTGAGTTTTGCTCCATTTTACAACCTTTCTTGCCACAGTTGTTAAGTAATTCACTGCAGTTAGTGAGTTAGTAATCCTGTTATTAAGTGAATCTGGCTTCCTCATTGACTTTGCTTCTTAGAAGGTCACAAAAGGGGATCACGTGACCTTGGGATACAGCAACAGTCATAAATGTGAAATAGTAGCCAAGCATCTGAACTTTAATCACATGATCATGGGGATGCTGCAACGATCGTAACTGAAAAAAGATCATAAGTCACATTTTTCAGTGCTGTAACTTTAGTCACTAAATGAACTGTTGTAAGTTGAGGACTAGTTGTATTCTATTCTTGCTTATTTAAGAATAGATAAATAAATTTACTAGTTGCCCTGGGGCTCTTTCCATCTCTCTCATTTCCAGAACCCTCCATCAGTTCTCCACCTATCCCAGGAATGCATTCACATTTCCAAGAGGATGGGAGGTGGGGTACCCAGAAGCAACAATCAAACCAATTTCCATCCAAGGCTGCTTCATTTCAGCCCCACTCATCCATCATACCCATCTTGAGAGGTCCTTGGTGGTCTCTGAGCTTGCTTGTTTTCTTGCAAACATTTCATTATTCAAACTAGGTAACATCAGTGCTAGGGGAAGCAGTGATGTTATCTATTTCAGCTAATGAAATGTCTGCAAGAAAACAAGCTCAGAGAGTACAGATAATGAGAAAATACATTAATAAAAAGTGGGTGTGTGTGTTGGTGTTGGTGTTGCATTTGTGCTGGCAAGGCAACATAAAAAAATGGCTTTCTTCCTGGATGGCTCCCAGAGTGAAAAGGGAAGCACTATGCTCCCCCCCATATTTGGGCATACCAGGGGTTGTGACACAATATATATTTGTGTGTGTGTGTGTGTGTGTGTGTGTGTGTGTGTGTGTGTGTGTGTATGTATGTATGTATGTATGTATGTATGTATGTATGTATATATATATATATATATATATATATATATATATATATATATATATATATATATTAGATTTTTACAACCCCTGGTAAGCCCCAATTATGGGAGGAAGCTAACTGCTTCCATCATCTGTCATTCGGCTCGTCACAAGAGTCCATCACGACAGAAACCCAACATTTTTACTGTTGCCTTTGTTATATTTGTGTTTTTAATTTGTGCTGATAAATAAATAAATGGAGACTAGTATAGATCTATTTCAAGCTATTTAGCTCTCATCAGCTAGCCACATAATAACCACATAACCACACTTTGCTGATAAACGGATAAGAGCCTGTGGCCTAATGGCTAAGATCTCTGCCTATTATGCCTAGTGTGCAATATAGCCCAGGTTCAAATCCCAGTAAGGGTGTGGCTAGCTGATGAGTTACCTACTCCTGGAAACACCAAACCTGAAGTAGTCAGCAGCAGCCTGAAGATGACGAATGTGACTTCGTCGAAACGTCGCCAAGACATCTCCAATTCTACGCGGGAGAAAACCCGAACAACTAGAGACCTACATACTAACACCCGCGAAAACCTCAGAAAACATATATATATATACATACATACATATACATATAAAATATATACATACATATATACAACATTATGCATGCATGAAAAATAATGGTATATACATTAATAGACAATATATATTTATTATAACCCCAATTAGTAAAGATTAGTAGGTAGAAATTTAGGATTAGGCAATTTAATGGCATTAATAATATTAATAGTGTGTTAAAAATACTGTGCATTTAAAATAGTAAGGATTAGAAATTATGTAGATTTTGAGATACATTCCCGGGATTGATTAAATACTGTTAATATTTGGAGTTATTAGTAACCCTAGGCATTTGGAACATTGAAGCTATGGTGAAATTTTTTAAAGTATTAAATATTTTTCTACTAAAGTGATATTTTAGTAGAAAATAAAAAAATATAGGGCACAAAGAAATGCTATTTATGTTTATGAACTATTGGAAAAATGATAAAGGATTATGGAAAGAGACTAATATTGTTGAAGTTGAAAGATTTGAAATACGTATATATAGTTGTTTGTACGGTTATTGTTTAAGTGATTTGAAAAAGAATTGACCCACTCAATGAACTGTCCATAAAATATGTATGTTTATATTGGAATTTTTTAAAAAAAATGTTTTAAAAAAAGAAAGAAAACAAGCAAGCTCAGAGAGCACGAAGGACCCCATCATGTCAACCCTGAGTTACAAATATTCTCCTTTATTGGTACCCATCATGCCCAGCTCCTTCGCATGCTTTCTCCACACACCATCCCATTCCCCATCCTTTTCCCAACCTCACACCAACCCGACTCTGGGCGACTTTGTCACCATTGGCAGAGAAGGGCGCGCACGCGCAGATCTTTGACAGCCTTCGATGCCGAGCAAGAAGTCAGGAGAAGCGGTGGGTTCCATTGGGAGACGCTCTAGGGCCTAGGCAAAAGAAGGAAACGCGGCGGCGGGGTGGTGGTGTTCGTAGCGTTTTCCTTCTCTAGGATGCAGCACTCTCTGGCCGAAGGTGGGGGGAAATTATAGGGGGAGCGATTTGCAACTGTTCTTCGCCTCAGAAGCTCTGAGGGAGCGGAGCCTATTCCCGCCTCTCCTTCTGGAAATCGGGGAAAGGGTGGAGAGTGAAGGGTCCGCTGTGATCGAAGGCATCCTCGGAGGGAGTTTCCTCCCGCGGGCGCTTCGCTGAAGCCGGAGACCGAATGGAGGCCCGGGAATCTCCCCTTCAGGCGGGGAGCGGCGGAGGAAAGGACGGCGCGTTAAATTTTGGCGGGAACGAAATACAGTTGCTCTGCTGAGGCGCAAAAGCTCTCAGGGAGCGAAACCTCTCCTACTCTCCCCTCCCCCCGCGTGAAACCGGGAAAAGGGGCGGGGCGAGTGAGTGGGGGAGGCGGCCTCGAAGGGAGTTCACCACCTCCCCCGTCGGGGCTGCGCTGAAGCCGGAGACCGAATGGAGGCCCGGGGATCTCCCCGTCAGGCGGAGAGCGGCCTCTCCGAGGAGCCCCGCAGCTCCGAGGCCGAGCGCTGGCGCTTCCGGAGCTGCAGCTCCCGGAAGGCCGAGGGGCCGCGGGCGCTTTGCAGCCGCCTGCACCGGCTGTGCCGGGAGTGGCTGCGGCCCGAGCGGAGCAGCAAAGCCGAGATGCTGGACCTGGTGGTGCTGGAGCAGCTGCTGGCCCTGCTGCCCCCGGAGTTGGCGGGCTGGCTGAGGGAGTGCGGGGCGGAAAGCTGCGCCCAGGCGGTGGCCCTGGCCGAAGGCTGCCTCCTCGGCTCCGCAGCCGCCCCGGAGCCCGGAAAGGGGCGGCAGGTGAGGGAGTTTCATCCTCTTGCCAGTTACAGAGAAAACGTGTAGAGAGAATGACATCATAATATGTAGGAATGACTATGGAAGAGGCGGAGTGGGCAGCCACAATGTAAAAGATACCTTGCCGCCCCCCCCAAATAGGTAGAGGGAGGTAGATTGTGTGTGTTTGTGTAAACATAAAATTCCTTCCTAGTTTTCCAGTGAGTAAAAAGAGAGGATGATAGATACACTTATAGAATTGCAAGATCCTATTAATGTGGCTTAAAGCTAGTATTTACTGTCCTGCTTTTTGTCCTGACTACTTCAAATAGTCAGGACTACTTCAAATAGGCTGATAAATGATTTCTCCAGCCGGATGTCTACGGAGCAGTCATCCAAGTCATGGTTGTCCAAAAGGTGTTTTTTCTCAAGAGGCAACTGGACTTTCTGGAATTTCTTTGAAGACGTTTTTCTTCTCATCCAAGAAGGTTCTTTAGCTCTGATTGGATGGCTGGGAATGGACGGCTTCCAAAGCAGAGATGTAGACTCCAAACCTGAATCCAAGAAGTCTCCTTGGGACTTCTCAACTTAGGACTCCTCAACTTAGGACCACAATTGAGACCAGAATTTCTATTGTTAAACAAAGTGGTTGTTAAGTGAGTCATGTCCAGTTTTACAACATTTACAACCTTTTTGCCATGGTTGTTAAGCAAATCACTGCAGTTAAGTGAATTAGGCTTCCCCCATTAATTTTGCTTGCCAGAATAAAGCACAACTGGATCAACCAATCGGCATGCAGGATGCGCATTTCCACACGATGTATAATTGAGGTTTGAGGTCGTCTGGACTAAGGGACCATGTACAGGTCTTTGACAGCCTTCGATGCTGAGCAGAGGACAGGAGAGGCAGTGGGTTTCATTGGGAGACCCATCTGCAACCATCTACAACCTACACTTAACCAGCAACACCTTCAAAACATAGGTATGCATTGATGCCTCTGTGTAGTTGCGGACAAGTCTAAATCAAGCTTTACTCATCACAAAATGCAAAAGGAAACACAAATGAAAGGGGAAATAGATCCCCTACTGCTAAAGAGCTTAATTGATTTTGTGCCCTCAAGTGGTTTTCAACTCTAGCAACCTTATAGATAGATCTTCTCCATAACAATATATCCCTAAGTTGTTATTTCAGTTCTCCCAAAGGTGAATCATTAATCACCACCTCAGCTGAATCCATCTACCTTGCTGCTGGTCATGTTCTTATTCTTTTTCCGTCCACCTTTTCCCAGGATTACGACTTTCTTCCAAGAGCTTGATTTTTGCATAATGTATTTGAAATAGGATAATTTGAGCCTTGTTATGTGTGCACCCTATTGAGAACTCTGGGTGATTTGTTCAATGATCCATCAGTTTGTTTAATTGGCTGTCCAAGATATATTCAGGAAACTTCCGGTTCCAAAATTCAAATAGTCTTCCTGTATTGCTTCACCTTTCACTTACAGGGTCCCAAGGAAGACCATGGCTTGCACAGTTGTGATTTTTGTAGGTATAGAGATATGATAGCATATCTTTTCTACGGATTTCATGGCTGCTCTACCAAGTATTAATCTGTGCTATGTTTCTTGATTGCTTGTTCCATTAGTATTGAAGGTTGATTCTAAAAGACAGAACGTCTCCACCACTTTGATATGTTCACTGCCCATTCTATGGCTGGTTACTGTACCTATTATCATTTATTTTATTCTATTATTTATTGTAATTATAAATTTATAGATAAATCACAATCGACTGCAGTGATTCACTTAACTGTGGCAAGAAAGCTTGTAAAATGAAGCAAAATCATTAACTGTCTTGCTAAACAATGGAAACTTTGGGCTCAGTTGTGGTTGTAACTTGAGGATTACTTGAGATATTCAGCATGCAGTATGCAGTTTTATGGCAACCTCTTTTGCCACTCTGATTCACTGTGTTCCCTCTGTACTATGGCTTCTTGATCTGTATATCTGTGATAGCTTTTTGTTGTCGCATGCCGAAATAATGCAATGAGCACGGGGCAGACCCCATATGCCCCACCACCTGGGCATGCATGTGCACCCCCCAGCGCATGCACTCCTCCCCGTTTTGGGCCTAATAGACCTCCCTGCAGCTGGGAGTAAAAACAGGCTGGGGGGGGCACCGCACGCTCACCCCGTGATCTTGGACTCTTTTACTACCTGAGACCTTCAGTCTAAAGGAAGATACACCTGGAAGAAGAAATAGAACAGGAGCAAGTACATTAAAGAAGGAAACACCATACCTATCAAGAAAATGAGATGAGAAAGATGGAACTCCTGATCAGAATAAAAAGAGGAAATAAAAATAGGCAATTAAGTATTTCACAAAAATTGCAGAGATTTATTGAGAAACAGGGAGAGAGCAGAAACCTTGAGTTCTCTTATTTGGGTTACAGAAGTATAGATGGGGAGACGGAAGGTAAGGTTGGTTATGGTCTTCTGAAAGTGGATCATAAACAAGGCTATTCTTTCAGATGCAGGAGCTGTTCACAAGGGAGATCTCAACAGAACTCCAGGAAAGAGAAGATAGATCCAGTCCTTCTCAAGAGCTATTTTTCAGGAGGATCCAACTTGGGGTACCTTGCCAGGTAAGTCTGGGTTTCCTCTGAAAGCAATAGAGTTCAAACTTCCTCCATTCATGAGTTGCTTTTTCTGTCCAAATACTGAATTTGTGTACATTTGAACACTGTATTCTCCCCACCACCACCTCTGAATGAGCCAATGAGTCACATACAGTGGGGCAAAAATGTATTTAGTCAGCCACCAATTGTGCAAGTTCTCCCACTTAAAAAGATGAGAGAGGCCTGTAATTGACATCATAGGTAGACCTCAACTATGAGAGACAAAATGAGAAAACAAATCCAGACAATCGCATTGTCTGCTTTGGAAAGAATTTTTTTGCAAATTATGGTGGAAAATAAGTATTTGGTCAATATCAAAAGTTCTTCTCAATACTTTGTTATATATCCTTTGTTGGCAATGACGGAGGTCAAATGTTTTCTGTAAGTCGTCACAAGGTTGGCACACACTGTTGCTGGTATGTTGGCCCATTCCTCCATGCAGATCTCCTCTAGAGCAGTGATGTTTTGGGGCAGTCGCTGGGCAACACGGACTTTCAACTCCCTCCAAAGGTTTTCTATGGGGTTGAGATCTGGAGACTGGCTAGGCCACTCCAGGACCTTGAAATGCTTTTTATGAAGCCACTCCTTCATTGCCCGGGCGGTGTGTTTGGGATCATTGTCCTGCTGAAAGACCCAGCCACGTTTCATCTTCAATGCCCTTGCTGATGGAAGGAGGTTTGCACTCAAAATCTCACGATACATGGCCCCATTCATTCTTTCCTGTACACGGATCAGTCGTCATGGTCCCTTTGCAGAGAAACAGCCCCAAAGCATGATGTTGCCACCCCTGTGCTTCACAGTAGGTATGGTGTTCTTTGGATGCAATCCAGCGTTCTCTCTCCTCCAAACATGACGAGTTGTGTTTCTACCAAACAGTTCTACTTTGGTTTCATCTCACCATATGACATTCTCCCAATCCCCTTCTAGATCATCCAAATGTTCTCTAGCAAACTTCAGATGGGCCCGGACATGTACTGGCTTAAGCAGGGGGACACGTCTGGCACTGCAGGATCTGAGTCCCTGGCGGTGTAGTGTGTTACTGATGGTAGCCTTTGTTACATTGGTCCCAGCTCTCTGCAGGTCATTTGCTAGGTCCCCCCGTGTGGTTCTGGGATTTTTGCTCACCGTTCTTGTGATCATTTTGACCCCACGGGGTGAGATCTTGCGTGGAGCCCCAGATCGAGGGAGATTATCAGTGGTCTTGTATGTCTTCCATTTTCTCATTATTGCTCCCACAGTTGATTTCTTCACACCAAGCTTCTTACCTATTGCAGATTCAGTCTTCCCAGCCTGGTTCAGGTCTACAATTTTGTTTCTGGTGTCCTTCGACAGCTCTTTGGTCTTCACCATAGTGGAGTTTGGAGTGTGACTGTTTGAGGTTGGGGACAGGTGTCTTTTATACTGCTAAAAAGTTCAAACAGGTGCCATTAATACAGGTAATGAGTGGAGGACAGAGGAGCCTCTTAAAGAAGAAGTTACAGGTCTGTGAGAGCCAGAAATCTTGCTTGTTTGTAGGTGACCAAATACTTATTTTCCACCCTAATTTGCAAAAACATTATTTCCAAATCAGACAATGTGATTGTCTGGATTTGTTTTCTCATTTTGTCTCTCATAGTTGAGGTCTACCTATGATGTCAATTACAGGCCTCTCATCTTTTTAAGTGGGAGAACTTGCACAATTGGTGGCTGACTAAATACTTTTTTGCCCCACTGTACAATCAACTTTATAATCATTTTGGACATACAAACAGACAATTCACAGACTGAAATAATAAATTAGCTTATATTAGGAAATGTAATTTATTTGTTAAAATGAAATCCCTGATTTGAAAGACTATGAATAGCATCAAAACTGCTTCAGAAATCTATCAGCATATCCACTTAACAATGAATCTCATGAAGAGCAGATTTCTCATTTAAGGTCAGTGCTAAGTGGCTACAACAGCCAGATTATTAGTCAAATGACTTAGACTTTCCAGCATTATATCCTGGAAACATTTTGAATTAAGCCAGGGAAGAAATTCCAAGAGGATGTGTCCCATTTTCTAACAAATTTTGAATTCCCCCAAGTCAAGTGAGGTCAGATCAGGGAATTCTGCTCCTCCAAACTTCCTTGCTAGGTTATTGTGGGTCACTGGGAGGCTCCCCAATGGGGGCTAAATTGCCATTCTACAGCTTGGATGCACGTAAGGCATAATTTGTGAAGTTTGACAGCAGCCTGACAGGAAAGGTTTTCAAGCCCCACAGACTACAGTATGTGCACATACCTCTCCTGTAAGAAGATGTCTGTTTGGTCCTTTACAAAGCTCTGTTTTCCATTTTGTGCAGTGAGAGAGAAAACTCACAAGGTTTTCCTAGGATTGAATGGTAAGGAACATTCTCTTTCTAGGGCTCTAATTCCTTTGAAGAGGTGACTGTTGACTTCACAGAGGAGGAATGGGCACTGTTGGATCCCAGACAGAGGGCCTTATGCAGTGAAGTCCTGATGGAGGTTTCTAGGAATATGGCTACTCTGAGTAAGACTCTTTTCTCTGCATTCCATTCATTGGGGAAGGGTTTCTCAGAGGAAGGTAAACATAGAAGATTCCTGCACTCAGTTGCTTAAGATGATCATGACTCCGACCTGGCCACTACCTGAATGTATTCCCTTCATATGTTTCCTAATCTCATAAAATCAATCAATGACCAGAGGCCCATTAGATCACAAACAAACATAGGATCTTTAGAAGCAATTTTGTCCAAGGCAATCATCACATCACTTATTCTACAAGAGAAAGGCCTTGGCAGAAATATCCATTGTAGATAACAATTTGGCCCAATATCTCCTAGCGAGACAAATGGCTGATGCCAAAGTTGGAACATGAAGGCATGCTTTTGAGATGGGTAGACATTCCTCCTTAGCCATTCTAAACTCTAATGGGAACTTATTTTTTTCCAAGCAGGTGGTGGGCTGGAGAATGAGAATGACAAGCAGATGAGATTAATGCCACTGCAAACAACAAAGCATGAAGTACAAGAAATAATGTTTGACTATGAAGGGGATCCAATAAGTCAAGAGAGAGGACACTCAGAAGATATGGGGGACAGTACTCCTACTTCTCTGCCTATTGAAATCCATGGCTTCCTGACCCAACAAGGTCAGAAAGGGAAGAAAAAGGGAAAATCCAGCAAAAGGGGGGAAAATAAGTTTGATTTGCCTGAGTATAGCAGATGTCAAACTAAAGGCTTTATAAATTATGGAAAATACATCAATAATTTCTTCTCTTTTACTTTACTTAAGAAACTGTATAGGAAATACAAATCACATACGTTTATAAAAGTTGGTAAGGATTTCAATCTGAGCAGAGATATGAAACTCTGCATGAAGTCTGGAAAGAACTTCACTATCAACAGTATTTTTAATCATCAAAGGATCCACAAAAGGGAGAGAACATATAAATTCATGGAGTGCGGAAAAAGCTTTTGTCAGGATAGAATGCTTACTCATCATAAAAGGATCCACATGGGTGAAAGACCATATAAATGCCTAGAGTGTGGAAAGGGATTTACTCGAAAAGGACATCTTACTTGTCATGAAAGGATCCACACAGGAGAAAAACCTTATAAATGTACTGAGTGTGGAAAAGCCTTCAGAACAAAGGGCCATCTGATTCGTCATAACAGGATCCACACAGGGGAGAAAACATATACTTGCAGGGAGTGTGGAAAGCGATTCATTGAGAATAGAGATCTTATTACCCATCAAAGGATCCACACAGGGGAGAGTCTATATAAATGCCCTGTCTGTGGAAAGAGCTTTACTCAGAAAGGACAGTTTAATTCTCATCAATGGGTTCACACCGGGGAGAAACCTTATAAATGCTCAGAGTGTGGAAAGGGCTTCAGTACAAACTGTAATCTGGCTCGCCACCAAAAGATCCACACAGGGGAAAGACCATATAAATGCCTGGAGTGTGGAAAGAGCTTTTTTGACAATAAAGATCTTACTCGCCACCAAAGGATCCACACGGGAGATAAACCTTATAAATGCCTGGAATGTGGAAAGAGCTTTGCTCAGAAAGGACAACTTAATTCCCATAAAAGAATCCACACTGGTGAGAGACCATATAAATGTATGGAGTGTGGAAAGCAGTTCACTCAGAAAGGAAATCTTACTGATCATGAAAGAATCCACACAGGGGAGAAACCATATAAATGTATCGAATGTGAAAAGAGCTTTGCTAAGAAAGGACAGCTTAATTCTCATAAAAGGATCCACACAGGTGAGAGGCCACATAAGTGCATGGAATGTGGAAAGAGCTATTTCGATCAGAGAGATCTTACACACCACCTAAGAACCCACACAGGGGATAACCCATATAAATGCCTAGAATGGGAAAAGACCTTGATTGTCAACAGAGACCTTATTTGCCAACAAAGTATTCACACAAGGGAGAAACCATATACATCAATTGAGTGTGAAAAAGACTTTAATGACTACAGCATCTTTACATCTCATAAAGGGATCCATACAAGAAAAAATGGAATGTGGAACAAGCTTCATTGAAAATTTTGCACTTAATTCTCATAAAAAGAGTCATGGAGGGAAAAAAATCATATAAATCCTAGGAATGAGTTTCAGTCAACTTATTCATCATCAAAGGAGCCAGACATGGGAGAAAAAATACTAGTGTATGCATTGTGCAAAGATCTTTGGTTTGAACCAGAATATTACTTACCTTCCAAGTATCCCCACAGGGAAATACTCAAGTGCTCGCATGTGGTAAGAGCTGAAGATGGATCAGTGGCCTTACTAGTAATAGTATGATCATATTGAAGAGTTATCATAGAAATGTACAGGAGTATGGGTGTATCTGTAAAGTGCACCATTGTCTCACTCATACTTTTTGCACATATTTGATTTGTGAGACATGGAGAACATATATCTTTAAAAGCTGGTTATCTCAGTATGGCTTGAGTGCTTGATCTGTGGTCAAATGAATCTAGAAAATGGTCATCATAATCAGTTATGGAAGGTGGAACAACAGAAAAACTATAGCTTAAGGAGATGAAGAGGTATATTTTCTCAATCTCAGTCAGAATAGAGCTGGAAGAGACATTATAGGTCTTTCTTCTAGTCCAACCCCCTGCTCAAGCAGAAGACCCTATACCATTTCAGATAGATGACTGTCTAGTCTTTACTTAAAAACCTCCAGTGATGAAGCACCTACAACTTTTGAAGGCAAACTGTTTCTCTGGTTAATTGCCCTCACTGTTACAAAGATTCTCCTTAATTCCAGGTTGCTTCTCTCCTTGATTAGTGTCCATCCATTGTTTCTTTTCTTGCCTTCTTTTCTCTAGACTGGCCATACCCAATTCCTCCAACCATTCTTCATATATTTTTGTCTCTAGGCCCTTAATCATCTTAGTTGCTCTTGGCACTTTATATTTTATTTCATTTTACTAACATTTTATTTTATTTTCCCTAAGGAGGGAAGTTTGTGCAGGACTTCTGGGGGGATCTGCCTAGGGTTCAAATTTCAAAACAGGAAATTACTTCTATATCCCATTTAAACATTTTAAGCCATTCAAATGCATGTTTTTATAATCCAAGTGACCTTGTCCAAACAATGATTCCCCCACTGATTTTTCAGTTTTCCAAATTGTATAAATGAATTTGTTCCATGATTTCTCAATGGCATCTGTCCTGGGCAATCAACAGTCCACAAAAAGATTAAGGAATTCAGAAAACCGATGGCTTTGATTTTCTTAATTTACCTTAAAAAAAACAACCTCTATACAACAGAAATTGCCTACATTTATAACATTAATGATGCATTTCAATCTGAAGAGTTGTGTTAATTTCTATTAAATATTTCAGACACAGGCAGGAACTGTAGATTATGTAGATTATGTAAATTGTAGAAAGAACTTGATTATAAGCAGTACTCCTACTTGCAAACAAATGCACAGAAATGAGAAACCATAGAAGTACTGTTAAATACCAAGAGTAATGTTACTGCTGAAAGACTGCACAACCAGGAGTCCTCTCAAAATCATGACTTCTATTCAAAGTGCAGGTGGCAACTTTAGCTAAGAGGGCCTTTGAACAGCTTATTGTATTCTGTGCCAATTGTGGCCATTCCTGGATCAGGAGGCTCTGTTTACAGTCATTCATGCCCAGATGAATTCATATAATGAGTTCTACATAGAGCTGCCTTTCAGCATCCAGAAGTATCAGTTGATACAAAATATGATGATGTGGGCAGTTATGCAGGCCTCTGTTAACAGCATATGCTACACCTCTGATCTTTAAGGTACATTAGTTGATGGTTTAATTACCAATTCAAGGTGCTGTTTTTTTACCTTTAAAGTCCTTCAGGGCATGTAGCTGGGTTACCTGAGGGGCCTCTTCATGAATATATCTGCCTATCCTATCAGATCTTGCAGAAGATGTATGTTGTGGATCCTCTCTATTAAGGAGGTACATGTGGCAGGACCGAGGAGATGGGCTTTTCTACCTTGGCACCCATCCTTGATGTCCTTCTGGAAGTCCCTCAAAATAATATGGCTATGTCAACAGATTTAGGGAATCTCAAAAAACTGTTAAACCAGTGAGGTTGGTGTATTCCTTATAATATTGAATCCCTTTTCCTAGTCTTAAGGGGCATGGTGGCTCAGTGGCTAAGACACTGAGCTTGTCGATCAGAAAGGTTGGCAGTTTGGTGGTTTGAATCCCTAGTGCTGCGTAACGGAGTAAGCGCCCATTATTTGTACCAGCTTATGCCAACCTAGCAGTTCAAAAGCACGTAAAAATGCAAGTAGAAAAATAGGGACCACTTTTGTGGGAAGGTAACAGTGTTCCATGTGCCTTCGGCATTTAGTCATGCGTCTTCGGACAGTGTTGGCTCTTCGGCTTTGAAACAGAGACGAGCACCGCCCCCTAAAGTTGGGAATGACTAGCACATATGTGCGAGGGAAACCTTTACTTTTCCTACTCTTAATAATATTAAATTTTTAAAAATTGTAGAATGTTTGTTATTGTATCAGTGTCATGTTTTGGGAGATAGTCAACTATAATAAATATGAGGAATGAATGAATAAATAATTTAGACAGGAATGAAACCTTATAAATGCATGGAATGTACAGTAGAAAGAACTTTCTTTGAAGAATTGCTACATTAAAACCTCAAGGCATCTACAGGTGAAACTCGAAAAATTAGAATATCATGCAAAAGTTCATTTATTTCAGTAATGCAACTTAAAAGATGAAACTAATATATGAAATAGACTCATTACCTGCAAAGCAAGATACTTCAAGCCGTGATTTGTCATAATTGTGATGATTATGGCTTACAGCTCATGAAAACCCCAAATCCACAATCTCAGAAAAATAGAATATTGTGAAAAGGTGCAATATTCTAGGCTCCCATTCTAATCAGCTAATTAAGCCATAACACATGCAAAAGATTCCTGAGCCTTTAAATGGTGTCTTAGTCTGGTTCAGTAGGAATCACAATCATAGGAAAGACTGCTGACCTGACAGTTGTGCAGAAAACCATCAATGACACCTTCCATAAGGAGGGAAAGCCTCAAAAGGTAATTGCAAAAGAAGTTGAAAGTTACAGTATGTGGAAGAGAAAAGTGTGGAAGAAAAGGTGCACAAGCAGCAGGGATGACCGTAGCCTGGAGAGGATTGTCAGGAAAAGGCCATTCAAAAGTGTTGGGGACTTTCAAAAGGAGTGGACTGAGGCTGGAGTCAGTGCATCAAGAGCCACCACACACAGACGGATCCTGGACATGTGCTTCAAATGTGGTATTCCTCTTGTCAAGCCACTCCTGAACAACAAACCATCAGAAGCGTCTTACCTGGGCTAAAGAAAAACAGACCTGGTCTGTTGCTCAGTGGTCCAAAGTCCTCTATTCTGATGAGAGCAACTTTTGCATCTCATTTGGAAACCAAGGACCCAGAGTATGGAGGAAGAATGGAGAGGCACACACTGCAAGATGCTTGAAGTCCAGTGTGAAGTTTCCACAGTCTGTGTTGATTTGGGGAGCCATGTCATCTCCTGGTGTTGGTCCACTGTGCTTCATTAAGTCCAGGGTCAACGCAGCCATCTACCAGGAGATTTTGGAGCTTTTCGTGCCTCCTCCTGCAGACGAGCTTTATGGGGATGCTGACTTCATTTTCCAGCAAGACTTGGCACCTGCCCACACTGCCAAAAGCACCAAAACCTGGTTTAATGACCATGGGATTACTGTGCTTGATTGGCCAGCAAACTCGCCTGACCTGAACCCTATAGAGAATCTATGGGGCATTGCCAAGAGAAAGATGAGAGACACGAGACTGAACAATGCAGAAGAGCTGAAGGCCGCTATTGAAGCATCCTGGTCTTCTATATCACCTCAGCAGTGCCACAGGCTGATAGCTTCCACGCCACGCCACATTGAGGCAGTAATTGCTGCAAAAGGCCCAAACCAAGTACTGAGTACATATGCATGCTTATACTTTTCAGAGGTCCAATATTATTCTATGTACAATCCTTGTTTTATTGATTGCATGTAATCTAATTTTCTGAGATTGTGGATTTGGGGTTTTCGTGAGCTGTAAGCCATAATCATCACAATTATGGCAAATCACGGCTTGAACTATCTTGCTTTGCATGTAATGAGTCTATCTCATATATTAGTTTCACCTTTTAAGTTGCATTATTGAAATAAATGAAATTTTGCACTATATTCTAATTTTTTGAGTTTCACCTGTAGTTGCTGATGTTGTGTAGGAAAAGAAAATTCAAATCAATAAAGTCAACTATAGTGGGAACTGGAAAATTGAATGCAGGAAAGATCAGTGTAGTAAAAGATAAAACAAAC
The DNA here is from genome assembly GCF_009769535.1 of Thamnophis elegans. Classification (NCBI taxonomy): domain Eukaryota; kingdom Metazoa; phylum Chordata; class Lepidosauria; order Squamata; family Natricidae; genus Thamnophis; species Thamnophis elegans. The sequence goes on along the minus strand of NC_045542.1, from coordinate 170,058,932 downwards.
CAAACATTGGAAACTACTTATGGACTGTTTGCATAAAAAAAATTAAAAATGAGTTTGTGAGTTTGTGATTTATTGTTTTGATGATTAGATAGATATATGGAAAAAAGAATGTCATGCTGTAACTTGGAGATAGTTACAATATAATTTTACTTAACCTGTGAAGAATGTTTTTTTATATAATTTTCTTTTTTCCTACTTCTATTTTCTTATCACACTTTGAGCTTTTTCTGTTATTTCTCGCCCTTTTCCTTTCTAAATCAGTTTCTATTATTGTTTTTAAAACTTTTAATAAAAAGTATATTACAAAAACAATTGGAATTTTCAACTTTAGCAAATTGAAATGGACTGGACACTTTAAGGCAGAAGATCAGAAAGTTTATTACTCAGCATATGATAAAGAAAAAAATAACAGTTTTCATAGCCAAGAAGGGAATATTAACTCCCACCCCACGTTTTCCTTCTCAGCTTAGAGCCACCAAGTGCTGTCAATTTCCTGTCACTTTCTTAAGAGTAGCTGCTGATTAATGGGTTAGTTTTTTGTTATTTATTTATATTGTGCTTTTATTATTATTACAAATAATTCAAGGAAGTGAATATATCTAACATACCTTTCCCCGCCTATTTGCACAACAACCCTGTGAGGTGGGTTGGGCTAAGAGAGTAATTGGCTTTCATGGCTAAGGTGGGATTTGACTTCACAGTCTCCTACTCTAATGTTACTCTGAGGGTCCTGAAAGTGACGTACTGTTTTTAATTAACACCTGGAAAATAGCTGGTTAGACAAGTAGCTCTTCCTATTTATTTTTCTTTTGTAGTGCATCATTTCCTGGCAAGGGGCCAAGTCCTAAACTTAAATTAATTGTTGAGAATTTTCAATTCCCCTCCATGGACTTAACAAAGCTTGCACTAATAAATGACCTTCTGTGTGCTCTCTACTGTTTACTAGTTGCATTTTTCTTCTTAAGATTTAGCTACAGAAATCTTGTGATTTCCCTTTGTTATCTTCTGACCATAGTGAACATTTCTAGGGAGGGGGGGAAGGAGAGAAGGGCATCAGCACCTCAAAGGAAAAGCCTTGTTCAGCATGGCAATTACTCCTCACCACTTCAGCATATCTTTGGGGGGAAATTAAGACATTGTAAGCATGGGACCTAATTAATTAACTCTTGTGACCTGTCTCCATGTTTTCTTTTTTTCAATATCTGACCCAGTTATCATGCCCAGCAATACAGAGTGCCACATTTCAGTCCATCACCTAGGAGGAAAACCCATTACTGAATTTTATTATATTAAAAAAATCTATACTCCCTTGGAAAAGAATCAACTCTTGAAGAATCAACTGGCCAGGCACAGCCAAGCAGAAAAGGTGAATAAAATGTCAAGATTTGCAGACTAGGAGGAGGAAAAAAAACTAAACAAGTAAAAGGCAGATTGCACTCTGTAGAAAAAGGAAATAAAACTCCATAAAATCACCATAGGGAAACAGATTAAGATAACAGGACAAAAAAAAAAACCCTGGCCTAATAGATTCCTCAAAGCATTTACTTATTTAATAATAAATGTATAAATTTACTGGCTGGCCCCTGCCCTGAGACTCCCATTTCTCACATTTCCTTCCTCAAATCTCTCCCCCTCCCCCAAGTATCCCAGAACCACATCTGCATTTCCAAGAGAATTTGGGGAAGAAAGACAAGCCCCAGGAAGGTCGGGAAGGGGAAGGATGATTAAGTTGCGTGGATCAATGGGGCAGGACAATTCATTACATTGGTGATGGACAAAGGATGCTATGGGAGCCAGTGGGTAGGCTGTTAACAGTAGCAGATCCCATCCCACCTATTCCCATCCTAGTGTGTCAGTGGTGTGTTCCAGCCTCCTAAACTCATTCCCAATTCCCGGACAGCACACCCTTGGAGTGTTCCCTGGTTCAATACTTTTTATAGTTCAACATAAATAATTGCCCACTCCCTTGCAAAACAGGTCCACATAAATGTCTAACAGAATAACAGTTGGAAGGGATCTTGGAGGTCTTCTAGTCCAACCCACTGCACAGGCAGTAGATTGTTCAGTCTCTTCTTGACAACCTCCAGTGATGGAACACCTGCAACCTCTGAAGGCACGCTGATCCACTGATTTATTGTTGTCACTGCCAGGAAATTTCTCCCTAGTAATAGGTTGATTCTCTTCTTGAGAAGAGAGAAACTTTAATTCTTGCCCCCCCCTCCCAAAAAATACCCCCCCCAAATATGAGTTTGACGGCACAACGGAAAAGAGCATGCGCAGATGACGCTAGAAAGTAATGCCTACAGTACATAACAGAAACGATGTTTTCGCTTTTACTGGGGGAGGGGGCCAGCTCTCTAGCCAAGGGGAGGAAACAGCGATCGCGTACAGCGTGTTGCCTCTCTAGGAAGGAGGGCTCTGTGATCCAGGCTCTGTGAGGCCGGGACGGCGCAGGAAATTTTGGCGGGAACGATATGCGGCTGCCCTGCTGAGGCGCAGAAACTCTGAGGGAGCGGAGCCCGCATTCCTCCTCTCTCCCCCCCCCCCGAACCCGGGAAAGGAGCGAACGATGGCGGAGGCTCTGCCGTGACTGAAAGATGCCTTTCGGCGACGCTGAAGCCGGGGACCAAATGGAAGGCCAGGGATCTCCGGGGGCGGGAAGCGGCGGAGAGGAGACCGACGAGGGAAGCGGCAGCCCGAGGGGCCTTCCCGAGGGGCCCCGGGCGCTTTGCAGCCGCCTGCACCGGCTGTGCCGGGGTTGGCTGCGGCCCGAGCGGAGCAGCAAAGCCGAGATGCTGGACCTGGTGGTGCTGGAGCAGCTGCTGGCCCTGCTGCCCCCGGAGTTGGCGGGCTGGCTGAGGGAGTGCGGGGCGGAAAGCTGCGCCCAGGCGGTGGCCCTTGTTGAAGGCTGCCTCCTCGGTCCTGCAGCTGCCCCAGAGCCCGGAAAGGGGTGGCAGGTGAGAAGAGTCAACCATGAGGGATGCATGGGACCCTGATGTGTTTAGCAGCCTCTGTAAGAAATTCAGAAAAAAGATGTCTGCATTTCTTGGAACTCTTGATACTTTGAGAACGTACTTGTTCTTGAGGCAAATGCTTCGTTTTCCTTTTGGAGAAAAATCCATGGGAGGAATGAGAAATTCAGCCTCAGGGCTGTAAGGACATCCAACAGTTTGAGGGAGGAGGCTAGAATCCTTTCTTTGCCCTTTAATGCATGAATTGAAGAGTTGTTCCTTTCCAGCCTATATTCTTCAAACTACTTGTTCTCATTAATGACATAGCAAATCTTATTTTAAAGTTTAACTTGCCTGCTTCTCTTCTTTATAAATATCACTGAAAGCATATATCTAAGAACATATGTTGATATATTTATGTTTGGTTGGAAATATTCAGAAGAGGCCTTCATCCTGCAATTGGACAGACAATGGCTAAAATGATGATGATCATGATGGTATAATGTAATGATCTGTGGGAATGCTTAAGAAGCCATACTGAAAAACATCATGTAAAGTGTTTCTCAATTCCCAAAAAGAGACTGTCCCTCACAAAACCATCTCAGTGTTCATCCCAAGCAAGTCCTGATCAGAATGAAAAGAGGAAATAAACAGAGCTAATGACACACTTCACAAAAATGGCAGACATTTATTCAGAAATAGCAGCTACCTTCAAATCAGAATCTTTGAATTCTCTCACTTTGACGTGTTGGGGAATTCCAAAGGTAAGAGAAGTGAAGTAACATAAATACAGTCCTTTGAATGTGGATTATAAATCAGGCTTTTTTTTTTCAGATGCAGGAGCCGTTCACCAGAGAGATCTTGGCAGATTTCTGGGAAAGAGGAAATCGATGTACTCCTTCTCAGGGACTGCTTTTCAGGAGGATCCAACTTGGGATACTACAGCAGGTAACTGTAGGTTTCTTCCGAGAGCAGCAGTTCAACTCTTGTTCATGAGCTGTTTCTACAGTATAGCCAAACGCTGAGTCTATTTGTATTCAAACACACTATCTTGCTCAGAATGAACCTCATTCATTGAACTTCCAAGGTCATTTTGAAGATAGAAATAAGAGACAATAACAGTCTAACAGGCTATTAGGCAATGTAATTTGCTTGATTAATATTTTGTAATACTTTACAGAAGAATGGGGAAACTAGTTAAAAAAATTAATCCCATGAGTTGAAACTATTTGAATAACCTAATAACTGCTACAGAAATATTGTGTCTTTAGAATAGATTTTCCATGAAAAATCCTCAAACTCAACACTAAATGACTGCATCAGTAACAATAGCAATAGCATTTAGACATATACTGCTTCACAGTGCTTTACAGTCCTCTCTAAGTGGTTCACAGAGTCAGCATATTGGCCCAACAATCTGGGTCCTCATTTTACCAACCCTGGAAGGATAGAAAGCTGAGTCAGCCTTGAGCCGGTGAGATTCAAGCTGCCAATTTGCAGTCAGCTGGCAGTCAGCAGAAGTAGCCTGCAGTACTGCATTCTAACCACTGTGCTACCACAGCTCTTAGGATGTTCTTCAAGTGCCTTAAGACTTCCAGGCTCATTTCTAACATTCTGAAAGGGAGGAGAAGAAATTGCTAATGGATGTTCTCCTGAAGTCAAGTTAGTCAGTGGATTCAGTTAGCAATAGCAGTAGACTTATATACCGCTTCATAGGCCTTCAGGCCTCTCTAAGCGGTTTACAGAGAGTCAGCATATTGCCCCCAACAATCTGGGTCCTCATTTTACCCACCTCGGAAGGATGGAAGGCTGAGTTAACCCTGAGCCGGTGAGATTTGAACCGCTGACCTGCTGATCTAGCAGTAGCCTGCAGTGCTGCATTTAACCACTGCGCCACCTTGGCTCTACCTTGGCTTCCACAAATCCTTGCTATTCCAACGCACCAGGAGGCTCCCCAGTGGCTGTTGCTATTCAAAAACTTGGATGCAGGTGTGCTTTGTGCACTTAGGGAGAGGGGGACTTGGGGACTTTACAGCCACAAGGTCTCCTCCAAGAAAATGCTCATTTCATTTTTGCAAAGTTCTGTTGTGTAGAGAGAAAATGCACAAAACCTTTCTGGGATTGTCTATTAATGAACATTCTCGTTCTAGGGCTCTGATCCCTTTGAGGAGGTCACTGTGGACTTTACAGAAGAAGAGTGGGTGCTGCTGGATTCAGGCCAGAGAGATTTGTGCAAAGAAATCTCACTGGAGGCTTTTAGTAATATGTCTGCCCTGGGTAAGGTCCCACTTTGCTCTGGATTCCATTAATTGGGGAAAGTTATTTCTGTCATAGGTAAACAGGGAATATCATGTACTCAAATTGCTTAAGGCAATCTTTTCTACTTAAGGCCTTGTTAGAAATGCTCACCATAGCTTTGGAAAATACCCCACATTGTCCAGTCAACAGTAAAGTCTTAATAGGGTTTCCAGCTGAAAAAATCCCTTGGATATCATCAGAATTTCCTAGTTAACCATTTGCACCCAACATTTCCAAGCTGGATTCATGGCTGATGGCATATCTATAAAGCAGATGGGCATACTTTTTACAGCAGAAGACCCCCTCAACAGCTGATGTTTATTTTGACATAATTTTATTAAAGATTATCTTATACAAATAAATTACTTACACAAAATGAATTTAAAAATAAATTAAAAAGAAAAAAAATATTTACAGAACAGAAACACCCCTGTATGTATGTGCATGTATATGAAATTTCCCCCTTCATCTACAGCATGTATGTTAAATGTTAACACTGTCTTTTATAATACAATCAAATTACTCTTCATTCCATCACCCAATATTCTATAAACTCATGTCTAAATCTTCTGATCTTACTAATTAGCAAAGAAATAGTAAAAAATAAAGTTAATGATATAAGTAGTTACTAATATAGTCCCTATTTCCATTTAGTCTGCCTTCCACATCCCTCTTTTAACAAAATAAAATTTAAAAAATGATGTTTTTGCAGAAAAGGAATTTAAAACTATTAAACCAGAGATGGGTTCCTACCAGTTCGGCCCAGTTGGTTGAACCAGTAGTGATATGGCAGCGTGGGTCACTGGAACCAGCAGCGACCCAGGCCTGCCATGCCCCTGAACTGGTTCTCTGGTCAGTGGCGCCATCCTGTTTTTAATTGAACTGCGCATGCACACGCAGCATGCATACAGCACGCATGCAAAGCGTACACACAAGCAAACCGGCAGTAAAACTGGCCAGAACCCACCCCTGTATTAAATATTACCAAATTCCTACATAATGTCTTTTTCAACACTATTACACATTTCTACAAGAAACTATCCACTCCAAACAATTCAACATCAGCAGAAATAACTCATTATTTTTCCAATAATCAGAAAAAGCATTTTTTCCTCCCAACCATTCTTCAATCACATATTTGTTTGTACTATCCTTTTCCTTTCTCTTCAAATTCTTATATTTTAAATCCACTTGTAATTTTCCTGAAATGACTCCAAAAATCCCTTGCATTTCAATTTAAAATGGTACTTTTCCTCCCAACCATTCTTTAATCACATATTTGTTTCTACTTTGCTTTGCTTTTCCTTTCTCTTCAAATTCTTACCATATTTCAAATCCACTTGTAATTTCCCTGAAATGACTCCAAAAATCTCTTACATTTCAATTCAATCATCCAACTGCAGTTGTAATTCCAGTGAACCCTTGTCTGTAGTCTCCAGAGGGATTTGTTGGTTTTCGATAGTAAACTCTGTTTTCAGTAAAGATCAAAAACTTAAAATAAGTAAAACTCGAATATTCCTTTAAGGTAGCTATCTTTTGCTTTGGTAATAAACCTTCAAGGTTTGGCTTTACAGTTAATTCATAAACAATAGATTTTCCCCAAACAGGGTGTTCTTTCTAAATAACTTCATAAATTTTAAATCAGTTTCAAAAGCATTTAAAAGCTTTCCAGAAAGAACTTTAAAATAACTGATTGCCTGTATATTGCAATAGTTTACAAAAAATAATTTAGAAAGCTGCAAAGCTATGATATTCCTCTAAAATGGACTGAAGATAATGCCATCCAGCAATTGATAAGGATGCATTTATGGTTCAGCGCATGATGCAACCCAGGACTTTTAGCTGATCATAAGCAGCTGTAGAAATGAAAAGTTTTGCTGTTTGCTTACAAAAATCAGATGCATAAAGTATATTTGGACAATCTCCAGTTCTTTCTTCTAGAAAAAAAAAACAGCTATCCAAACCTGACATCCACCGGCCAAATCCCCTACAGAAAAATGGGGGTGTTGGTTCTCCTCACCACACAAGATGTTATCTCCTCCTCCCTAACAGCTCTAAATTTCAACAGGGATTTCTATTTTTTTCTTCCAAGCAGATGAAATTGAGAATGAGAATCAGGAAAGGTTAATGCCACTGCAAACAACAAGCTATGAAGTAGAAATGATGTTTGACCATCAAGCATATTCAAAAAGACAAGAGAGAAGCCACTCAGAAGGTAGAGGACAGGAATCCTCCACACTTCATCATTCCTTTTCTGTTACTTTACCTGAGAAACGTCAGATGAAATACAAGCCACAGAAGATCGTAAATTTGGGGAAGGATTCCACACTGAACAGAGAGACTGAAATATATAGAAAATGTGGAAAGAGCTTCAGAAGTGAGGCTACCCTTTATGACTATGAAAGGAGCCAAACAGCAGAAAAATCATATAGTTGCGAGGACTGTGGAAAGGGCTTTGCTTTAATAGAAAAGCTTAACTTTCATAAAAAGATTCACACAGATGAGAAACTATATAAATGCATACAGCGTAGAAAGAGCTGTTTCCGGAGTATTCTTCATTTACATGGGAGGATCCGTAGAAGGGAGAAAAAACATAGCTGCAGGGAATGTGGAAAGAGATTCTTTGAGAACACAGCTCTTATCATCCATCAAAGAACTCACACAGGGGAGAGACCATATAAATGCCTGGAATGTGGAAAGGGCTTTATTTCAAATGGAAATCTTAATACTCATAAAAGAATCCACACAGGGGAGAGACCCTTTAAGTGCATGGAGTGTGGAAAGCAGTTTATTCGGAAAGCATATCTTACTGATCATGAAATGGTTCACACAGGAATGAAATCATATATATGCACAGAGTGCGGAAAGAGCTTTCGTTTCAAGCGTAATCTTAAGCGCCATGAGAGGATCCATAAAGGGGAGAAACAACATAGCTGCATAGAGTGTGGAAAATGTTTCACTGAGAAAAGTTCTCTTTCTGAACATGAAAGTGTTCACACAGAAGTAAAACCATATAAATGCACAAAGTGTGGAAAGAATTACCGTTTCAGGTGCAATCTTAATCGTCATGTGATGATCCATAGAAGGGAGAAGCAACATAGTTGCATGGAGTGTGGAAAAGGATTCTATGAGAAGACAGACCTTACTATCCATCAAATGATCCACACAAGGAAGAAACTGTATAGTTGTGAGGAATGTGGAAAGTCCTTTGTTTTAATAGAAGAACTTAATTTTCATAAAAGGAGTCACACAGTTGAGGAAGTAAATAATTGCATAGAGAATGAAAGTAGTTTCAGGAATAATCTTGATAACCATGAGAGGATCCACATAAGGGAGAAAAAACATAGCTGCAGGGAGTGTGGAAAGAGATTCTTTGAGAACACAGGTCTTACCATCCATCAAAGGACTCACACAGGGGAGAGACCATATAAATGTCTGGAATGCGGAAAGGGCTTTATTTCAAATGGAAATCTTAATTCTCATAAAAGAATCCACACAGGAGAGAGACCGTTTAAGTGCATGGAGTGTGGAAAGCAGTTTATTCGGAAAGCATATCTTACTGATCATGAAATGGTTCACACAGGAGTGAAATCATATATATGCACAGAGTGCGGAAAGAGCTTTCGTTTCAAGCGTAATCTTAAGCGCCATGAGAAGATCCATAGAGGGGAGAAACAATATAGCTGTGTGGAGTGTGGAAAATGTTTCACTCGGAAAATACATCTTACTGTTCATGAAAGGGTTCACACAGGAGTGAAACCATATAAATGCACAGTGTGGAAAGAACTACCGTTTCAGATGCAATCTTGATTGCCATGAGATGATCCATAGAAGGGAAAAACATAGTTGCATGGAGTGTGAAAAAGGATCCTATGAGAGGACAGACCTTACTATCCATCAAACAATCCACGCAAGGAAGAAATTATAGTTGTGAGGAATGTGGAAAGTCTTTTGTTTTAATTGGAGAACTTAATTTTCATAAAAGGAGTCACAGGTAAGGAAGTAAATAATTGCATAGAGAGTGAAAGGAGTTTCAATTTCAGGAATAGTCTTGACAACCCTGAGGATCCACAGGAGTGAAACAATATAAATGCAGAGTGTGTGGGTAATCTTAATAGTCATGAGAGGATCCACAGAGAGGAGAAACAACAACTGAATGGTGTGTGGAAAAGGATATGAGAGGAGAGACATTACTATGCATCAAAGGATACGCACAGGAGAGCTCCTATCAATGTTCTGTGTATACAGCAATCTTCCATTTAAAAAGTTCTCTTAGTTCCTGTAAGAGGATGCACAGACTCCTACAGGAAGTCTGGAAAAGGATTCTGTGAGAGTAGAGACCTTACTATATCCATTAAAGGATCCATAGAGCAGAAAGACTGTATAAATGGAGAGTATGGAAAGGGCTTCAATACAGACTTTCATGTGGCTCAACACAAAAGATCCACACGGAATAAACGAATATGGAAAGAGCTTTATTTAGGTGTCAACTTTGAAATGGATCGGGTGTGTCGCAACCATTTTCTCTTTCTCAGCTTTTCACACTTAGGGAAGAAAAGAGCTTTGGAATGTCAGACCAGACATCAACAACTTACTGTCTTGTGGGAACCAAGGTTATCCTAACAGGTGCTGGCCAGAGACTAGAAGAGGTTTCCAAGGAGATGCCAGAACACCTAGTTGGACAACGTGACCTGTGACGAGTGAGGGAGCTGTCCAATCTTGAATTACTGAAAGTGTGGGAAATAGCCAGAGCTGGTTTGCTTTTCAACTGTGCCCAAATGATGAATTCAATAAACCAGTTCTTTGAGAAAGCTAAACATGTCAAGACTTGAGTTGCTGGATTGGTTGGGTTCATTATTTGACACCCAGAAGGACAAATTAATTCTCTTAAAAGAATCCATACAATTAGTCCTCTGCTTTCAAGTGTTTATTTAGTGAATGTTCAATGTTACAGTGAAATAAATGAAATAAAATGAAAAAACGTGACTTAGATAAGTTCTCATACTTATGACTATTGCAGCATCCCCATGATCATGTGATCAGAATTTGGGCACTTGCCAACACATTTATTTATGATGGTTTTAGTGCTCTGGGAGCAGGTGATTTCCATTTGTAAACTTCAAACAGTTGATGGGAGGATCACTTAACTACATGATTCACTTCAAAACTGCAGTAATTCGTTTAACAACTGGCATAAATGTTTGCAGACTGGGATGTGACGGACTTAGTTGTCTTGTTTAGTTGGGCTGAATTGTGGTAAGTTGAGAAGTACCTGTATTGCTGTCCTTCCTGATGAAATATCCAAAGAATTGGTCCCATTAAAAGATTTTGTTGGCTGAAGGGAGCGGTTTGTCCTCCATGAACAAATTATGTTCCTCTGCAGAAATGTCAAACCTTTACATCTAAGCATTTAGCCATGGTGTCTGAACCAGGGTAAAGTATGTCTCCATTTTTCTGTGCTCTATGTACATTGCATTTGATTTTATTGTTATGCAAAAATATTCCAATGCTCCAATTTATATTCAGATGACATTAATTGCCCAAACATGTAAATTGTTTCTACCACACTTGTTTTAATCCATATAATTATTAAATTATTAATACATAATAATTATTAAATATTTGGAGATGTTAAAATGCAAGCTTTTGGAGGGCAAATAGTTTAACATATCAGCATTAGCAATTTTAAAACTGTCTTGGCCTTGACATATAACACATGCAGAAGACTAGCTCAACATTTGGAGTGGACTTGTAGCATTCATACTTTTTAATCTTTACCAAAATCCTGAAAAGGAATCTACACTGTTTCTTGTCTGTCGATAGCAGAGATTCGTCTGGTCTCACCATAAATATTTTTTCAAGTATAATTATAAAACAAAGAGAATGGTTGGTTCTGGCATGCAAATACACAGTAAATTATAAGATATTCATATTTTGCTGCATTTTGTAAACATCCTTATTTATAAATGACACCTCAAAGAGCCATAAGCTACTTTAGGTAAAATCTTTTCTCCGAAAATATAATATTGCAAAACAAGCTGTCATTAGATCATTTATTAGTAGAGCATATGCAGTCTGCACATACATTAATGAACGCTTTCTGGAATTTTCATTCCAGTTGCATGAGTTAGAATAGTTATCTCAAGTACAGAGAGAATATTTTCAAGAAACTTTACTTGCCATTATTATTACATTTGTATTCCTTATACTTTGACATCTCATGCAATGTATTCATGTCTGATTAGTTAGAAAAGCAGTTGGATTTACTTTCTTTGTGGTGCATCTCATAGTTTCAGCACCAAATTCACAAGTACCCTTGCCTTGGCCTAGTGTTTGTAGCTAACTGCTTACACCTCCCTTCCAGGTTAAGTTGCAATATGACAACAAAATAAAAGGGTCTTTTAGAGACCAAAACCATCTCACCAGCAATCAGAACCCAGATCAGCATAGATTTACTCCAAAATTGTTTACAATTTTGTGAACAATATCCCAATCAAGGAACTCCAAAAAAATAAGCAGCCCCTATCAAAGAACCTCCCAGACAGCTCCCAGCATACTGACAAGGGAAAGCCACTAGACTAGAATATAAGCTGAGAGCAAATCCTATTTCTTAACTAGTACTAATGATGTTACCAAGGTTCGGTAATGAAACTCCTGCAAGATGACCAAGTTCGGAGAGAAGGAAGGGCCATTCTGTAAGTCAACTTTTTTTATGGTCCTAAGGGACCTGAGCATGCACTTGACCGAAACATCCCTGGGATGCAGAGTAAAAGGCTTTGGAGTGCACTGGAAGGGAGCGGTGCTGTGTTCCAGGCTCTGGGAAGCCAGGGGATCCTGTAGAGCAGTGGTTCCCAAACTTGGCAACTTTAAGACTTGTGGACTTCAACTCCAGCTGGCTGGAGAATTCTGGGAGTTGAAGTCCACAAGTCTTAAAGTTGCCAAGTTTGGGAACCACTGCTGTAGAGCAGTGTTTCCCAACCTTGGCAACTTGATGCTGTCTGGACTTCAACTCCTAGAATTCCCCAGCCAGCGAATGCAGGCTGGGGAATTTGGGGAGTTGAAGTCCGGACCATCCAAGTTGCCAAGGCTGGGAAACTGCTGTAGAGGGAGCGACTTGCAGCTGCTTTTCTCAGCCTCAAAAGCGCTGAGCGAGCGGAGCCTCCCTTCTCCCCCCTCGGAACGGGAAAGAGGCGGGGGGGGGGATCGGCGGTGAAGGGTCCCCTTTGACTGAAGGCATCGGAAGGAATTTCCCCCCGTTCGGCCTGCGCTGAAGCCGGAGACCGAATGGAGGCCCGGGGGTCTCCGGGAGCGGGAGCAACAACGGCCCTTCAGGAGGGGAGCGGCTGCGGAGGGGAGTCCGGCAAGGAAAGCGGCGGCCCGAGCGGCCTCTCCGAGGAGCCCCGCAGCTCCGAGGCCAAGCGCTGGCGCTTCCGCAGTTGCGGATCCCGGGAGGCCGAGGGGCCCCGGGCGCTTTGCAGCCGCCTGCACCAGCTGTGCCGGGGGTGGCTGCGCCCCGAGCGGAGCAGCAAAGCCGAGATGCTGGACCTGGTGGTGCTGGAGCAGCTGCTGGCCCTGCTGCCCCCGGAGCTGGCGGGCTGGCTGAGGGAGTGCGGGGCGGAGAGCTGCACCCAGGCGGTGGCCCTGGCCGAAGGCTGCCTGCTCGGCCCCGCAGCCGCCCCGGAGCCCGGAAAGGGGCGGCAGGTGAGAAGAGTTCACCGTTGGACGCTGATGTATATGGCAGATTGTAAGAAATAAGAGAGATTCCGAAGAAAGATGGCTGCCTTTCTTGGAACTCTTAATACATTGAGAATTTACTTGTTCTTGAGGCGAATGCTTTTTCCTCTGGGAGAAAAATCCATGGGAGGAATGAGAACTTCAGCCTTAGGCTGTAAGGAAATCCAAGAGTTTGAGAGAGGAAGCTAGAATTTTTTCTCCCCCCTGCCTTTCTTTCCTTTAATGCATGCATGAATGAATGAATGATTTGTTCCATTTCAGCTGGTATTCCTCAAACTATCCATTCTCATTATATGACATAGCAAATCTTACTTTAAAGTCTTACTTGATTGGTTGTCTTGTTTATAAACAATCACTGGGAATATATATCTAGAGACCATATGTTGGTATAGTGTAAGAATGAAAGATAACGGGTGAAAAGCAGACTGGATAATCATTGTGTAAAGGGTATCTCAGTTCCCATAAGGAGACTGGATATGCATCTTCCCAACAAAACCATCTTCAGTATTCATCCCAGGATCTGTACCTGAATTGCCAGGTGATGGCCTCCCCACTGAAAGAGGCATAGGGAAGCCAAACCAAATAGAAGGGAAGATTGATTCCTCCCCATTCAAGTTACAGGTTGTTAAATCTAAAGGAAAAAGATTCCTGGAGGAAGAAATAGAACAGGCATAGGTCCATTTACAAAGGTGGAAAGGCCACAGCTATCGAGAAGGAGAAAAGGAGCAAGTCCTGATCACAATGAAAAGAAGAAATAGAGGCAATGAAGCATTTCATTAAAATGGCAGACTATTTACCCCAAAATAGCATCTACTTTCAGATTCATTGAATTGTCTTTGACTTGGGTTGAGGAATTCCAAAGGTAAGGCAAGAGAAGTAACATGACTACAGTTCTATCAGCGTGAATCATAAATCAGGCTTCTCTTTCATATGTAGGAGCTGTTCACAGGAGAGATCTCAGCAGAGCTACAGCAAAGAGGAAATCCATGCAGTCCTTCTCGAGAGTTGCTTTTCAGGAGGATCCAACTTGGGGCACTACAGCAGGTAACTGTAGTTTCTCTGAGAGCAGCAGAGTTTAAGCTCCCTCTTTTCATGAGTTGCTTCTGCAGTGTAGCCAGATGCTGAGTCTATGTGTAGTTGAACACAGTGTCCTCCCCACCCCCAATGTGCCTCATTCATTCAACTTTCAAGATAATTTTGGAAATACAAACAAGAGAAAATTCACAGCCTGAGAGGTTTTGCATTGGCAGTATAATTCATTTAATACATCTTAATACTTCACAGAGGATTGGGGAAGCCAATTAAAAAAATAATTGCATGAATTGAAACTATTGGAATTGCATAACTGCTTCAGAAATATTGTGTCTTTAGTACAGGTTTTTCCATGAAAAAGCCTCAAAGTCACCACTAAATGACTGCATCAGTAAGAATGTTCAAGTGTTTCAAGGGTTATTTCTAACATTTTGAGATAAGGAAGATAAGAAATGCCCACAACAATGGTAGTTGTTGTGTCCTGTTTTGTAAAGAATGTAGAATTTGCTCCTGAAGTCAAGTGAGCCAGTGGCTTCTGTTTCCCAAATCCTTGCTGACTTATTGCAACCCAGTCTGAGGCTCTCCAAGGAGTGCTATTGCAATTCAACAACATCTTTAGTGCATTTAGAGCACCAGTTATTAGGGAGATGGGAACTGGAGCAGTTTCTTTCCTGTAAGACTGCTCATTATGTTTCTTGCAAAGCTCTTTTGTGCACTAAAGAAAAAATGCATGTCTTTTCTGGGATTGTCTTTTAAAGAATATTCTCATTCTAGGGCTCTAAACCCTTTGAGGAGATCACTGTGGATTTCACAGAAGAGGAGTGGGACTTGCTGGATTCTGGCCAGAGAGCCTTATGTAGAGAAGTCATGTTGGATGCTTTTAGGAATATGTCTGCCCTGGGTAAGGCCCGACTATGCTCTAGGTTCCATTAATTGGGGAATGTTTTTCCAGTGAGCGGTAAACAGGAAAGATACTTGCAGTCAGGTTACTTAAGGTGATTGTCTCTCCTTAAGATCCTGTTAGAAATGCTCATGATAAATTTGAGAAATGCCCCAGATTATCCAATCAACAGCAAAGTCTAAATGTGATTCCCAGCTGAAAAATCTCTTGGATATCATCAGAATTTCCTAGCTAATAATTTTCACCCAACATTTCTGAGCTGAATTCATAGCTGATGCCATACCTGGAACACAAATGGGTATGTTTTCCAGAGGAGAAGCTCCCTCCTTAACAGCTGGGTTTTTCATATAATTTTATTAATTTTATCCTCAAGAGATAAAACACATGTACAAATGCAATGCAAAATATATGAAAAGGAAAATAATTTAAAAAATGCAGAAACACCGCCATATCGGTCTGTGTATATGTTTATGAAAGAAATTTCCGCTTTCATCTCCCACATGTATGTTCAACATTAACAACTCATCGCTGTCTTTTAAAATACAACCAAAATACCTCTTCATTCCATGTCACACAATATTCTATAAATTATAAAGGCTACATTTACGGTTCAGAGCATGATAGAACCCACAACTTTTATCTGATTGCAAGTGGTTGCAGAAATGACAGGTTTTGCTGACTGTGTAAAATAATCGGATATGTAAAGTACATATGAACAATCTCCAGTTCTCTTTTCTAGAAAAACTTCAGCAGGCTAAGTCTGACATCCACCTGCCAATTTCGGCAAAATCCCCTACAGAAAAATGGCGGTGTTGGTTCTCCTCACCCTACAAGATGTTATCTCCCCTTCCCTCACAGTTTCTAAATTTTCTTTTTTCCATGCAGGTGACCCAATGGAGAAGGAGAAGCAGGAGAGGCTAATGCCGCTGCAAACATTAAATTATGAAGTAGAAGTGATGTTTGGCCATCAAAGGAATCAAAAAACAAAAGAAAGAAGCCATTCAGAAGGTGGAGAGGAAAAGATCTCCACATTGCATTCCTTTTCTCTTACTTTACGTAAGAACCTTTTTAGGAAACACAAGGCACATACCATTGTGAAATTGGGGAAGGTTTCCGGTCTAAAAAAAAAGACTAAAATATGCACAAAGTATGGAAATAACTTTAGTAGTAAGAGTAGTCTTAATGGCCATCAAAGGATCCAAAAAGGGGAGAGAATTTACCAACGCCTGGATTATGGAAAGAGCTTTTTTGACAATAAAGTCCTTACTCATCGGCAATGGATTCATACAGGGGATAAATCATATAAATGCTTGGAGTGTGGAAAGAGCTTCCATTTCAGGAGTAGTATTTATCGCCATGAGAGGATCCATAGAGGGGAGAAAAAACTTAGTTGCAAGGAGTGTGGAAAGAGATTTTTTGACAATAGATCTCTTACTACCCATCAAAGAATCCACCTTGGGGAGAGACCATATACATGTCTGGAGTGTGGAAAGAGCTTTTTTGACAACAAGGTCCTTACTTGTCACCAATGGATCCATACAGAGAATAAACCATATAAATGCTTTGAGTGTGGAAAGAGTTTTATTCAGAAAGGACAACTTAATTCTCATAAAAGGATGCACACAGGGGAGAGACCGTATAAATGCAGAGTGTGTGGAAAGAGCTTCCGTTTGAAAAGTTATCTTAACCACCATGAGAGAATCCACAGAGTGGAGAAAAAACATGTCTGCAGCGAGTGTGGAAGGAGATTCTTAGAAAAAAGAATTCTTACTATCCATCAAAGGATCCACACAGGGGAGAGACCTTATAAATGCATGGATTGTGGAAAGAGCTTTATTTTGAAAGGAAAACTTAATTCTCATAAAAGAATTCATACTGGGGAAAGGCCATATAAATGCTTGGAGTGTGACAAGAGCTTTTTTGACAACCAGGTACTTACTCATCATCAAAGGATTCATACAGGGGATAAACCATATAAGTGCCTAGTTTGTGGAAAGTGCTTTATTGAGAAAGGAAAACTTAATTATCATAATAGAATCCACACAGGGGAGAAACCCTATAAATGCATAATGTGTGGAAAGCAATTTACTCAGAAAGAAAATCTTACTAATCATGAAAGAATCCATACAGGAGAAAAACCATATAAATGCACAGAGTGTGGAAAAAACTTCCGTAGCAAGCCTAGTCTTAATAGCCATCAAAGGAGCCACATGGCTGAGAAACCATATAGTTGTGAGGAATGTGGAAAGTCCTTTGATTTAATAGGAAAACTTAATTCTCATAAAAGGATTCACACAGGAGAGAAACCTTATGAATGCACACAGTGTGGAAAGAGCTTTACTCAGAAACAACTACTTAATGCTCATCAAAGGCTCCACTCAGGAGAGAGACTGTATAAATGCACAGAGTGTGGAAGGAGCTTCAGAACAAACACGCATCTAGCTCGACACTTAAAGATTCACACGGGGGATAAACCATATAAATGCCTGGAGTGTGGAAAGAGCTTTATTCAGAAAGGACAGCTTAATTCTCATAAAAGATTTCACACAGGAGAGAGACCCTATAAATGTATGGAGTGTGGAAAGAGCTTTTTTGAGAATAAAGTGCTTACTTGTCACCAAAAGATCCATACAGGGAATAAACCATTTAAATGCACAGAGTGTGGAAAGAGCTTCATTCAGAAAGGACAACTTAGTTCTCATAAAAGAATCCACTCAGGGGAGAAACCTTATAAATGCCTGGAATGTGGAAACAGCTTTGTTCAGAAAGGACAGCTTAATTCTCATAAAAGAATCCACACAGGGGAGAAACCATATAAATGCACAGAGTGTGGAAAGAGCTTTTGTTTCAAAAGTTCTCTTAATTGCCATAAGAGGATCCACACAAGAGAGAAACAACATTGCTGTGGGAAGTGTGGAAAGAGATTCATTGAGAAGAGAGCCCTTACTATCCATCAGAGGATCCACGTTGTATAAATGCCTGGTGTGGAAACAGTTACTCACATAGGACAATTTAATTCTCCTAAAAGAAACAATACTATGGAGAGACCATACACAATAGTTCTTGACTTAACCGTTGACTTAGTGACTGTTCAAAGTTGCAATGAAAAAAATGGAATACTGCAAAATGAAAAAAGTGACTTAGATCAGTTTTCCCGCCTTTTCAGCATCCCCATGATCACATGGTCAAAATTCAGGCACTTGGCAACTGGCATGCATTCATGATGGTTGCAACATGCCGATGTTAATATGACCTCCATTTGTAAACTACAGTCAATGACAGCAGATTTGCTTAACAAGTATACATTCACTTAAGAACTGCATTGATTTGCTTAACAACTGTAACATAAAAAGTTGTAAACTAGGGCACAACTCAGTTAACTATCTTAGCAAGGGAAATGTTGGGCTGAATTGTGGTTGTTAAGTTTAGAACTATTTGTACCTTTTTAAATATGAAAAGTTAAGTTTAGAACTATCTTTCCTTTTTAAATATGAAAAGACAAGGTTCCATTAATTGATTTTATTGGTGGAGAGGGGTTATTCCTCATCAGCAAATTTTATTCTTTGTGATACTGATGAATTTTATTCTTTTCCTGATATGTCAAGCCTATCCATCTCAATGTTTAGCCACTTAGAAAGCAGAACTTCCAGCTATTGCAAGTGTGACTTTCAACCAGAGTAAGGAAAGTCTTTGTTTTTGGTGCTATATGATTGATGAGTAAATCACACTTGCATTTGATTTATTTATTATGCAGCAATATTATATATAATGTCCCAATCTATTTTCAGCAATGTTAATTGCTCAAACAGGCAAGTGGCGTTTCTCCTATACTGTGATAGACTCACAGCTATCGTTTGACCACCATTTAATGGCTGTGACCAGGGGGGCATTCGCCCAGGTTCGCCTGGTGCGCCAGTTGCGACCCTACCTGAATCGGGAGGCTCTCACAACAGTCACCCGGGCCCTTGTGACCTCTAGGCTGGAATACTGCAACATGCTCTACATGGGGCTGCCCTTGAAGAGCATCCGGCGACTTCAGCTAGTACAGAATGCGGCCGCGCGAGTGATTGTGGGTGCACCTCGGTTCACCCGCATAACACCTATCCTCCGCGAGCTGCGCTGGCTACCTGTCGATCTCCGGATGCGCTTCAAGGTGCTATTAGTCACCCATAAAGCCCTACATGGCAGTGGATCTGGATACTTGAGAGACCGCCTTCTGCCAATTACATCCCTGCGACCAATAAGATCACATAGATTAGGCCTCCTCCGTATACCATCGGCCAGCCAGTGTCGGCTGGCAACTACAAGGAGGAGGGCCTTCTCAGTAGTAGCCCCGACCCTTTGGAACGAGCTCCCCGTAGAGATTCGCACCCTCGCCACCGTCCAGGCCTTCCGCACAGCCTTGAAGAACTGGCTCGCCCGTCAGGCCTGGGGACAAGGATAGTTCCCCTCCCGAATGATGAATGTATGTTGTCTACTATTTTATTATATGTCTTATCTTAATGTCTGTATTCCCCTTCCCGATTTTATGTGAGCCGCCCTGAGTCCCCTCAGGGAAAAGGGCGGCCTACAAATATTAATAAAATCATTAAAAAAAAAAATCACTTGTTTTAATCCCGATAATTATGAAGTATCTGCAAATGTTAAATTACAAATTTATACATGGCAAATACTCAAACACAATGGCACTCATATTTTAAAGAATGTTGCCTGGGGCTTGACATATAACACACTATGCAGCAGATTAGGCGGTAGGTTGCAATGGAGTAGTGGCATTCAGTTTTAAATTTATACCAAATTCCAAGCAAGGAATTTGTACTGTGGATAACAGGGATTCCTCTGGTCTCAGCACAAGAAATTAAACTACCAAAGGAAATGGTCTTTTAGACATAACTTACAAAACACAGGGGGTAGTTGGTTGTGGCATGCAATTACACAGAATAAATGATAACCAATAAAGACATTCAAATTTTGGCTGCATTTGTTGTAAGTTTTAAAGTGTTTTTTAATGACACCTCAAGGAGCCATAAGCTGCTTTGGATAACATCTTTTCTTTGATAGATATAATATAGCAAAACAGGATGTCATTATATCAATTATTAGTGGATTATATGGTGGCTGCATGTAGATTAATGAAAGAATTATGGATGTTTCATAAAGGCTTAGTTTCACAACAGAAGTTAGCTAGAATTAGGGATGGAATATTTTCAAGAAACACTAATTGCCATTGTTATTAGTATTATAACTGTACCCCTTGTACTTTGAGGTTGTTTTATGCAATGCATTCCTTTATGTTAGTCTGTCACTCAATGCTGCTCATATTCTTTAAGATCTGCTCAAAATATAACATCGGTCTGATGGGAGAGTCACATCAGACTCACTTCAGGTGAGCCTCCCATAACAAGACCTACTGACCACATGAAGCCTTTATAAGCAGAACACCAACACTGACATTCCCCAAATTCTGCTGAAGATTTTACTTAGCCTGTTAACGAAATGTTCAGAAACCAACCCACAAGCTCGGAAAACAAACCTCCAACTCTCAAATATAACTCTACATAACTGCTGTAGAAAATATTGAAAGCTACTATATATGTTTAATCTTTTTTCCAGTTGTATTTTCTTCCTACACACTTAGTTTTTTCTGTTAGTCTTATCGTACCTTTTTCTCTATCACAATTTATTGACATAACTGGAATTGGACATTTTGATAAGCAGATCACATCATTTATTACTGTGGACATGAGAAACGAAGAACTGGCATTACTTTCATATCCAAGAAGGTATATTATCTCCTGCCTTGTGCTTCTCAGCTAACAAGTGCTATAATGTTCCTCCTTTTCCAAAGTCCCATCTATTAGTGTGTATATGGTGAGGCTGCTTCCCTGGCTGAGGATTAGACAAGCAGTTCTTGCTATTTAATTTCCTTTGTAGTCCACTTCTGGGCTTCCTTATTAAGCATCAACAGCAAACTCAGAAGTAGTCCGCCTTGAAAGCTTCATAGCCTTATGCCTCCCTTCCAGGTGGTTAAAAAGGCTACCAGACTGCACCAACAGGAGGTTTTTGTGTGCTTTCTACTGTCTCCCTATCTGGCTCTTTTTTCTTTCTTTTTTTCAAAATTTAGCAAAGACAGCACAGATATAGAGAACCAAGGCAAATAAAGGATACACCCCGCTTTAGAAAAAAAAGATACCTTCACCATAGGGTACAACAGAATGGAGAGGACAAAGTTGCTTGAAGGAATCTCCAAAGTGTTTATTTGCCCTTGTAAAAAGTTAGCACCCACCCCATCTCCTAGAAAATGAAATATTTTAGGAAATATTAAAAGGGCAGAATATTTCACTTAAAAAGAGTAGAAACTCAGAGAGGCAGAAACGCATCCCCCACCCCTTTGTCAATGGGCCATTAAAGCCTGAGCCAGCCTATTCTACATCACCAAAATCTACCCCATCTCATTGCCCTTCATTAGTACACCATCCACCAAGTTTTAACCAAACTTAGCACACAACCTACAAAGCTATGACCTCTGACAGCAACCAATCAGGATATTCTTCCTGTGCCCCAGGAAATTAAAAGCCCAGGAAAGGGCATAAATCCAGGGACTCTCAGCATCTCGGCCCTTTGCTCAGGAGCTCAAGCCATGTGATCCTGTCTACCATTAAACCATCTTTCCAAACAGCTTCCATGTTTCCAGTGTCTTTTTCCCCATTTGGAAGTGAACCCAGATGGGCATTTCTTCCTACACTTACTTATTTCATAATAAATAATCTGCTTGGATTCTGTCCTGGGGTTTTTATCTCCATTCTCTCTCATTTCCAGAGCTCCATCCTGCCCCACTTTAACCCAACGTCCCAGGAGAACATTCACATGTCCAAGAGATTCTGGGAAAGACGACATCCCCACGACATAGGAGTAGGAAAGCACTTTTCATCCCAAGGTCGCTTTGTTTATTTCAGCCCCCACCCCCTTCCCAGCATCCTCAACCTCCTCGCCCTTTTCGCCAAGCCGCCCCTTCTCACCCCATAAGGGCAAACACTGCGCCAGCGCAGGCGTCCAAAAGATCTTGACGTCACAACGGAGCAGAGCATGCGCAGAAAGCATTACCTGCAGTACAAAGAGCGGAGGCCTCCGCTTGCGCTGGGGGCGGGGGGGGTAAGCGCGCTCGTGCAGCAAAGGAAAAAAACAACCGGTGGCCTGTAGGCTTTTCCCTCTCTAGGAAAGAGAACTCTACCTCTGGGAGGTCCAGGCTGTAGGAGGCGAGGACAGAGCGTGAAATTTTGGCGGGAACGATTTTCAGTTGCTCCGCTGAGGCGCAAAAGCCCTGAGGGAGCCCCCACCCCCCACTCTTCCCCCACCCCCGCGTGAAACCAGGGAAGGGGCGGGGCGAGTGGGCGGAGGAGGGTCGGCCTTGAGCGAAGGCGGCGGCCTCGGAGGGTGTTCACCCCCGCGCCGGGGCTGCGCTGAAGCCGGAGACGGAATGGAGGCCTGGGAGTCTCCCCTTCAGGCGGGGAGCGGCGGCTGCGGCGGCGTGGAGTCCGGCGAGGAAAGCGGCGGCCCGAGCGGCCTCCCCGAGGAGCCCCGCAGCTCCGAGGCCGAGCGCTGGCGTTTCCGCAGCTGCGGTTCCCGGGAGGCCGAGGGGCCCCGGGCGCTTTGCAGCCGCCTGCACCGGCTGTGCCGGGGGTGGCTGCGGCCCGAGCGGAGCAGCAAAGCCGAGATGTTGGACCTGGTGGTGCTGGAGCAGCTGCTGGCCCTGCTGCCCCCGGAGCTGGCGGGCTGGCTGAGGGAGTGCGGGGCGGAGAGCTGCGCCCAGGCGGTGGCCCTGGCCGAAGGCTGCCTCCTCGGCCCCGCAGCCGCCCCGGAGCCCGGAAAGGGGCAGCAGGTGAGAAAAGTGTCATCCTTGGTGTCCCTTTGAAGGGGGGAGGGGCGTAATAATAAAACATCTAGCAGTTAAGAAATCACACAGAAGACATCCATGCAGGATTTTCTGAAACTCCTAATACGTTAAGAATTTTTTTTCTTGATGCAAATGCTTATTTTTCCTTTTGGAGTTAATTCCATAGAATGAAAGAGACATTCAACCCCTTCTTCACCCTGCATTTCTTTCCTTTAATGCATGAATGAACTGAATCATTTGTTCCATATCAGCTGACATTCTTTAGACTATTCATTTTCCTTTATGATATAACAAATCTTATTTCAAAGTCCTCCTTCTCTTCTTTACAAACAGTCGGTGGGAACATACATCTAGAGAACATAGGTTGGTATGGTGTAGTGGTCTGTGGAAATGATGTTAGGGGAATGGTTGAAGATCTATACTGAACAAAGTTTCTCAGTTCCCATAAGGAGACGGTGTGCATCTTCTGCACAAAACTATCTTGGTGTTCATTCCAAGGTCTGTCCCTGAATTACATTGCTGTGTCTCCCTACTCAAGAGCTAAATATTATTAAATATAAAAGAAAAGACTCCTGATGGAAGAGATAGAAGAGGCATAGGTACATCCATAGGTACAGCTTTGGAAAGGCCAAAACTATCAAGGAGACAAGTAAAGAAACAACTAATCAGAATGATAATAGGAACTAAAGATAGGCAATGAAACATTTCACAAAAATCTTTTCAGATGCAGGAACTGTTCACCGGAGAGATCTCAGCAGAGCTACAGGAAAGAGGAAATGGATGCAGTCCTTCTCAAGAGTTGCTTTTCAGCAGGTCCCAACTTGGGCCATTTCAGCAGGTAACTCTAGGTTTCTTCTGAGAGCAGCAGAGTTCAAGCTCCCTTCCTGAGCTCTTCTGCAGTACAGCCAAATGCTGAGTCTATGTAGTTGAACAGTCTCTACTCCCCACCCACCCAGCCTTATTCATCAACTCTCAGATCATTTTGGAGACACAAATGAGACAACTTGGAGTCTGAGAGGTTTGTGTTAGGCAATGCATTTGCTGAATATTTTGTAATACTTCACAGAAGAGTGGAGAAACCAGTTTAAAAACCCCAGTTAAAATTATTGCAATAGCATAATAACTGCTTCAGAAACATTGTGTCTTAAGGGCAGATTTCCCATTAAAAAGCCCTAAGATCAACACTAAATAGCTGTATCAGTAAGACTGTTCTTTAAGTGTCCTTGATTTCCAGGCCCTTTTGAAATAGGCCATGGAATAAATTCCTAGTCGCTGTGTCCTGTTTTATATAAAGCATGTAGAATTTCCTCCCCAAGTCAGGTGAGCCTCTGGATTCTACTTTCTAAATCCCACTTGGGAGTAATTCCAAACCAGCAGGAAGCAACCCAAAGGGTGCTGTGTTGCTATTCAGCAATTTGGATGCAGTCATGTTTTGTGAACTTCAGAAGCCCAGCTATTAGGGCAAGGAGACTGGCGGCTTCATAGTCACAAAACCATGTGGACAACCAGAGGTACATTTGTTTTATAAGCAAATGTTCATTTGGTTTCTTGTAAAGGTCTGTTTTGTGTAATAAGAGAGAAAATGTCTTTTCTGGGACTGTCTCCTATATAGTATTCTCATTCTAGGGCTCTAATCCCTTTGAGGAAGTCACTGTGGACTTCACAGAAGAGGAGTGGATGCTGATGGATTCTGACCAGAGAGTGTTGTGTAGAGAAGTCACATTGGAAGCTTTTAGGAATATTATTGACCTGAGTAAGTCCCTACTTTGTTCTGGGTTCCATTCATTAGGGAAGAAAGGGTTTTTTTCAATGGGGGTGGTGGTGGTAAACAAAGACGATACTTGCAGTCAAGTTGCTTAAAGTGATACATCTTAAGGCCTTGTTAGAAAAGCTTACTATAGTTTTGGGGAACACCTCAAATTGTCCACTCAACAACAAAGTCTTAATGTGGATCCCAGCTGAAAAATCCTTTGGATATCATCAGTATTTTCTAGCTTACATTTTGCATCCAAGACCTCCAAGTTGAATTCATAGCTGATGCTATACCTGGAATGCAGATGGAGCATGTTTTTCGAGAAGATCCCTCCTTAAAAGCTGTTCCCCTCCCCCTAATTTTATTAAGGATTA
Organism: Thamnophis elegans; assembly: GCF_009769535.1. Taxonomy (NCBI): domain Eukaryota; kingdom Metazoa; phylum Chordata; class Lepidosauria; order Squamata; family Natricidae; genus Thamnophis; species Thamnophis elegans. The sequence goes on along the minus strand of NC_045542.1, from coordinate 170,033,995 downwards.
TCTTAAAAAGTTAAAACATATAAATCAGTGTAATGCAAAATAAATAAGAAAGAAAAGGAAAAAAAATATTTGGAAAATGCAGAAACACCCTCATACCTAAATTTGCATGTATATGAAAGAAATTTCTCCATCTCCAACAAGTATGTTTAACATTAACAACTTATCTATCAAAACACAACCAAAATACCTTTTCATTCCATGTGTCAACAATATTCTATGAACTCATCTCTAAATCTTCAGATCTCCTTAATATTCAGAAAAGATCCAGTAAAAATTAACAAAAATATCTAATAACATAAATACTTAATAATATATTTCCCACTTCCACTTAGTCTCCTTTTGCTCATTCCTCTTTTAACAATTAAACTTTGCAAAAAAGGAATTAAAAACTTATCAAATGTTGTCAACTCCTAACTTCTTCCTCCCATCTATCATTAAATCCCATATTTTTTCCTATATTCTTTTCACTCCAAATTCTTATCATCCTTCAAGTTCACTTACAATTTCCTTGAAATAACTCCAATAAATCTCTTATATTTCAATTTAAAATGGTATCATTCACTTGCATTTATAATTCCAGTGAAGCCTTGTCAGTTGTTTCCAGAGAGACAACTGTTGTTAGTTTTCGTTACTAACTTATGATTCCAGTAAAGAGAGAAAAGGTTAAAAGCATGATGGAACCTACAACCTTTAGCTGATAACGTGTCTGCAAGAATTGACAGCTTTTGCTGTTAGCTTACAAAAATTGGCAGTATAAAGTATAAATGGGCAATCTCCAGTTCTCTCTTTCATCAAAAAGTTTCGGCAGTCCAAGCCTGACATCCACCTGCCGGTTTTGGTGAAATCCCCAAGAATTTCCTCACCTCATGAAAAGTTATCTTGCCCTCTCCTCACAGTTCTAAATTTCCATAGAAATTTCTATTTGCTTCTTTCCAAGCAGGTGATGCAATGGAGAAGGAGAACCAGGAGTGGTTAATGTCGCTGCCAACAGCAAACTATGAAGGAGAAGTGACATTTGACCATCAAACAAATCCAAAAATACAAGAGGAAAGCCACTCAGAAGGTTGGGTGGAAGAGCCCTCCACATCTCATCATTTCTTTTCTCTTACTTTACCTGAGAACCTTAATAGCAAACACAAACCACAAAGTATTGTGAACTTGGGGGAGGATTCCAGTTGGAGTAGAGAGACTAAAATATGCACAAAATGTGGAAAGAGCTTTGATAGTAATGCTAGCCTTAATGGCCATCAGAGGATCCACATAACTGAGAAACCATATAGTTGCGAGGAATGTGGAAAGGGCTTTGCTTCGATAGGAAAACTTAATTCTCATAAAAGGATGTACATAGGAGAGAAACCATATAAATGCACAGAGTGTGGAAAGAGCTTCTGTAACAAGGCTAGCCTTAATGGCCATCAAAGGATTCACATAACTGAGAAATCATATAGCTGTGTAGAATGTGGAAAGGATTTTGCTTTAATAGGAAAACTTATTGCTCATAAAAGGATTCACACAGGAGAGAAACCATATAAATGCACAGTGTGTGGAAAGTGTTTCCATTTCAGGCCTAGTCTTATCCGCCATGAGAGGATCCACAGAAGGGAGAAAAAATATAGGTGCAACAAGTGTGGAAAGAGATTCTTTGAGAATAGATCTCTCACTATCCATCAAAGGAGTCACACAGGAGAGAGACCGTATAAATGCCTGGAGTGTGGAAAGAGCTTTTTTGAAAACAAAGGTCTTACTCGTCATCAAAGGATCCACACAGGGGATAAACCCTATCAATGTCTGGTGTGTGGAAAGAGCTTTAGTCAGATAGGACATCTCAATTCTCACAAAAGAGTCCACACAGGGGAGAGACCCTACAAATGCATGCAGTGTGCAAAGAGCTTCCGTTCCAAAAGTTCTCTTAATCGCCATGAGAGGGTCCACACGGGGGAGAGAAAATATAGCTGCAGTGTGTGCGCAAGGAGATTCTTTGATAACAGAACCCTTGCTGTCCATCAAAGGATCCACACAGGGGAGAGACCCTATAAATGCCTGGAGTGTGGAAAGAGCTTTATTCAGAAAGGACAGCTTAATTATCATCAAAGAATCCACACAGGGGAGAGACCATATAACTGCATTGAGTATGGAAAGCAGGAAGAACATCTTACTCAGGAAAGAATCCACACAGGAGAAAAACCATATAAATGCACAGAATGTGGAAAGAGCTTCTTTAGCAAGACTGGTCTTAATGGCCATCAAAGGATCCACATAGCTGAGAAACCATATAGTTGCACGGAATGTGGAAAAGACTTTGCTTTAATAGGAAAACTTAATTCTCATGAAAGGATTCACACAGGGGAGAAACCATATAAATGCACAATGTGTGAAAAGAGTTTCCATTTTAGGGGTAGTTTTAATCGTCATGACAGGATCCACAGAGGAGAGAAAAAACTTAGTTGCCAGGAATGTGGAAAGAGATTCTTTGAGAAGGCAGCCCTTACTATCCATCAAAGGATCCACACAGGGGAGAGACCATATCAATGCACAGAGTGTGGAAAGAGCTTTTTTGACAACAAAGTTCTTACTCGTCACCAAAGGATCCACACAGGGGAGAGACCATATAAATGCCTGGAGTGTGGAAAGAGCTTTACTCAGAAAGGACATCTTAATTCCCATAAAATAACTCACACAGGGGAGAGACCCCATACATGCACAGAATGTGGAAAGAACTTCAGTTTCAAAAGTTCTCTTAATCGTCATGAGAGGATCCACACAGGAGAAAAAACATACCCGAAGGCAGTGTGGGAAGAGATTGAAAACACAGCCCTTACTATCCATCAAACTATCCACCTGGCATAAACTATAAATGCCTGGAATGTGGAAATAGGTTTAGTCAGAAAGGCAAACTTATTTCTCATAAAAGAATCCATATTATGGACAGGCCATATACAGCTAGTCCTCAACTTACAACTGTTCATTTAATGATCAAAGTTACAATGGAAAAATGAAATAAAAGGAAAAAAGTGACTGAGACCAGTTTTCACACTTGTGACCATTGCAAAATCCCCATGATCATATGATCAAAATTCAGATGCATGGCAACTGGTTCATATTTATGACAGTTGCTCTGTCCCAAGGTCATCTGTTCCCCTCAATGAGGAAGCCAGATTCCATTAACCACCAGCTTATTAACTTGCTAACTGCAATGATTCACTTAACGGTGGCAAGAAAGATCGTAAAATGGGGCAAAACTCACTTAACAAATATCTAAAATAAATTTCCATTTGATAAGTCGAGTATCTGCATTTATGATTCTTGCGGCATCCAGGGTCATGTGATTTCCATTTGGAAATGCAACAAGCACAGTCAATTGGGAAGGCAGTTTCACTTAACCATATGTATTAAGTGAAACTGCTTTCCCACATTGACTGTGCTTGTTGTAAGTTTCCAACCATACCTGAGAACCGCAGTGATTTGATTAACAATTGTGGCATAAAGGGTTGCAAACTGGGTCATGAGTGACTTAATTGCCTTACTTAGCAATGTAAATGTTGGGCTCAATTGTGGATGTATGTTGAGAACTACCTGTATTACTGTCCTTCACTTTGAAATATGAAAACACTTGATTTCATTAACTGATTTGGTGGGTGGGTGGGTGGGTGGGTGGGTGTTTGTACCCCATGAGCAAATTATATTCCTCTTGAAGACTTTATAACTCAGTGTTTAGCCACTTATAAACCAGAGTTTGTAGCTACTCTAAATGTGATTTTGAACCATAAGGAATGTCCTTTTTTCAGTGCTCTTTGTATGGATTGGTGAGTATATCACATTATTGCACTTGATTTCATGATTATGGAGGAACGTTCCAATGTTCCACTTTATTTTCTGACATTAATTGTCAAAAAATGCAAGTGGTGTGTTTCCTCTAAACTTGTTTTAATCCTGAGAATTACAAAGTCATTGGAGATGTTAAAATGTATACCTGCATAGGCCAAATAGCCAAACAAGACTGGCACTCATATTTTAAAGAATGTGGCCTGGGCCTTGACACATGACACTGTATGCAGCAGATTAGCTAATAAGATTGTATTGGACTGGTGGCATTCATGGTTTTAAATCTGTCCAAACTCCTGATAAGGAATTGTTACTATTTCTTAGCTGCAGGCAACAAAGGTTCATTTGGCCTCAGTACAAGAAATTAAATAACCAAATCCAATGGTCTTATTGACAACTAAAGAACCAGGAGCACAGTTTTTTCTGGCATGCAGTTACACAGAGTAAAATATAACAATAAATACATTCAAATATTGGCCGTGTTTGCTGTAAATCTAAGTTTTTGTCAGGCTTAGAAGCCATCTTTGTGTAGGGCCTCAAGCCTGCCACATATTCAAATATATTCTATTGTGGGAAACTGGGAGGGTTTTTTTTATGAAGCATGGGAGATGTATAGCCAAAATAATAATCTTTCTCAGAAAGTCAAGATCGCCTTGTCTTTGCACCTGGACGGGTGTGAATGGGAGGAATCTTCCTTCGTGGCAATGACTGATTGGACCATGTGATAGACTTGTAGATGTTGGGGCAAGGTCTTGAACTTTCATCTGGGTGGGATAACCTGGAAGCTTTCAGATTCAGTTTTTCACAGATGTGCCAATGACACCTCTGATAAAATGGAACTTTGAGGAAACTCAAACCTCCATCTGCTTTTGTTAAGGGTGTTATTTGGAACCCTGACAGTTTTAAAGTCTGTTAATGACACCCAAAAGAGCCATAAGCTGCTTTGTATGAAATTTCAAAGTTATAATGAAATAAAATGAAAGTAATTTAGACCAATTTTCATATTTAATAACTGTTGCAACATCCCCATGATCACGTGATCAGAATTGAGGCACTTGACAACTGACATGTATGATGGTTGCAGCATCCATGATCATGTGATCTCCATTTGTAAACTTCTAGCAAGCACAGTTAATGGGTGAAGGCAGATTCACTCAACAAACATACGTATGGTTGTTAACTGAGCAACCATTCTTCAAAATTGCAGTGATTTGCTTAACTATTGTTGCATAAAAGGTTCCAAACTGGGGCACGATTCAATTAACTGTCTTACTTAGCAACAGGAATATTGGGTTCAATTGTGGATGTCAGTTGAAAACTACCTGCATTACTGTCCTTCCCTTTAAAATATCAGAAGAGTTGATTCCATTAACTGATTTTGTGTGTGTGTGTTGGGGGGGTGTTATTCCTAATGAGTAATTTTTTTCTTTCTTGAAATCTCATTAATAAAGCAGAACTTCTAGCTATTTTGAACCAGGATAGAAGCCGTGTCTTTTTTTCTGTGCTATATATTATTGCATTTGATTTTGTTATTATGCAGGAATATTCCTATGTCCCAGTCTATTTTCTGAGGATATTAATTATCCAAATATACAAGTATTGTTTCTGCTGCACTAGTTTTAATTCAGATAATTAGAAAGTATTTGGAGATGTTAAAATGCAGACAAGAGAAATAGTCAAACAACAGCTTAATTATTGTAACAAATGTTGTTTGGGCCTTGACTTATGAACAGAATTGAGCCCAAAATTTCTGTTGCTAAGTGACAAATTTGTTAACTGAATTTTGTCCCATTTTATGACTTCCTGCCACATGTTAGGCAAATCACTGCAGCTGTTATATTAGTAGCCCTGTTAAGTGAATCTGGCTTCCCCATTGACTTGGCTTGTCAGAAGGTTGCAAAGATGATCGTATGATCCCGAGATGCCACAACAGTCATATCTGTGAAAACTGGTCATAAGTCACTTTTGCTGCTGCTTTAACTTCAAATGGTCACTAAGTTAAGTGGTTAAGAGGACTACCGGTATAACACTGTATGCAGCAGATTAGCACATAGGTTGTAGCGGACATGTGGCATTTATACTTTTAAATCTTTACTAAAGTCCTGATAAGGAATTCTTACTATTTCTCGGCTGCAGACAACAGAGATTCATCTGGTCTCAGCACAAGAAATTAAATTACCAAATTGAATAGTCTTTTAGACATTATTATAAAACATAGTAGCCTGCCACTCAATGCTGCTCCTATTCTTTAAAACCTGCTGCACAACAGACACAATTTTTTATTTTATTTATTTATTTATTTTTGTTTGTCAAGCATGTATCGGAAAACAAGTATAAATATAATATATAAACATAAGTATAAGCAGGTATACGTATATACATAAGAAATGAGTACAAATAGATGCACTTATTCACTCCCCCTTACAGACCTCTTAGGAATGGGATGAGGTCCATGGTAGACAGTTTAAGGTTAAAGTTTTGCGGGGGGTTGAGGATGTTACAACAGAGTCTAATAAATATAACTACTTAACAACTGCTGTGGAAATTATTTGAAACTACTATACCTTTATATCTTTTTTCGAGTTCTATTTTCTTGTGGCACTTTTAGTTTTGTCTATTTTTCCTTTTTGTTTTCTCTGTCCCAATTTATTAAGACAGCTGGAATTGGACAATTTGGGGATCACACCATTTACTAAGAACATGGGAAACGAAGAATTGGCATTGTTTTCATACCCAAGAGGTGTATTATCTCCCATTTTTTGTCTACCTTCTCAGCTAAAAAGCCTCTGCGGTCTATCATAATCCTTCCACCTACCATGTTCCCCTGCCTATTAGTAGGTTTATGGTGAGGCTACTTCCCTAGCTGAGGATTGATTAGACAAGCAGTTCTTGCTGTTTACTTTCCTTTGTGGTGCACCTCTTTGCTTCCTTGCTAAGGATCAACATACAGCTAAAACTCAAGCATCCCGTAATTTAAGCCTTCCTTCCGGGAGGTTAACAAGGCTAGCAGATTGCAGTAATATGAGATTTTCTGTGTGTTTTCTACTATGTCTGTGTCTGCTTTTTCTGATGGGGGGGGTATTTCTAGAGGGGGGGGGAGTAAAGGAATGAGATCTGCCCCATAAAGAAATCCCTTTTGTGAGTAGTGCCATGGCAAATCACTCCTCACCATTGAAGCTTCCTTAGGGATGTCAGGGAAGGAATTCCTTGATGTTACAAGGCTTGGCATTTTATTAAACTTTTATTTTTACCTGTAATCCTCTTGGCATTCCCTCCATAAGTCTCTTTTATTATGGCTGGCACTACTGAGTCTGGCATTTAAACACAGCTGGGGGAGAAACCCAACAGCTGTATTGTTATGGGGTTTTTTAACTTGTACAGTTGAACCTGATTAACTCTTCAGGAATCAACCAGCCACCAAACCAAAAAGGTGTAAAGATTTTAAAAAAAAAGATGTGGACAGAACAAAAAATACAAAACAAACTAAAAATAAGTAAAAGTCAGCTGTAGCAAAAAGGATACCTCAGTGAGTGTCATCACAGGAATTCTTCAGGCCAATTGATTTGTCCTTGTTTTAATTGCCGTCAATTAAAAACGAGGAGAAATAAATTGGCCTGAAAGAATCTCCAGAGGATTTACTTATTTATTCGATAGCAAAAAAAATGAAATTACTCTGTCTCAGGAGCACATCCACATTTCCAAGAGAGTCTGGGAGACAGTCCAAGGACAGAAGCAGGAAAACGGTTGTCATCCAAAGGTCGCTTTGTTTATTACAGCACACACACATCAGTGCCCATCATCCACGATCTCAACATTCCCTCCATCACGTCCCTTCATCCAGAAAAATAATTCGCTAGCGAAGGAGTTGTCGGTCTTTGACGTCATAAATGAAATGAGCATGCGCAGAAGACGAGGGGAGGATTTCCCTTGCACTGGGGGGGTGGGGTGTGTGGAACTCCTGCCAAGCGTAGAAAACAGATCGCGTACAGCCTCTCTAGGAAGAAGCACTGTGATCCAGGCTGTGCGGGGGGGTGGGCGCAGGAAATTTTGGCGGGAACGTTTGCAGCTTCTCTGCTGAGGCGAAGAACCTCTGAGGGAGCGGAGACCGCCTTCTCTCCTGGAAACCAGGGAAAGGGGCGAGGGGAGGATGCGCCGTGACCGAAGGCGGCGGCCTTGGGGGGAGTTTCCTTCTGTCGGGCCTGCGCTGAAGCCGGAGACCGAATGGAGACTCGTCGGCCTTCCCTTCAGGCGGGGAGCGGTGACCCGAGCTGCCTCCCGGAAGACTCGAAAGACATTTACTGAGAGTAGTGATATTACTTCCCATCAAAGGATCCACACAGGGGAGGGACCATATAAATGCCTGGAATGCAGAAAGATTTTTTTTGACAACAGTGACCTTATTCGACATCAAAGGATCCAAAGGATCCACACAGCGGATAGACTGCATAAATGCTTGGAGTGTGGAAAAAGCTTCACTCAAAAAGGAAAACTTAATTCTCACAAAAGGATCACATGGGAGAGAGACCATATAAATGCATGGAGTGTGAAAAGAGCTTTATTGACAATTGTGACCTTATCTTCCACCAAAGGATGCACACAGGGGAAAGACCATATAAATGCGTAGAATGTGGGAAAAGCTTTCGTCGGAATACAGAACTTATTCATCATAAAAGGATCTACACTGGGGAGAGACCATATAAATGTGTACAGTGTGGAAAGCAATTTACTCAGAATGTACTCAGGACATCTTACTCATCATGAAAGAATCCATACAGGGGAGAAACCATATCAGTGCATAACATGTGGAAAGAACTTTTCTCAGAAAGGACAACTGAATTCTCATGAGAGAATCCACACAGGGGAGAGGCCATATAAATGCTTAGAGTGTGGAAAAAGCATTCATTGGAGCACAAAACTTATTCATCATGAAAGGATCCATATTGGGAAGAGACTATATAAGTGCATTGAGGGTGGACAGCAATTTACACAGAAATGTCATCTTGTTACTCATGAAAGAATCCATACAGGGGAGAGACCATATAAATGCACAGTGTGGAAAAAGCTTTGCTCCGACAGCACAACTTAATTCTCATAAAAGGGCCGACACAGAAGAGAGACAATATAAATGCATGTAGAGTGAAGAAAGCTCCAGCACTTTCAATAGAATAGAATAGGACAGGAAGGGACCTTGGAGGTCTTCTAGTCCAACCCCCTGCTCCAGCAGGAGACTGTCAGGATTCCAAGTAACATCCCCAACAGAATCAAAACTCAGGCATTTACAATACATTTACTCATGAAGGAATTCAAAGTAGGGATAATCCATATGAATGCATGGAGTGTGGAAAGAGCTTTGGTCAGAAAGAACAATATAATTCTCATAAAAGGATTCACCCAGAACAGAGAATATATATGCATGTAGTGCGAAAAAGGTTTAACAATCACAAGTTATTTATTCGCGAAACAATCCAAAATGGTAAATCTAATGGATGGAGTATGGAAATAATTTTACTGGCAAAGAACATCTTATTCATCATGAACGGATCCATGCAGGGAGTAATACTTCTAAATGGACAAAGTGGAAAAGCCTCTAGTAGAATTTCTTATCTGAATTACTATTAGAGGATCCATATAGGGGAGAAATCATGTAAAACAGGAAGCGTGGAAAAACTTTACTTGGGAACCACCGTAATTCTCATAAAATTATGCCAACAGAAGAAACCACATAAATCCATGGAAGGGACTTCAGAAGATCTTCTGGTTCCAAATATTTGAATTCATTCAGAGCAGCCAGGTTTTCCGTTGCTTGTTTTGACCTGCATTAGTCTGCTGTGGCAACAGAGATGAAAAATCAGAACTAAGCCCTTCAGTTTCCTACCCTTTGCCCATCATCATCTCGCTTTCTTTTCCAACAGAGGATTGATGGCTTCCTTGACTTCCCCTTTAATTTAACAATAGCACTTAGATTTATATACAGCTTCATAGTGCTTCACAGTCCTCTCTAAGTGGTTTACAGAGTCAGGATATTGCAGCCAATGATCTGCATCCTCATTTTATTGGCCTTGGAAGGATGGAATGTTGAGTCAATCTTGAGCCTGGTGAGGTTTGAACTGCAAAATTAGAGGCAGCTGGAAAGCAGCAGCAGTAACCTACAATACATTCTAACCACTGCGCCACCAGTTTAATTTACCTAAAAAACACTATAAAACAGAATCCACACGGCCTTGGCCTTGGAAGGATGGAATGTTGAGTGAATCTTGAGCCTGGTGAGGTTTGAACTACCAAATTACAGGCAGCTGGCAGGCAGCAGTAGTAGTGTGCACTACATTCTAACCACTGCGCCACCAGTTTAATTTACCTAAAAAACACTATGAATCAAAATCCACACGCATTTCTCAAATTTAGAAAGCCTTTCAATCTGCAGAGTTCTATTGCCACAAAATAGTACTCCTTTTCTGTCCTCATAAGATTTAGCTAAAGAAATCTTCTCATTTTCCTTGGTTATCTTCTGACCAAAAGGAAAAGGAATGAGATCAACCCCAGAAAGAAAACCTCTGTGGAGCAGTCCCCAGGGCATTTTTTCCTTCACTTGAGCTTCCCAGTGTATTTGAGTAACAAACTCCTTATATTCTTATACTTGGGAACCTTATAAATAAATTCTTATGACCTGTAATTCTACAGTCTCTGTTTATTCCTTTTTCGTTGTCTGATCCAGTCATTACGTTCAGCAATACCGAGCCCTTATTTTAAGTTTGCTGAGGGGAACAAACCCATTCCAGGAGGTAAATTTGCTTTTTTTAAAGTAGTGCAACCCCTTGATCAACTCTATAAGAATCCACCCAGCCAGGTAAAATCAAGAAGAAAAGATGAAGAAAAGGTCAAGACTTCGACAGAACTGTAATAAAACAAAAGATATAGTACAGATTGTACTGTGTAGAAAAAGGGGGATTCCTTCCTTGACTTTCAACGCAGGAATACAGACAACAGAGATGACAAATTGGTGTAAAAGTATCTCCACAGTATTTATTGCTTACATATTTATTTAATAACAAATGTAGTTTCAGTATGGCTTCCCGTCACATTTGAGCCCCTTCCACGTCTCTGTTTATTCCAACTGTCCCAGGAGCACATCCACATTTAAGACAATTCTAAGAGGAGAAGAAATCCCAGTTGGCCAGAAGCAGCAATCCAATCAAGTTTCCTCCAAAGCCGCTTGGCTCATTGCAGCCCAGCTCAAGCTCCACCACACCCATCATTCTCTGCCACCTATAGCACTTTACCTTCGCATCCCCTGCCACACTGGACCAAACGTTTCCCCAGCAGCACGGCGTCGGCAGCATGGAATAGGGCATGCGCAGATGAGAAGCCCGGGATGTAGAGTACACAGGACAGGAGACGCAGTAGTTGCCTTACGAGACGTTCTAAGAACAGTAAAAGAGGGTTCTTTACAGGGTTTCGCCACTCTAGGATGCAGTAGTCTTTGACCCACCGTCTGAGAGGCCTGGGGAGCGCGGGAATTTTTGGCGGGAAGGATTTGCAGCTGCTCTTCTCAGCCTCAGAAGGCCTCCCCCTCTGAAACCGGAAATGGGGCGGGGCGAGTGAGTGGGGGAAGGTCCGCTGTGAGCTAAGGCGGCATCGGAGGGGATTTCAGCCGTTCGGGCTGCGCTGAAGCCAGAGACCGAATGGAGGCCCAGGGGTGTCCCCTTCAGGCGGGGAGCGGCGGTACGAGCGGCCTCTCCGAGGGCCCCCGCACCTGCGAGGCTGAGCGCTGGCGCTTCCGCAGCTGCGGCTTCCGGAAAGCCGAGGGGCCACGGGCGCTTTGCAGCCGCCTGCACCGGCTGTGCCGGGGGTGGCTGCGGCCCGAGCGGAGCAGCAAAGCCGAGATGCTGGACCTGGTGGTGCTGGAGCAGCTGCTGGCCCTGCTGCCCCCGGAGTTGGCGGGCTGGCTGAGGGAGTGCGGGGCGGAGAACTGCGCCCAGGCGGTGGCCCTGGCCGAAGGCTGCCTCCTCGGCCCCGCAGCCGCCCCGGAGCCCGGAAAGGGGCGGCAGGTGAGGGAGTTTTCATCCTCTTCTACGCTTTTTCTTTCTCTTCCTTACAGATAAAAGCAAGAGGAAAACATCAGCAGGTCTTAGGATGATGTGTTAGTAGGTGCGACTAACTGTGGGACATTATCCTTTTTCCCACATACTTTGTTATGGACTGGACAGCCATAATGCAAAAAATATCTCAATTCTCAGGTGGGGGTAGAGGGGGGGGGGATGTCATAAAAACCCTTCCTAGTATTCCAGTGAGTACAGTGAGAGAACAAACAAGATTTTATTACTGTGGTCTTAATAGATAGAGCTAATATTCTTTGTCACGCTTCTTGTCTAACTGGAATTGCTGATAACTGTTTCCTCCCAAGCCAGGGGCTCAGACTGAATCCAAGAGGGCTCCTCTATCCAGAAATAGCTATTGCCCAAAATCCCACTGACCCACACCCACAAAAACAAATGAATCAATCAAGTTCTCTAGTCCCTTTAGAAATTTTGATCAGTACCATTAGCATTGAACTGAATGTGAATGCAATGTCTTAAATGAATTCCCTTTCTCATGAACAGGACCTGTTAACCAAGGCGATGTTGGAGACTTATTTGTCCCAACTTTTTCAAGACACAACTGGACTTTCTGGTTTTTCTTTGAAGACGGATACGTCTTCAAAGAAAAACTAAAAAACTCCAGTTGCCTATTGAAAAAGTACCTTTGGGACAACCATGACCTACTTAAGAGTCTCCATAGAAACTTATCTTTCTTCTCTTAGATAATATTTGTAAAAAGCAGAAAATGAGAATTATTTTCACACAGTATTTAAACAGTTGCAAATTAATACAAAGAATAAACCGAGGATAGTAAAAGATTACAGTTTTTGAATCTAGTCCATACTATCATCCTAAAAAGCAGTAGTGTTCAGTAAAATACTTTACAAAATCAGTTTGAATATAGTTATGCATTTTTACATTGCTAAGTTTCAGTATAATTAGTAGAGATGCAGATCCCGAGCCTATATGCTTTTTCCAATTGATGTAAGCGGGAAAATTGTATGATTATTAGATACTTAAAAGTATTTCCTGGATTCTTCAATCAATATAGAGCTTGAAGGGACTTGGGAGTCTTCTTGTCTAACCCCCTTGTTCAGGCAGAAAACCATATATATATATACATGGCCGCACACTGCCAGGTCAAATTTAAGTGATCCTCCACTAGGACTCTACAGTCCCTCTGACAGTTACTGTTTTTCAACCAAGTTTTGCCTAATCTGTACTTGTACCTATGGTTTTTCCTGCCTCAGTGTAAAACCTTGCTTCTCTCTGCATTCATTAAATTTCATTTTCTGGAATGGGGCCCATTGTTCAAGTCTGACAAGATCATTTTGTATCCTGAGCTTATCTTCTGGAGAGTTGGCTATTCCTGCCAGCTTAATGTTTTCTACAGATTTGTTGAGTTCCCCTTCTATTCCCTCATCTAAATCATTTATGAAGATATTGAAGAATACTGAGCCTAAGATGGATCTTTGTGATACCCCACTGTAGACATTCCACTATAGATAGTTCTAAGCAGACTTTCGATTATACGTACAATAGAGTTTGAAAAAAATGGTCCCTGAAGAAAAAACAAAGCTTACAGAGAAAAACAACAAAGTATACTTTATTCATATTCCACTACCATGATCATGGGGCTCCCTACCTGATGATAGGAGAGAGTCCTGAACAAACCTATTTTTCAGATTAAATACATACGGACATTAACATGTGAAATAATATTAGAGCAAGGTAAAACGACTAATGCAAGTATACATCATTGTTTTCCTGGACTGTTTTGATAAGCTATTAAACTGAGCTTTCTCAGGATTCTTCCTGATATTAACATATCAAAAAATCAGTGTTTACATTATGGTTTAGGGAATGGTTGGTCGTCTGACAGTTTTTGGTTATTGAAGTTCCTATCGTGATTTTCATTAATGTTATTCTATTTTATCTATTCCATTGGTGGGATTCAATTTTTTTTACACCTCGTTCTGTGGGCATGGCATGGCTTGGTGGGCGTGGCAAGGGAAGGATAATGTAAAGTCTCTATTCCCACCCCACTCCAGGGGAAGGTTACTGCGAAATCCCCATTTCTTCCCAATCAGCTGGGACTCGGGAGGCAGATAATAGATTGGGGCAGATGCCAGTTAGAGATGGAATTACCTGTTCTCTGAACTACTCAAAACTTCCACTACTGGTTCTCCAGAACTGATCAGAACCTGCTGAATACAATCTCTGATCAATTCCCAATTTATGTCATGTCATTCTTTTAGTCCACCTTAGGATATTATTGCACTCTGCATGTCCCTTTCCTTTGATATGAAGAGTATATCATTCATTACAGTTGGATATCCTTCAGAATCATTTTGCAAAAGTGATTTATTGATCAAACCTGCTGAAAGATTGCACTTCATCGCAACAGAGATTCTCCCTAGTTCTGCTTTTCTATATATTCAAAATCATCTTAAAACATTTATCAATCAACGTTAACCCTAATTGGGAATTTCTTAGAAAGAATGAAGTATCCAAATATCTTTTAATGAGTCTCAGGGCATGTGTTTTACCCTGAAAGGCACCCTGATGTACATTCCAAGATCTCCTTCTGAACTTTCAGGTCGGTGGTCTCCTCAAAGATAGAATAGACATAAATACATTCACAAAGAAGGGAAGGCCGTTATTGTCAAGTAATAAGGAGAAGATAAACAAGCAGCTCCTGTTCTGAAGGAAAATAGGAAATAAAAAGGAGGCAACTCATAAAATGGCAGGCAATTATCCAGAAATAACAGCAACGCACACAGTAGGAATTCTCAAATTCTCTTATTTTTATTTGAATTGGAAAAATACATGTGGAGAACAAAAACTTAAGCAAACTAACATGGTTAGTTCGAAGTCATTTCAAAGTAGATCATAAATCAGGCCTTTTATTAAGTTGCAGGAGCCATTCATTGAGGAGATTTCAGCAGAGCTCCAGGAAAGAGGAGATCCATCCAATGATTCTGAAGAGATTCTTTTCAGGAGGATCCAACTGGGACTACCTTGCCAGGTAGGTATAAGTTTCTTCTGTGAAGTTTAAACACCTTCATTCATGAGCTTCTTTCTAAAGCAAAGGTCGAGTCTCTGTGAATTTCAATCCCGCTGTCCCTACAGAATGACCCAGTGAGCCTTACTAATTCAACCTTGAAGATGATCCTAGGAATGCAAACAAAAGTCAATTCATAAAAGTCTTGTACTTTTGAAATGTGTTGGAACAGTTTAATCGTCCTTAATATGTTTCCAAAGACTTGATATTTTCAGGATCATGTGCAATATTTTGAAATAGGGCAGATAAAAAATCCCTAATAGGTATGTCATGTTTTCTAACAAAAGAGTGTTTTACTGGGCCAGAGAGATAAGCCCAGAGGATTCCCTGCACAAAATCTTTTTGGGGAATTCTGCCAGGCCAGGGGAGGAGTGGTGGTGGTGGTCTCCAAGCAGTGCCATTCTGCAACTTGGATGCATCTAACCCATATTTTGTCCCTTTAAAAAAGCAGCATGGAAGAGGTGGAGTGGGGCTTCCCACCCTTAAGTGTGTGTATTTATTTGCTAGGAAAAAATGTCCATTTGGTCTCTTGCAAAGCTCTCTTTTCTGTTTTGGAATTAAGAAAGAAACATAAGAGAGGACTGTCACACGGGGAAGATATTTTTTTGTTTCTAGGGCTCTGATCCCTTTGAGGTGGCGGCTGTGGACTTCAAAGAGGAGGAGTGGGCACTGCTGGATTCTAGTCAGAAGGCCTTCTGCAGGGAAGTCATGCTGGAGGTTAACATGAATATGGCTGCTCTGGGTAAGCATCCTCTTTGCTCTGGGTTCTGTTGATTAGGAAAGGTGTTTTAAGTGCGAATTAAAGAGAGAAGATACATGCACTCAGTTGCATACGGTGGTGAGAACTCTAATGACTACCACCTACAAAATCTTTCCTATTCTCAGGAAAATCGGAATCACAATGTATAAGGTAAAGGTTCCCCTCGCACATATGTTCTAGTTGTTCTCAGCTCTAGCGGTGCTCATCTCCGTTTCAAAACCGAAGAGCGAGCACTGTCCGAAGATGTCTCCGTGGTCATGAGGCCGGCATGACTAAACGCCAAAGGCTCATGGAACACTGTTACTTTCCCATCAAGGTGGTCCCTATTTTTCTACTGGCATTTTTACAGGCTTTCAAACTGCTAGGTTGGCAGAAGCTGGGCAAGTAATGGGAGTTCACTCCGTAACACGGCACTAGGGACTCAAAGTGCCGAACTTTCTGATTGACAAGCTCAGCGTCTTAGCCACTGAGCCACTGCATCCCACTCACAATGTATGGTATGTGGCTAATATCCAGTGGACACCCACATGTGCAAAAGTCTCATACATTTCCCTTTGCTTCCCTTTAACTGCCAGGGGGCCTGGATTATAAACCAGCCGAGCCACTACATAGTAATTTTGTCCAAGGTTGTCCTCACAGCCACTCTTCTACAAAACAACAAGGGCCTTTTCAGAAATGTCCACCATACCATTGTGAAAGGCCTCAGATGCAAATGCCTGAGCAGATTGACCTAACAACAGTGTAAAGCCTTCATATGGGTCAGTGCTGACAAAACTCTTGGATATCATTAACATTTTCAACCCAACATCTCCTAGTTTTATAATTTGTTGTTACCAATGCTGATGTCAGGTGGGCATATTTCTGACTGGGAGATAACCCACCCACCCCCATCATTTTAAATTCTAATGAGAATTTCTGCCTCCCCCCCCCTCCCAACAGGTGGTGGTAATGGGCTGGAGAATGAGGCTGAGACGCAGCAGAGGTTATTTAAACCACAATATGCAGTGTCCTCAAAGACCCAAAGTGAATTCCGTACAAATCGTAATCTGACGCACCATCAGAAGATCCCCTCAAGTGACAAAACATATAGCTGCATGGAGTTTGTAAAGAGATTCACTGAGAGTAGTGATATTAATTGCTATCAAAGGATTGACACAGAGGACAGACCATATAAATGCATGGAGTGTGAAAAGAGCTTTATTGACAAATGGCACCTTACTTTCCACCTAAGGATGCACGAAGCGGAAAGACCATATAAATGCATGGAGTGTGGAAAAGCATTTCCTCAGAACTCAGAACTTAATCGTCATAAGAGGATCCACACTGGGGAGAGACCATATAAATGCATACAGTGTGGAAAAGCATTTGCTCGCAAAAATAGTCTTACTTCTCATGAAAGAATCCACACAGGGGAAAAACCGTATAAATGCATACAGTGTGGAAAAGCATTTACTAACAAAAGTAGTCTTATTAAACATGAAAAATCCGCACGGGAAAAACCATTTCAATGTACAGAATGTGGAAAAAGCTTTGCTCGGACAGGACAACTTAATTCTCATAAAAGGACCCACACAGAAGAGAGACCATATAATTGCATGTAGTGTGGAGAAAGCTCAACAAGTAAAATAGAATAGGGCTAGAAGGGCCCTTGGAGGTCTTGAAGTCTAATACCCTGCTCCAGCAGGAGACTGTCATGGTTCCAAGTAACATCCACAACAGAATCAAAACTCGGGCATTTAGAATACATTTGCTCATGAAGGAATTCAGAGTGGGGATAATCCATATGAATGCATGGAGTGTGGAAAGAGCTTTGCTCAGAAAAAACAACTTAATTCTCATAAACGGACTCACCCAGAACAGAGACTATATATATTCCCGTAGTGTGGAAAAACGTTTAACAACCACAAGTTAGTTATTCACGAAACAATAAAAAATGGTAAATCTAATGCATGGAGTATGGAAATAATTTTAATGGCAAAGAACATCTTATTCATCATGAATGGATCCATGTAGGGAGTAATACTTCTAAATGGTCAAAGTGGAAAAGCCTCTAGTAGAATGTCTTATCTGAACTACTATTAGAGAATCCATACAGGGGAGAAATCATGTAAAGAAGGGAGTGTGGAAAAGCTTTACTTGGGAACCACTATAATTCTCATAAAATTAATTAGCTAAATAAATTTTCTCATTTTCTTTGGTTATCTTCTGACCAAAAGGAAAAGGAGTGAGATCAGCCCCAGAAAGACAACCTCTGGAGCAGTCCCCAAGGCATTTTTTCCTTCACTTGAGCTTCCTAGTGTATTTGAGTAACAAACTGCTTATATACTTACAGTTGGGAACCTTATAAATAAACTTATCACCTGTAATTCTACAGTCTCTTTCTGTGTATTCCTTTTTGATTATCTGATACAGTCATTATGTTCAGCAATACTGAGCCCTTATTTTAAGTCCGCCAGGGGGAACAATCCCATTCCAGGAGGTTAATTTGCTTTTTTTTAAGTAGTACAACCCGTTGAGACCAGGTCAACTCTATAAGAATCCACCCAGCGATCTAAAATCAAGCAGTAAAGGTCAAGACTCCGACAGAACTGTAATAAATATAAAACAAAAGATATAGTGCAGATTGTACTGTGTAGAAAAAGGGGGATTCCTTCCTTGACTTTCAACGCAGGAATACAGACAACAGAGATGACAAATTGGTGTAAAAGTATCTCCACATTATTTATTGCTTGCATATTTATTTAATAACAAATGTAGTTTCAGTATGGCTTCCTGTCACATTTGAGCCCCTTCCACGTCTCTGTTTGTTCTAATGGTCCCAGGAGCACATCCACATTTAAGACAATTCTAAGAGGAGAAGAAATCCCAGTTGGCCAGAAGCAGCAATCCAATCAAATTTCCTCCAAAGCCGCTTTGCTCATTGCAGCCCAGCTCAAGCTCCACCACACCCATCATTCTCTGCCATCTATAGCACTTTACCTTCACATCCCCTGCCACACTGGACCAAACGTTTCCCCAGCAGCAGGGCGTCCTTTAATCGTGAGCCTGGAACAGGGCATGCGCAGAAGAGAAGCCCGGGATGTAGACTACACAGGATAGGAGAGGCAGTCGAGACGCTCTATCTAAGAACAGTAAAAGAGGGTTCTTTACAGGGTTTCGCCACTCTAGGATGCAGTAGTCTTTGACCCACCGTCTGAGAGGGAGCGGGGGAATTTTTGGCGGGAAGGATTTGCCTCAGAAGGCCTGAAGGAGCGGAGCCCCCCCCCTCTGAAACCGGGAAAGGGGCGGGGCGAGTGAGTGAGGGAAGGTCCGCTGTGAGCTAAGGCGGCATCGGAGGGGATTTCAGCCGTTCGGGCTGCGCTGAAGCCGGAGACCGAATGGAGGCCCGGGGGTGTCCCCTTCAGGCGGGGAGCGGCCTCTCCGAGGGCCCCCGCAGCTGCGAGGCCGAGCGCTGGCGATTCCGTAGCTGCGGCTTCCGGAAGGCCGAGGGGCCGCGGGCGCTTTGCAGCCGCCTGCACCGGCTGTGCCGGGGGTGGCTGCGGCCCGAGCGGAGCAGCAAAGCCGAGATGCTGGACCTGGTGGTGCTGGAGCAGCTGCTGGCCCTGCTGCCCCCGGAGTTGGCGGGCTGGCTGAGGGAGTGCGGGGCGGAGAACTGCGCCCAGGCGGTGGCCCTGGCCGAAGGCTGCCTCCTCGGCCCCGCAGCCGCCCCGGAGCCCGGAAAGGGGCGGCAGGTGAGGGAGTTTTCATCCTCTTCTACGCTTTTTCTTTCTCTTCCTTACAGATAAAAGCAAGAGGAAAACATCAGCAGGTCTTAGGATGATGTGTTAGTATGTGCGACTAACTGTGGGACGTTATCTATTTTCCCACATACTTTGTTATGGACTGGACAGCCATAATGCAAAAAATATCTCAATTCTCAGGTGGGGGTAGAGGGGGGGGGGATGTCATAAAAACCCTTCCTAGTATTCCAGTGAGTACAGTGAGAGAACAAACAAGATTTTATTACTGTGGTCTTAATAGATAGAGCTAATATTCTTTCTCCTGCTTCTTGTCTAACTGGAATTGCTGATAACTTTTTCCTCCCAAGCCAGGGGCTCAGACTGAATCCAAGAGGGCTCCTCTATCCAGTAATAGCTATTGCCCAAAATCCCACTCACCCACTCCCACAAAAACAAATGAATCATTCAGGTTCTCTAGTCCCTTTAGAAACGTTGATCAGTACCATTAGCATTGAACTGAATCTGAATGTAATGTCTGAAATGAATTCCCTTTCTCATGAACAGGACCTGTTAACCAAGGCAATGTTGCAGACATATTTGTCCCAACTTTTTCAAGGCACAACTGGTTTTTCTTTGAAGACGTTTCACTTCTCCTCCAAGAAGCTTCTTGGAGGAGAAGTGAAACATCTTCAAAGAAAAACCAAAAAACTCCAGTTGCCTATTGAAAAAGTACCTTTGGGACAAGATTACTTAGAGTCTCCATAGAAACATATATTTCTTCTCTTAGATAATATTTGTAAGAAGAAGCAGAAAATGCAAATTATTTTCACACAGGTATTTTAAAACAGTTGCAAATTAATAGAAAGAATGAACCGAGGATAGTAAAAGATTATGAAATAAGAGATGAAAATTGTGTTTCAGTGAACCAAATAGTACTTAGGTTGCATATATCAAAATCTATGTTTGATGTTATGAGGCAAAAACACAGAAAACTTCCTCCCCCTCCCCCCGTCCTCAAGGTTTTTGAATCTAGTCCATACTATCACCCTAAAAAGCAATAATGTTCAGTAAAATACTTTACAAAATCAGTTTGAATATAGTTATGCATTTTTACATTGCTTGGTTTCAGTATAATTAGTAGAGATGCAGATCCCGAGCCTATATGGTTTTCCCAACTGATGTAAGTGGGAAGATTATATGATTATTAGATACTTAACACAAGTATTTCCTGGATTCTTCAATCAATATAGAGCTGTAAAGGACTTGAGGGTCTTACACATACAAACACATACACATACACACACACACACACATACACATATATATATATATATGGCCGCAAACTGCCAGGTCAAATTTAGGTGATCCTCCACTAGGGCTCTACAGTCCCTCTGATAGTTACTGTTTTTGAGCCAAGTTTTGCCTAGTCTGTACTTGTACCTATGGTTTTTCCTGCCTAAGTGTAAAACCTTGCTTCTCTCTGCATTAAATTTCATTTTCATTCATTACAGTTGGATATCCTTCAGAATCATTTTGCAAAAGTGATTTATTGATGAAACCTGCTGAAAGGTTGCACTCCATCGAAGCAGAGATTCTCCCTAGTTCTGCTTTTCTATATATTCAAAATCATCTTAAAACATTTATCAGTCAACGTTAAACCTGATTGGGAATTTGTTAGAAAGAATGAAGTATCCAAATATCTTTTAATGAGTCTGAGTGTTTCAGGGCATGTGTTTTACCCTCAAAGGCACCCTGATGTACATTCCAAGATCTCCTTCTGAACTTTCAGGTCGGTGGTCTCCTCACGGATAGAATAGACAAAAATACATTCACAAAGAAGGAAAGGCCGTTATTGTCAAGTAATGAGGAGAAGATAAATAACCAGCTCCTGTTCTGAAGGAAAATAGGAAATAAAAAGGAAGCAACTCACAAAAGTGCCAGGCAATTATCCAGAAACAGCAGCAACCCACAGAGTAGGAATTCTCAAATTCTCTCATTTTTATTTGAATTGGAAAAATACATGTGGAGAACAAAAATTTAAGCAATTTAACATGGTTAGTTCGAAGTCATTTCAAAGTAGATCATAAATCAGGCCTTTTTTTTAAGTTGCAGGAGCCATTCATTGAGGATATCTCAGAAGAGCTCCAGAGAAGAGGACATCCATCCAATGATTCTGAAGAGATTCTTTTCAGGAGGATCCAACTGGGACTACCTTGCCAGGTAGGTGTAAGTTTCTTCTGTGAAGTTTAAACACCTTCATTCATGAGCTTCTTTGTAAACCAAAGGCCAAGTCTCTGTGAATTTCAATCCTGCTGTCCCCACAGAATGACCCCGTGAGCCTTACTAATTCAACCTTGAAGATGATCCTAGGAATGCAAACAAAGGTCAATTCACAAAAGTCTTGTACTCTTGAAATGTGTTGGAACAGTTTAATCTTCCTTAATGTGTTTCAAAAGACTTGATATTTTCAGGATCATGTGCACCATTTTGAAATAGGGCAGATAAAAAATTCCTACTAGGTATGTCATGTTTTCTAATAAATGAATGTTTAACTGGGCCAGAGAGATAAGCCCAGAGGATTCCCTGCACAAAATCTTTTTGGCAAATTCTACCAGGCCAGGGGAGGAGGGATGGTAGTGGTGATCCCCAAGCAGTGCCATTCTGCAACTTGGATGCATCTAACCCATATTTTGTCCCTTTAAAAAAGCAGCATGGAGGAGGTGGAGGGGGGGCTTCCCACCCTTAAGTGTGTGTGTTCATTTGCAAGAAGGAAATGTCCATTTGGTTTCTTGCAAAGCTCTCTTTTCTTTTTTGGAATTAAGAAAGAAAACAAGAGAGGACTGTCACAAGGGGGAAGATATTTTTTTGTTTCTAGGGCTCTGATCCCTTTGAGGTGGCAGCTGTGGACTTCACAGAGGAGGAGTGGGCACTGCTGGATTCTAGCCAGAAGGCCTTCTGCAGGGAAGTCATGCTGGAGGTTAACATGAATATGGCTGCTCTGGGTAAGCATCCTCTTTGCTCTGGGTTCTGTTGATTAGTTGTTTTAAGTGGGAACTAAAGAGAGAAGATACATGCACTCAGTTGCATACGGTGGTGAGAACTCTAATGACTACCACCTGTAAAATCCTAATCTCAGGAAAATCAGAATCACAATGTATAAGGTAAAGGTTCCCCTCCCACATATGTGCTAATTGTTCCCAAAAAACCGAAGAGCCAGTGCTGTCCGAAGCGTCTCCGTGATCATGAGGCCGGCATGACTAAACGCCAAAGGCTCATAGAACACTGTTACCTTCCAATCAAGGTGGTCCCTATTTTTCTACTGCCATTTTTACATGCTTTCAAACTAATAGGTGGGAAGAAGCTGGGACAAGTAACGGGAATTCAGTCCGTTACATGGCACTAGGGATTCAAAGTGCCTACCTTTCTGATTGACAAGCTCAGCGTCTTAGCCACTGAGCCACTG
Source organism: Thamnophis elegans (assembly GCF_009769535.1). NCBI lineage: Eukaryota > Metazoa > Chordata > Lepidosauria > Squamata > Natricidae > Thamnophis > Thamnophis elegans. The sequence goes on along the minus strand of NC_045542.1, from coordinate 170,011,092 downwards.
CGTCCCACTCACAATGTATAGTATGTGGCTAATATCCAGTGGACGCCCACAGGAGCAAAAGTCTCATACACTTCCTTTTGCTTCCCTTTAACTGCCAGGGGCCCTGGATTATAAACCAGCCGAGCCACTACATAGTAATTTTGTTCAAGGTTGTCCTCACAGCCACTCTTCTACAAAACAACAAGGGCCTTTTCAGAAATGTCCACCATACCATTGTGAAAGGCCTTAGATGCAAATGCCTGAGCAGATTGACCTAACAACAGTGTAAAGCCTTCATATGGGTCAGTGCTGACAAAACTCTTCGAAAACATTAAGAGTGTCCTACATAACATTTTCAACCCAACATCTCCTAGTTTGATAATTTGTTGTTACCAATGCTCATGTCAGATGGGCATATTTCTGATTGGGAGATACCCCCTCCACCAGCCATCATTTTAAATTCTAATGAGAATTTCTGCCTTTCCCCCCCCAAACAGGTGGTGGTGATGGGCTGGAGAATGAGAATGAGAAGCAGCGGAGGTTATTTAAACCACAATATGCAGTGTCTTCAAAGAGCCAAAGTGAATTCCGTACAAGTCGTAATCTGACGCACCATCAGAAGATCCCCTCAAATGACAAAACATATAGCTGCATGGAATTTGGAAAGAGATTCACTGAGGGCAGTGATATTAATTGCCATCAAAGGATTGACACAGAGGACAGACCATATAAATGCGTGGAGTTTGGAAAGAGATTCACTGAAAGTAATGATATTAATTGCCATCAAAGGATTGACACACAGGACAGACCATATAAATGCATGGAGTGTGAAAAGAGCTTTATTGACAAATGGCACCTTACTTTCCATCTAAGGATGCACAAAGCGGAAAGGCCATATAAATGCATACAGTGTGGAATAGCATTTGCTAAGAAAGGTCGTCTTATTTGTCATGAAAGAATCCACACAGGGGAGAGACCATATAAATGCATACAGTGTGGAAAAGCATTTGCTCAGAAAGGTGGTCTTATTAATCATGAAAGAATCCACACAGGGGAGAGACCATATAAATGCATACAGTGTGGAAAAGCATTTACTTCCAAAACTAGTCTTACTTCTCATGAAAGAATCCACACAGGGGAAAAACCATTTCAATGTACAGAATGTGGAAAGAGCTTTGCTCAGAAAGTACAGCTTAAATCTCATAGCAGAATGCACACACGGGACAGACCATATAAATGCATGGAGTTTGGAAAGAGATTCACTGAAAGTAGTGATATTAATTGCCATCAAAGGATTGACACACAGGACAGACCATATAAATGCATGGAGTGTGAAAAGAGCTTTATTGACAAATGGCACTTTACCTTCCACCTAAGGATGCACGAAGCGGAAAGACCATATAAATGCTTGGAGTGTGGAAAAGCATTTACTCAGAACTCGGAACTTAATCGTCATAAGAGGATCCACACTGGGGAGAGACCATATAAATGCATGGAGTGTGGAAAAAGCTTTTGTCAGAACTCAGAACTTAATAGTCATAGGAGGATCCACACTGGGGAGAGACCATATAAATGCATACAGTGTGGAAAAGCATTTACTCACAAAAATAGTCTTACTTGTCATGAAAGAATCCACACAGGGGAAAAGCCATTTCAATGTACAGAATGTGGAAAAAGCTTTGCTTGGACAGGACAACTTAATTCTCATAAAAGGACCCACACAAAAGAGAGACCATATAAATGCATGTAGTGTGGAGAAAGCTCCTACAATTTCAATAGAATAGAATAGGGTTAGAAGGAATCTTGGAGGTCGTCATGTCTAATACCTGCTTCCGCAGGAGACTGTCATGGTTCCAAGTAATATCCCCAACAGAATAGAGCAGAAAGAGCTTTATTAACAAATGGCAACTTACTTCCTACCAAAGGATGCACACGGGGGAGAGACCATATAAATGTACTTATTAGTCATGAGAGAATCCATGCAGGGGAGAAACCATTTCAATGTACAGAATGTGGAAAGAGCTTTGCTCAAAAAGGACAACTTAATTTTCATGAGAAAATCCACACAGGCCAGAGACCATATAAATACACAGAGTGTGGGGAAAGCTTTGCTCGGACAGTACAACTTAATTCTTATAAAAGGACCGACCCAGAAGAGAGACAATATAAATGCATGTAGAGTGGAGAAAGCTCCAGCAATTTCAATAGAATAGGGCTGGAAGGAACTTGGGGGTCTTCTAGTCCAACGTCCTGCTCCAGCAGAAAACTGTCAGAATTCCAAGTAACATCCCCAACAGAATCAAAACTCAAGCATTTACATTTACTCATGGAGGAATTCAAAGTGGGGATAATCCATATGAATGCATGGAGTGTGGAATGAGCTTTGCTCAGAAAGAACAACTTAATTCTCATAAAAGGATTCAGCCGGAACAGAGACTATATATATGCATGTAGTGTGAAAATGGTTTAACAATCACAAGTTATTTATTCACGAAACAATCCAAAATGGTAAATCTAATGCATGGAGTATGGAAATAATTGTACTGGCAAAGAACATCTTATTCATCATGAATGGATCCATGTAGGGAGTAATACTTCTAAATGTACAAAGTGGAAAAGCCTCTAGTAGAATGTCTTATCTGAATTACTATTAGAGGATCCATACAGGGGAGAAATCATGTAAAGCAGGGAGCGTGGAAAACCTTTATTTGGGAACCACCATAATTCTCATAAAATTATGCCAGCAGAAGAAACCACATAAATCCATGGAAGGGACTTCAGAAGAACTTCTGGTTCCAAATATTTGAATTCATTCAGAGCAGCCAGGTTTTCCGTTGCTTGTTTTGACCTGCATTTGTGCTGTGGCAACAGAGATGAAAAATCAGAACTAAGCCCTTCAATTTCCTGCCTTTTACCCATCACCATCTCGCCATCTTTTCCAAACTGAGGATTGATGGCTTCCTTGACTTTCCCGTTAATTTAGCAATAGCACTTAGACTTATATACAGCTTCATAGTGCTTTACAATCCGCTCTAAGTGGTTTACAGAGTCAGGATATTGCCGCCAAGGATCTGCATCCTCATTTTATTGGCCTTGGAAGGATGGAATGTTGAGTGAATCTTGAGCCTGGTGAGGTTTGAACTACCAAATTACAGGCAGCTGGCAGGCAGCAGTAGTAGTGTGCACTACATTCTAACCACTGCGCCACCAGTTTAATTTACCTAAAAAACACTATGAATCAAAATCCACACGCATTTCTCAAATTTAGAAAGCCTTTTAATCTGCAGTGTTCTATTCCCACAAAATAGTACTCCTTTTCTTTCCTCTTAAGATTTAGCTAAAGAAATCTTCTCATTTTCCTTGGTTATCTTCTGACCAAAAGGAAAAGGAGTGAGATCAGCCCCAGAAAGACAACCTCTGTGGAGCAGTCCCCAAGGCATTTTTCCTTCACTTAAGCTTCCCAATGTATTTGAGTAACAAACTGCTTATATTCTTATAGTTGGGAACCTTATAAATAAACTCTTATGACCTGTAATTCTACAGTCTCTTTCTGTGTATTCCTTTTTGATTATCTGATCCAGTGATTATGTTCAGCAATACTGAGCCCTTATTTTAAGTCAGCTAAGGGAAACAAACCCATTCCAGGAGGTAAATTTGCTTTTTTTTAAGTAGTGCAACCCCTTGAGACCACATCAACTCTATAAGAATCCAGCCAGCCAGGTAAAATCAAGAAGAAAAGGTCAAGATTTCGACAGAACTGTAATAAAACAAAAGATATAGTACAGATTGTATGTGTAGAAAAAGGGGGATTCCTTCCTTGAGTTTCAACGCAGAAATACAGACAACAGAGATGACAAATTGGTGTAAAAGTATCTCCACAGTATTTATTGCTTACATATTTATTTAATAACATATGTAGTTTCAGTATGGCTTCCTGTCACATTTGAGCCCCTTCCACGTCTCTGTTTATTCCAACTGTCCCAGGAGCACATCCACATTTAAGACAATTCTAAGAGGAGAAGAAATCCCAGTTGGCCAGAAGCAGCAATCCAATCAAGTTTCCTCCAAAGCCGATTGGCTCATTGCAGCCCAGCTCAAACTCCACCACACCCATCATTCTCTGCCACCTATAGCACTTTACCTTCGCATCCCCTGCCACACTGGACCAAACGTTTCCCCAGCAGCAGGGCGTCCTTTAATCGTCAGCATGGAACAGGGCATGCGCAGAAGAGAAGCCCGGGATGTAGACTACACAGGATAGGAGAGGCAGTCGAGACGCTCTATCTAAGAACAGTAAAAGAGGGTTCTTTACAGGGTTTCGCCACTCTAGGATGCAGTAGTCTTGGACCCACCGTCTGAGAGGCCTGGGGAGCGCGGGAATTTTTGGCGGGAAGGATTTGCCTCAGAAGGCCTGAAGGAGCGGAGCCCCCGCCCTCTGAAACCGGGAAAGGGGCGGGGCGAGTAAGTGGGGGAAGGGCCGCTGTGAGCTAAGGCGGCATCGGAGGGGATTTCAGCCGTTCGGGCTGCGCTGAAGCCGGAGACCGAATGGAGGCCCGGGGGTGTCCCCTTCAGGCGGGGAGCAGCAGCCCGAGCGGCCTCTCCGAGGGTCCCCGCAGCTGCGAGGCTGAGCGCTGGCGCTTCCGCAGCTGCGGCTTCCGGAAGGCCGAGGGGCCGCGGGCGCTTTGCAGCCGCCTGCACCGGCTGTGCCGGGGGTGGCTGCGCCCCGAGCGGAGCAGCAAAGCCGAGATGCTGGACCTGGTGGTGCTGGAGCAGCTGCTGGCCCTGCTGCCCCCGGAGTTGGCGGGCTGGCTGAGGGAGTGCGGGGCGGAGAACTGCGCCCAGGCGGTGGCCCTGGCCGAAGGCTGCCTCCTCGGCCCCGCAGCCGCCCCGGAGCCCGGAAAGGGGCGGCAGGTGAGGGAGTTTTCATCCTCTTCTACGCTTTTTCTTTCTCTTCCTTACAGATAAAAGCAAGAGGAAAACATCAGCAGGTCTTAGGATGATGTGTTAGTAGGTGCGACTAACTGTGGGACATTATCCTTTTTCCCACATACTTTGTTATGGACTGGACAGCCATAATGCAAAAAATATCTCAATTCTCAGGTGGGGGTAGAGGGGGGGGGGAATGTCATAAAAACCCTTCGTAGTATTCCAGTGAGTACAGTGAGAGAACAAATAAGATTTTATTAATGTGGTCTTAATAGATAGAGCTAGTGGGGACTGTTTGGGGGAGTGTATGAGTATGTGTGATTCGGAGGACCTGCCGGGAGATGCGGGGGCCATGGGGGTGGTTGAGGGGACTAGAGACACGGGAGAGGGTCGGGGTATTACGGTCGTAACAGGGAGGGGCAGATACGGCGGGGACTTTAGGGCAGGCCATTATCGGGGAAGGAGGGTTCGCTACATTACAGAGATCCCTCCTTCCGGCCCTATGAGTCCCACTCCGAGACCAGATGGCGCAAGTGATCAGGACCCTGGACTCAGGCTGTTGTCGCTAAATGCCAGGTCTGTGGTACATAAAGCTCCTCTCGTCCGGGACTTAATTTTAGACGAGAGGGCAGACCTGGCATGTATTACTGAAACCTGGCTGGGCCCAGAGGGAGGAGTCCCCCTTGTAGAGCTGTGCCCAGAAGGATTTCAGGTGCTGCACCAGCCGAGAGCCCAGAGAATGGGTTGGGGGTGTGGCCGTCGTTATCCGGGAGTCGTTAGTTCCTCGTAGGGTCCCTGCTCCGGAGCTTGTCGGGTGTGAGTCTCTGCTGATAAAGTTGGACCTCAAGGGTCAAGTGGGTTTGCTGTTAACGTACCTGCCTCCCAACAGCGTTGCAGCAGCCCTCCCCTCGCTCCTCGAGTCGGTAGCCGAGCTGGCAATTGAGTTCCCTAGGTTGATGATCCTGGGGGACTTTAATTTGCCGTCGCTCGGTGAAAACTCTGATGGGGCGCAGGAGTTCATGGCTTCCATGACAGCCATGGGCTTGACCCAAGTAATTCGGGGCCCAACCCATTCGGCGGGTCACATGCTCGACCTCGTATTCCTCTCGGAGCAGTGGATTTGTGACCTTGGTCTGAGGGGTAACGACATCATACCCCTGTCGTGGTCAGACCACTGCCTACTGAGGCTCGACTTCCGGAGGCCAAACCCCCACTGTAGGGAGGAGGAACCGACCAGGTGGTTCCGCCCCAGGCGACTTATGGAACCGTTAAGGTTCCAGACGGAGCTTGGGGTTATTCCTGATGCTTTCGCCCACAGTCCGGTAGAGACTCTGGTTGCTGCTTGGCACTCGGCAGCATCGGAGGCCCTCGACCGGATTGCGCCACTATGGCCCCTCCGAGGCGGCGGATCCCGGAGACCTCCTTGGTTCACCGAGGAACTCCGGGAGATGAAGCGCCGGAGGAGATGCCTAGAGCACCGATGGAGGTCCGATAAGTCCGAATCGAACCGAGCAATGGTAACCACCTGCACCAAGGAATACACCAGGGCTCTTAGGGCAGCGAAAAGATCTCATATAGCCACCTTGGTTGCGTCCGCTGAGTCCCGCCCAGCCGCCCTGTTTAGGATAACCCGCTCCCTATTAAATAAAAGGGAAGCGGGGGAACCCTTGCAGGGCAGAGCTGAGGATTATGCCCAATTCCTAGCGGACAAAATTGCTCGGTTTCGGTCGGACTTGGACTCCATCCCCGCAGTTCCAGCCGAGGCACAAGAGGATCAAGTAGAACATCTCTGGGTTGAGTTTCAGGATGTTACCCCCGGGGATGTGGACAAGGCCATGAGGGCTGTAAGTGCCTCCACCTGCGTACTGGACCCGTGTCCCTCATGGCTGGTTGCTAACAGCAGTGAGGTGACACGAGGCTGGATCCAGGCGGTTGTTACCGCCTCTCTTCGGGAGGGGAACTTCCCCGCCGCACTGAAAGCGGCGGTGGTGAGACCCCTCCTAAAGAAGCCATCTCTGGATCCAGCTGTTCTTAATAACTATCGCCCAGTCTCCAACCTTCCCTTCCTTGGGAAGGTTGTTGAGAAGGTGGTGGCCTTCCAGCTCCAACGGTCCTTGGAGGAAGCAAACTATCTCGACCCCTTCCAGTCAGGCTTCAGACCCGGTTACAGCACAGAAACCGCTTTGGTCGCATTGACCGATGATCTCTGGAGAGCCAGAGATGGAGGACATTCCTCCATCCTGGTCCTCCTTGACCTCTCAGCGGCTTTCGATACCATCGACCATGGTATCCTTCTGCGACGACTGCGGGAGGTGGGAGTGGGAGGCACCGTGTTGCGGTGGTTCTCCTCCTACCTCTCGGACAGGTCGCAGTCGGTGTTGGTGGGGGGGCAGAGATCGTCCCCTAGGCCCCTAACATATGGGGTGCCTCAGGGCTCGGTCTTATCCCCCCTACTATTCAACATCTACATGAAACCGCTGGGAGAGATCATCCGTAGGCACGGGATCAGATACCATCAATATGCGGACGATACCCAGTTGTATCTGTCCGCCCCGTGCCAACTCAATGAAGCGGCAGACGTGATGAACCGAGGCCTTGAAGCCGTTATGGACTGGATGAGGGTTAACAAGCTTGTGCTCAACCCAGAAAAGACCGAGTGGCTGTTGTGTTTTCCTCCCAAAGATTCGACAAACATTCCATCACTCAGGCTGGGGGGTCAAATTTTACACCCCTCAGAGAGGGTTCGCAACTTGGGAGTCCTCCTGGATCCACAGCTATCGTTTGACCACCACCTGACGGCTGTGACCAGGGGGGCATTCGCCCAGGTTCGCCTGGTGCGCCAGTTGCGACCCTACCTGAATCGGGAGGCACTCACAATAGTCACTCGGGCCCTTGTGACCTCTAGGCTGGAATACTGCAATGTGCTCTACATGGGGCTGCCCTTGAGGAGCATCCGGCGACTTCAGTTAGTACAGAACGCGGCCGCGCGAGTGATTGTGGGTGCACCTCGGTTCACCCACATAACACCTATCCTCCGCGAGCTGCGTTGGCTACCTGTGGATCTCCGGATGCGCTTCAAGGTGCTATTAGTCACCCATAAAGCCCTGCATGGTAGTGGATCTGGATACTTGAGAGACCGCCTTCTGCCAATTACCTCCCTACGACCAATTAGATCTCACAGGTTGGGCCTCCTCCGTATTCCATCGGCCAGCCAGTGCCGGCTGGCAACCACAAGGAGGAGGGCCTTCTCAGTAGTAGCCCCGACCCTTTGGAACGAACTCCCCGTGGAGATTCGTACCCTCGCCACCGTCCAGGCCTTCCGCACAGCCCTTAAGAACTGGCTAGCCCATCAGGCCTGGGGACAAGGATAGCCGCCCCTCCCGAATGATGAATGTATGTTGCTTATTACTTTTATTATATGTGTCTTTGTCATTGTTTTGTATTCCCCCTCCCTGATTTTATGTGAGCCGCCCTGAGTCCCCTCAGGGAAAAGGGCGGCCTACAAATATTAATAAAATCTCTAAAAAAAAAAAAAAATATTCTTTCTCCTGCTTCTTGTCTAACTGGAAGTGCTGATAACTGTTTCCTCCCAAGCCAGGGGCTCAGACTGAATCCAAGAGGGCTCCTCTATCCAGTAATAGCTATTGCCCAAAATCCCACTGACCCACACCCACAAAAACAAATGAATCATTCAAGTTCTCTAGTCCCTTTAGAAATGTTGATCAGTACCATTAGCATTGAACTGAATGTGAATGTAATGTCTGAAATGAATTCCCTTTCTCATGAACACGACCTGTTAACCAAGGCGATGTTGCAGACATATTTGTCCCAACTTTTTCAAGACATAACTGGACTTTCTGGTTTTTCTTTGAAGACGTTTCACTTCTCCTCCAAGAAGCTCCTTCAACTCTTCAGAGGAGAAGTGAAACGTCTTCAAAGAAAAACCAAAAAACTCCAGTTGCCTATTGAAAAAGTACCTTTGGGACAACCATGACCTGGGCTACTTAGAGTCTCCATAGAAACTTATATGTCTTTTCTTAGATAATATTTGTAAGAAGAAGCAGAAAATGAGAATTATTTTCACACAGGTATTTTAAAACAGTTGCAAATTAATACAAAGAATGAACCAAGGATAGTAAAAGATTATGAAATAAGAGATGAAAATTGCGTTTCCGTGAACCAAATAGTACTTAGGTTGCATATTTCAAAATCTACGTTTGATGTTATGAGGCAATAACACAGAAAACTTCCTCCCCACCCCCGTCCTCAAGGTTTTTGAATCTAGTCCATACTATCATCCTAAAAAGCAGTAGTGTTCAGTAAAATACTTTACAAAATCAGTTTGAATATAGTTATGCATTTTTACATTGCTAAGTTTCAGTATAATTAGTAGAGATGCAGATCCCGAGCCTATATGCTTTTCCCAACTGATGTAAGCGGGAAGATTGTATGATTATTAGATACTTAACACAAGTATTTCCTGGATTCTTCAATCAATATAGAGCTTTAAGGGACTTGAGGGTCTTTTTGTCTAACCCCCTTGTTCAGGCAGAAAACCATATATATACATGGCCTCACACTGCCAGGTCAAATTTAAGTGATCCTCCACTAGGACTCTACAGTCCCTCTGACAGTAACTGTTTTTGAGCCAGGTTTTGCCTAATCTGTACTTGTACCTATGGTTTTTCCTGCCTAAGTGTAAAACCTTTCTTCTCTCTGCATTACATTTCATTTTCTGGAATGGGGCCCATTGTTCAAGTCTGACAAGATCATTTTGTATCCTGAGCCTATCTTCTGGGGAGTTGGCTATTCCTGCCAGCTTAATGTTTTCTACAGATTTGTTGAGTTCCCCTTCTATTCCCTCATCTAAATCATTTATGAAGATATTGAAGAATACTGAGCCTAAGATGGATCTTTGTGATACCCCACTGTAGACATTCCACTATAGATAGTTCTAAGCAGACTTTTGATTATACGTACGATAGAGTTTGAAAAAAATGGTCCCTGAAGAAAAAACAAAGCTTACAGAGAAAAACAACAAAGTATACTTTATTCATATTCCACTACCATGATCATGGGGCTCCCTACCTGATGATAGGAGAGAGCCCTGAAGAAATCTATTTTTTCAGATTAAATACATATGGACATTAACATTTGAAACAATATTTGGGCAAGGTAAAAGGACTAATGCAATTATACATCATTGTTTTCCTGGACTGTTTTGATAAGCTATTAAATTGAGCTTTCTCAGGATTCTTCCTGATATTAACATGTCAAAAAATTAGTGTTTACATTATGGTTCAGGGAATGGTTGGTCGTCTGACAGTTTTTGGTTATTGAAGTTCCTATCATGATTTTCATTAATGTTATTCTATTTTATCTATTCCATTGGTGGGATTCAATTTTTTTTACTCCTCGTTCTGTGGGCATGGCATGGCTTGGTGGGCGTTCCAGGAGAACATTACTGCAGAATCTCCATTCCCACCCCACTCCAGGGGAAGGTTATTGCGAAATCCCCATCTCCTCCCAATCAGCTGGGACTCGGGAGGCAGATAATAGATTAGAGTAGAGCCAGTTAGAGGTGGAATTACCAGTTCTCTGAACTACTCAAAATTTCCACTACTGGTTCTCCAGAACTGATCAGAACCTGCTGAATACAACCTCTCATCTATTCCCAATTTGTGTCTTGTCATTCTTTTAGTCCACCTAAGGATATTATTGCACTCTGCATGTCCCTTTGCTTTGATATGGAGAGTATATCATTCATTACAGTTGGATATCCTTCAGAATCATTTTGCAAAAGTGATTTATTGATCAAATCTGCTGAAAGGTTGCCCTTCATCGCAACAGAGATTCTCCCTAGTTCTGCTTTTCTATATATTCAAAATCACCTTAAAACATTTATCCCTCAACGTTAAACCTGATTGGAAATTTGTTAGAAAGAATGAAGTATCCAAATATCTTTTAATGAGTCTCAGTGTTTCAGGGTATGTGTTTTACCCTCAAAGGCACCCTGATGTACATTCCAAGATCTCCTTCTGAACTTTCAAGTCGGTGGTCTCCTCAAAGATAGAATAGACATAAATACATTCACAAAGAAGGAAAGGCCGTTATTGTCAAGTAATGAGAAGATAAATAAGCAGCTCCTGTTCTGAAGAAAAATAGGAAATAAAAAGGAAGCAACTCACAAAAGTGCCAGGCAATTATCCAGAAATAACAGAAACCCCCATAGAGTAGGAATTCTCAAATTCTCTCATTTTTATTTGAATTGGAAAAATACATGTGGAAGACAAAAACGTAAGCAAACTAACATGGTTAGTTCGAACTCATTTCAAAGTAGATCATAAATCAGGCCTTTTTTTTAAGTTGCAGGAGCCATTAATTGAGGAGATCTCAGCAGAGCTCCAGGGAAGAGGACATCCATCCAATGATTCTGAAGAGCTTCTTTTCAGGAGGATCCAACTGGGACTACCTTGCCAGGTAGGTGTAAGTTTCTTCTGTGAAGTTTAAACACCTTCATTCATGAGCTTCTTTGTAAACCAAAGGCCGAGTCTCTGTGAATTTCAATCCTGCTGTCCCCACAGAATGACCAAGTGAGCCTTACTAATTCAACCTTGAAGATGATCCTAGGAATGCAAACAAAAGTCAATTCATAAAAGTCTTGTACTCTTGAAATGTGTTGGAACAGTTTAATCTTCCTTAATATGTTTCAAAAGACTTGATATTTTCAGGGTCATGTGCAACATTTTGAAATAGAGAGAAAAAATTCCTAATAGGTATGTCATATTTTCTAACAAAAGAGTGTTTTACTGGGCCAGAGAGATAAGCCCAGAGGATTTCCTGCACAAAATCTTTTTGGTGAATTCTGCCAGGGCAGGGGAGGGTGGGTGGGGGTCCCCAAGCAGTGCCATTCTGCAACTTGGATGCATCTAACCCATATTTTGTCCCTTTAAAAAAGCAGCATGGAGAAGGTGGAGGGGGGCTTCCCACCCTTAAGTGTGTGTGTTTATTTGCTAGAAGAAAATGTCCATTTGATCTCTTGCAAAGCTCTCTTTTCTCTTTTGGAATTAAGAAAGAAAACAAGAGAGAACTGTCACATGAGGAAGATATATTTTTTGTTTCTAGGGCTCTGATCCCTTTGAGGTGGCGGCTGTGGACTTCACAGAGGAGGAGTGGGCACTGCTGGATTCTAGCCAGAAGGCCCTCTGCAGGGAAGTCATGCTGGAGGTTAATATGAATATGGCTGCTTTGGGTAAGGATTCTCTTTGCTCTGGGTTCTGTTGATTAGGAAAGGTGTTTTAAGTGGGAATTAAAGAGAGAAGATACATGCACTTGGTTGCATATAGTGGTGAGAACTCTAATGACTACCACCTGTTAAATCTTTCCTATTCTCAGGAAAATCAGAATCACAATGTAGAAGGTAAAGGTTCCCCTCGCACATATGTGCTTGTTGTTCTCAACTGTAGCGGTGCTCATCTCCGTTTAAAAACCGAAGAGCCAGCACTGTCCGAACACGTCTCCATGGTCATGAGGCCGGTATGACTAAACGCCAAAGGCTCATAGAACACTGTTACCTTCCCATCAAAGTGGTCCCTATTTTTCTACTGCCATTTTTACATGCTTTCGAACTGCTAGGTTGGCAGAAGCTGGGACAAATTACGGGAGTTCACTCCCTTACACGGCACTAGGGATTCAAAGTGCCGACTTTTCTGATTGACAAGCTCAGCGTCTTCGCCACTGAGCCACTGCGTCCCACTCACAGTGTATAGTACGTGGCTAATATCCAGTGGACACCCACATGTGCAAAAGTCTCATACACTTCACTTTGCTTCCTTTTAACTGCCAGGGGCTCTGGATTATAAACCAACCGAGCCACTACATAGTAATTTTGTCCAAAGTTGTCCTCACAGCCACGCTTTTACAAAAAACAAGGGCCTTTTCAGAAATGTCCACCATACCATTGTGAAAGGCCTTAGATGCAAATGCTTGAGCAGATTGACCTAACAACATTGTAAAGCCTTCAATGGGTCAATGCTGACAAAACTCTTGGATATCATTAAGAGTGTCCTACATAACATTTTCAACCCAACATCTCCTGGTTTGACAATTTGTTGTTACCAATGCTGATGTCAGATGGGCATATTTCTCACTGGGAGATACACCTCCCCACCCAGCTGTCTTTTTAAATTCTAATGAGAATTTCTGCCTTTCCCCCCCCCAAACAGGTGGTGGTAATGGGCTGGAGAATGAGAAGCAGCTGAGGTTATTTAAACCACAATATGCAGTGTCTTCAAAGAGCCAAAGTGAATTCCGTACAAGTCGTAATCTGACGCACCATCAGAAGATCCCCTCAAATGACAAAACATATAGCTGCATGGAGTTTGGAAAGATATTCAGTGAGAGTAGTGATATTAATTGCCAGCAAAGGATTGACACAGAGGACAGACCATATAAATGCATGGAGTGTGAAAAGAGCTTTATTGACAAATGGCACCTTACTTTCCACCTAAGGATGCACGAAGCGGAAAGACCATATAAATGCATGGAGTGTGGAAAAGCATTTGCTCAGAAAGGTGATCTTATTAATCATGAAAGAATCCACACAGGGGAAAAACCATTTCAATGTACAGAATGTGGAAAGAGCTTTGCTCGGAAAGGACAGCTTAAATCTCATAACAAAATCCACACTGGGGACAGACCATATAAATGCATGGAGTTTGGAAAGAGATTCACTGAAAATAGTGACATTAATTGCCATCAAAGGATTGACATAGAGGACAAACCATATAAATGCATGGAGTGTGAAAAGAGCTTTATTGACAAATGGCACCTTACTTTCCACCTAAGGATGCACGAAGCGGAAAGACCATATAAATGCATACAGTGTGGAAAAACGTTTACTCACAAAAGTAGGCTTATTATTCATGAAAGAATTCACACAGGGGAAAAACCATTTCAATGTACAGAATGTGGAAAGAGCTTTGCTTGGAAAGGACAGCTTACTCATCATGAAAGAATCCATACAGGGGAGAAACCATATCAGTGTATAATATGTGGAAAGAACTATGCTCACAAAGGACAACTGAATTCTCATGAGAGAATCCACACAGGGCAGAGACCATATAAATGCATGTAGTGTAGAGAAAGCTCCAACAATTTCAATAGAATAGAATAGGGCTAGAAGGAATCTTGGAGGTCTTCAAGTCTAATGCCCTGCTCCAGCAGGAGATTGTCATGGTTCCAAGTAACATCCCCAACAGAATAAAAACAGGCATTTACAATACATTTACTCATGAAGGAAGTGGGGATAATCCATATGAATGCATGGAGTGTGGAAAGAGCCTTGCTTGGAAAGGATAACATAAATCTCATAAATTATGCCCATAGAAGAAACCATATAAATCTATGTAATTAGCCAATCATCAAAGAATCCAGAAATGAGAAGTAAGATTGCCTAGAACATGCAAAGTTCTTTGTTTGATCTGGAATGTTATTCATGATCCTGTTCGGATTCTCTGATTCCCAAGGAGTGGTCACAACACAGCATTAGCAAATCTGTACAGTGTACTTCATTGTGTCACATGCCTTCCCCCCCACAAGAGGTTATTGCTCTTAACTCTACCCTTCTGAACCTTGCAAGCTGATACTGCAACACAAATACATCTTTAATATTTAGTCCTTAACTGGAATAAAAACTTTGAATATTTAAAGTGTTACACAACCTTTGCTTCCTTCCAAATATTCTTGCATTGAGGGACTGCCTCAGTGCATTTGCTGCATTTCTCTTGGCCAATTTCCAAGCCCTTCTTTTAAGCAGTGTTGCCAAACTGAGTTGCCAGGTCAACCTCCAGGCAGGAGTCCCATCAGAATATGCTGCTTGCTATACTTTGTAGTACTGGCGGTTGATTGCTTGTTTGTATTACTTGCTTGTATTGCTTGTCAGTCACCAGATATGGCCTCCTACTTCACCACCTTTTTGCCCTTTTCTCTTACACCCTTACACAAGCTCTTTGCTCTTTCGTAGCCTTTGTTTCTGTAAACTAAGGGCCTTGATGAGATGAGGTTGCTTCTGGATTTTCACAAATTGTTGAAACATCAGCTGGGGCTCAGTTAGCCATGCAACTGGATGCCCAGCGTGGCTCCTTGGAAGTAAACTGAGTGAGTGAAGGCATGAGGCCATCTCAGATTTCTCATGGGGAAGAGGGGTGTCCTGGCTGCAACTGTTTTTCCAAAGCACAGACAGCAATTGTAGCTTTGCATCCTCAAACATCCATGCAGGAGAAAAAGTATAAGCACCCAAATATAGAAATTGCTGAAGGTAGAGCTGTGGCGTGACTATTGATGGGATGACCCATACTGGAGTATTGTCATACAAACACATGGATAAATTACATATTGGGTACTTTGAAGAAAGTTGTCTCATTCTGTAGAAAACCCATCCCTCTCCCCAAAAAATGAAATATCCTAGGAAATATTGAAAAGGCAGAATATATTTCCCTGGATGTGAAAAGAGATGAAACATGTTTTAAAGATAAAGTAACTCCCTGCAGGTTCCTGCCCATCCCCCTTTGTCAATGTGCCAATAAGATGCCCAAGCCAGTCCCTTTACATAATAAAGAGTTCTTCCCTTCAGCTCCAGGGGATGGGATTAAGGCCTGATAATACTGGCCCTTTACCCAACTCACCACATGGCATCTGAAAACTCGACCAAACCTGGATTCAAAACAGCCTAGAGAGTTGCCCCTGCACAGCCCCATGGGAGTCTGACAACCAATCAGAATACATTTCTTACACAGGAACAGGAAACAGATAGGTGGGGCTGAACAGATTATAAAAAACCCTGCAAACCCCTCTCTTGGCCTTTCTCTTCTCCACCAACATTGAAGCATGTGATCACCTTTTCTGCTCAGGACTCAAGTCATGTGGCCCTGTCCACCATTAAACCATCTTTCCAAGCAGCCTCCATGTCTCCAGTGTCTTTTTCCCCACTTGGAGCTGAACCCAGACGGACATTTCTTTCAACAATTCCACATTTTCTGCACGTATTTCTCAAAGGTATCCAAGACACTTCAGGAGAAAGGGTTAGGAATTTTCTCCCTATTGTATCATTTGCTCCCTTCCTTTCCATGCAGTGCCTTCCCAGATTACTCAATCCATTTTTGAAGCTGTTCCACAATTTCATGAACTCCAACATACTCCCAGATGGGTTTGCCCATTGGCTACACCAAAATATGGTTAGTAAGTAAGGGTGAGAAAGTAAGTCTTTAGAAAGTATATCTGGCTCTTTAAATTTACATTTCTGGTTCTTTACATTTACATTGAAAAGTGAACCTGAGATTGGGAGATAAAGGAGTTGTCTTGAACTGCAAGATGACTTGCATATAAATTTGATGGATGAACAATTATGTCTGATGTAGAAAGATAAGATAGATTTTTCCTGAACTTAAAGGAGCAATTCTCTGGAGCTGAATGTGTAACATTCTGGATGGACAGATCCTGTACTTGGTATCCTGTAACAAGTCAGGTTACACTAAAAATGAGTTGTTAACCTCCAGCCTTGGCTAATCTTATCTAGATAAAATAAGGATCAGTTCTTGTTAGGGACTGAATAGGAAATCACTGGGATTTGCATGACTGAAGGTCCATATTGCTATCCGAGGAGGATAGACTGAAGCCGAAGATTGTAAGAGTCCATCTTGGGCTCTGTATTCTTTTTTTTAGACACATCCCTACCCTTAGCTACTACTGTAATTTATCTGCATCTTTTTTATTGCTACTTATATTGTTTATATTATAATGAGCAGCTAAATGTATTTAATTGCTTTTATTGCCTGAAACTCTTTGTCATATATGGATGGGGCAAAACAAGGCTAGTTTGGGACAGTCAAGAAATATATCAGACTGTGGCAGTGACAAACTACTTTCGTGTTACTGCTGAGCAAATATTGCTATTTTAAACCAAGCTTTTAGAATAACAAGAGAGTTGGAAGGAATCTTGGGGGTCGTCTTGCCCAGCCCACTTGCTCAGGCAGATATCTCTTGCCTATTGTTGTTAGTTTCAAAGTCATGTCCGACCCATCGCAACCCCATGGACAACATTCCTCCAGGCCTTCCTGTCCTCTGCAATCCCCCAGAGTCCATTTAAGCTCACTACGACTGCCTATACCAGTGTTTTTCAACCTTTTTTGTGCAAAGGCACACTTTTTTCATGAAAAAAAATCACGAGGCACACCACCATTAGAAAATGTTAAAAAAATTTAACTTTGTGCCTATATTGACTATATATAAAGTGTTTTTCCCACGGCACACCTTACACTATGTCACGGCACACTAGTGTGCCGCGGCACAGTGGTTGAAAAACCCTGGCCTATACCACTGGACAAATGGTTGCCCAATCTCTTCTTATAAAACTCCTGTAGGAAGTTATCACCCAGCCCTCTCCCAGAAAAAATGAAATATCCCAGGAAATATTGAAAAAGCAAAATATTTCTCCGGATGTGAAAAGGAAGAAACATGTTTTAAAAGACAGAATAGCTACCTGCAGCTTCCTGCCCATCCCCCTTTGTCAATGAGCCATTAAAAGCCTAAGCTAGTCCACTTTACATAATAAAGAGTTCTCCCCTTCGGCTCCAGAGTGATGGGATTAAGGCATGATAATATTGGCCCTTTACCCAACTCCCCACATGACATCTGAGAACTCAACCAAACCTGGATTCAAAACGCAGCCTAGAGAGTTGCCCCTGCATCGCCCCATGGGAGTCTTACAACCAATCAGAATGCAAGATCAAAGGCCAGAGAGGGCATAAAACCAGGGACTCAGCTTCTCTTTGCCCCTTCACCCATATTGAAGCATGTGATCACCTTTTCTGTTCAGGACTCAAGCCATGTCCTGTCCACCATTAAAGCCATCTTTCCAAGCAGCCTCCATGTCTCCAGTGTCTTTTTCCCCACTTGGAGCTGAATCCAGAAGGACATTTCTTTCATCAATTGGCGACCCACAGATGGCACTCCAAGCTAGCCTAACCAATGGATATGGCCCAGGTAAGCCTCCCATGCCAGCACAGACCCCATTGAGTCTGTGGGTAGACTTTATCTTGGCTGTAACCATTTGGATGTAGGCTTTAAAGGGGTTTTGAGTTTGAGCTCAAAGGCTGCCTGGAAAGAAGGGGAGTACCTCTAAATTTTAATTCTCTAAAATTTAATTTTAAAGCATGGGAAATGTGTGTATGCCCGCATGTATGTGATTAGTGTGTGTAAAAGTGGATAGAAAAGTGAATGAAAATTTGTTATTCTTTTTTTTTTTTTACTGTTTAAAACTGTTTATTTCATTTTCATTTTCATTTTATACAATCACTTATATACTGTGCATTTAAAAAAAAAAGGGAAAATCAATGAACACAACTCATCTTCCACCATAGAAAACCAACATAGCACTTCAATACACCCTTTCTTCTCCCCCTCCAACTTTCATTTCTCCCCTCCAACATTCCCCTCTTCTACTTCCCTTCCCCCTCAAACATTCCTTTCTCCCCTTCCCTCCATCTCACCCTCCTTACATTCCCCTCTCACTCCCTCTTTACTTCTCCCTCTTCTTTCCCTCTACTCCTCACTTTGGTGTATCTCTACAATTCATTAATCTATTCAGTTTATATTTTACTCTAAAATTAAGAAAAATGAAAAGAAAAAAGAGAAAATAAAAGAAAAAAAGAAAAAAGAAAGAAAAGAGAGCAACAGTATACAAGTGCATTCTTATTGTTCTGAAAATTAGGACTGTATTTCCACCCTCCACCCTCCCCCCCTAAACCCCCCTCCCTAACCCCCTTTCGGCTTCCCAGGTCCCATACCCGGCATAACTCTTTATCAAGCACAGTCTGGAGTATATTAAAATCAAATAACTTTAGAATTAAAAGATAAAAGATAAATGAAAAACAAAAAAAAGGAAATAGTAAAAAAAGAAAAAAAAAACCACACACACACACACAAAAAAAGGAAAAACGGGAAAAATCAACAAATTCTCTACATTAAACTCAGCTTCCCATCATTTTTAAATCTTAAACAATGTACCTCATTCCTAATTTCAGTTATTTTATTACTTGCAGGATTTCAAACTATATTGAAACCAAGTAAGTTAATTAAATGGAATTCCAGCGAAGGCCTTATCTCTTTATCTAAATATCCAAACCTTTGATTTATCTCTTTTACCTCCTTCTCTATTAAACCATTTAAACATTCAAATACTTCTCTCGGTTTCCTTTTCCAACTCCTCCCATCCTGCCTTTACCCGTGTCCATATATATATTTTATTTTCATCCGTACTCCTCTTATATTTGCTTCACCTTCCTGCAGACTCTATAGGTATATCTTTCCAAACATTATATTCAAATAACAATTTATACAAAGATCAGCTTACTTTCTGTCTCAAAATAAACTCTACTTAAACCTTCACTACCCTCCCATCTACCCCACACTTCCCAGCTCCATTCAACCCGAACCACAATCCAAGAAGATCACGATCTCCGCTCTCCTCTCCCTAAAAAATAAATCATGAACAATTAAAGTAGAAATTCAAAGTTATCCATCGAATCCTGTTTAAATCCCATACAATATATATTCCAAAATCATCGCCACTTCTTTCAGTCTCTTTCAGTCTCAATGTCTCTTCGTCAGTATGCAGCTATACCATTTTTCCCAAGACAGAAATCACAAAGTATTATTCAGATTAAAAATTAAGCAAATGTTTTAGAAGCATAACTAAGTCTTTATTCTCTACTCTTCTGCCCTTCCGGAGGGGGAAAGCAATGCCTCTCGCCTTGTAGCCACGTGTTCCACTGTTTCTCTTCTCCTTCTCCTTGTCTTTCTCCATGTCCGGGTAATTCAGGAAGTCCCACCTTCAGAATATTGTAATAGAAATCTCGGGCTTCCCAAACAGAGTTGAGGCAATGTTTTTGGTTATCAAATGTAACAGTAATACCAAACGGCACTTCCCATCTGTATTGTATCTGAGAGTTTCTGAGTTCCTTAGTTAAGAAGGCATAGTCTCTTCTGGCTCTTAATATCTGAGGTGGTATTTCCTTGAAAACAATCAAATCCTGTCCATCAATTCGCAGCCTATTATTGTAGAACTCCTGTATTATCGCGTTTCTGGATTCTCTTGTGGCGAAATATATAATTATGTCCCTCGGAAGTTGTCGCTGTTTTGCTACGTACGAATTATGGCGATAGATTTTTTGAATCTGCCAATCAACGTTAAGTCCCGGACTTCCCACCGAACGACTAAAAGCCTCAAAAAAGGTCTGTTTCAAATTCTCCTGCTCATTTTCATGCAATCCCCTAACTCTTATTGCAGACTCAGTCTTCTTATAATTTATCATGACAAGTTGTTTTTGCGCAATTTGGATTTCCTGTTGTAATATTTCAATTTTAGATGTCAGGTTGGAATTAGCTTCTTCCAAAAGTTCCAATTTATCCTCCATTCCAGCAATATAATCTGTCATAACATTCATAACCTCGATCATATCCTCCTTTGTTTGAGCAATCTTGGCATCAAGTCTGTCATAAAAGTCTGAAATAAATTTTTGCATTTCCTCTCTGAACTCTTTAAGGATTTCAAAAAGAAATTCTTTCGTTAGCAAATCTCCAGTAGGGGGCGTAGAAGGCAAGGACAGCGGCTTTGTAACAAATGCCTGAGATGAGCGTCTGGGTTTCGATTTCGGTGCCATGATAAAAAGGGAAGCAAACAGAGTCTCTACTCACGTTAATTTGAGATAAGGTAGTTTCAACAAACCCCTGGCAATCAATAAAAAGAAATCTTCGAGGGAACAGGGCTAATTAGTTTGTAATCCCTTAAGTCTGTCCAGGAAGTTGAAGATATATCGTTATAGCAAATGCGGAAGTTACAAAATCGCCATATATTTTTTTTAAGAAAAAAAAAGGGTTAAACAAAAGGAGTCTTTTATAAAATTGAAGCTGGTATTTTAAATAGAAAAAAAGGAAAAATTCACAGGTATGTTCACTGCCCGGATTAATCTTAAATGGGTTAATTACAAAGGCTTGTTCTGGGGGGGGGGGGGAAGTAACTCGCCTAGAGCTGGAAAAAAAAAACAGCTGAGAAGATCTGGCCGGAGTAAATGACTCAGCTTTCGTTGATTCACTCTCTTTCATTCGCAGCCAAAAAGAAAAAAAGGCTACGAACTTCAAAGAGGACTCTAACTGGCTGAGGGTCCCTCCCTACTTTTTCCTTAATGGAAAAAGAGTTATCTAAGATCTTAAATAGATATATGAACCAGAACTCTGAGGGCAGCTTCATTAAGCTGCCGACGGCGGCAAGCACCTCCCCCGGAAGCTCCGAAAATTTGTTATTCTTGTTGCTGTTTTTGTCCTGTGAGAGCAAAAATCAAATGCCCATTGTGCGTAAAGTGAGAGGAAAAGAGGAGGTGCGCATACCCACTGACGACAGGACTCCTCCTGGGTAGCTGTGTGGCTGGTCCTCCTGAGTCTCTCCCCAAGACTTGAAAACTGTTGAAAAGTCCCTGCGAGTAAGGGCGCAAAAGAAGATTCCCGCGGTGAGGAACGCGATAAGACCCTCCGAAGGGTGCGAAAAGAGTCCCTGCGAAGGGCGAGAAAAAGTCCCTTTAAAAGGGCGTGAAAAGGTCCTCTAAGGACACGAATTTGAAGCGGGGAATATGAAGCAGCACACCCGGATAGGACAAAGTGAGCCCCACATCTGAGCGGGATCATGGGAAGCGGTAGCTCACGGGCGGCCATGGAAACCCCCTTAGGGGAGCTGTTGGGGGCCTGGGACGAAAAGCAGATGCCTGTCCTGGCCAGAATGAAAAAAAAAAAAAAGGAAAGCAAAACAGATATGTAGAGAAATGGGCTTTGCTGAAAGATAATACAGGAAAACTAATTTGGCTACATAAAGGTACTTAAAGGAAAAGGGAAAATGTTGGGGTCTCTTTCTTTCTCTTGTCTGTTTTGTCTCTTTCTCTGTCTTCTCTGCAACCATGTGGTTTGTTTGTTAAGATTGTGCCTTCCCTAATTTAAGAGATTTGTATTGGGAATGACTAGGATGTATAAACCTGAGAGTTCTCTCCCCCCCCCTCTTATTTTCTCCTTGTCCTTGTGTATATGTGTGTCTAAGTCTTTGTGCACCCTCAAGGTAATTGTAATGAAGATGTCTCCAATCCAAAAGACAAGAATTTTAAATTGTTCAATGAAAGAAAAGAGTAAACTGGCAGAAATTCCCTTCACTCAGTTTGTTGGGCCCAGAAAACTGAGTGAAGGGGGAGGGTAGTCTTTACTTTGTGTTTGTTTGGCGAACAGAAACAGAGTAAAGAGAAATATTTTTTTCCCTTCCTTCCTTCCCTATACCTTGAAGTAACAACCCAGGAAATGTTTTAAGTTCATTTACAAGAAAAGTTTCATCCTTGCAGTTATTGTGTGTTTAAATGATTTTACCTATTCATTTCTTTCCTGAAGCATGTGAATCCAGACCCTTCAGGAGTCTGGAAGAGTTCTCCCCTTCAGCTCCAGACTGATGGGATTAAGGCATGATAATATTGTCCCTTTATACAGAAGCTGTCAAGCAGGGCAACCAATGGGAGTGCTTCTGGCAGCCCGCGCTCAGCCAGCTGCGCTTTAGCCAATCAGGTGCAGCTAGGCTGTTGCCGGCTGCCAGTCGTAGGTCGAGGACTTTAGGACCGGTCGCAAGTCGAGGATTTTGGAAGCTATAGCTGTATAGATGCTATAGCCAAGAGCCCTAAACGACAGGGCAGGATTTATAGGGTTTTGGCTCTCTAGGAAGCAGCACTCTCTGGTTGAGAGAGAGCCTGAGAGGCCAGCCGAGTGCCAGAGGTTTTGGCGAGAACGGTTTTCAGTTGCTCTGCTGAAGCGCAAAAGCCCTGAGGGAGCGGAGTCCCCCCTTCTCCTCCTTTAAAACTGGGAAAGGGGCGGGGAGTGTCCACCTTGACCGAAGGCAGCCTCGGAGGGAGGACCTGTTAACCAAGGCAGATGTTGGAAAGATATTTTTCTTCCAGATAATATTTCTGGCCAGAAGAAGGAAACAATTATTTTTACATAGATATTTCACACAGCTGCAAATTAGTACAAAGAATTAACAGAGGAGTATACAAAATTATGAAATAAAAGATGAAAGTGTTTATACATTATATTTTCCTTTCATTTAATTCTAGGCAAATATATCTGATTATGTGAGCTTCCTCTGGTATAGGGCCAATGCAGGTATTAGGACCTCATTCCACAAAATGGTCCCTGGTGCCCAAAAGACTGGGGGGCCCTTGTCTACAGTACATACTGCATAATGCTACACTTAATAAACACAATGGAATATTTTGGCTTTAATATGCCTTTTTCACAGTAGTGAGGAAAAGCAACAGATTGACATTTCTTTACATTTTAGGCACATCTCCACAATTTGCTGCCCTAATTCCCCTATGTTTCTCATTTATTACCTAAGAACATCAAATTGTGACCTGTCAGTTTTTATCAATCATGTCACAGAATATTATTATAAAAAGCAGTTTAGGGAATGGTCTGCCTGTGGGCAGTTTTGAGTTATTGAAGTTCCTGTCATAATTTTAATTACTGTTACTGAGCCGAGCCGAGCTGTTGATGAGCCGAGGTGGTGCAGTGGTTAGGGTGCAGTACTGCAGGCCACTTTAGCTGACTGTGATCTGCAGTTCAGCGGTTCAAATCTCATCGACTCAGCCTTCCATCCTTCCGAGGTGGGTGAAATGAGGACCCGGACTGTGGGGGCAAGTTGCTGACTCAATTTGCTAAAAAAAATTGTAAACCGCTTAGAGAGGGCTGAAAGCCCTATGAAGCGGTATATAAGTCTAATTAATAATAAATAAATAAATAATAAATTACTAATTTTAGTTTGATCTATTCTCAATTTGTCATTCTTTCTCCACCATCGAATATTATTCCAGTCTGCATGTCCCTTTGCTTTGATATGGAGAGTATATCATTCATTAAAGTTGGATATCCTTCAGAATCATTTTGCAAAAGTGATTTATTGAGCAAATCTGCTGAAAGGTTACACTCCATTGTAACAGAGATTCTCCCTACTTCTGCTTTTCTATAGGTTCAAAATTATCTTAAAACATTTATCACTATAAGGTAAAGCTAATTGGGAATTTGAGGTTAGAATAAATGAAGTTTCTAAATTGCTTTTAATGAGAGTCTCAATGTTACATATGTGCATTTTAACTTCGAAAACATCTTGGTGTACATTCCAAGGTCTTCCCCTGAACATCAAGCTTGGTGGTCTCACTGCAAGACACACTGTGAAGCCTCTCCAAAAGGAAGTGGGGATTGACAAAGGCCCCCAAATCTAAAGGAAAAAGGACAAGATAGCACAGGCATTAGTACATTCATTAAAAGGAAAGGCTACAACCATCAAATAAAGGAGAGGAGATAAAGAAGCATCTTATCAGAAGGAAAAGAGGAAATAAATAAGCAATGAAGTATTTCATAAATGTGACAGGTTATTATGAAGAAATAACAGCCACCCACAAAGAGGGGTTCTCAAGTTCTCTTGTTTTTATTTGAATTGGAAAAGTACAATTGGGGGAGAAAAAAGTAAGGCAAGCAAACTAACATGGTTACAGTCATTTGAGATTGGATCATAAATCAGGCTATTCTTTCAGTTGCAGGACCCATTAATGGAGATCTCAGCAGAGCTCCATGGAAGAGGAAATCCATCCAATGATTCTGAAGAGCTTTTCAGGCATATCTAACTAGGGCCACCATGCCAGGTAAATGTAAGTTTCTTGTAAAAAGTTTAAACTCCTGTTCACGAGCTGCTTTGAAAACCAAATGCTGAGTCTGTGTGAATTTGAGCCTGGTGTCCCCATAGAGTGACCCACTGAGCCTCACTCATTCAACCTTCAACATTGTTCTGGGAATGCAAACGAGAAAAATCACAGGAGTCTTGTATTAGGAAACGTAATATATATGTAGGAACAGTTTAATTCTTGCTAATATTTTTCAAAATACTTTGGAAAAGCAGTTAAAGCCATGAAGCAAAACTGTACAAATAGGTTAATATATCCATTTAAAATAAATTGCAGGATAGAAACATTTCTCTTAGGAAAAACCCTCAAATCAAAGTTGACAAGTTTTAATGGTAAGACTGTTGGTCAACTGACTTGATATAACCAGGGACATTTATAAAATTTTGAAGTAGCCTACATGAAAAATTCCAGGTATGTCATATTTTCTAAGAAATTTGTATTTTGCTCAACCAGGGAGATAAGGCCACGGGATTCCTCTGCACAAAATCATTTTGGTGAATTAGAATTAGATTTACTATTTAGAAGGGACATTTGAGGTCTTCTAGTCCAAGCCCCTGCTCAGGTAGGAAACCCTACACCATTTCAGAGAAATGGTTATCCAATCTCTTCTTAAAAACTTCTTGTATTGGAGCATTCACAATTTCTGGAGGCAAGTTGTTCTACTGATTAATTGTTCTAAGTATCAGGAAATTTCTCCTTAAGTTGTTTCTCTCCTTGATTAGTTTCCATGCATTGCTTCTCGTCCTGCGTTCAGATGCTTTGGAGTTATTCCAGGCCGGAGGAGGGGGCTCACCAAGGAGTGCTATTCAATCTTGAGCCTGGTGAGGTTTGAACTGCCAAATTACAGGCAGCTGGCAGGCAGCAGCAGTAGTCTGCACAACATTCTAACCATTGCGCCACCAGTTTAATTTACCTAAAAACACTATGAATCAGAATCCACACGCATTTCTCAAATTTAGAAAGCCTTTCAATCTGCAGTGTTCTATTCCCACAAAATAGTACTCCTTTTCTTTCCTCTTAAGATTTAGCTAAAGAAATCTTCTCATTTTCCTTGGTTATCTTGTGACCAAAAGGAAAAGGAGTGAGATCAGCCCCAGAAAGAAAACCTCTGTGGAGCAGTCCCCAAGGCATTTTTCCTTCACTTAAGCTTCCCAATGTATTTGAGTAACAAACTGCTTATATTCTTATAGTTGGGAACCTTATAACTAAACTATTATGACCTGTAATTCTACAGTCTCTTTCTGTGTATTCCTTTTTGATTATCTGATCCAGTGATTATGTTCAGCAATACTGAGCCCTTATTTTAAGTCTGCTAAGGGGAACAAACCCATTCCAGGAGGTAAATTTGCTTTTTTTTAAGTAGTGCAACCGCTTGAGACCAGATCAACTCTATAAGAATCCAGCCAGCCAGGTAAAATCAAGAAGAAAAGGTCAAGACTTCGACAGAACTGTAATAAAACAAAAGATATAGTACAGATTGTACTGTGTAGAAAAAGGGGGATTCCTTCCTTGAGTTTCAACGCAGAAATACAGACAACAGAGATGACAAATTGGTGTAAAAGTATCTCCACCGTATTTATTGCTTACATATTTATTTAATAAGAAATGTAGTTTCAGTATGGCTTCCCGTCACATTTGAGCCCCTTCCACGTCTCTGTTTATTCTAACGATCCCAGGAGCACATCCACATTTAAGACAATTCTAAGAGGAGAAGAAATCCCAGTTGGCCAGAAGCAGCAATCCAATCAGGTTTCCTCCAAAGCCGCTTGGCTCATTGCAGCCCAGCTCAAGCTCCCCCACACCCATCATTCTCTGCCACCTATAGCACTCTACCTTCGCATCCCCTGCCACACTGGACCAAACGTTTCCCCAGCAGCAGGGCGTCCTTTAATCGTGAGCATGGAACAGGGCATGCGCAGAAGAGAAGCCCGGGGATGTAGAGTACATAGGGTAGGAGAGGCAGTAGTTCCCTTACGAGACGCTCTATCTAAGAACAGTAAAAGAGGGTTCTTTACAGGGTTTCGCCACTCTAGGATGCAGTAGTCTTTGACCCACCGTCTGAGAGGGAGCGGGGGAATTTTTGGCGGGAAGGATTTGCCTCAGAAGGCCTGAAGGAGCGGAGCCCCCTCCCCCTCTGAAACCGGGAAAGGGGCGGGGCGAGTAAGTGAGGGAAGGTCCGCTGTGAGCTAAGGCGGCATCGGAGGGGATTTCAGCCGTTCGGGCTGCGCTGAAGCCGGAGACCGAATGGAGGCCCGGGGGTGTCCCCTTCAGGCGGGGAGCGGCCTCTCCGAGGGCCCCCGCAGCTGCGAGGCTGAGCGCTGGCGCTTCCGCAGCTGCGGCTTCCGGAAGGCCGAGGGGCCGCGGGCGCTTTGCAGCCGCCTGCACCGGCTGTGCCGGGGGTGGCTGCGGCCCGAGCGGAGCAGCAAAGCCGAGATGCTGGACCTGGTGGTGCTGGAGCAGCTGCTGGCCCTGCTGCCCCCGGAGTTGGCGGGCTGGCTGAGGGAGTGCGGGGCGGAGAACTGCGCCCAGGCGGTGGCCCTGGCCGAAGGCTGCCTCCTCGGCCCCGCAGCCGCCCCGGAGCCCGGAAAGGGGCGGCAGGTGAGGGAGTTTTCATCCTCTTCTACGCTTTTTCTTTCTCTTCCTTACAGATAAAAGCAAGAGGAAAACATCAGCAGGTCTTAGGATGATGTATTAGTATGTGCGACTAACTGTGGGACGTTATCCATTTTCCCACATACTTTGTTATGGACTGGACAGCCATAATGCAAAAAATATCTCAATTCTCAGGTGGGGGTAGAGGGGGGGGGAATGTCATAAAAACCCTTCCTAGTATTCCAGTGAGTACAGTGAGAGAACAAACAAGATTTTATTAATGTGGTCTTAATAGATAGAGCTAATATTCTTTGTCACGCTTCTTGTCTACCTGGAAGTGCTGATAACTGTTTCCTCCCAAGCCAAGGGCTCAGACTGAATCCAAGAGGGCTCCTCTATCCAGTAATAGCTATTGCCCAAAATCCCACTCACCCACACCCACAAAAACAAATGAATCATTCAGGTTCTCTAGTCCCTTTAGAAATGTTGATCAGTACCATTAGCATTGAACTGAATGTGAATGCAATGTCTTAAATGAATTCCCTTTCTCATGAACAGGACCTGTTAACCAAGGCGATGTTGGAGACTTATTTGTCCCAACTTTTTCAAGACACAACTGGTTTTTCTTTGAATACCTTTCACTTCTCCAAGAAGCTTCTTGGAGAAGTGAAACGTCTTCAAAGAAAAACCAAAAAACTCCAGTTGCCTATTGAAAAAATACCTTTGGGACAACCATGACATCATCATCATCATCATTATTATTATACAATTGTATCACAGCGGCCAGTTGTTTCGCCGGATTTGCATTGGTTACTAGTCGGGCCCCACCCAGGGGCCTAGGACGTTGTAACGTATTTTCGTAATATGCGTGCAGATCCAAGCAGTGCGGCTTTTTGCATTTGACTGATGGTGATTTTGTCAATTTTTAACTGTTTTAAATGTAATTCCATTGCTTTTGGAATAGCACCCAGTGTGCCAATTACCACTGGAATTACCACTGCTGGTTTGTTCCATAGTAGTTGAATTTCGATTTTTAAGTCCTGGTATCTTGCGATTTTTTCATGTTCCTTCTCGGCGACCCTGCTATCACCTGGTATTGCGATGTCTATGATTGTGACCTTATTTTTCTCAACCAGTGTGATGTCTGGTGTATTATGCGCCAGTATTTTGTCTGTTTGTATACGGAAATCCCACAAGATTTTGATCATCTGATTTTCGGTGACTTTTTCAGGCTGATGTTACCATCAGTTTGTTGCTGTTTTAATATTATAATTTTTGCAGAAATTCCAATGGATCATTTGTGCTACTGAATTGTGCCGCAATTTATAATCAGTCTGCGTGATTTTTTTACAGCAGCTGAGTATGTGATCAACAGTTTCAACAGCTTCTTTGCAAAGTCTGCATTTGGCATCATCAGAGGATTTTTCGATTTTGGCCTTAATGGCATTTGTGCGGATAGCTTGTTCTTGCGCAGCCAGGATTAGTGACTCTGTTTCTTTCTTTAATATACCTGTTGTTAACCATAACCAAGTTTTTTCACTGTCCACTTTATCTTTTATTTTTTCCAGAAATTGGCCA